>NC_142464.1:120959061-121613228 GCF_049115385.1 Moschus berezovskii
GATGCCCCCTCGATTGTTATTTGTCTGTTGCTTCTTGGCTCAGATGATAAAGAATCCACCTGCAATTCAGAAGACACGGTTCAATCCCTGTGTCGGGAAGATCCCCTGGAGAAGAGAATTGCTACCTACTTCAGTATTCTTGTCTGGAGAATCCCATGGACAGAGGAACATAGCGAGCCACAGTCCGTGGGGTCACAAAGAGTCAGACACGACTAAGGGACTAAGCACACACACACACATACAGGGGTTTTAGGAGATCGGTATGAGGAAATTACATAGAGTGCCTCTCAGAGACCCAAGAGAAGTATGAATGAGAACAGAAGAACACGGAGGAGTTAGGAAGTCTAATGAAAGATCCAGGAAGAGATGGATTTCCAAGCTAGTAAAGGAGAAAAAGTTGGACGTGTGTGTGGAGTGAAGAGGAATTCAATTAAGTCAGTAGGTGGAAAGGAGAAAAAAAATAGGAAAAGGATAAAATAAGAAGTATAAAGTATAACACCGGCAATAGTTTTCAGATCTCAGTAATCCAACACCATGGTGTCTCAGATGCAAGTTCTGTTCAACTGCAGCAATAGTTATAGAAAAAGATAAGACTGGATAATTTGGGGCAGGGTACACTGGGGTCTAATGTACTGTTCATTATTTTTTCTTAAAAAAACTTCTTAGGAAATTATCGATAGAAGGAAACTTTTCTAAAGTTAATGAAATAATTGACAGACCATGTACAGCCAATGCCATACTCAAAGATAGAACATTAAAAGGATTCTCTTTAAGTTCAAGAATAAAACCAGGATGGTCCTTTAACTTCTTCTATTCAACCTTTTTCTAGAAGCCATAACTCATGTAATTAGATAAGAATTATAAATTAATTTCAAGGTTTGGAAAGGTAGAATTGAAACTGCCATAATTCATATATAATACTGTCTGCTGCTGCTGCTAAGTCACTTCAGTCGTGTCCGACTCTGTGTGACCCCATAGACGGCAGCCCACCAGGCTCCCCCGTCCCTGGGATTCTCCAGGCAAGAACACTGGAGTGGGTTGCCATTTCCTTCTCCAATGTGTGAAAGTGAAAAGTGAAAGTGAAGTCGCTCAGTCGTGTCTGACTCGTAGCGACCCCATGGACTGCAGCCTACCAGGCTCCTCCGTCCATGGGATTTTCTAGGCAAGAGTACTGGAGTGGCTTGCCATTGCCTTCTCCGATAATACTGTCTACAAAGAAGTAAATGAATATACAAAGAAGTGAAAAGAATTAGTAGGAGTGTTTATCAAGGCTTATGGATCTAAGATACAAAAGTTAGAGCATTTCTTTAGATCCAAAAAAGAAAGTTCAAAAGATCAGAAAATAAAAATTTAAGTATCCAGATGTCATCGCAACCAAAACTGCAAACTACAAAGGAATAAGGTTTTAACAATGGCATACAAATTAGTTTTTTTGGTGTCAAATTAAAAACTTTACTGAAGGACATTAAGAAGACCCAGCTAAACAGACATAGTATGTTTATGTATAGAAAGTATTCATGTTGTAAAGATGTCAGTTCTCCTCAAATTGATTAATAAAATCAATTCAATTCCAGTTTATATCTCAACAAGTTTTCCTGTAGAACATGATGAGAACATTCTAAAGTTTTCATGAAGTACATTGGTCGAATTTTCTGGGAAGCCGTTGCAAAGATGAGGTTAGAGGTTTATTGAGTATAATGTTCATGAAAGATACAGGGAAGAGGGAGCTGGAGGGGGCAGATAAACCCTTCAGATTGATTCTACCCCTGTGAAAAGATAGGAGGAAGAAGGGAGAATCAGGCAAGGAGAGCCTCGGTCTGCAGAGTAGCTGTGAGAGGTCTCCACTAGTCCATGGGGGGCTTGGGTGCATGGCTGCCTGGAGAGGAGTCCCACTCAGGCCAGTGGGAGCCCTTCCTTAACCACCTTTGTATTCGGTCATTAGCTGGGCCCGTGCGTGGAGTGCACGGCCTTGGGTTTAAAGATGATGAAGACTCTGAGGTCACCTCCAGCTGGAAACGGTGCACTGACTGGACTCTCTATGGCACGTTCTGTTTGGAGGGAGATCTAAGTTAAGTCTGTGTGCTTTTGCAGCTGCCGCAAAAGTCAGTTTATCACTCAGTCATGTCCGACTCTTTGTGACCCCATGGACGGCAGCACGCCAGGCCTCCCTGTCCTTCACCATCTCCTGGAACTTGCTCAAACTCATGTCCAATGAGTCGGTGATGCCATCCAACCATCTCATCCTCTCATCCTTTTTGCCATCCCTTTTGCATCCCTGTCCCAGCATCAGGGTCTTTTCCAATGAGTCAGTTCTTCACATCAAGTGGCCAAAGTATTAGAGTTTCAGCTTCAGCATCAGTCCTTCCAGTGAATATTCAGGACTGATTTCCTGTGGGATGGACTAGTTGGATCTCCTTGCTGTCCAAGGGACTCTCAAGAGTTTTCTCCAACACCACAGTTCAAAAGCATCAATTCTTTGGCGCTCAGCTTTCTTTATGGTCCAACTCTCACATCCACACATGACCACTGGAAAAACCATAGCTTTGACTAGATGGACCTTTGTCGGCAAAGTCATGTCTGTCCTTTTTAATATGTTGTCTAGGTTTGTCATAGCTTTTCTTCCCAGGAGCAAGCATCTTTCAATTTCATGGCTGCAGTTACTGCCACAAAAGACAAAGTACCAAAATCAGGAGGAAGAGATTTGCCCTTCTGAATAAGGAGACATAATAAAACTGTAGTGATTAAGGTATTACCACATTGATATGGGGACAGTTAGGCAGGCCAATGGGAAAAAAACAGGGAGTACAGCATCTGATCCACACAGATGTGGAAACCTGTTAGATGACCAAGTTGACCCTGCAGATTAGCAGGGAAAAGATGGTAAACTCTGTAAATGGTGCAAAGATGCTTCGTTATCTAGATGGTAAGAAGGGAAAATGGATCCTTACTTTGTCTCAGACAAAAGAATATTTCAGATGGATTCAGTACTTAGTGTCAATGCAAAATTTTTACAAGAAAATATAGGAGAATGTCTTTATGATCTTGAGATAGGAAGAATTTCTTAAGATCTGAAAAACACAAATCATAATGGGGAATATTGATAAATTCCATACCTTAAAATAGACTTTTGTTCATAAAAATATAAACAGAGTAAAAAGGTAACCTATGAACTAAAAGAACATACTTTTTGAAAACTTTTAATTTTGTATTGAAGCAAAGCCGATTAACAATGTTTTGATAGTTTCAGGTGGACAGCGAAGGGACTCAGCCATACATACACATGTATCCATTCTCCCCCAAACTCCCCTCCCATCCAGGCTGCCGCATAACATTGAATAGAGTTCCCTCTGCTATGTGGTAGGTCCTCGTTAGTAATCCGTTTTAAATATAGCAGTGTGGACATGTCCATCCCAAACTCCCTGACTATCCCTCCCCTCCCCCATCCTCCCATGGGGCAACCATACATTCATTCTAAAGGTCTGTGAGTAACAGAACATGCTTTTAATACAGAAAATTGAGACAATACTAATATGTACAGTATGTTTGAAGAGAAGCTCTTGAGAACCAGCCAGAAAAAAAACCCAGTGATTCCAATGGGTAAATGGACTAAACACAGGAAGAGGAATTTCCCAAAAGGGAAAATGTAAATGGTCGATAAACATGAGAAAAGATATTCAATCGCCTTAGTAATGGAAGAAACACTAATTAAAATAGGATATAAAAATTTGCAACTATTATACTGGCAAGCAAATATCTTGAAAACACCAGTTTTTGGCAAGAATGTGGAGGAATGGGAGTTTTTGTACATTGCAGGTGGGAGTGTTCGTTGGCAGAATCACTTTGGAAAACGGTTTGTGATTATCTCATAAAGTTGAAGCTATGCACATCCTATGACCCTCGATTCTACCCCTGAGTATTTGTTCTTTGGCAGTTGTCTTCACACTGTAGTGCAAATGTTTCCTGGGGTTTCATGAAGATTTTTCCAGGGTTCTGCAAGCATAGGTGTCTTTGAGTGAATTAATTTTTAGATCTTCAATATCTCTCTGTACTCTTTTCTAAAATTGTTCTGTGTGATAACACACTTTGGAAAAAAAAAACTTTGTTGGTTCTCCCTTTTCACAGTCATCCTTATTCTGTTGCTACAGAAGAAAACCTCTCACTGACCCTCTCTTACTTGGGTGCATCTCTCTGGGATGTAAAAAAACCCCTGGGGAGCGCCAAAAAGTCCATGAGAGATATTGTTGCCCCGAGGCTTCTGTCAATCAAGATACCATTAACCTGTGGTGAGGCTTTGTGATTTTTGTGGTCTTGTAAATTTTTCTGTTAAGAGCAGAGTATTGTGTTAGCAATGGAGTATTTTGGTTCGCATCAGGATATTCTGAATCCAGCCTCATCATGACAATTTTCCTCTCCTCCTGAAATCACCGACTGACTACTCTCCAAAAGGCATCACTCTTGTGAATATCAAAGGTAGCAGTGTCTTATTTCATCCATGAGACAAATTTAGAGCAAGACTATATTTCTGTCACCTGCCATGCATCCATCCATTCCATTCATCTGCCTATGTATTGTCTATGTTAGAACCATAATACAAATGTAAAATGTTTGCCAGGGTTTCACAGCAACACTTTTGCTTAATTTGAGATATGAAGTCAGATGTTTTATTCTGACACAAAGTCTGGCCTGATTGGTTAAAGCTAAAGATTAGTTTTGCCTGTTCAGTTATATACTGGTTTTTACTCATAAATTGAATAGATTCTATCTTCATTTCTAAAGTTTAGATGGAAATGTTTTAAAAGCACATATTAGGATAAAAAGAATTTTATTAAAAATATTATATGAGCAAAAATTTGATTAGAATCAACAATATTTCCTTTTTTTTAACCTTTCCAGGTTCAGTTCAGTTCAGTTCAGTCGCTCAGTCGTGTCCGACTCTTTGCGACCCCATGAATCACAGCATGCCAGGCCTCCCTGTCCATCACCAACTCCCGGAGTTCACTCAAACCCACCTCCATCGAGTCAGTGATGCCATCCAGCCATCTCATTCTCTATCGTCCCCTTCTCCTCCTGCTCCCAATCCCTCCCAGCATTAGAGTCTTTTCCAGTGAGTCAACTCGTCGCATGAGGTGGCCATAAGTGAAAAAATTGTAGATACGATATTGGCTATTGATAAACTTTCTGGAACAAGCATAGGATAAAAATTCTTTGTTCTGTTTCCCAGAATTTGATAAAAAACATTCCTCAAATGACTGAAAAGGATTTTATGAGTCAAATACTTGACAGTTCTATACTTTCAACAAAATCCAAAAAGGATCTCATCAAGTTGTCAGCTGAGGGATCATTAAAAATATTTTTAAAAATGCTAGATTACTAAGTGACTCTGCATAAAACCACAGAAGAATTCTTAGCATCAAATGATCTTTCTATAATATTCCTTTCCAGCTTTAATATCAATGGCAATATCTCTGTGTCTTGAAACTTCCTGTAATGTACAGAAACACTGCAGCAGTTGCAGGAATCTCTGTGAGTTGAAGGCAGTGTGTCAGCTGGGGTGTGGGAGTCTGAGCTGGGTGGTTCTTGGAGACACACGCACACACTTTTCCTTCCTATGTGCCCGGCAACAGGGCTGCCTGTCGCCTGTGGCTTCCTCCGCAGCCTCGTCCGCTCCCTGAGGGTCTCTCTCTGCCCCACCCCCACAGAAGATAAAATCTGGCTGAGAATAGGAGATGGTGGGTGAAACTGCCAACCGCTCAAGGATTTGTATGTGAATTTGCGTCATCAGAAGGTTTTACCATATTTGCTGTTGTTTTTTAGTTTGAAGTCAGGTCCAACTCTTTTTCAATCCCATGGACTGTAGCTCACCAGGTTCCTCTGTCCATGGGATTTTTCCCAGTTAAGAATACTGGAGTGGGCTGCCATTTCCTTCTCCAGGGAGTCTTCCTGACCCAGGGATTGAACCCGAGTCTCCTGCACTGGTAAGTGGGTTCTTTAACACTGAGCCACCTGGGAAGCCCTTTACCATATTTCCACCATGTCAAATATTACTATCTTTGCAAACACTTAAGTCTCCATATAAAATTTTTAGATGTTTACTTAAAAATATTTAAAGAAATATTTTGCTTCTCAAAGACTTTAGCAGATACTCAGGCAAAAATAAATTTTTTGAAGAGCTCTGTCTTAGGAAAATTCTTGTGTATACACAGTAGGGCTCAAATATAAGAATGCTTTTCGTTCATAACAGCAAAATGCTAGAATAATCAAATGTTTATTTGCACTAGAGTCAAGAAATAATGTATGATGCATCCAAACAATGAAATACCATGTAATAATAAAATTTAAGAAATGAGACATATTTATCATTATGGTTTTCAAAGTTGAGTGACAAGAGATAGTTACAAAAGGAAATATACACTATGATTTCTTTTATCTGGAGGAGGGCATGGAAACCCACTCCAGTTTTCTTGCCTTGGAGATCCCATGGACAGAGGGGCCTGGTGGGCTACAGTCCATAGTATTGCAAAAAGTTGGACGTAAACAGGACTGAGCATGCACACCCATGAATGCACGATTTCATTCATCCAAAGTTCAAAGACAGGCAAAACTAAATGCAATATTGCTTGGGTTTACCGTGGAAAAATCATAAACAGAAGCAAGAGAATGAGTCCTGTAAGATTTAGGATAGCGTTTCTTTTGGTTAGAAGGGTGAAGTGATGCATTAAACACAAGCCGGGAATTTACAGGACTGCTATTTGTTAAACTGCAAGGCAGATATCAAGTTTTTTTTTTTTTTTTTAAAGATCCCAAGTTTTAATCTTCTTCCTGTTAAAATTATAAATATGTATTATCCCTTTACTTATAAACTGTTCTCCCGTATGTCAATTGTAAAATTATTCAGTTCAGTTCAGTTCAGTTCAGTCGCTCAGTCGTGTCCGACTCTCCGTGACCCCATGAATCACAGCTCGCCAGGCCTCCCTGTCCATCACCAACTCCCAGAGTTCACTCAAACTCACCTCCATTGAGTCGGTGATGCCATCCAGCCATCTCATTCTCTGTCGTCCCCTTCTCCTCCCGCCCCCAATAGTTCATCCTTGAATCATTAAGTTTTGCTTTTACAGTGTTTTCTCAGAATTTCATTGATTTCAAGGTAGCTGTTGAATTTTAAGTAGTATATTAAAAATTAGGGTGTCCAAAAGAGTATTATAAATGATAGTGCTGGTAGTTATAACATTAATATTAAACATTGCAGTACTATTATAATACAGCATTTTTTAGTAGCAATGGAAGGAACATTTGGAAGAGATGGGAGGAACACAGGAGTGTGTGAGACTCACATTTACCACTGTAAGGGAAAAAGTGGAGGCTGAGATAAGCAAGGAGCAGCTGCAACCTCATACAGATAGAGACCTCTCATGTTCCTGTTGGGATCTTCTCTTGTCCAACCCCCACCCCACCCCACCCCATCCTCTCAGGAACCTCCAGACAGCTGCGATGCTGGCACTGTTGGGAGGGTAGAGGTATTCTTGTTCTGCCTGTGCTTTCTGTTCTGACACAAGACCCGTCTGGCAGCTGGGGCACAGAAGCAAAGTCATGGTTAGGGTCTGGAAGGAAGGAGGCAGTTCATTAGCCTTCAAAATCCTGAAGGGTTTTATTAGGAAGCCCTTTATTTATCCAACTGGAAGTTAAGGCAGACACAGTAGTGATTAGGGGTCAGCGAGCTTGCAGGGGCTAAAGGCTCACTCCAGACTTCTTTCTGTTTAGTTGCTCTATCGTGTCAGATTCTTTGCAACCCCATGGACAGTAGCCCTTCAAGCTCCTCTGCCCACAGGGTTTCCCAGGCAAGAATCCTGGAGTGGGTTGCCATTTCTTCCTCCAGGGGATCTTCCTGACCTAATCATGGAACCCACATTCCCTGATTCTTTACCACTGAGCCACCTGGGAAGCCCCCAGACTCACTGACTCCAGGACTATGAGAACAAGGGTAATTCCAGCTGCCACCATCCTGTAAGCCTGATCTCCCCATCACACAACCTGCCTCATTGAGAGCCTGCTCAGGACCTTGGCTCTGAAAGCAGGCCGCCCCCTTCAGTCCCTGTGTCCCCAGGTCCAGTCTTAGCCGTATCTTGGACACATGTTTTTGGCTCCCACGTTTCCTGTTATTCTTGCCCCTTGCTCATCCTTAGTGGATATATGGACTTGGGACCACTGGCTTCATCTACTTCTCATGCTCCTTAAACTGGATAAGTGAGGCCTGAGTAAGACCCCTTAGTTTAAACTTGGCTCTGCCCAAAGGTGGGACTCACTTATATAGCCTTCCTCCGGTCTTCCTCCACTTGGGCACTGAAGGCTGGTCCCAGTCCACTGCGGGGTCCTGAAGAGACCTGCCGTGCTGGTTTGAAGGACTCCAAAGAAGCTAGGGTGGGCAGAAAAGTCCCACTGGGCAGCACTCTTCTCACGAGATATCCCAACTATTTATGGTGAGAACGGCTGAGGGCTTGGACAGAACCTGAGCAAAGAACATTCACGTTGAGTCATACTCAGTGGAAAGGGAGCCAGGCTGGAGTGTTTTATCCCATGTTCTCCCGAGCGTTTTCATGAATATCATTCTTTCCAATACGTCATGCAAACAGATGACAAAGGTCTGTGTAGTCAAAGCTATGGTTTTTCCAGTAGTCATGTACGAATGTGAGAGTTGGACTGTAAAGAAGGCTGAGCACTGAAGAATAGATGCTTTTGAACTGTGGTGCTGGAGAAGACTCTTGAGAGTCTCTTGGACAGCAAAGAGATCAAGCCCGTAAATCCTAAAGGAAATCAACCTTGAATAATCATTGGAAGGACTGATACTGAAGCTGAAGCCCCAATACTTTGGCCACCTGATGCAAAGGGCCCAGTCACTGGAAAAGACCCTGATACTGGGAAAGATTAAGGGCAGGAGGAGAAGGGGGCGGCAGAGAATGAAATGGTTGGATGGCATCACAGGCTCCACGGACATGAGTTTGAGCAAACTCCAGGAGATGGTGAAGGACAAGGAAGCCTGGTGTGCTGCAGTCCACGGGGTCACAAAAAGTCGGACCCGACTGAGTGACTGAACAACAACGAAACACTGACAATTCAGTCTTCCACTTGGGAAGCCATAACGCAGAGTTATATTAAAGGCTCTGAGAAGTTTTGCAATAGATTTCATCCTGTGTCTGCCAAACATAGAGGATCATGAGAATTCATTCTTCCTTCCTTATTTCTCCCATCTCCCCCTTCTCCCTTTCCTTACTTCATCTCTCCTAACATCCCAAATGACTAGACTTGTTTAGCATGCAATTTTGGTGACTCGGCTTTAGGAACAGGGCTCAATCCACAATAGCAAGTGAGAGGTGGGTCTCCCAGTAATTACGCACCGACCATTCGGCTGACCTTGGCCCCTTGCTGCACTTGAGGAAGCATAAATCAACTAGCTCTGTGACATCACTGAAAAGGGCATGTTGGAAGGTCACCCTGACAGATGTTCCACATTATCAGTTGAGTTGGATGAACTCATTACCCTTAATGAGAATGAATTTATGTCATTTTATTGACATAAATTTCTCAGTAAAACATAGATCTAAGTAATAGAATGGGCCCTCTGCACAATGCTCTAGAGTCTTTCAACATGTTTCCATGATAAATTACTTTACTTAATTGGCACCTTCTGTCATTCTGGTGACATTTTGCCTACTGATCATATAAACAGTTCTTGATTATCGATGCTCTACAACTGAATCATAAGGTAGATGTTCCGAAACATTGTATGGTGTTTAAATCATTTATATGTTGTCTCAGAGTGCATTCCTCCCTTCTATAAACGTTATAAGTAGACTGAGATCATAGTCCCTTGTTAAGTATGAGAGATAGAGGATTGAAGCAAAACCAATTTCACTTTTTCAACAGAAACTTATAAAATGGGGCCTCCTGAATGCAAAATGCTGCCCACAGGATTTTCTCATCCTCGAGGCATTTCCTTTTTTTAGTATTTTGCAACTGAGAAATCTGAGACTTAGCGACTTTAAACTCTTCCAGGGTCATTTTTTTGCTGTGAGATTCCATTTGCATGAAAACAAGCAAAATCTTGATAAAAATAATGCATATTTATATATTATCACATGTGTGCATCCTCTACATGTGGCTGTGGTTTTGTATACTTTGCTCTACATTACCCTATAGATTACAGTAGTGAACTATCTTTATTTCAAGCCCAGGATATCCAGAAGCAAGCGTAAAAGCAGCAGTACCTAGCCAATTGTAAATGACAACCCACTCCAGTGTTCTTGCCTGGAGAATCCCATGGAGAGAGGAGGCTGGTGGGCTGCAGTCCACGGAATCGCAAAGAATCGGACATGACTGAAGTGACTTAGCACGCACGCACCAACAAATTCGACTTACGAATGCGCTCTCGGAACGGAGCTCATTGGTACCTAGGGGACTTCCTGTACATCCACAGCTCTGCGGTGGTGAGGTGGGGCCCTCTGAGTCACTGTTACACAGCCTCTCCTTGCCCCTGGCTGTGGGGGTTTCAGCATGTCAATATCAAAGGAGGTTAGGCCCATTAATCTTGTTGTAAAGGGGGGCCAGAGAACTGACTCAAACTACAAAATTTTATCAAGTATAGGTTATTGAGGCTTTTACTGGGTGCAGCTTTTTATTCTTACGAGTTATCATAGGTTATATTATATGATATATATGGACTTCCCTTGTGGCTCAGCTTGTAAAGAATCCACGTGAAATGCAGGACACCTGGCTTGGATCCCTGGGTCAGGAAGATCCCCTGAGTAGGAAATGGCAACCCACTCCAGTATTCTTTCCTGGAAAATCCTATGGACAGAGGGGTCTGGTGGGCTACAGTCCATAGTGTTGTAAGAGGCAGACATGACTTATTGACTAAAGCACAAAGCTACCATATGATACATAGCATAATTATATATAATGCACATTGTATAACAGGTTACAAATTATTATTACAGGCTTCTATTAGACATAGGTTGCTGTTGCTTAGTTGCTAAGTCGCTTCTGATACTTTGTGAATCCATGGACTATAGCCTGCCAGGCTCCTCTGTCCATGGGATTTCCTAGGCAAGAATACTGGAGTGGGTTGCCATTTCCTTCTCCAGGGGATCTTTCTGATCCAGGCATCAACCCACACCTACTGCACTGCAGGCAGGTTCTTTACCACTGAGCCACCAGAGAAACCAGACATAGGTTTTCTTAGACACAGATTAGGTGTGGGATTTCATTAGACTCTAGGTTATTTGGAGATGCCTGTGTTTGGGGTAGCTGATTAGAATATGGGTGATGAAAGCTCCTTCCATTAAGTACGCACCGGGTGCCACCTTTGTCCCTAAGTCCCTCTCAGAACCCTCCATGGCCTGCCAGGTAGTTTGGACAGCACTGGTTTAGGGTTAGAGCCAGGCTTTTGGCATTGGAAGCTGAGCATCCTGTGACCTTGGCAAGCCTCTCCCTCCCCCAGACACAGTCTCCTGGGACACAGAAGGATTCAGCATCTTGCCCCCAGTCTGCCCCCAGGATTTTCTGAAGACCAATGAAATCAAGTCCACAAAACCTTTTTTGTTTCTTGGGGAACAGGGAGATGAATGGAAGAGAAGAGAAAAGATACTATTAAATTAACTTGTCAGATCTGGCCACACGAGGACAACATTCTTGGATCCAGCCTGCTGTGTTGGATCTATCCATTCACTTTTTTAACAGAAGGGCTCAGAGCCTCTCCTGCTTCCCCCTACATCAGGGAGGAATTGGAAAGTGATTGACAGTTTTGTCTCCCTTCTGGTGGTTCTTAGGCTCTCCTCCTACGTCAAGCGGTGGGTGTCTGGGAGACTGCGGGGGAGGGGAAGGATGAGTTCACGTGACCAGTATCTAAGCTCCTGTCTTTGACACAGGCTTAGGCGGTGATCCGGCCTGAGTTACTGTAAAGAGAAAGCCTCTTCTAAGTGCCCAGACTCCCTGGCTCTCACCGCAGGCTTGAGGGATTTTACTGTGAATATTTCTGGAATCCTCTCCAGCTTGTTCTTGATTAACCATTGAGATGACAATACACATTTCAGCAGGAAGTAGACCTCATCTCACTGCTCTCTCCAGAGAAGACTGAACAAGACGTTAGCCATTGTTCTGAAACCCTGATGGATGGACTGGTTGATTTGTTTTTGCATCATGGTTGTGCTTTTGTGCATTGTGCAGAGCATCCTGCAGAACAATGGAGAAGCAGAGATGAAAACACAAACCAGTGCAATGGTCCCTTCTTAGATGTGAGAGGTGGGTAGACCGTCTGATATTGCAAGCAGAATGCAAGGATATGCTTATGAATTTACCCAGAGAGAGGATGCGTAGGTTTGATCAGATTCCTAAACGTTTAAAAGCTGCTTGCTCGTGAGCAAGGTCTGTTGTAAAGGTTTTTGTGTTAATGTGTAGAATGTATTAATTCAATCTGAGTCAGGTGGAGTGGTGATGGGATGTATAGGTGAAAATATGAACTTCTGAAGGTGGCCACAGATGGCCCAAAGAGATAGTAGCTGGACAAGAGAAGCAGTAAGGATTTCTCCTGGGGTGTTTTAACCCGATGCCTGAAAACAGGAAGGTGAATGAGACCATTGTGGGAGAAGAGAAGAGGACGAACCGATGGTGACAGAAGCCTGAGTGGAGAATATACGTCTTCAAGGTTCCAGTTCAGTTCAGTTCAGTTCAGTCGCTCAGTCATGTCCGACTCTCCGCGACCCCGTGAATCACAGCACGCCAGGCCTCCCTGTCCATCACCAACTCCCGGAGTTCACTCAAACTCATGTCCACAGAGTCGGTGATGCCATCCAGCCATCTCATTCTCTGTTGTCCCCTTCTCCTCCCGCCCCTAACCTTTCCTAGAATCAGAGTCTTTTCCAGTGAGTCAACTCATCGCATGAGGTCGCCAAAGTATTGCAGTTTCAGCTTTAGCATCAGTCCTTCCAATGAACACTCCAAGGAGTCTGCAAATATTTTGGGAAGACAAGGAAAGTATGTTCCCCCAACCCTTATCACCCCTTTCTTAGTCGGGATGCGTGCATGGTTAGTCACCTCAGTCATGTCCAACTCTGCGACCCCTTGGACTGTAGCCTGCCAGCCTCCTCTATTCATGGAATTTCCCAGGCAAGAATACTGGAGTGGGTTTCCATTTCCTTAGTAGGGAGACTCATAGTAATTTTTCTTTTACAAATGTTGTGCTTTATAAATAAGGGTGAAGAAAGTTGTCCAACCTGCACACATTTGTGGCATCTAATTTAGTATTTAGCAATCATCTAGTAATCTATTTACAGTAAGTCCCCCACATATGAAGTTCTATTCTGAGAGTGTGTTCGTAAGTCCAATTTTTTCATAGTTCCAACAAAGTTAGCCTGGGTACCAAACTAACACAATCAGCTATTGACTGGTATTTTCACACTTGCTTCTGGACACCCTGGGCTTGAAATAAAGACACTTGTACTTATGTACTCTATACAGTACTGGACAGTATACACAAAAGCACAACCGCTCGTGGAGAAGGCACACACGTGACAATGTACCTCAGACCCGTGAACTTACTTACATGATTGAGCTAGTGAATGCACATTCATTTTTGAAAGTTTGCAGCCTGAAAGTTTGTAACTAGGGGACTCACTGTATTATCTCCCCAACTTAAACTCTCTGAGGGCAAGAGCTGTGTCTTATTCATCAGTGCTTTTCCAGTACCCACCACAGCCTGCGTGGCCTAGGCTTTGTATAATGGCCTTGACGAATCCTGCTTCCCTCATCCCCTTCCCGCCCCCCATCAAGAGGCGGTGTCTATTTCTTCACTGCTTGAACACTGGCTGACCACATGGCTTGTTTTGACCAACGGAATGTGGGGCAGGTAACCTTATATACATTGTAGAGCTCTGGACTTAAGAGGCCTTGTGGCTTCTGCGTTCCCTGTCTGGGAACCCTGCGATCCCATGACCAACCGAGCTAGAGGCACCGCCTGCAGACACAGAGCCTGGACGATGAGAGACTAGGAGAGAAGGAGACACACAGCTGCCCCACAGCCTCTCTGGTCATCCGAGCAGAGACACCGGATGCAGATACGAAATGATCTTGCTTCCTCCAGCCTAGTTGAACCGTCCCAGCCAACACCACATGGGAGAGACACAAACTGTTCCAACCCAGACCTGCCCGAATCTCAGAATGCCGATCAAATGAATGTTTGTGGAAATATGAAGCCTCTAAGTTTTAAATTGCAATCCACTAAACTTTAAGAGCAACAGATTACTCGATGCGATGGCAGATAGATGACACTCAACAGACATGTCTTGCTGAACCTGGTCTCCTCACTGGAGATGCAGATGACCTGGGAGGAATGTCAGGCCGATCAGCATACACTTGTTAGCCACTCATCTGAGCATGGAGGCCTAACACAAACACTGCCATCCTGTTTACTGTGCTGATTATCTTACATCAGCTCTCCCTGGTGGGTGAAGATGCCATGCTTTACAGGACAAGGAAGTGAGTGCTACGGACAAAGTTACACAGGCCTTCGGAGAGGTGGGCTGGAGGGACATATGGCTGTTTAGGGTGGTCGAGCAAGGCTTCTCAGGGGGTGACTTCTGACTTCTCCACCATCTGGAGCAGCAGAGAGAGAGCCTTGCAAGCAGTGGAAAGTAAATGAGCAAAGACGCAGAAGCTGGAGACGCTGCACCGCAGGCAGAGACCCACGAGCCGCTTCCAGGGCCGTTTTGTTTCAGCAGAACTTACTGACAGTTTGAAGATTCCACATGTACCTGAGGGAGTGGTGGATGGCAGGGGGCTGGTGGCTGATGGAGGAAACGCTGAGGAGGTGAGTTGGGACCTGAGTTTGGGCAGTCCTTTTGGTCTGCAGAAGTAGAAGCTTTCCCTCAGGACACCGGCAACCACTGAAGGATTTTTTTTTTTTTTTTATGTTTGATAAGCTTTCTTTTTTAGAGTAGTTTTAGATTCTCAGCAGTATGGAAGAGAAGATACAGAAATTTCCCATATACACCCTGCCCTCACATATGCACAGCCTCCCTCATCAACATCCCACACCAGAGGGGCACAAATGATGAACCTCCATGCTGCTGCTGCTGCTGCTAAGTCACTTCAGTCTTCAGTCGTGTCCGACTCTGTGTGACCCCATAGACGGCAGCCCACCAGGCTCCCCTGTCCCTGGGATTCTCCAGGCAAGAACACTGGAGTGGGTTGCCATTTCCTTCTCCAATGTGTGAAAGTGAAAAGTGAAAGTGAAGTCGCTCTGTCGTGTCTGACTCGTAACGACCCCATAGACTGCAGCCCACCAGGCTCCTCCATCCATGGGATTTTCTAGGCAAGAGTACTGGAGTGGCTTGCCATTGCCTTCTCCGGATGAACCTCCATAGACACATCCTAATTCTCCAAATTCTATTGTTTGTGTTAGGGGTCACTCTTGATTATCCTGTGGACAAATTGATGATGGCACACACCTATGACTGTGGCACACACCTATGACTCTAGCACACAGTGCGACTTCATTGCCTCTATGTTTATTGCAGGGTCGTCAGGAACAGTTGCATAAGTTGTGTACTGCTCAATCAGGTCACAGTCTGTGTATGTATCTATGTGGCACCTTGCTTTCCAGGTGCCTGGCACATAGTATGTGTTCAATAAACATACAATAAAGTGAATGAAAAGCTATCTTTCAAGATTCTTTACTATTCCTTCAGCTCCTTCTGTTTATTTGTGGCCCAGGAAGATAAGATTGAAATATTAATATAGAGAAAAGTGGTTTCTAGTCTAGAAGTTCTTTCCAAGTCTTTTTAAAACCAACAAATTCCCTGGCATCTAAATCCTAAGTCTGAACCTGTTTATTCTAGTTTGGAAAAGACTTCAGACATTACCCCCAACGTGACACAGGACCTATGTTATTCTCATTTTATCATCAAAAACTTCATCTTTTCATAATTTCTCTTCTTAGCTGCAAGATCCTAGCAAGTTTGAACTTGGCACAGATGTAAAGAACAGATTATTGGACTATGTAGGAGAAGGTGAAGGTGGGATTGTATGGGGGAATAGCATTGAAACGTGTAAATTACCATATATAAAATAGATGATCAGTGCAAGTTCGATGCATGAAACAGGGCACCCAAAGCCGGTGCTCTGGGACAACCCAGAAGGATGGGGTGGGGAGGGAGGCGGGAGGGGGTTCAGGATGGGGGGACACATGTGCACCCTTGCGTGATTCATGTCAATGTATGGTAAAACCACCACAATATTGTAAAGTAATTATCCTCCAATTAAAATAAATATATGCATATATAACGGAGAAAACAATGGTACCCCACTCCAGTACTCTTGCCTGGAAAATCCCATGGACGGAGGAGCCTGGTAGGCTGCAGTCCATGGGGTCGCGAAGAGTCGGACACGACTGAACGCCTTCACTTTCACTTTTCACTCTCATGCATTGGAGAAGGAAATGGCAACCCACTCCAGTGTTCTTGCCTGGAGAATCCCAGGGACAGGGGAGCCTGGTGGGCTTCCGTCTATGGGGTCTCACAGAGTCGGACATGACTGAAGCGACTTAGCAGCAGCAGCATGCATATATAAAAGAGGAGCCTAAGGAGACATGATTGTAATGTGGTCTCCCAGATGGGATTCTGGAAAAATAAAAAGATATTAGGGAAAAACTGAGGCTATCTGAATAAAATATGGCCTTTAGTGGAAAAAATGATGAAAATATAAGGGCTAGATTGTAATAGATATGAAAGTCAGAGAAATTTCATATGGCAATACATGAAAAAATCCATTGGAGGATTTCAAGCAGAGGTGCAACATGACTTGATCTGTAAAGACAGCCCCCGGGTTGTGAGACTTAAGGAGCAATCCATGTTTCTGAGTCTGACCCCAGGTAGCAGGCTCTGCTTTCTGTTTGAAGCTGGCTGCCATGCTAAAAAGGGCATTCCCCCGAGGCCACTCCATGTCCTTGCTCATCTCTTTCCCATGCACAGAGGCCACCAAGTGTTAGTGCTGAGATAAGGATCCCTGCTAACTCGTCCACTTGTTCTTCAGACATTGACGTGACCAAAAGACTCTTGGAACTGCATTTTCCTTGTGTGATTAGAAAACAAGTGTATAGTGCCTGAGTGTCTATAAACACTTGCTTAAAGGCAGAAGATCCCCTGGAGAAGGGCATGGCAACCCACTCCAGTATTCTTGCCTGGAGGATTCCAAGAACAGAGGAGCCTGGTGGGCTACAGCCCATAGGGTCACAAAGAGTCAGACAAAGCGACTTAGCACACAAAGGCAGAAGTGACACAGGAAGTAGAACCTCACAACACGGGTGTGCTTTCAGAAATCCTTTGCACATATTCTTGAGTGAGCAACTCGTGAGTTTCTGCAAACTTTTTCTGAGGGCTCAGAACCACATATTAGGGGACTTTTACGAGTGGGGTGGACCCCGTTCTGGAATGCATTAGACTTCAGAGGGCAGAGAGGGTTTGGTTCTACCTCTGATCCCTGGGATTTATGACATTTTTAATCAGGAAGAAGGATCTGCAAGATTTCTTCCAATTTCAAATGAAGGCAAAATTTATGTGCGGTCAGGTGAATTGGCCGTCTCTTTCTACGAAAGGCCATTTCATTTCCAGCTTTCATTTAGAGTTGAGATTGATTTATCCCCTTGGTTAAGTGCCACCTGGTTGGACTTGAACTAAGGTGTTGGTGAGATGTTTATTAGACTGTGGCCTGAGGCTGGTGGTGTGCCTGGCCCAGTGAAACCACTGTTCTGTTCCCCCACCAAGCCACCGCCAGGCTGCACACATTTATGCTCAAAGCAATGCCAGTCCGAATCATAGAATAAGCTCAAGGCCATTGAACCTATACCAACGCCTTTCCAAGAGCCCCAAAGAGGATCTCAGTCTTGTTCCCAGTCAAACATTTTGAAACCTAGAGTTTCCATCTTTGCCATAATATGGGTTTTGCTGGCATATTCCAGTCCCAAATTCCGCTTCTCTCTAAAGCCAAAGTGAAAGTCACCCTGTGAGTCCAGGCCAGAATACTGAAGTGGGTAGCCTTTTCCACCTCCAGGAGATCTTCCCAACCCAGTGATTGAACCCAGGTCTCCCGCATTCAGGTGGATTCTTTATCAGCTGAGCCACCAGGGAAGCCCAAGAATACTGGAGTGGGTACCCTATCCCTTCTTCAGCAAATCTTCCTGACCCAGGAATCAAATCAGGGTCTCCTGCACTGCAGGTGGATTCTTTACCAACTGAGCTATCCGGGAAGCTATCAAGGAAGCCATAAAACTCTCTCTCAAGGTCTCACTCTTCTGTCTCTTCCTTTTCCTTGTTTAGCCCAAGTCTATCTTCTCAGTCAACATCATCCCCCCAGCCTTCATTATCTGCATCCAACCAGATGAAGAAGAGCCAGGATGACGGTCACCAGAATCTTCTTCCTGCAACCAGAGTGTTAGAGAAGTCAGGAAGAGCTCTGAGCTCTGAACCCGAGCTTGGAGGCCTCTCTGCTTCTAGTCACAAGAGCAAGCCAAGAAGCCTGTGGGAGGCTGAGCCTGGGGGGCACACAGGAGACAGTGCCATGAGGGCATCCTTGACCACCCAGGCCCCGCGTACACACCAGTTGACCACAGCTGTGAGCAAGCCCAGGAAGGACCAGCCAAGCCTAGTCCAGATCAACAGAACCACCCAGCTGCCCCCCAGAATTGTGAGCGTCAATTCAGAGCTATTGTTATCGGCCATTGAGTTTTGCTGTGAATTTCTCTTATGATGCAGTACTGTGGCCACAGGTAGGCAATGGTGACTGTCCACTGTCTTAAGTGCATCGTGATCCAGGTTTAAGTCTAGCTTCTACCTTACCTAATCCTAAGGAGGTATCTTTGCCCACGTCAACCTACCATGATCGTCCGCTTAGCCGCATTTCCTTACCATAGAATTCGGCATCAATCTTAGTTCTGTCTTGTGCCTTTTCCCATTTTCCTCTTGTACGTAAGAGGCTCACTACTGAGGGAGGGAAATTTTCCCTCCTTCCCTTCTAGGATCATTGGTTGGCCTAATAATTAAGTTGACATAACATGGATTAATGGGGAAAAAAATCAAATTTAATTTCATTTGTACAGGAGACCCCCTCAAAATGAGACTCAAAGAAATGACCAAGCTTTCATACCTTTTAGACAAAGAAACAGTAAATTTGTGGAGACTTGACAAGACAGAGGAGTTTGGCCTTGGGGTAGTAAATTAGTGAAGAAATAGCAAGATTAGTTTGTTCGGCCTTCTCGGACCTAAATTCCCTATTTCTGGTGGTGAGGATGCCTTCTATCCTCCTGGGACAGGGAGTGGACCTTCCACAGGGGAGATTTATCTCCTGCTTTCAGAGGGACAAGGGAGGGTCAGCATGTTCTTCTTGTCCTGGCTGTTTCTCAGATAACTTTCATTCAAAGTGATCCATGTGCCAAAGTGACATATTCGGGGGCGGCATATTCTGTTCCCCTTCATTCTGCGACCTTGCCACCCTGCCCCTGTTTCAGCAACTCATGATGTAAGATCATCGGGACTCAAGGGAAAAAAGAACTTTTAACCGTCCACATAAAATCAATAATATTAATTCTGAAACCTACCTCGTGGACGTTGTTCCGTGACCCTGTAAAGCTGTCAAAATGTTTGTCAAGAGAGAAACAAAAAACAAAGAAAGCATGTGAGAGATTTCCCTGGCGGTCCAGTGCCTAAGACTCTTTGCTCCCAAAGCACTGGGTCAGGGTTATCAAACCTGGTCAGGAAACTAGATCTCACACACTGCAATCAAAGATCCCACATGCCGCAACTAAGGCCCAGGGAAGCCAAATAGATTAATGGTTATTTAAAAACAAAAAGCAAAACCAAGCAGACAAAATACTTGAGTGTTATGCAAGCAGGGAAGCAGTCCCCCAGGTCAGATGGCGCTAGTCCCCGAACACCCTCTCCCTGCCCCTCCTCCACTGTGTCTGGAACTCTGCTTTCTCCAGAAGAGATGGCAAGCTTCCTGAGGCCAGCATCCTTCCTGTCTTGCTTTCATGTCTCTCTTGAGACCTTACAGGGCCGCAAGAAAGAGGCCACCATAATGACTGCTGGTGGACCACTTGGGTGTGTCTGACTCTTTGTGACCCCATGGACTGTAGCCCACGAGGATTTTCCATTCCTGGGATTCTCCAAGCAAGAATACTGGAGTGGGTAGCCATTCCCTTCTTCAGGGATCTTCCTGGCCCAGGGATGGAACCCATGTCTCCTGCGTCTCCTGCATTGGCAGGCAGATACTTTATCACTGAGCCACCTGGGAAGTCCAAGCACTGGCTACTTGACGAACACATTCAAGGTTTAGAAGCACCCGCTCCTTCTCCCAAAGGATGGATATGTTGGGATTACTGCCTGCTCTGTCCTCTTCCTCTCCTTTCTCCTTGATCACTGCCTTGGAAGAGTCTTCCATCCCAACCCCAGGGAGCCCATTTCATTTCCTAATTACTTTCCCTGCTGAGAACATTCTTGTCTTGCGGAATCTGATCCAGATTTCCCCTTGTGTAGCTTCAGGCCATTGCTGCTTAGTCTAAATCCTCTGAAAGGGAGACTAACTCCCCTGATTCATTTGTCTTGTAGTCTCGAAGCCGCTTTGCCTCAGCTTCTGCCTCCCCTGCAGCCTCCTCTCCCCCTGGGTCAGAGGAGGGAGATTTCTCTCCCCATTTCTTCTCTCTGCCTGCATTTTTGGCTGACAAACCTTCAGGGCATTTCCAAGTGTTGCGTTGAGATATTTTTCTTTCTGGGCTGATGTATAATGATTGCTTTCATTTATTGAATATTTACTGCTGCCCTTGGCAGCAGGCTAAGCATGTCTACACACATTATTTTGTTTGGCTCCCAGGATGAGGTGAGTGCTGTAATGAACCTTATTTAATCCATGAAGAACCCAAGCCCAGAGAGGTTAAGTGGTATGTGAAAATACACACAGCTGAGCTGGGGCTTGAACTCCGGTCTTTTTAAGTACAAACTATTTCTTTTTGTTTTGTTTTTATTATCCTTTACATTGAAGTAATAGTTGATTTTTACACATACCAGGCAATATGATGCTACTGGTCCACTGCTGTTGCTGATTGCTCAATTGTGTCCGACTCTTTGTGACCCCATGGATTGTCGTCCACCAGGCTCCTCTGTCTGTGGAGTTCTCCAGGCAAGAACACTGGTGGCGTTTCCCTTCTCCAGGGGATCTTCCCGACCCAGGGATCGAACCCTCATCTCCCACATCGGCAGGCAGATTTCTTACCACGGAGCCACTGGGAAGCCCTCGCTGACCCAGGGGCCTCAGCTCAAGCAGCACAGGGGCAGATGGTCTCAAAAGCAGGCTCCCTTCACTGTGAACACTCAGTGATGCTGCTGGAACTCTTAAACTCACTTGGCCAACCTTCCCCCAGACTCTCACCCACTCTGATCTGCATCCTTCTGCGTCACGCCTCTATCAAGCCAACATCTTGACTTCCCTTTGACTTTAATTATAGGCTCATTTGGCGATTTTTGGATGCTTGACCTTGCCAGATACTGCAAATGACACATCCTGATACGAGAGCATCCCGGATTTTTCCAGGATGAGCACATGGGAGGTATCATAGGATGCTAAGAGCCCATGAGAAGAGCTGAGCTCACTAAATGGAAAACGTGACGATCTCTGTATAGGAACTGAGGGTCACAGTTTCAAACTTAGGCTTTTGGTCTCTTCTGATAAGATCCCCATGTGTGTTGCTGTGGAGATGCAGGGCAGAAATTTGTTCATCCAGCCATTTGACAAATACTCTTTGTCTCTGATATGCCAGGCAATATTCTAGGTGCTGGGGACGTAGCAGCCAGCAAGACAAAAACTTGCTTGCTCTAATGGAGCTGCATTCCAGTGAGAGAATAAGATAAGAAATCGGCAAACAAGCAAATTCATAACATAATGTCAGGCAGTAATAAGTGCTGTGAAAAAAAATAATTTGTCAGGTTTAGGGAATGGAACTTGCTGGCGGAGGAGGGGGAGCAGTGTTAGACAGAGTGGTTGGTAAAGATGTCTCTGGGGAGGGACATTTGAGTAGAGATGAGTCACACATAGGGCTTCCCCAGTGGCTCAAAGGTTAAGAATTTGCCTGAAATGCAGGAGCCGCAGGAGATGCAGGTTAGATTCCTGGGTATGGAAGATCTCTGGAGGAGAGCATGGCAACCCATTAAAATATTCTTGCCTGGGAAATCCCATGGATTGGAGGCTAAAGTCCATGAGGGGTCGCGAAGATTCAGACATGACAGAGGTGACTTAGCACTTATGCATGAGTCATATAGAGGAGTGAGGTGTGCAGAGCTCTGGAGGTGGGGACATTCCATGCAGGAGGAGAAGGTGATGCTGGGATCCTCCCGTGGAAATCACCCAGGAGTATCCAGAAGACAGAAGACTCCCAGAGGGGCCGAGTGACATTAGCAGGGGCAGAAGTGGCAGGAGGCAAAGTCAGTAAGGGAGGCAGGGGCTGCTCAGAGCCTGGGTGGCTTTGGAGAACTTAGGTTCTCCTTCAGGTGTGATGGGAGATCCCAGGACAGCTGTGAGCAGGAGACGGATCCTCTCTGATGCATGATTGTTATGAGCTTATGAGGCGCTGGGAATCTGGAAGTCAGGCCATAGCCTATTTTTCTTATTTTTAAATCTTAGATTTATTTTTGGCTGTGCTGGGTCTTTGTTGCTGCTGCATAGGCTTTTTTCTAGTTTCGGAGATCAGAGGCTACTCTCTAGTTGTAATGAGAGGGCTTCTCATTGTGGCGGCTTCTCTTGTTGCCGAGTGCAGGCTTAGATGCTCTGTGGCACGCTGAGTCTTCGTGGATGAGGGATCAAACCCAGGTCTTCTGCATTGGCAGGTGACTTCTTTACCACTGAGTTGCCAGGGAGGCCCCAGAGCCTATCTTTGTAAATAAAGTTTTATTGGCACACAGCCGTATCCATTAATTTACATGCAGCCTGTGGCTGCTTTTGCACTGCCAAGATAGACTTGAGAAGTTGGGACAGACTTGCCCATCCATCCTCTACATGAACACCAGATGGATCTGCCTACAGTGTGAATCTGACAATGTCAGACCCGCCTCCCTTGAATCAGTGGTTCTCCATCATCTACAGGCTAAGTCCAAGCTCCTTTTAACGGAGGGAACAAAAAGTTCGTGAAACAAACATCCAAATGTTTCACCATCTGCCTCTAGCCTCACCTTCTACTTTCCACACTATAAGCAATGACTTGGGCGTATTGAATCTCACTATGTTTTCCTTCTGGGTTTCCGTCTGACTGTTCCCTCTACCTGAACGCTCTCCTTGCCTAGCCCCTTCCATCACTAGTTTGTCTCCTATTTATCTTTGCAGGCTCCTCTTGGATGTCTCTTCCCCTGACCTGTCTATGCAACCCCTGCCCCTGCTGGGATATGGAGGCACACCCCATCCTCTGACTTCCTGTAACACTCTGTGTACACATTTATATTGCCTCCCGAGTTTCTCTTCATCTGTCTCCATCCATTAGAGGGAAACTAACTCAGACTTCCTTAAGTAAGGAGGAACTTGAACACAGACCCTTGCTAACAGGAAGGTGGGGACTGGTTGGGTTCCCAGGTTGGCCTGATCTGGAGGCTTCGGTTCAGTCCCTCTGTTTTGGCCCTGTTGTCCTCCAGGTTCTGTCTTCCTCTCCATGTCGGATGCGTGCTGGTTGTAATGGTTTCACTACATCCCGTAACCAGAAGGGCTTCCCAGGTGGCGCTAGCAGTAAAGGATAGGCCTGCCAATGCAGGACATGTGAGTTTGATCCCTGGGTCGAGAAGATATCCTGGAGTAGAGAATGGCAACACACTCCAGTATTCTTGTCTGGAGAATTCCATGGACAGAAGAGCCTGGTGGGCTACGACCCATGGGACTGAAAAGAAACAGACAGGTGCTACCTGTATCCACTGTTAGAGGAATCCCCCTGAAGGCAGTGATGTTTCCTGTTTCATATTTACACCCCAACACTGGGCCCAGTACCTGATATGTAGGAGACACTCAGGAAAGCTGTGATGAAGGACTGAATTATAATAACATTAAAAACAATTTAGCTAGGGGAAAGACAACCTTCAGAGAAAAGCCACACTTGGGACAAATGCAGAAAATATACTTCACACCACTTTATTCCCTACCTGCACAGCCAACCTTGGCCTTCATTATTCCAGATGATTTGTGTCCTCTTAATTATAGATGTCATTATCAATGATTAAAATTAAGTAGGTGCCTAGTGGACAGAGATTCAAAGAACAGGGAATGCCACTGAGAACACAGACTGATGGGCAGTGAAGGAAAAGCCCTCGGAGCTGTTGTTCCCACCTTCTGCTGGGTGCTGATGGTGGCAGTCACTTAAATATTGAAAGCAGAAAGTCACCGAGTTCAGATACTATCCAACTGTGCTGAAGCTGTTGAATGAATGATTCCTAGGAACTTTAATCACTGTTTTCAGAGTCCCTCAGGGGACAGAAACATTTAGACTTAATTAATACTACTTTCTGTACTCAGCACCTCACCCTGGGTCTGCAGGATGGTGGTAGAAAGCTGTGCTGATCTCTGCTAGTCAGTAACCTTCCTGGATGAACAACTTTTGGTTGCGAGGGACATGAACCCAACTGGAACCAGTCTGAGATTCCCAAGTTGCTCTCAGAGTCTAAGGATGAGAGATTTTCCTTGGTCGTCAGTGGTTAAAACTCCACGCTTCTGAAGCAGGGGCCATGGGTTTGATCCCTGGTGGGGCTTCCCTAGTGACTCAAATGGTAAAGAATCTATCTGCAATGCAGGAGATCCATGTTTTGTCCCTGGGTAGGGAAGGTTTCCTGGAGAAGGGAATGGCAACCCACTCCAGTATACTTGCCTGAAGAATTCCATGGACAGAGGAGCCTGGTGGGCTACAGTCCATGGGGTCTCAAAGAGCCGGACATGACTGAGTAAGTTCCACTTCCATATGTAATTTATGGGTCTTCCTTAGTGGTTCAGGTGGTAAAGAACCTGTCTGCCAATGCAGGAGACACAGGAGCCATGGGTTCGATCCCTGGGTCAGAAAGATCCTCTGGTGGAGGAAATGGCAACCCACTCCAGGATTCTTGCCTGGAGAATTCCATGGCCAGAGGAGCCTGGTGGTCTGTAGTCCATGGGGTTGCGAAGAGTGGGACATGATTGAGCGACTAACACTTTCACTTTCAGGAAATTAGGATCCCACATGCTGCATGGCACAACCAAATTGGAAAAAGAAAGAGTCAAAGGAAGAGCTAAAAGCCAGGCCTTGGGAAAGAAGGACAGACATGAGCACGGGGGAACCGGATGGAGGGATCTGAACTCCACTGTGAGTTACTTCCTCTCCCTCTCGCTCTTCCCGCTCTCTGGTTTTGGGCATCTCTCTTCCCGTTGTTTTGTATATAAAACTGGGCTCATTGCATCTGCAGCTCCTTGCTTTGCTTCTTCTCAGGCTGGCCCCCAGAGAGAAAAAAAACCCTCAGGAAATAATCTGATTGGACCAAACTTGAATGGTATCCATACGGTCTGGCTCCATTAGTGGCCATGGGCCATGGTTCAGTGACTGGACCGGCTTGGGTTAGAGATTCACCCTCCAACCAGTTACTGTGTCCAGTGAGCTGACTTCATGCACCTCCTTCTGCGTCTGTTGGGAATGCCACGTGAAGAGGTGAAGCTCCTATTTAGCTGCACAACCTTGGACTAGTTACTTAACCCCTTGTGCCCAATCTGCTACTTATCTGAAAATGGAGATGTTAATAATAATATGGACATATATATATTATATATGTATTACATATGTACTACATAAACATGGGCTTCCCTGGTAGCTCAGGAGGTAAAGAATCTGCCTGAAATGCAGGAAACCCCAGTTTGATTCCTGGGTTGGAAAGATTCCCCTGAAGAAGGGATGGGCTACCCATTCCAGTGTTAACGGGCTTCCCTGGTGGCTCAGACAGTAAGGAATATGCCTGCGATATGGGAGACCTGGGTTCAATTCCTGGGTTGAGAAGATCCCCTGGAGAAAGGCATGGCAAACCACTCCAGTATAATTGCATGGAGAATCTCATGGACAGAGGAGCCTGGTAGGTTACAGTCTACAGTCCATGGGGTCACAAAGAGTTGGACATGACTGAAGTGACTTAGTACATGCATATATTCACAAACATTTGAGGACTAAACTATGTGTGTGTATGTATAATATTTATTTTCACAATATTTCAATATCAATATTATTATTGGGGGTAATGGGATTAATTGAGATAAAAAGGGATAATAATAATATATATAATGAAAACTAAATATAAACATATGTAGAATAAATGAAATTAAAATATGTATGTAAGCACTAAGCACTTTCTATGTATCCCTGGATATATTTATATGAATGTGTGCATATGTGTAGAATATTCATTTGTTCTCACATTGTCACAATGTCCATGCAATTATCATCCCCACTGCTTAGAACAACGTCAGACACATAGGAAAGGTTATGCAACACCCTAATGGCAGTACTGGAATCGTGGCCCATGTGGGGCCCTATCTCTTGGACTCAGTTGACTGCTACTTGGGTCCCCCTGACACTGGCTGGATATGAATCCAGGAGGACTCAATTCTGGGTCATCTGAACCAGTTATGAACCACTCTCCAAAGTGACGTGAAGTGAAAGTCACTGGCTCGTGTCCAGTTCTTTGTGACCCCATGGACTATATAGTCCATGGAGTTCTCCAGGCCAGAACACTGGAGTGGGCAGCCTTTCCCTTCTCCAGGGGATCTTCCCAACCCAAGGATCGAACCCAGGTCTCCTGCATTGCAGGTGGATTCCTTACCAGCTGAGTCACAAGGGAAGCCCAAGAATACTGGAGTGGGTAGCCTATTCCATCTCCAGGGGAATCTTCCAGATCCAGGAATTGAAACGGGGTCTCCTGCATTGCAGGCAGATTCTTTACCAACTGAACTATCAGGGAAGCCCACTGTCCAAGGACATCTTCAATTCTTCTGACTAAAGTCAAGCTTGGTTTGTGGGCCTGCACCAGCATGGAAAGTCAACTATCCCCTTTCTCCTCCACGGGCCATTGTTGCGTCAGTTCAGGAATGCAACTCTAGGTCAAGGTTATGGACACCATAAAATATCTTGCTTTGTATAGTTTGTTAGACTTGGAAATCATTATATGTAGTGTCAAGATAGCTAGTGTTAAGCCGTATTCACTCCTACTCTGAACGTTTTTGAAAGAACAGGTTGAATCAATAACCACATGAAATAACATGCTACCCTCAGTTGACAGAAGCATCTGATAAATTCCGTTTCTATTTTGCCAGAGTGAGTGCCTTATGAATGAGTTTTCTGGCTCCAAGTACTGAGTAACCTCCCAAAACATAGGGAACTATGGCATTCTTGAGTGTATAAAGTTCTTCAAAATTCTTCTTCAACATTCAGAAAACTAAGATCATGGCATCCACAGACATTCCTGGCAAATAGATGGGGGCAGAATGGAAACAGTGGTGGATTTTACTTTCTTGGGCTTTAAAATCACTGCAGATGGTGACTACAGCCATGAAATTAAAAGACACTTGTTATTTGGAAGAATACCTATGACAAACATAGACAGTGCATTAAAAAGCAAAGACATCGCTTTGCTGACAAAGGTCTGTATAGTCAAAACTATGGTTTTTCCAGTAGTCATGTACAGGCTTCCCTGGTGGCTCAGACAGTAAAGAATCTGCCTGCAATGCAGGAGACCTGGGTTTGATCCCTGGGTTGGGAAGATTCCCTGGAGGAGGGCATGGCAACTCACTCCAGTATTCTTGCCTGGAGAACTCCATGGACAGAGGAGCCTGGCAGGCTACAGTCCATGTGGTCACAAAGAGTCAGACACAACTGAGCAACTGAGCAACTAAGCACTCATGCATGGCACGCAAGTATGGATGTGAGGGTTGGACCATAAGGAAGGTTGAGGGCTGAAGAATCGATGCTGTTGAATTGTGGTGCTGGAGAAGACTCCTGAGAGTCCCTTGGACTGCAAGGAGATCAAACCAGTCAGTCCAAAAGGAAATCAGTCCTGAATATTCATTGGCAGGACTGATGTTGAAGGTGAAACTCCAATACTTTGGCCGCCTGACATGAAGAGCTGACTCATTTGAAAAGACCCTAATGCTCGGAAAGATTGAAGGCAGGAGGAGAAGGGGACAACAGAGGATGAGATGGATGGCATCACTGACTCAATGGACATGAGTTTGAGCAAACTCTGGGAGATGGGGAAGGACAGGGAAGCTTAATGTGCCGCAGTCCATGGGGTTGCAAAGAATCAGACATAACTTAGTGAGCGAACAACAAAAACAACAAATTCTTCAACAGCTCCCACGGCTCTTTAAACAAAATTTGCTGTCCTTGTCAGAGCCTATAAGGCTCTCAATTTTTTCAACATGGTGGCCTCAGTTAATGAAATTAATGAAAATTATAAACCGAGTTCTTCAGTGGCACTGGCCTCATTCCAGTTGCTGAATAGCCACATCTGTACTGTTAATGCCGCGACAGAAGGTTGCTGTCATCTCAGAAAGTTCTGTTGGATGTCCCTGCTCTGTATAGGCTAGCCCAGACTATCCCACAACATCACCATGGGATACCTTCTTTCATTTCAGAACATTTTTTGTTTTCTCCAACGCACCCAGCTCTTTCCCAGGGTCATCTGCACCTCTCCCCTCTTCACCCCTCTGTGACGTCGGGTGGCACGGTAAATGCCACTTCCTTCATGCGTTCTTCCATGATCCCTACCCCCAGTCTCAACTGGGGGCCACTCTCAGTCTCTCTCTTATTGGCCTGCCTTTTCCTTTCTTCGGAGAAGGCAATGGCACCCCATTCCAGTACTCTTGCCTGGAAAATCCCATGGACGGAGGAGCCTGGTGGGCTGCAGTCCGTGGGGTCACTAAGAGTCGGACACGACTGAGTGACTTCACTGCACTTCACTTTCCTTTCTTGGTACTTAGATTTATGTAGATTTTTAGATTTTTTTTCATAGTAATGACTAACTTTCCCATTAAGCTATACGTTTTTGCTGTAGATCATTAAGAACTTTGTTACAATGTCGCTTCTGCTCCATGTTTCTGTTTTTTGGTCTCAAGACAGGTGCGATGTTAGCTCCCCAACTGGGGATCGAACCTCCGACCCCTGCATTGGAAGGTAGATTCTAACTACGGGGCTGCCAGGAAAGGCCTCTAAGTTGTAGGCTCTTGAGAGCAGTCATGCATTGGTACTCTAACCCCTGTGTCCAACACGTGGTAGACACTCAAGGAATGTTTGTTGAATGAATGCATGGCTGAATGAGTTCTCCTGTGCCATCTCCAGCATGTTCTTTTGTTTCCAGATGACGCAGGAGACTTTAATTTTCTTTTCCCATGTTCATCTTCTTCCTCCTCTGATTCTGCAGAGGGTCATCTTCAGATTCCCTTGGAGTTCAAGCCTGCAGGCCAGTCTGTTAGGACACAGCTCTCTCTGCAGTGGGTCTGTGCCATAACGACGTTATTGAGATGTAGTTTCCCAGGGAGCCAAAGGGGAGGGGAGTCGGCCGAGTGAACTAAACTTTCTTGTCCATGGTCTACGGTTTGTTTATTTTTCATAATAATAATTGGCAGGGTGAAATATTTTAATTTTCCTATAGCTACGTAATTAATATGTCCACATTAGAAATCAATTATCCTTGATAATTACCACTGGTGCTATGGCTTGTAAGCTGAGCGCTAGTCTTGCTAACGAACTCAATGAGACATAATTTCTTGTTGTTCAAAGAGACGATCAGCTCTAATCAGCAGTAAATTCAATCAAAACTTACTGACACCGATTGAGATCACATTAGAGTTTGTAAAAATAGGATAATTATGTGCATCTTGTAAGTCGCAGGTATTGTAACAACTCTAAAATGTGTGCCCATTTGAATAAACACTTAACGTCTGCTGGCTCTATGCTGGCAGATGTCGAAACATATAATCTGCATAAATAAATTAGAAGTCTATTTTCCCCCTTCATAGCCCTTTAATTTTGTGAGATTCAATTAATGCAATCTTTTCTTTTTTTTTAAAATTTAATGAGCTCAGAATTACAGGCCAAGCAATGGAATATTGAGACAGGACAGCCCGTGGTAAAGAGTTGTTGGTGTTACTTCTTTTTAAATCCCTCTTTATCATTTTTTTAACAATTATTTTATTAAAGTATAGTTGATTTGGGTTTCTCTGGTGGCTCAGTGGTAAAGAATCTGCCTACCAGTTCGGGAGACACAGGAGAAGAAGGAGAGTAAGGTTTGATCCCTGGGTCAGGGAGATCCCCTGGAGAAGCCAATGGCAACCCACTCCAGTATTCTTGCCTGGAAACTCCTTGGACAGAGGAAACTGGTGGGCTATAGCCCATGAGGCTGAAAAAATCGTCGAATGCAACTGCGTGACTGAGCACGAGCATACTAGTCAATTTATAATGTTGTGTTAATTTCTGCCCTGCAGCAAAGTAACTCAGCTAAACATAGAAGCATCCTTTTTCATATTCTCTTCCTATATGATTTACTATAGACTATTCAATATGATTCCCTATACAGTAGGACCTTGCTGTTTATATAGATTGGTATCCATTCTTCTTAAAATGTATTATGTGTTTTTATTGATGTAAAAATGTTTATTGGAGTATGGTTGCTTTACCGTGTTGTGTTGGTTTCTGCTGTATGCAAATCAACCAGCTATACATACACATGTATCCCCTCTGTACTGGATTTCCTTCCTGTTTAGGTCACTGCAGGGCACTGAGCAGAGTTCCCTGTGCTGTGCACTGGGTCCGCATTAGCCATCATTTTATCCATAGTGTTAACAGGGTGTCTATGTCAATCCCAACCTCCCGATTCATCCTACCCTCTCTCCCCCTAGGTGCTTAAGTATTTCTTCTCTACATCTGTGAATCCCTCTTTATTCTTTAAAGGGAAATTGAATAGTGACTAAGATAATGGCTGCTGAAGCTAGGTTGGCTGGGTTCCCATCCTACCTCAGTACTCAGAGCTGTGTCTCGGCCAAGTGAGGGGCAAGGTAGGGGCTCTATTTTAACTCCCTTCATTGTAGACGCCCTGGGATGACCCTCAGCTCATGACCGGGGAACACAGGAGTGCGCAGGGCTGGGTCTCTTGGTTTGGGTCGGCACAATTCTGCTATTGCTTGCATCCCAGAGTGTAAGTGCAAAATCGGGGCGGGGGGGATGAAGCTCCCTCTAGACTTTGCCCTATTTCTTACCGCTTGCTGACCTTCCTCTCCTGCCCTGCCCTACTTTTCCCGACCTGTTCAGGCTATCTGAAAACCAGTCCTTCAGAAGCCACTTGCACTTGAGCCCTCCCTCGCACCGCCTCTTCCTGGGAGCCTGACGTAAGGCAGTGAGTTTCCTCTATGTCTGTTTCACTTTCCTTTGGGCGTCATAGTAGGACTCTGCTCCTGGGTTGCTGTAAGTTTGTTTCATGGAAAGCACACAGAGTTGTGTCTTGCACGCCCTACGTGGAAGTTAGATATTAGTAGTGTTCTTGTATTCAATTTATAAAATACAATTACCGTCTTAGTACAGTGTGGGGTTTAGTGAAGAGATCAGAGGGAACAGGTTTGTGTTTAAAATTTGACTGCTGACCATATGTCTTTTTATTTATTTATTTGGCTGTGTTGGGTCTTAATTGCAGCCTGTGACATCTTCACTGTGTCGTGTGGGATCTTTCATTGTAGCCACACAGACTCTCTGGTTGTGGCATATTAGCTTACTTGCTCCACATCATGTGGGACCTTAGTTCCCTGACCAGGGATTGAACCCATGTCCCCTGCATTGCAGGGTGGATTCTTAACCACTGGACCACCAGGGAAGTCCCCCTGTGTGTCCTCGAGTAAGCTTTCCTTAACCTCTTGGGACCTCCATGTCCTGACCTTGGGGAATAAAGGTGATGTGTACACCTGACTGGGCAGTTGCGCAGATTTGAAGAGAGAATGTTGGTCATATGAACAGTGTTATGTGTGGCTCAATGATAGTTTCCACTAGGACACTTAGTAGTATGTCTTGCAAATCAGCTAGCGCGACATTCAATTCAGCTAACATTGATTAGCAGTGATAACAGCTAACATTGATTTGCCAGCATTCCTCATCAACCATGATCCTTGCCATGACCTTGCAAGTATTATTACTGTGGCAAGCATCACTGTGCCAATTTGTCAGACTGAGCAATCAAGACCCATTGAGAGTTGGTGAGGCAGGAAAATTAAAATAGCTGATTTGGGGCAAACATAGAACAAACCCCCAAGTTTAGTCCCTATTTCTGTTCTGTGTCCACTACACTATCCTGCCCTGTGTTTGAGAGAGTTGGGAGAGTTTGCTGGAGTAAAGGGCATGAGGCCATGAGAGCTGTCCCCAAGATTTGAAGGAGAGAGGCGCTGTGGTACAGTGAATGACGAGGGTGCTAGGCCACATGGTCTGGGCTTGAATACAGCTCCATCACTTAATGTGTGACAGGTCAGGCAATAGTCTCTCTCTGCTCTGCTTCCTTGTCTGTAAATGTGTCTTTAGGAGTATTAAATGGATGTCTATGTCTGACGTGGGGACAGCTTTACCATCAGACATTGTAGGCACCAGACTGGGGACAAATCCTAAAATTTTAGGGGTCCAGCATAATGTTTTAATTTCTGGTAAAATCAGAAGGAAAAAAAATGAACTTTTCAGTGGAAGTAAGTATTTAATACATAGCATTAATATATTCATGTTTATAGGAATACAATCATAAAATAAAAGTTTACATTATTATTGCTATTGTTATTTTTCAGGAAGGAAAGGATCCATGAAGGTAAAATATCTAGAATTCATGGGGGCTATAATGTGGCCTTGGTAGGGAGTATTTAGACCAGAGACACCCTCCTGGGTAGCTGTTAAGCTGTCTCCACGTCACTGACTCAACGGACATGCGTGGCATAAACTCCGGGAGATGGTGAAGGACAGGGAAGCCTGGTGTGCTCCACTTCATGGGATCTCAAGAGTCGGACACAACTGAGACACTCAGCAGCAACAACCTCTCGGGGGCTCTGCACAGTCAAGTCAGAGTCACTGGGAGGCTCTGCACACTCATACATTTCTTTCATGTTTCCTCTTTGCCTAAGAATCTCTCTGCTTTATATGCAACAAGCTAGAGAAAGTATCTGGCTTCCCAGGGGCTCAGTAGTAAAGAATCTGTCTACCAATGCAGGAGACCCAGGTTCGATCCCTGGTTCCGGAAGATCCCCTGGAGAAAGGCATGGCTACCCACTCTGGTATTCTTGCCTGGAGACTCCCATGGACAGAGGAGCCTGGCAGACCATGGGGTCACAAGAAGATCAGACACGGCTTAGAGACTAAACAGCAATGACAGAGAAGACCTCAGTCGTGACCCAGGAGTCTTGGGAGAGTTGGAGCAAAGAGATGATGGAAAAGCCACTGGGTGGACCCAGTCAGGTGGCAAATGCCATGTCCTGTGGATGTCACCTCTAGCTGTGACCCACTGAGTTCTGCAGTAAAGCTACTAAGCAACCTTCTCCCACCCCATCCCTGGGCAGAATCACTCTGACACATTCAAGGCCAAAGACCCGACTGGGTCACAGTGTGCAGTAGTGGAGTTTGGATCAGAAAGAGAGATGAGGTAACAAGTTCTTTATTCTGCGGGATGCACTGGGCTGCCTTGTTACTCAGAGTGTGGCTCGGTGGGATCACAATTGCTAGAATACTGTCATAAGTGCAGAATCTTGCATCCACTCTGGGACTGCTGCATGTTAAGTGGACAGGAGATCTGAATGGACACTCCAGTTTGAGCAGCCCTGCTCTCATCTGTAGGCATCTTGGACCCTGATATACAGTGTTCTAGGACTCCAGATCTAACAAATCACTAATCTAAGCCCTAAGCTAAGCATGGTGGTGGTGGTTTAGTTGCTAAGCTGTGTCTGACTCTGCGATCCCATGGACTGTAGCCCACAAGCCTCCTCTGTCCATGGGATTTCCCAGGCAAGAATACTTGAGTGGGTTGCCTTTTCCTTCTCCAGAGGATCTTCCCCATCCAGGGACCGAACCTCGGTCTTCTGCATTGACAGTTGGATTCTTTATTGACTAAGCCACTGGTGGGAAGCTAAAGGGGTCAAGGTTCAGAATTCCAGTGTTTCTTGGAGGTTCTTCACTCGCCAGGCAAGAATTCCCTACAGAGCTTTAGAACCGCATCTCTGGCTACAAGGGAGGTATAGTTTTGCCTGCAGTGTTCCCTCTAGGGAGATGGTGGCCACCGCGGTAAGTGGCTGGTGCAGGTGAGGGAATTCGGGGTCATGACTGTTTCTCTGTGGGTCTTTGAGGGCCACCTGCTCTGTGTCTGACTCCACTCATCTCATCTTGTTTGAGAAAAAACAGCAGGAAGAACACAGAGCCAGCGGAGGGCAGATCTCTGAGTGGGAAGTATCTGCGATGCTTTTGGTGTCTGGACAAACCCTAGGTGGAGACTTCCCAAGGGAAGGCAGGGCAGGATTAGATGTCTGTGTCGGGTGGAAATGAGCCCTTGTGAATATGATTCCTGGATCTGTGTTAATGTCCAGCTTTATGTTTTGGGGATGAAAAGAAAAAAAAAAAGATGTGGGACAGGGACTTTAGGACCCGTGGGTGTGAGTGTGAGTGTGAGTATTTGCTGCTCAGTTGTGGCCGACTCTTTGCAACACCGTAGACTGTAGCCCACCAGGCTCCTCTGTCCATGGGATTGTCCAGGCAAGAATACTGGAGTGGGTTGCCATTTCCTTCTCCACAGATACAAATTTCTTGAAAAAATTTGGGGTGGACCAAATGCCACACGTGGGGGCTTCCAGGTGGTGCTAGTGGTACTGAATTTGCCTGCCAATGCAGGAGACATAAGAGCTCAGTCCCTGGGTTGATCCCTGGGTTGGGAAGATCCCCTTGAGAAGGAAATGGCAATCCACTCCAGTGTTCTTGACCAGAGAATCCCATGGACAGAGGAGCCTGGCAGGCTACCTTGCATAGGGTCGCTAAGAGTTGGACATGACTGAAGCAACTTCAGTTCAGTCGCTCAGTCGTGTCTGACTCTTTGTGACCCCATGAATCACAGCACGCCAGGCCACCCTGTCCATCACCAACTCCCGGAGTTCACTCAAACTCATGTCCATCGAGTCAGTGATGCCATCCAGCCATCTCATTCTCTGTCGTCCCCGTCTCCTCCCACCCTCAATCCCTCCCAGCTTCAGACTCTTTTCCAGTGAGTCAACTCTTCGCATGAGGTGGCCAAAGTATTGGAGTTTCAGCTTTAGCATCAGTCCTTCCAAAAACACCCAGGACTGATCTCCTTTAGAATGGACTGGTTGGATCTCCTTGCAGTCCAAGGGACTCTCAAGAGTCTTCTCCAGCACCACAGTTCAAAAGCATCCGTTCTTCAGCGATCAACTTTCTTCACAGTCCAACTCTCACATCCATACATGACCACGGGAAAAACCTTGACTAGACGGACCTTGGTTGGCAAAGTAATGTCTGCTTTTTAATCTGCTATCTAGGTTGGTCATAACTTTTCTTCTAACTTAGCATTTAGCAAATGTCACGTTTCTAGATTTAAATGGAATCAACTCTGGCTCAGAACCACTGCGAACCAAGATCCCCGAGAAGCCCAGTAACAGCCACTGGATTGGGCTTGCTCTGGGCCCCTTGCTCACTGTAGTATTGTTTTGCGGGGGTTGGTCCCCAGCCTGTGCTGGCCGTGCTCCTTTGCTACGTAATGCAGGAGTCAGAAGCTGCCCCTTCAATATCCTTTTGAACATCTCTGCTCCTAGTGGGTCTCAGAGATGCCTCAACTGGATTGATTTCATGCTTCAGGGACCCCCATTCAGTCCCCTGGAATTACCATGCTTAGTGTCTGATCTCCCCCTCTGAGCCCCCTCATAATGTCCACCCTGTGGTCTCTGGAGTGGGCCCCAGCCTCTGCCCCTTGCATCCTCCAGGTCTGTGTCTTTCCCTTGTCCTGGGGGCTCCCGATCCCCAACAATGAGACACTGTTCCTCCTTTCCCCTCAGAGCACAAGCGCCTCCGACCAGTATGGCAGCCACCAGCCCAGGTGGCAACTCTGTCCACCCCAAAAATGCAGTCAGTTCAAGTTGCCACATGCTCTAAGTGTAAAATACACACTGTATTTTGAAGACTCAGTACCAGAGAGATGTAAAATACGTTGATAGCAATTTTAATTTTGGTCCTGCGATGAAATGGGCTTCCCTGGTGGCTCAGACGGTAAAGAATCTGCCTGCAAGGCGGGAGACCTGGGTTCGATCCCTGGGTTGGGAAGATCTCCTGGAGAAGGAAATGGCAACCCACTCCAGTATTCTTGCCTGGAGAATCCCATGGACAGAGGAGTCTGGTGGGCTACAGTCCAAGGGGTCCCAAAGAGTCGGACATGACTGAGCGACTGACTCACACATGATGAGATAATATTTTGGATATATGGGGTTAAGAAAACACTATTAAAATTAATTTCACTGTTTTTTTCTTACTCATTTTAAGTGTTTACCAGAAAGGTTAAAATTCCTACATGGTTCACATTATGAAATGGGATTCCCTGGTGGCTCAGGCAGTAAAGCATTTGCCTGCAACGCGGGAGACCCGGGTTCGATCCCTGGGTGGGGAAGATCCCCTGGAGAAGGAAATGGCAACCCACTCCAGTACTCTTGCCTAGAAAATCCCATGGATGGAGAAGCCTGGTGGGCTACAGTCCATGGGGTCACAAAGAGTCGGACACGACTGAGTGACTTTACTTTCACTTTATTTCTGTTGGACACCCTCCTTCTTAGAATAAAAAGCTGGAGCCGGAAGCCCAAGTGGGCTCTTAACTCAGCCAGCCCACCCTTGTTGCTGCCCCAGGAAGCCTGGAATTCCGCACCCTGGCGCCTGCTGCCCTGTCCTCCTGTAAGGACTGGAGAAGGAGGGCGAGACCTTTCCTTCTCTCTCATCTGTCTGTCGGGAGGAGGAAAGGGTTACTAACGTTTCCCTTCTCTCCCATTTTACAGATGAGGAGGCTGGAGTCCAGAGAGGGGAAGAAACTTACCCGAAGCCACACAGCGAGGTATAAGAGAGCAGGGCGCCCACAGCCCCTGCCCACACCACAGTGCCCGCCGCCACCTCCCGAAGGCAAAGGAGAGGTGGGCGAGAAAAGGGGACGCTCAATGGAAAGCGTAACCGTGCACCTGACTTCTGAAGGTGCTTCTGGGGCGACTGCGGCGCTGCGGCTGTGCGGTGAGGACCCCTCCGCGCCGCATCCTGAACTCTCATTTACATTTTTCTGGCCTCGGTCCTCTTTCTTATCTGTTTTGAGCCGAGCTGGGTCTTCCTCACATCGCGTGGGCTTTCTCTAGCTGCGTCGCACAGGCTTCCCTTGCTGCAGTGGGCAGGCTGGATTGCCCACAGGTGGGATCTTAGGTTCCCGACCAGGGATCGAACCCTAGCTCCCTGCATTGCAACGTGGATTTTTGCCACTGGGCCACCAGGGAAGTCGCCTGGCCTCAATTTGCAGTTCTTATTTTGGTTGTGGTAGTGTGTTCTTCGGTTTGTTTACTCATTCATTCTCTTTATTTTGGCTTCCTGGTGGCTCAGAGGGTGACGAAGTTGCCTCTTACGCAGGACACCTGGGTTCAATCCCTGGGTCTTGGAAGATCCCCTGGAGGAGGAAATGGCAACCCACTCCAGTATTCTTGCCTGGAGAGTTCAATGGACAGAGGAGCCTGGCGGGCCACAGTCTATTCTATGGGGTCTCAAAGAGTCAGATACGACTGAGCGATTAACTCTAATTTTGGCTCAAACCTGCTTTAAACCCCTTGTGCAACAAGGCAGGGTGCAAATAACCCAATAAAACACAGATCACAAGGATTTCTGGGTCTCCCTGGGAAGAAGGCTGAAGAAGGGGTTCCCTCTGTCACACGGCACACAGCTGTGTGCAGCCCTGGGTAGGAGTAGGGGTGATGGTGGGATGGATACATTTCATTTAATAAAATGTAGCCCACCCGGGGGTTGAAAGGTTGTGAGAACTCTTGGTGGACCCAGAGAGACGCTGAAAGACACAGGATCAGGTTCAGTTCCCTCCACGATCCCGTTACAAGGTCGGTTTCTTTCCCCCTTTCCCACACCTTGGGGGCGCATGGTGCTTTTCTGCGTGAGAAACTCTAGGAGAAGAGGATTGTATTTCTCGGTGGAGTTTCATGAGGACTCGGGTCTAACTTTACCCTTATTTGCAAGCAACAGTAGAGATTTTGCAGGCAAATCAGGATGTCTTTTTAGACTGTAATAAAAATCCTGGGACGTTCCAGCTTTCCTCATGATTTCCTTGATACCATCCCAGTTCTGGAGTTGGGGGAAAAGTCTGGGACCCCAAAACCACCTTGCTTCTGCTAGCTGGAGAGGAGAACGACATCACAGAAGGATCTGATTGCAGACAGCTGACTTCCACGGGGTCAGCTCTTCCTTTAAAGAACACATCTTAAAAAATCACTTCTAGGAAGAATGGACCGAACGGGGATTCACTGGAGGGCAGATGGCTTGCCTCACGGGGACTCAGTTGCTGCTGCTGTTCAGTCACTCAGTTGTTTTCAACTCTTTGCGACCCCGTGAACTGTAGCCCACCAGGCTCCTCTGTCCATGGGATTTCCCAGGCAAGGATACTGGAGCGGGTTGCCATTTCCTTTTCCAGGGGATCTTCCCAACCCAGGGATCGAACCCAGGTCCCCTACTTGGCAGGCAGATTCTTTACCATCTGAGCCATCTGGGAAGCCCGCTGGGAACTGACTCAGTTGTCTTACCTTTAGAATACAGCAGTGGCGTGGTTATCTGTGCCATTTTTTGTGGGTATCTATTTTTGTGCAGGGCACTGTGCCATGCTGTTGACACCCGTTATTTTACTGGATCTTGATGGTACTCTGTGGATTATGCGTTATTGTTCTTATTGTACAGACTAAACTAAAGCTCAGGGAGGTGAGGACTTAACTTGGTCTCATGGCCCAAGGAGGGAGGTGAGAGTTTCAAACAAGTTCTATCCATCTTCAGAGCCAGATTGGCACAGAGAGATGGACTAGATGCATGCCAACTCCGCTTCCAGTTCTAAAATCAATACTACTGATTCAAATATGATTCACTAAGTCAAACCTGATGGGCCACATTCAGCTGACACACTAGACCATCAAAGTTCTCCATATTTTCATCAAATAGGCACGTTTGCTAAAGATAGGCAGAGAGAAGGGGCCAGATGAGGCTGACTCCTGAGCTGCCTTCCCCAAGGGCTCTATTAATTGGAACAGATAAATGTCCAGGGCCATTCTAAGCCCACAAAAGCCAATCACAGGCCTAAGTGGTACCCAGGGAACCTGTGAGCTACCCTCTATACCTTCCTCTCCCAAATTACCTTTCTATGTAGTAGCTTGATCCCAGGTGTGATTAGCTGGTAATTTCATCCTTCAAGAACCATCTCAGCAGTACCTCTGTCTAAAATGTCCTTTTTTGTCTCCCTTTCATCCCTTCACCACACTAGGAAGGCTTTGTCATTCCATTGCCAAGCTTCCACAGCATGCTCTTTATTTCTGGAGCAGAACACACCCAGCAGAGCAATCGGTAGTTGTTAGGAAGTCCTTGTCCAAGGATTCCGAGCACCTGTGACAGGTCCCCGTCTCCTGCCAAATGTGAAGATCCTCGACAGTGGAAAAGCGTAGAAACAGGTCACTTGCTTCTTCCTCAGCTGCCGACCTCATTCCTTTTGCACAAGATAGGGTGTTATATTTCAAAATGACCATTCTTCTCCAAACTCAGGAAGTGAAAGGCAAATGCTATTATGTAAATGATCTTGAACCTTAGCTTAACAGCCTCTGTGGAGGGCACAGAACATTGTCGCTGAGCTAAGAGAAGAGGCAAGTCTCTGAGACTAAGAAAGAAAGTTGCTGCTGTTTTCCATCACTAAGTCGTGCCTGACTCTGTGAGCCATGGACTGTGGCATGCCAGGCTCCTGTGTCCTTCACTATCTCATGACCACTGAGTTGTGCAACCATCCTTTTCCTCCCCAATCCACCTTCCTGGAAGAGCTCTTGCTGCCTTCTGAAAAATGGAAAAATGTCTCAGTTCAGTTCAGTTCAGTTCAGTCGCTCAGTCGTGTCCGACTCTCCGCGACCCCATGAATCACAGCATGCCAGGCCCCCCTGTCCATCACCAACTCCCGGAGTACACTCAAACTCATGTCCACAGAGTCGGTGATGCCATCCAGCCATCTCATTCTCTGTCGTCCCCTTCTCCTCCCGCCCCCAACCTTTCCCAGCATCAGAGTCCTTTCCAGTGAGTCAACTTGCCGCATGAGGTGGCCAAAGTATTGCAGTTTCAGCTTCAGCATCAGTCCCTCCAATGAACATCCAGGATTGATCTCCTTTAGAAGACTGGTTGGATCTCCTTGCAGTATAAGGGATTCTCAAGAGTCTTCTCCAACACCACAGTTCAAAAGCATCGATTCTTCGGCGATCAGCTTTCTTCAAAGTCCAACTCTCACATCCATACATGACCACGGGAAAAACCATTGCCTTGACTAGACGGACCTTGGTTGGCAAAGTAATGTCTCTGCTTTTTAATATGCTATCAAGGTTGGTCATAACTCTCCTTCCAAGGAGCAAGCGTCTTTTAATTTCATGGCTGCAATCAGCATCTGCAGTGATTTTGGAGCCCAAAAAAATAAAGTCTGACACTGTTTCCACTGTTTTTCCATCTATTTCCCATGAAGTGATGGGACCAGATGCCATGATCTTTGTTTTCTGAATGTTGAGCTTCAAGCCAACCTTTTCACTCTCCTCTTTCACTTTCATCAAGAGGCTTTTGAGTTCCTCTTCACTTTCGAAAAATGTCTAGAGACAAAGAAATCTGAGAGTGAGGTGGGAAGTACAGTAACAAAAATGGCTCTGGATCCGTGGACTCTGAGGGTGCCTGAACAGAGAGCTGACTTTGAAGGTTTTAAATACAGATATAGGACTTCCCAAGTGGCGTCAGTGGTAAAGAATCCACCTACCCAAAGCAGGAAACTCAGGAGACTCAGGTTCCAGTCCTTGGGTCAGGAAGATCCCTGGAGAAGGCAATGGCAATCTCCTCCCCTGGTGGGCTACAGTCCATGGGGTCTCAAAGAGTCAGACACAACTGAGCAACTGAGCACGCACGTGCAGGTGAAGTGGAGCGGGTGAGTCCTGGAGGGGAGAAAAAAGGAGGAAAAATAATTTGAAGAAACAGTGGAACAGACTGTGGATCTGATCATCTTTAAAGCTGGTGAAGAGCTGCATGATTAGAATTCAGCGCAGTCAATTTTCGAAGTGGAATATGTTTATTAATACGTGGGACACGGAGATGGACCAGACGGACTGGGGCCATGGGGTCTACAGAAGTCATGGGTGAAAGATGGTCCCTGCGTGTGAAGGAGACTAGTGACCTGGGGCTGAGGAGTGGACGAGAAAGCTTGGGTAACAGACCAGCCAGGAGGCAGAGCAGACAGCTGCCAGTCTGCCTTTTTGGGTGGAGTGGGGCCGTTCCGTGTGGCTTACTGGCTTTGCTGAGAGTGAATGTCAGTTGACCATGTCAGATCTCTCACTGGGTTAGGAAGAGTATACTATTTTGTGGGGCACCTGCCTCCAGGGAAGCCAAGATTGTGTCTGCAATGCTGGGTCTGGATGTGTCAACCTGGCCTGGAGTTGCTTTTAGAAGCCAGGGGTGGGGAAGACAGGCTTGTCACACCCAAGAGTGAACATCTCAAAGTGGGCAGGAGGATGGTGAGAGGGGAGGAAACAAGAAAGCAGCTAGTGAGCACCGAGGCAGGGCTGGGTGGGCGGTGACAATTCCAGGGTGCGGAGATGGCCAAGAGAGATTTTAAGAAGAAAATTGTCCTAACGTTCAGTTTGAAATTCTTGGTTTTTCCATAATGTAGACCCGTTCTCCACCTCCCTTGGTTTCCCCCCAAATACTCGATAATGTGCATTGTCCACGAGCACTCGAGACTCCGTGTGAGCTCTGTTGGGGTCGGTGTTGCTGCGGCGGAGCAAGAATCCTCTTTTCTCCTATGAATGAAGACGCAGGAATAAGGTTTTCAAGGCAGAGAAGACCACAGGAATGGACTGGTCTCCCAATTGTTTGCAATATTGGCTGAAAGCATTGAGATTTTTATAGATTATAAAATAAAAGTTCTAATCTTAGTAAGATTTCAAGGGCCTGGGTGGGGAAGCTTCCCCTGGAGAAGGGCATGGCAACCAGTATTCTTTCCTGAAGAATCCCATGGACAGAGGAGCCTGGTGGGATATATAGTCCACAGAGTCACAAAAAGTCGGATACGACTGAAGTGATAGCGCACATGTGCGTGTCACACACACACACAGGGAAAAGTGTGGGGGGATAAACTGGAAGTTTGGGATTCAGATATACACACTGCTGTATATAAAATAGCTAAACAGCAAGCACCCAGTGTATAGTACAGGGAACCACTCAATATTTGGTAATAACCTAAATGGGAAAAGAATCTGAGCATGAATAAATGTATATACACACGTACACATGTATATGTGTATTTGAATAACTGATTCACTTTTTGTACATTAATACAATGCTGTAAATCAACTATATTTCAATCAAAAAATTAATTAAATAAAACAAACCTCTTTCCGGATCTTTTGCCCAGCAAGAGGATGCAGGATATTTGGAAAGATCACTTACTCTGGGGCTTCCCAGGTGGCTCAGTGGTAAAGAACCTACCAGGCAATGTATGAGATGCAGGAGATACAGGCTCAGTCCCTGGGTTGGGAAAATCCCCCAGGGGAGGGCATGGCAACCCAGTTCAGTGTTCTTGCTTGGGAAATCTCATGGACAGTCCTGGAGGACTATAGTCCCTGAGGTCGCAAAGTGTCAGACATGACTAAGAGATAAAACAACAGCACAGCCCAGATCACTTATTCTATTTAAGGCTTTAATGTGAAAGAGACTCCCAAGCGTTCTGTTAATTCTGACTATAAGAAGCCACGATACAAGATACACTACCATAGAATTAGTATGTATATGAAATGCACACATATATAATCTCAATTTTGCAAAAATCTACCATGCAGTAGACTGTAGCGAGTGAAGCCGTTGAATCTTATACCTCTGCTCGGGATTAGTCATATAAATCGTCCAACAAGCTCATCTGTCACATCACACGCCAGGAGTTATTCAGTGTCTTTTATTGCTCATATAAATTGTCTTTCTTAATAGCTCCCTTCACAGCCAGCTCTGTTAACCCCCGGATGCCCATGGCGTGTGGCTAGTCTTGGAAATGCACTGCTTTTTCTATGGCTGTGTTAGTGTCTAATCTGGCCAGAGGCATTTCAGTGTTTCCTCGATGTGCGTGAGAATCTGGGTGCTTACCAGAAACTTCCTGATAAAATACTCTCTTCTCTGCTACAGTAAACCTACAGTTTACTTTTAAAATAACTCACTTGAAATTTAATAGGAGGTTTTAAGGCCACGTCTGATTTCAGTCATATAAATTCTAACTTTTACCAACACTCTTGGCTCATCCTTGGGGTTTTCTGAGTGATTGAGAGGAAACACCAGCTTGCCATTGTGTTGTGCCTTGTTAATTCATTCACTACATATATCAAAGGGCTTCCCTGGTGGCTCAGTGGTAAAGAACTCACCTGCCAATGCAGGAGATGTTAAGAGAATTGGGTTCGATCCCTGGATTGGGACGATCCCCTGGAGAAGGAAATGGCAACCCACTCCAGTATTCTTGCCTGAAAAATCCCATGGACAGAGGAATCTGGTGGGTTATAGTCCAAGGGGTCACAAAAGATTCGGACATGATTTGGTCTAAACAACAACAAAATATATCAAAACTATACCAAATAAAAAACAAGCTGCAGTAGCCATGTAATACACTTATCGCTACATGATAACCTGAAATCATTTAAACCCAGGGGCATGAGTTTATAGGTAGAGGGTAGGAGTGACATTCTTAGCGAAAGAGGGGACAGAAAACACAAACCCTTTATGATATTAACTTATAGTTTGTGGTTTTAAAAAATTGAAAATAAAAGTCACTGAATCAATGATACTTATTTTCTGAATTCTAATGTAAAAAACAAATGGGTCTTTTGGCTTTTTTTTTTTTTCTGGCAAAAAAAAAAAATAAGATCTAAGCACCTTTTTTGGAGGGAAAGGGAAGGAGCTAAAGCCATTGTTCAGGTTTACAGGTGAAATGTGAGCAAGAAGTCATTGCGACATTCTCTTTTGTCTGAAAACAGCCCTGCATGCTGTCAGTGTTCCCATTGCACAGATGAGGAAACTGAGGCCCAGGAGGCAGAGGTGGAACATGTTGTCCCTCATCTACAGCTCCCTGGCTCCCAAGGCCATCATCCTGCTGTGCTGCCCACCTCACCCTGTGCTTCCCTGGTACTTAGGCTTCTGCCTTTTTAGGCTCCTCTGGACAGGAAACCCTGTAGTAGCTCTGCAAGCTGTGTACCTGCATTTCTAAATGGTATTTCAGCTTCATTAGGAAATAAAGTGAAACTAGCTTGATCTGTCCAGGACAGCATTTGTTTTCAGTACGTTGTTGATTTCAGGATGTGTGTTCAGTTGCTCAGCCACGTCCGCCTCTTTGTGGCACTATGGACTGTCTAGCCCACCGGGCTCCTCTGTCCGTGGGATTCTCCAGGCAAGAATACTGGAGTGAGTTGCCATTTCCTTCTCCAGGGGATCTTCCTGGCCCAGGGATCGAACCCGGGTCTCCTGCATCGCAGGTGGTTTCTTCATGGACTGAGCCACCAGGAAGTTGAAGAATACCAGAATGGGTAGCCATTCCCCTTACCAGAGGGTCTTCTCAGTCCAGGGATCGAACTGGGGTATCGTGCATTGCAGGCAGGTTCCTTACCATCTGTGCTGTCAAGGAAGGTGACTAAAGTGGATGGGAGCGATCAATTCATTTTTAAAAGCTGAAAAGCAGACTTAATTTTGGTAACTGGGCCATGTGACTGAATAAGTTGAACTTTAATTGCTCACCGGGGTAAACATAAGTGAAAGTCACTCAGTCATGTGCAGCTCTGAACTACACAATGCATGGAATTCTCCAGGCCAGAATACTGGAGTGGGTATTCTTTCCCTTCTCCAGGGGATCTTCCAAACCCAGGGATCGGACCCAGGTCTCCCACATTGCAGGTGGATTCCAGCTGAGCCACAAGGGAAGCCCAAGAATACTGGAGTGGGTAGCCCATCCTTTCTCCAGGGGATCTTCCCGACCCAGGAGTTGAACCAGGGTCTTCCGCATTGCGGGTGTATTCTTTACCAGCTGAACTACCAAGGAAGCCCTAAACATAAGAAGAAAACAGACGTATGTTACAAAATCCTGCAGAGGGATTCACAGCATCAGGTAGAATTGAAGGCAGGGGATACAAGGAAGTGAGAGCAGGATGGATGGTTGAAGGTCTTCATGGGAGCAGGAAGGGCCCAGGTCTTTTTTCTAAGTAGGAACTATCCTGTCCCCTGGTAGAAAACTGGAGGTTGGCTCTGGGCAGAGGTTGAACCAAATGGACTCTGGACTCTGGGACCTGAGACATAAGACAGAGAAACACAGGAGCTCAATAATAGTAATGAATGTAGACTGAGTGGGAATCTGCAAATTCAGCTGTGAAATTCTCAGCCTGTGACTGTACTATGGATGCTCACAGGCAAACTTACAGCCCTTGATGGGAGCTTGGAGGATTCTCTGAGTAGAAACCGTCAAGACCAAAGAAAAACATCTGCAGATACTGACAGTTTGGGGGAGAGGTCCGAGTCTTGTCACTTTATGGTGAAGTCCATTACTTGGTAAATCTTGCCCATACACAGGGGTCCCGGGCAGCTTTTAAAAGTCTCACTCCAAATATGAAGAGACAACTGAAGATATCTGATATTTGCAAAACACATCTAGTATGAAAAATAGGCACCTCAACAAGCCATTAACAGAAAGAAACCCAGAGGAAAAAGAAGCAACGTGGTAAAAAAAAAAGAAAATTTACAACAATACAACAATTAACAATGATTCCTTAGGAAGGTGAGGCTAGACATTATACCCATGAAAGGACTGTAAAGGAATATTCAGAAGAAATGAAAAAAGAACTCTTGAAAATTAAGAAAATATATCCTCCTACTAGAAAGATTAAAAAGTCAATAAAGTAGTTGCGAGGCAAAGTTGCAGCACCCCACAGAAAGCAGAAAAAGAGACACAGGAAGCAGACAAAGCGGGAGAGTGAGTGATAGAAACCACGAAAATAACAAGAAAACTCCCCACATTTTGAAAGCAATGTTCAGAATTTTTAAAGAGACCTTGATCAAGGCAGATTAGAAGGAAGTTTCAGAACACTGAAAAAAAAAAAAAGGATCAAAAATCTTCCAAAGAGAGAAACGAGTGCACCTACAAAATATCAGGAGTCAGAATGACGCCACACCTCTTGCTAGGGAGGTGATGGAGGAGCAACCTTAGATTCAGGGGGAAAGTTCCCTCCATTCCAACGTTCTGTATCCAACCCAGGATTGTTCAAATGAGGTGTTAGAATAAAGACATTCGATTCATTGAAAATCTCAAAAAATCCCCTCTTCACAGTCCCTTTCCGAGAAGGATGTGATTCACAACAAAAAAGGCATAGGAGTAGAGGTTGGGAGAGGTGGGGCTCTGGAAAGGGTGAATCCCACCCAGCAGAGCAGGGAAGGGGTCCCCAGATGATGAGAAGAGATGTCTGGGGAGGACTGTGGCAGCAGACTCAGAAGAAACCACATCCAGAGAGTGCTAGAAAGCTGCGGAAGAGGGTTTCCAACAGAGAAACAGCTGAGGGGTGTGTTGAGATTCCCATAGGGTTTGGAAAGGAATTTGTGATGAGTTGGTAGAACATTAAGCAGATTAAATGCAAGGCCATTATTAACTCGAGAGAAAACATTTCAGAAGGGAAACCTAATTAGCTATGAATAAGATTTACACAAATCAGTCTGATAAATAACAGATACAGAGTAGATCAAATAACTGTGTTGGAGAGATAAACAGAGGGGAGGGTCAGTGTGTGTGTGTGTGTGTGTGTGTGTGTGTGTGTGTGTGTGCACGCGCGCACATGCAGGAAGAATGAGAGCTACATTGCAATATGTAATGCCAAAGCCTTTGACTGTGTCGATCACAATAAACTGTGGAACATTCTGAAAGAGATGGGAATCCCAGACCACCTGACCTGCCTCTTGAGAAACCTGTATGCAGGTCAGGAAGCAACAGTTAGAACTGGACATGGAACAACAGACTGGTTCCAAATAGGAAAAGGTGTACGTCAAGGTTGTATATTGTCACCTTGCTTATTTAACTTATATGCAGAGTACATCATGAGGAACGCTGGGCTGGAAGAAGCACAAGCTGGAATCAAGATTGCTTGGAGAAAGATCAATAACCTCAGATATGCAGATGACACCACCCTTATGGCAGAAAGTGAAGAGGAACTCAAAAGCCTCTTGATGAAAGTGAAAGAGGAGAGTGACAAGGTTGGCTTGAAGCTCAACATTCAGAAAACAAAGATCATGTCATCTGGTCCCATCACTTCATGGGAAATAGATGGAAAAACAGTGGAAACAGTGTCAGACTTTATTTTTTTGGGCTCCAAAATCACTGCAGATGCTGATTGCAGCCATGAAATTAAAAGACGATTGCTCCTTAGAAGGAAAGTTATGACCAACCTTGATAGTATATTAAAAAGCAGAGACATTACTTTGCCAACCAAGGTCCGTCTAGTCAAGGCTATGGTTTTTCCCGTGGTCATGTATGGATGTGAGAGTTGGACTGTGAAGAAAGCTGATCGCCGAAGAATCGATGCTTTTGAACTGTGGTGTTGGAGAAGACTCCTGAGAATCCCTTATACTGCAAGGAGATACAACCAGTCCATTCTAAAGGAGATCAATCCTGGATGTTCATTGGAGGGACTGATGCTAAAGCTGAAACTGCAATACTTTGGCCACCTCATGCGACGAGTTGACTCACTGGAAAAGACTCTGATGCTGGGAAAGGTTGGGGGCGGGAGGAGAAGGGGACGACGGAGAATGAGATGGCTGGATGGCATCACCGACTCTGTGGACATGAGTTTGAGTGTACTCCGGGAGTTGGTGATGGACAGGGGGGCCTGGCGTGCTGTGATTCATGGGGTCGTGGAGAGTCGGACACGACTGACTGAACTGAACTGAACTGAACTGAAGAAGCAATGGTGGGTAATATTTGTTGACTGGTTTTACACATGCCATGAACTGTTGCAGTGCTTCATAATGTTGTGTATTGGTAAGTCACTCAGTCATGTCCTAGTCTTCTCAACCCCATGGACTGTCGCCTTGCCAGGTTCCTCTGTCCATGGGATTTTCCAGGCAAGAATACAAAATGCAGGTTGCCATTTCCTTCTCCAAGTGCTTTATACGTACTAACTCATTTAGTCCACACAAAAAACGTTCCTGAAATAGGTACAATTATACTCCTCATTTCATAACAACAGAAACTAAAGCATGACAAGATTATGAATTACTCCCCTGAAGTCACACAGCTTTGAACAGAAGGCAGGAATTTGAGCTTGGTCAACTGAAGGTCAAAGCCTATGTCTTCCGCTACGCAACACCACTGCTCTGGCCAACTCTATGTGCAGCCCTTTGGATCAGTGGTTGGGCTTCAACTGCTGAATAATTGTTCGGGTTAAGGTATGAGCCCTTTTAAATGCTAATGTCAGAAGGTCTAATGTATCATTCTGAAGGTGTACAGAGAGATACAGCTATTGTCTCAGCTGTCTATGGCAGAGACCCAAAGAGAAAGTGCCTGAATGAAACATGGAAACTTGGTTCTCTCTTGGGTAAAGTCCAAGGTGGCCAGATAGCTCTGCTCTGCAAGGCTGTCAGTGCCCAGGCAGGTGCTTCTGTCCCATGCCTCTGCCATGTCTAAGACACCGTGTTTCTTTTCATAGTCTCTGATGGCTCACCGTATACCCAGCTGCCAAGCTCCTCCTTGAAGAAGGCGTGATTAAGAGGGGAGCATGTACCATTCTTTGGAGCACGTGTCCCAGAAGATGCTTGTATTTCTAGCCCTTCGCATCCATTGGCCAGATCTGAGTCACATGACTGCAAGGAAGGCTGGGTGAGGATGTCGTTATTATAGTTGACTCTGAGATCATCTAAAAATTCAATTTCTGTACAAGGAGGGATTAGTGTATCTTCATCACCTAACTTGACCCTTGTGAGAAATCTTCCTAATTCAAGTCCTCTGCACTTGTCTCATTGTGTCCTGGGATGTGTTTTAAGTATAAAGAGCATCCCTTACTGCTTTCGTCAATAGTCACTGTTACCGGGGCAACACTGGAATAGGGAAAAAGCCAGCTGTCTGTGTCTTGGAGTAAACACTCACCTCTTACCTTCTCTGTTATGCTTCATTAATGAAACCCACTTGGGTTTTGAAACCCTCAGTGGTTCTGGCTTTGTGATGTTGGAGCAGTAACTGAATCTCTCTAGACCAGTGGTTCTACATGTCCAGCATAATTTTTCCCCCTAGGGGACATCTGGAAACATCTGGGACATTTTTGGTTGTCCCAGTTGGGGGAAAGGGTGTTAGTGACATCTGCCCACTCCAGGGTTCTTGCCTGGAGAATCCCAGGGACGGGGGAGCCTTGTGGGCTTCTGTCTATGGGGTCACACAGAGTCGGACACGACTGAAGTGACTTAGCAGCAGCAGCAGCAGTGGGAGGAGGGGTCTGGTGAACATCCTAACACACACAGGACAGCCCTGCTCTGTACAGAATGATCTGTTCCAAAGTAGTGCTGGGTCGATAAGCCCTATTCTAAGCTTAGGTTCTTTCCAGAAAGCTGGGGAGACAGCAGTATGTGACTCACGGACTGTGGGTAGAGATTCACCGGCTCTTAGAAAGGCTCTATGCAATGCCTGGCCCTTGGAGGGTCCTCTGTGCTCAGGGATTCCTAATCTTCTCTTCTCTGCCCGGCTTCTCTAGACTTACCTTCTCACCACCTTTAACTCATAGTCTGTATGTGTCTTGGGAAGGGAAATGAGAGACATTACATTTCATCAAAGAACGATTAGACTCCAAGATTTTTTTTTAAACATAGATCACCTCATGGAAAGCTCTCCAAAACTGTGTGGGGTTCATATTCCTGTCTCTGATTTGCAAATGGGCCAGTGTGTTTAAGGCGACTCCCCCAACACCCTCAGGAAAGTGGAGTTGATCAGCGGGAGGGTGAAGATTGTGCACCTCCCAGCCCTGTGATGTGGAAAGGCGGGGAGGTTAGAGGGAATTTGAAGAGCTAAAATGCTCAGGGTGGAAATCAAGAGAGATGGATGTGGAACAAGATGCAGATGTGAGAGGGCAGGGAGCCTGACGTACAGACCCCTGACTCACCTCAGGCGGGGTTTTCAAAGGCAGCTTTTACTTCAGCTTATTCAGGAGGCTCGCCATGTTGTCTTGTTCCCACAAAATGGTGGGCAGGCTTGTCTTTTTTTTCATTGTTGAATCCTAGGGATTGGGGTTTGTGTTAATTTCCTAGGGTTATTATAACAAAGACAAACCTAGAGAGTGTATCAAAAAGCAGAGACATCACTTTGCCAACAAACTCTGTATAGTTAAAGGTGTGGTTTTTCCAGTAGTCATGTATGGATGTGAGAGTTGGACCATAAAGAAAGCTGAGCCCGAAGAACTGATGCTTTTGAAATGTGGTGTTGGAAAAGATTCTTGATAGTCCCTTGGACTGCAAGGAGATCAAAACAGTCCATCCTAAAGGAGATCAGTCCTGGGTGTTCATTGGAAGAATAATGTTGAAGCTGAAGCTCCAATACTTTGGCCACCTGATGCGAAGAGGTGACTCACTGGAAAAGACTCTTATGCTGGGAAAGATTGAGGACAGGAGGAGAAGGGGACGACAGAGGATGAGATGGTTGGATGGCATCACGGACTCAATGGACATGAGTTTGAGTGAACTCCAGGAGATAGTGGAGGACAGAGGAGCCTGGGGTGCTGCAGCCCAGGGGGTCACAAAAAGTTGGACATGACTTAGCTACTGAACAACAATAAAAATTATAAAAAATCACCACAAACTTGGTGATTTAACATAAATGTGTCCTCTCACGATTCTGGAGGGCAGGAGTCTGGAATCAAGGTGTCATCAGTGCCGTGCTCCCTCTGCAGTCTCTGGGGAAGAATGCTTCTAGCTGCTGGTAGATTCCAGCAATCCTTGGCAACCCACGGCTGGTGGCAGCATAACTCTGCTCCTGCTTCTGACTTCACACGGCCTTATTCCCTGCACGTCTGGTCCACTGTCTCCATCTTTCCTCATGGCCAGTCATCAGATGATGGCTCACCATAATCCAGTGGGACCTCATCTTAACTGGATTTCATCTGACCTAACTTCCAAATAAGATCACATTCACTGATGTTCTGAGTTAGCCCTCAAATGTATCTTTGTGGGGGTAAAATTCAACATACAACATGGTCTAAACAATGTATATATTTTTAATTAAAAATATAAAAAATATTTTGGTTGCATTTTGCATCAGGTGGGATCTTAGATTCCCCCCACCAGGAATTGAACCTGTACCCATATAGAGGAATGTGAAGTCATAACCCCTGGACAGCTAGGAAATTCCTAAACAATACCTTTAATGGATGAAAGCTAAATCATATTTTCTTAGAATAAATTTATTGTTGTTCAGTTGCCAATGGTGTCTGATTCTTTGCGGCCCCATGGACATGCCAGGCTCCTCTGGCCTCCATTATCTCCCAGGCTTGCTCAGATTCCCGTCCACTGAGTCAGTGATGCTACCTACCCATCTCATCCTCTGCTGCCCCCTTCTCCTCCTGCCCTCTATCTTACTCTTTATAAACCAATTTCGACTTTGAATGTGTGATAGAGCTCAAAGTACACTTCCAGGATCCTGACAACACTGGTCCCTTCTCAAGAGAGGAGACTTCCACCACCCCTTCCCACCCACCAAACCTCCTCCTTGATAGCTTCAATGTTTCAATACAGACAAACTCTACAAAAACTTGCTTTAGAATTTGAAAACAATAATTTAGGAGAGAGGAAGGTTATTTATTTATTTTTCCTCTATTTATGCTTTTCAGTGGAGAAGGAAATGGCAAACCGCTCCAGACTCCTTGCCTGGAGAATCCAACGGACAGGGGAGCCTGGTGGGCTACAGTCCATAGTGTCGCAAAGAGTTGGACATGACTGAATCGACTTAGCATGCATGCATGCTTTTTTTAAAATTAAAAGATTACAGATAAGAGTTCCTTGATTTTTGGAGTCAGTTTGAAAAGAAAGACTTTTCTGGTGGTTCAGACAGTAAAGAATCTGCCTGCAATGCGGGGTATCTGAGTTCAATCCCTGGGTTGGAAAAAGCCCCTGGAGAAGGAAATGGCAACCATTTCCAGTATTCTTGCCTGGGAAATCCCATGACCAGAGAATTTTTATCTGGTCTTTATGTGGTGCATTTGCACAGAAAGTCTTCATTATGCCAATCAAGGCAAAATCCTTTTACAATGAACTCTGCATCATGTTTTCCCTTCAAGACAAAGAGGAACATTTATGCAATTAAAACAGACTGATTGAAAAAAATCCGTGTCTGGCAGAAGCTTGGATTTACCCATTCCAGCTCAAATGACTGGGGGACATTAGGAAGCTGCAAAACTGGGGCAAAATCACCCTCCCCCCCGCCTGCTGCAGAACATATTTTGAAGAGAAAAAAGGAGGTGGATTTCCCAGCCTTCAGCAGCCCGGCCCCCTCCTCATCGGTCTGCAGGAGAGCCAGGGCAGCTCCCTCAGGCCCTAATCAACTTGCTCAAACAGGCTGCAAAATCGATCTGACAGCCCATGAAAGGGAGTTTGGAGTCGCGGAGGGGAGGCACCAGGGAGGGCTGAGATGCAGTAACGCGAAATTCTGTATTTTCAAGGATATCACCATGTTTGCCTAATGTCAAGGTCTGCGACAGGAGAAGGGGCCTCTGATCTTTCAGCTACAAACAAGTTGTGACAAGAATGCTGCAATGCGTGTGTGTGTGTGAGTGTAAGTGTTTATTTGTGTATATAGGGGTGTCTTTTGAGTCCTGGGCTTGGAAACATTTATTCAAATAGGTGGGGAAGAAAGGTCTTTCGTATTGAAGACTAAATCCTTTTGACATGAAGAGTAAAAGTGGTTAACATCTGCTGATTGTTTGCTGAATGTTGGGCACGTTCAGTTGTTTCTTTCAATCACTATGATAATCCTTGTTGCTGTTCAGTTACTCAGTCATGTCCCAGCAGTGGTAAAAAAAAAAAACCTGCCTCTCAGTTCAGGAGAGTCAGGAGACCTGGGTTCGATCCCTGGGCCGGGAAGGTCCCTTGGAAGAGGAAATGGCACCCCACTCCAGTATTCTTACCTGGAGAATTCCATGGACAGGGGAGCCTGGAGGGCTATGGTCCATAGGTCACAAAGAGTCAGACACAGCGACTTGAGAGCAACAGGGATATTCACAATATTTAACCACCAGAAAGGCACAGGCAATGACCATTTAGAAGAGCTGGTCCCAGAAAGTTTAGGAAGGCAGCACCAGGTTGGAGGTGCCCTCAGGAAGCTTGAGGCAGGAACATTTTATCTTTAATTTTTAGAAATTTTAAAAGTAGTCAGTTTTATTTTAATTGGATTTAAAAATATTTTAACAGAAGTAGAGATGAAGGAATCATTAAACTTTATTCATTTGTTTGTTTGCTGCCTATGATCCTACAGTTTTTTTCATGACTTCCGAGGTGGCTCAGGGGTAAAGAATCCACCTGCCAATGTAGGAGACTCAGGAGACATGAGTTCGATCCATGGGTCGGGAAGATCCCCAGGAGGAGGAAATGAAATCCCATGGATGAGGAGCATGGCGGGCTACAGTCCATGAGATCACAAAGAGCCAGACACAACTGAATGACTGCGCACGCACTTTTATTCAGCATCCATTGGTGGTTCTTCTACCTAAAATGTAAGGAATTTCAGAAAGACACTGTCTTTATATACTCACTTTTGGCCCAAAACAAGCATAGACTCACAAACTGGTATTCCCCCCATCTTTAGTTATTCTGAGCGTGTGTGTGTGCCTGTGTGTGTTTGAAAGGGAAGTTTCTCTGCTTGTATTCTTTCCTCAAAATGTATGGGGACCTATGCGCCTCACTGTGTAAACAAAATGTACGCTGGATCAAGAGTGCATTAGGAGGACATCCCCAAAGGTGAGAGAAGCACCCTTGAGCTCCCTCCCAAACGTTTCTGTCTGTTGGCTTCAAGGAAGCTACTATTTTTAATGGATGCAAAGTATTTCAATACTTAGGATTTCAATACCAAGCAAGTCATCTCTACTGGGAAGGAGAGTTGTTTTCGCCTAAGACAGACAGCTCATAGTGTAAGACTTAGGATTTGAACTCAGCTCTCTTCACTCCAAAAAAAAAAAAAACCTCACTTTTTCCAACATGTCACAATCTCATCCACTTCCTCCATCTTTTCTGCAAGGGCATAGCCTGCAAACCTGCCCACCAAAAGGCACTATCTTACAAGGGGTAAGAAATGTCAAAGGCTTTCCTGTGAAAATGTTTGTCAAGATGGTGAAGAATTTTTCCAACAACTCCGAGAATTGGAATATGAATCATGAGGGTTGTGCTCAGTATTTCAAAAAGCTGTTGGGTCACCAAAAATGTGTTGCCAGTGTCTATCGTTTCCCCTAGAGCCCATGCCCCCTTTATAAGGGGGAAAACACTAAGACTTATGACCTGGGACTTCCCTGGTGGTCCAGTGGCTAAGACTCTGCGCCCAGAGAAGGGGGCCAAGTTCCATCCTTGGTCAGGGACCTAGATTACACATACCACAACTAGAACCTGGTACAGGAAATGAATAAATAAAAATGAAGTGAAAGTGAAAGTTGCTCAGTCATGTCCGGCTCTGCAACAGCATGTACTACACAGTCCATGGCATTCTCCAGGCCACAATACTGAGGTGGGTAGCCTTTCCCTTTTCCAGGGGATCTTCCCAACCCAGAGATCAAACCCAGGTATCCCATGTTGCAGGCAGATTCTTTACCAGCTGAGCTACCAGGGAAGCCCAAGAATACTGGAGTGGGTAGCTTATCCCTTCTCCAGCAGATCGTCTTGACCCAGGAATCGAAACCCAGGTCTCCCACATTGCAGGCGGATTCTTTACCAACTGAGCTATCAGGGAAGCCCTGATAAATAAAAAGTAAGTATTAAAAAAAAAGACTTATGACCTAGATGCTCTTCTGGGGAAAAGTTAGTGTCTGAGAAATGCTTTGAGAAAATACCATTTATGACTTCAAGCATATTTTGCAAGTTAAAATGTTGGTTCCCTAATACAGAAAAGATTGCATTTGGAACTTCATGAATTAGTAGTATTGCATGGCTGTTTCTTTACCAGTTGATTCAAGTGGACTTAAACTTGTGTCACTTGAACACATTCTGATACATACAACAAAACACCATCAATGCTTTCAACAGACAATCCAAAACCAACAAATGAAACAAAACCAAACAAAACACATTGATGGAGATTCAAGGAGAATGCCCCTCCATCCATCCTGCTGAAACAGAGACATGTAGAATTCTTTTCATCTTCTTTTTTCAAGTGAGAGGAAAAACCAATGCTCCTCTTCAAATACAAACAGAAATTTACTCAGCGGCTCAGAACAAGACAAGTCCAGAATGGACATACTTGCCTCCCCAGGGATCAGCTTAGCTCTTTTATGTCTATTTAAAAGCCTGTGAATGTATGCTTCCTGCTGTTCTCTAGCAGGTTTGAATTGCATACGTCTTGCTACACTGTAGTTTCCTCATTGAGCCTGTGCTACAATATATCCCTTCCTTCTTACAGATTGAAACCCGGTCTGTGATAATCAGAATTATAGCATCGGAAGGCACTTCCCAAAGTGGGTCTGCACATCCGCCAATGGTAAAGTAGATGACCGTAGGTGATAGGAGGTAATCACCTATCCTTATTTTAACAGCCATGTGTGTGTTGTATGAGAACACAGAATTGGAACATTAAGTTGTGACTGCATAGCTATGACTGCTTGGGACTATGCAGCTATTTATAGTCAATTAAAAGATGCTGAGAAAATAATGATCAAAATAATAAATGTATATAACCAAGAACCTGAACTATTTGGGAGATGATTCTATGCAGGTGAAATAGCATCCCTGAACGTCTTTTGTACTATAATATCAGCAGATGGACACCCAGCTTCTGCCCTTGAGGGGAAGAGGTAAATTTGGGAGTGCAGGGGAAGTCGGTGGAGAGGTTGGGCTTTAGAAGAGCAAACGCTTTTCCTTAAGTTCGATCAGCCTGATATGCTATTCTCAAAGGGAATTCACAAGCCCATTTTCTCTACTTGCCTATGTAAAACACAGATTTGAGACTCAGATCTCATCACTCCTCTGAGGATGAGTTACTTCTGTTGGAGTTACTTCTCCAATGTGCTAAGTTGCTTTAGTGATGTCCAACTTTTTGAAACTCCATGGACTGTAGCCTGTAGCCTGCCAGGCTTCTCTGTCCATGGGATTCTCCAGGCCAGAGTACTGGAGTGGGTTGCCATTTCCTCCTTCAGGGGATCATCCTGACCCAGGGATCGAACCTGCATCTCTTCGTTCTCCTGCACTGGTAGGTGGGTTCTTTACCACAGGGGCCACCTGGGAAGTCCCACTTCTCCAATACCTTGGAGAAATAGAAGAGCAGCAAGGCCCTAGAGGAAGCCCTGTGGGGGCCTCGGTCCAGGACTTTCTGCACTGGGTGTGTCCAGGTTTGGGTGGATGACTGCGGGGACTGACCGCAGGTGGCCCAGTGCTTCCTGCAGGTCAAGGAAAAAGAGAAATGTTGGCCTGGCCATCCGTCAACTGCCTGCGGCCATACTCATGTTCTGTTCATGAATGTAGGTTGGTATGTTTTTATCTCAACTGTGCCTTTGAAGAAAATGGGAAGGATTTTTTATTGTTAAGGAGTGAATCTACACTGAATATTTGGCATCCTCCCCATGGTGTTTGGAGAAGGAAATGGCAACCCACTCCAGTATTCATGCTGGGGAAATCCCAAGGACAGATGGAGCCTGGTGGGCTACAGTTCATGGGGTTGCAAAGAGTTGGACAAATCTGAGAGACTAAACACAACAACAACTACTACCGTGGTGTTGTTTAAACTTTTAAAAATGCACGGTGGGCTGTTGCGCTTGTTTTGACTCGACCTTTAAAAATGTACGGTGGGCTGTTGCACTTGTTTTGACTCGACCACGGAGTCTGTCCTTAGCACTTGATAAAAACAGAGGAATATGGAGTGGATTTGTTCAAACTCCAGCTGATACTGACAAACAAGGCTGAGCGCTGAAGAACTGATCCTTTCGAACCGTGGTGCTGGAAAAGACCGAGAAGCCTGGCGTGCTGCAGTCCACGGGCTCGCAAAGAGTCGGACACGGCTGAGCAACTGAACAACAGCTGATACTTAGAATGTCCTCTCCACCACGGTTACGCCTTCAGGGGAAAAAGAACTTTTAAGTCCATCTTGGTATTACCTCTTCCATGAAGTCTTCCCTATCATATCTTATGCTTTTCTTTGTTCTTTGATACTCTGTATCTTTTCATCCGGACCGCTCTTCCAGGTAAGGTCATTGCTAATTGAGTTTTGGCTTAATCCACTTCTTTTCCTCACTCTGCACAAAGCCCAGCTCAGTGCTTTACGTAAAAGAGCAAACCAGAAAAATGGAAATGGGGTTGAAGAAAAGGGAAGAAGTGCAGAGATGCTACTCAATTTGGCAGGGCAGGGCCATGTGGTCACATAAAGAGCTCTGGAGATGAATGTGTCCAGCCAGCTCCGAGGGGACATTTATGGAGCACTTGGTAGCTGAGTGCTGGCTGAGCGCGGAGGAAATCCCAAAGCGAGTGTGCCTGCTCTAGAGGTAAGGTTTGCCTGAGTTTGCGTGATCACAATTGAATGCACTGATTATTCCAGGGTGAGTTAAATGGGGTCCAAAAACATATCAGGTCACACCTTGTGTTCTGAGGTTGACGTGTCCTTAACCTTTTTGAATTAGGATCGTTAGCAATGACCGTTTTCACGTCTCTGTGGCTTTGTGAAATCTAGAGGGTTTGTTTACAATACTGTAAATGCCTAAAGGAACTGGGTAGAAGAGCAAGTACTTAGCTGTACCTTGCTTGTCTCAGAAACAGAAGCAGATGACCAGTTTTTTATGTATTATGGCCTGGATACGGAGGATGGGGGGCAATGCTTGGTGCCATGTTCAGCGCCATCACAGAGTGGGAAAACATGGTCTTTGCTGTCAACAGGTGGGCTGGAAGCTTGTCTTTGTTATGTAATGCTTGTGTTACCTCGGGCAAATTATTTAACCTTTCTAAAGCCTAGTGTTTTCATTGGAAATGGATTTTATTTATTTCATGTTTTTTTAAAATTAATTATATGTGTGTGTGCTTAGTTGCTTAGTTGTGTCTGACTCTTTGCAACCCCCTGGACTGTTGCCATCAGGCTCCACCAAGAGGCTGAGGTGGATTTGGAACTCGTATCCCCCATCCAGTGGCTGACTTCACTAACTCACGTGGCTCACTGTGCCTGTCAGTAAATTGTTTTGTACAACCTGCACAAACGTCGCGGCCACTCCCTTCCAAAATGGTGGAGACACACACAGGAGTTTAAGAGCTATCTCTGTCTTCCTTTAGGAGCGCTCCACTCTGGGCTCAAAATCAAGGAACTGCTTGGAGAGTCGCCCTAGAGCAGACACAGCACTTTTCTGTCCGGGCTTTTTTAATATCTCACCTGGAAATGAAGAGAGTTGAACTCTGAAGGGTAACCTCTTGGCTCCAACATTTCACAGAACACAAAAGACAGAAACGCTCTATTGGGAAAAAAATAGAATCTTGTGTGAATCAGTAAAGAAAAGGACAGGAACAGGAAGACAGCGGAAATCACGTGAAGGTCGCTCAGTCGTGTCCGACCGTTTGCGACCCCACGGATGGTAGCCTGTCAGGCTCTTCTGTCCATGGGAGTCTCCAGGCAAGAATATTGGAGTGGGTTGCCATTTCCTCCTCCAGGGGATCTTCCTGACCCAGGGATCAAACCCAAGTCTCCTGCCTTGCAGGCAGACTCTTTTTTGTAAGCTACAAGGGAAGCCCACTTGCTGGCTAGGGAACTGTAAGTAATGTGGGTGGGCGGAAGAGAAAGTTCAGCATGTGGACTTTATCTAGAAGGTTTCCACAGTTCTCAGAAGGCTTAAACGGTTTTTCAGTGAAGAGTGCAATTATCTGACTAAGAACTGTGTACAGGATACTTGTGTGTGTGTAGATGGACACGATTCATAAGCAGGAAGGAGTCAGAGAGCGAGCCTCTAGTTTCCCTTTTACCACTGCGAGGAAACACACTGGTCCAGTTTGGTTTGGAGATTCTAGACTCTAAATGGAATTTGGGTTGAGATTCGAGGGTGGGTGTGAGCACGGGTGAGACTGTAAGAGATGACTTGTGTTTATGGACTCCGAGAGGAACCGTTTAAGCTGTAAAAGCAAGATATGAGTCAGGCTCATTTTCTGTCTCTCCCGGCTGCCCCCGAGGGAAGAGGCAATGGCTGAGTACATCCATTCCGATAAATAAATAAATACACCTTTTGCAACGATTGCTGTCTGCCAATATTTAATACACCTCCCAAGTGGGGAAAATGGCTTAGAGTCTCTCATCTTGCCTGCACCCACTGTCTTCCCAGCCCCTCTCTCGGTCAAGGCTGAAGGCTTTGTGAGTCAGCTGCGACACTGCTTCCCCCATTATCAAACCGTAGACCTACTCTCTAAATACTCGCTGCTCCTGATTGTGCTAAGTGCAGCCTCTGAGGCTTCAGCTAGGGATACGCTTTTTTGGTCAACATGCTGATGGCCTCACAGATCGTGTAGAATCCGTGGGATGTTGAGACGTGAGGGAGAGGAGACTTCTTTGCCAGTCTGCCAAGAAGCGGGGTAGGAAACAAGGAAGAGAACCCCAGAATTGCTAAAATCAGTCCACTGGAGTGGGAAGGGGGAGGGTGGTTAGATTCTGTAAACCATCCAAACCCATTTCCATAAACATTGAACATTTGGACTGAAACAAGATCCTGGCTTCTCTTTTGCTCCAAATGGCCAGGGAGAAGGGAACACTGGCTCACTGGGTCCCGGGGAGAGAAACCTGGCACCCTGCCCAGAATGACGATTTTACATTTTAGAGAAACGACGGAGGGAAGACATCCCCTGAGAAGCTGTTGATGAGTGAAGCGTGCGTTTGTTCCAAACGCCCTTTCCCAGCTGAGCCCCACCCCTCGTTTCAGAGCTTCCCGGCTGCCCAGTAGCCTTGTTGAGGACAGTTTCTAGCGGACTTCACTTTGAAGAGTTTCAAAGTAATTCTGCTAATGCAAGAGCTGTTCCTATTTTATGGATCAGAAAGCATTTGAAATCTGTCCTTTAGCCCAGTTAAGAGCATCAGGAAAAAAAAAAAAAGGCAGGCTTTTATAATAGCTAACTTACTCTTTGCCAGAACCATTTTGAGTACTTTAAAAAATATTAGCTCATTTAATCCTCACAACAAACAGCCCTTGGAGGTACATGCATTTATTATCTCCATTTTCACAGATGAGAAAAACTGTAAGCAATTTGCCCAAGGTCACATAACTAATAGGCGATGGAGCCAGTGTTTCTTTCCAAGCCGTCTGACTCCAGAGCCTGCACTTTGAAGCTCACGACTCTATGAGCAATGGTCCCTACTTCCAAGGGTTGTTCTTGAGAGCAAATGAAATCATCAGTAAGGGTAAGCCACAATAATTAAAGACATGGTGATGTGTGCTCGGTTGTGTCCGACTCTTAGCGACCCCACGAATTGTGGCCCACCAGGCTCTTCTGTCCGTGGGATTTCCCAGGCAAGAATACTGGAGTGGGTTGCCGTTTCCTCCTCCAGGGGATCTTCCCAACACAGAGATCGAACCTACGTCTCTTGTGTCTCCCACATTGGTAGATGTATTTTTTACCACTGCACCACTGTCAAATATTTGAGTGTTGTTTCTGTTAATGCTTCTGACTCCAAAATCACAATGTCAAGAGCTTGTCTTTCCTCCTTTCTCTCTTCTTTCCTTCCTTGCATTTTTGGCAAACACTAACGCCTGTGGCTGGCGATATTTATTTTGACTGGCCAAAAAATCTGTTATGTCAGTAACACTTTGCAGGTTATTACATTCAATAGATACACCTCACACACCTGTAAAGTCTTCCCCAGCACCCTGAATTTAATTTTCACTTTCCTTATCAGAATCAATCCCTAAAGATTCTTGTCTTTTTTTGTTCTAAAATCACATCATCTGAATCAGAACTATATTCTGAAACACTAGCATATGTCATTCAGACAATTGGAGACAGTATCTGCATAAAATTCACTAAAAAATTCATCTTCGTTCAAAATTTCAGGACGCGTCATTTTTGAAAATTTTATGGTAATAAGCTTGCGTTTATAATATACATAAGGTTGGAACAAAAATGTAATTGAAGCACAATGTGAAGGATAACAACCAACATAAGTTGTATAATGAACCTTTGATCAATTTTAAGCTCTAACAACTTCCCACTATGATGTTAATTGTATCACTCTCTAAAAACATACTGATATGTCTCCGGTCAATAGTTTGGCTAACAAGAGATGTATTAATAGGTCTCTGGTCAATAGCATGTTAAAAGGCTCCTGAATGGGACCAGAATCCAGTCACCTATGACAGTCAACAGGGAATGGGAGGGCAGGCAGAGAGGAAGGAAGGAAGGTGATGCTTTCCTTTCCTGCTTTAGTCCCTTTTCTCTCGATTCTTCCTCCAGAGCCCACACTTGCAAGTAAACGTCCCCCCCATAAACCATTGTCTCAGACTCTGATTTATGAGGAACCCACGCTAAGATTTTGTCTTTCCCTTCCATCCTCCCTTTCTTCCTTCTCTAATTCATTTTTTTTAGAGTGATATTATTTTCTTAGATAAAGAAATATTTTGAGCTTATTAGAAGGATCTGGTTGAGAAGCCCAAGTGCAAATATAGCAGATTTGGAGCCAGTCCTGGCTCAGATGGTAACGAATCTGCCTGCAATGTGGGAGGTGCTGGTTCAATCCCTGGGTCAGGAAGGTCTCCTGGAGGAGGTCACAGCAACCCACTCCAGTATGCTTGCCTGGAAAATTCCACAGACAGAGGAGTAGCCTATAGTCTATGGGGTTGCAAAGAGTAGGACATAACTGAGTGACTGATGCTTTCACCCTTTTTTCACCCCATTGGTACCGCTCACCTCCATACCACAGAGGCCAACAGCCTGGCATACAACAGGTTTCAATAAGTGTTGAATTTTTTTTCCAGAAGTTGCCTGTTCCTCCAAACACTTAAAGTGTAAAGTATATTTTTTATATTAACAAAGCTATAAAATAATGTTTTCATTTTTCTTTATTAATTTACATTTGCAGTCCTGTGGGTCTTACTTCATCACATGTGGAATTTCACTAGTTCAAGAAGACAAGAAAGGGAGGGGAAACACCTTATCACACTTTATTGTGTGCTCAGTTGCTTAATCGTGTCTGAGTCTTTGCGACCCCATGGACTGTAGCCCCCCTGGCTCCTCTGTCCATGGGATTCTCTAGGCAAGAATACTGGAGAGGGTTGCCATTTCCTCCTCCAGAGGATCTTCCCAACCCAGGGATCAAACCTGCATCTCCTTCACAGGCAGGTGGATTCTTTTACCACTGAGTCACCTGGGAAGTCCCCATTATATATTATTGTGTATCAATTCTGACACGTTGCAAAGGTTTTTCTTTTTTTTAACTCAAATTACAATTTTTAGGATCACTGGTCCACTGATCTTTCTGTCTCTTTAAATTCTTGATGCAGACCAGGAATGAACATTTGCAGGAAGAGACTGTTAGCTGGTGGACTAAGAGATGGCAAGGCTTAAATAGGTCCAGCTGGCAAGGCTTTGACAAGCATGTCCTGTGAAGTGAAATTTTCCCACCAGAGGATGAAAGGTGAAAACGAGAAAGTAAAACATGGAGATTTGAACGGGGGAAAAGGCAGCTCACTGGAGAATTAGAGACAAAACTGAAAATCGAGAATAATGGTATTTGTGCTTATATTACGGGGGTAGTTTGTAATTTCATTTATAAATTGACTAATTTCTCATTAGTTGAGCATCTGCTACATGATGGGGACTCTACCAGGGACATCTGTGAATATTATATCAATTAATTGTAATTGAGAGTTGTAGTCTGTGACCTTCTTGACTGTATAAACTTGTTTCCTTTTCTTTTTTTTTTTTCATATCTAACATATCCAAGCAGTGATTGTAAGGCATGCTTGTCAACATTCTTAATTGCCTTTCTAAATTTGAGAAATTTCCTACATTATAGGTTTAGTTCTCGCCTAGATGAAGCCAGAAATTCACCTTCCATGCTTTTCTTGCTGTAATGTGACTTCAGCTCTGGATAGATACAATTGTATCAGGTTTCAGTTCAGAAACTAGCGAAGTGAAGACTCATATGCTGGGCAAGATCCATCCTGGTGAAGCCACGGTCAGGATCATCCAGCGGGCAGAGGTGCCCGAAGCAGAGTTTCTATTGGTGCCAATGCAGCAGCAGACAAGTCGTCATGGTATCTGAGCCCAGAAGTGGCAGCCTTGGTGTCACCAGGAGAGCAGCCCTTTGCTATAATGTGGACATTGTTACCAGATGAGTGTGTGCGTGCATGCTCAGTTGTGTCCGACTCTTGCAGCCCCACGGACTGTAGCTCACCTTGTTCCTGTCCATGGGACTTTACCAGGCAAGAATACTAGAGCAGGTTGCATCCCTTCCTGACACGGATTGAACCAGCATCTCCTTCATCAGCAGGTGGGTTCGTTACCACTGAGCCACCTGGGATGAGTGGTCTCATCCAAGTGCCGTTCTCCTGTTGTTGTGCGGTCTCTAAGTTGTGTCTGACTCTTTGTGACTCCCTGGACTGCAGAGTGCCAAGCTTCCCTGTCTTTCACTATCTCCCGGAATTTGTTCAAACTCATGTCTTTTGAGTCAGGGATGCTATCTAACCATCTCCTCCTCTGCCATTCCCTTCTCCTCCTGCCCTCAATCTTTCTAGCATCAGGGTCTTTTCCAATGAGTCAGCTCTTCATATCAGGTGGCCAAAGTATTGGAGCTTCAGTGTCAGCATCAGTCCTTCCAATGAATACTCAGGACTGATTTCCTTTAGAACTGACTGGTTTGATCTTGCTATTCTCTGAACTTCTCCAAATTTCCTAGAGCTTTTCTGATTAAATCAGTTAGAATAATCCTATAAGAGATTCAATCTTGTGATCAGATTTCTAAAGTCAAGATGGTGGCCTGAGAATTCTTTGAAATATCCCTCTTTCACAGCAAAGACCTATAGATGATAAAAAGTAACCTTGTAAATAAACGTCAGTGAGTATACACTATTAATAAATAAATGATACTAGCACTTGAACGGAGAAGGAAATGGCAAGCCACTCCAGTACTCCTGCCTAGAAAATCCCATGGATGGAGGAGCCTGGTAGGCTGCAGTCTGTGGGGTCGCTAAGGGTCGGATACGACTGAGTGACTTCACTTTCACTTTTCACTTTCACACATTGGAGCAGGAAGGCAACCCACTCCAGTGTTCTTGCCTGGAGAATCCCAGGGACGGGGGAGCCTGGTGGGCTTCTGTCTATGGGGTCACACAGAGTCGGACACGACTGAAGTGACTTAGCACTTGAAAACGAGAGAAGATTCTTTATGGGCCAGAAGCTGTGAAAAATTCTTAGCAGAAGGGATAAGATGTGTTAACCAGATATTGCTGTGTAATAAACCACCACAAAAATAACGATGACATCGAACAATAAATATTTACTCCTTGTTCATGTATGGGTGTGAGAGTTGGATCACAAAAGCTCTGAGTACCCAAGAAATGCTGTTCGAACTGTGGTGCTGGAGAAGACTTTTGAGAGTCCCTTGGGCAGCAAGGAGATTAAAACAATCAATCCTAAAGGAAATCAACCCTAAATATTCATTGGAAGGATTGATGCTGAAGCTGCAGCTCCAATACTGTGGCCTGATGCGAAGAGCCGATTCAATGGAAAAGATGATGATGCTGGGAAAGATTGAAGGCAGGAGGAGAAGGAGACGACATAGGATGAGATGGTTGGATGGCATCACCAACTCAATGGACATGAGTTTGAGCAAATTCTGGGAGATGGTGAAGGACAGGGAAGCCTGGTGTGCTGCAGTTCATGGGGTCTCAAAGAATCAGACACGGCATAGTGGTAGAACAACCACCTCGTTCATTAGCCTGAGAGGAGTCCTCTGGGTGATATTTTTTCAAGTGATAGGATGAGAATTGGCTGGCATAAAGCTGATCTAGCTGGGCTCAGTTTTTCTTGGCTCCTGGCCACAGGCTTAGTTTAGATCTTTCCTCCCATTTTCTTTCTTCTGGGACCAGCAGCTGTTTAGGGCATGTGTTTCTCATGGGGATGACAAAAGTTTAAGAAAGCAAGGTTAATCATTAAAGCAGGTCTTTACTTTTATTAGGCCTGCCAACAACATCTCACTGGCCAGGAAAAGTCACATGGTCAAGTCCAACATCCAAGGTTCAAGGGTATGTATGCATTCCATGGGGCTTGAATGTGGGGAGAGTGAATATTTGCTGTAACAAGATGTATGATACCACAGGACATCATAGCTATTAATGAAGGTTATCACCCAGCCCAGTTCACAAAAGGGAGCTCCTAAGTCTCACTAAATATCTCAACAAGGCCCAGATTATGAAAGAGACCACAAACCTAAAAACTGCAAGAGTGTTTATATGAGAAAATAGAGTGAATAATTCAGAATAGGAAGAAAAAAAACTTTTAAAAGCGTACTCAATATTATTTGAGAGATAAAGAAGAGAAATTAAATCTCAGGGGGTTGTTATGTGGACAGACTAAGCAGATGACAAACATCAGAGATCTTAAAAATTTTATTAAATATAACCATTAGAATAGAAAATTCAACTAACAGATGGATGCAGCTGGATAATGAATTGGTGAGTTTGAATATAATATTTGCATATAGTAAATGAATGTTGAATGAATTCATGAATGAGGAGATCAAAGGAGAACCTTATTAGATCATTGTAGTCCAATGTTTCCTGGTGTTCAACATGTGTCAGTATTCCGGTGCGGCCAGATTTACTTAGTTATACATAAATATCTCCAATCTGTTCTACATTCTCACTTCATAGTGAGGAAAGCCACCATTACCTTTGGCCAGAACTGGTGACATCACTTGCTTCCTGATCTCCTATCATCTTCTCTTGCCCTATCCTGATCTATTTAGAGCATCCATCACTATCTTTTCTATTTTTCAGAGTCCTTCATTGGCTCCCGTGCACTCAGGATCAAGTCCTATATCGGCAGCATTGTCTAAAGGACTCCCTGGTAGCTCAGATGGTAAAGAATCTGTCAGCAACAGGAGACCCGGGTTCGATCCCTGGGTTGGGAAGATCCCCTGGAGGGGGGAATGGCACACACTTCAATGTTCTTGCCTGGAGAATTACACGGACAGAGGATCCTGGTGTTACAGTCCATGGAGTCACAAAGAGTTGGACACGGCTAAGTGTCATGTATGGATGTGAGAGTTGGACTGTGAAGAAAGCTGATCGCCGAAGAATCGATGCTTTTGAACTGTGGTGTTGGAGAAGACTCTTGAGAGTCCCTTATACTGCAAGGAGATCCAACCAATCTATTCTAAAGGAGATCAATCCTGGATGTTCATTGGAGGGACTGATGCTAAAGCTGAAACTGTAATACTTTGGCCACCTCATGCGACGAGTTGACTCACTGGAAAAGACTCTGATGCTGGGAAAGGTTGGGGGCGGGAGGAGAAGGGGACGACGGAGAATGAGATGGCTGGATGGCATCACCGACTCTGTGGACATGAGTTTGAGTGGACTCCGGGAGTTGGTGAGGGATAGGGAGGCCTGGCGTGCTGTGATTCATGGGGTCGCGGAGAGTCGGACACGACTGAGCGACTGAAGTGAACTGAAGCGACCAACACTAACGTGCCCTTCCAGCCTCATCTCTCACCCTCTTTCCACATTGCTTACTGCACACGAATTACACTGGCCTCCTCTTATCATTCAAATCAGTCAGAACAGGTCTAGACTTGGAAACTCTGCCCAAGTCTATTCAGGAAAGTCAAAGCACTTCCATTCTCCAGTTGGCTTGGCAAGTTCCTCCTTTCTGTTGAATCGGTTTTAACGTCATCTTAAATAGGGCAACTCAAACGTCACTTCCAGGCTCCCCAGGCTAGATTAGTTTTCCTCATTATGTACTCTCACAGCGCCTGTTGTCTTCCTCGTGTGCCCCTAATCACAATCATAATTATATATTATGTACTATGCTTTGTTTAAAGTTGGTTTCTCTGATAAGGAGCCAGTACCGTCTCAGGCGGTAAAGAATCTGCCTGCAAAGTGGGAGACCTGGGTTCGATCCCTGGGTCGGGAAGATATCCTGGAGAAAGGAATGGCCACCCACTTCAGTATTCTTGCCTAGAGAATTTCATGAACAGAGGAGCCTGGGGGTCTACGGTCCATGGGGTCGCAAAGAGTTAGACACAACTGAAGGACTAACGCTTTCACTTTCTCCAGCTTGACTACAGGATATTTAAGAGTTGGGATTATGACATTTTTTTTGTTCAGTGCTATAACATGAACTCCCTACCCAGTATTGAGCAAGAATTATGAATGATTGCATGTTTAAAAAACAGGTTTATCGTGGTTTACCCAACTGAATTGTGACTATATACTACCGCACTTTTTGACCTTCTGTGTGATTGATTAAATCCTGTCTGTATAAGGAAGAACTGTAAGAACGTTTCTAGTATTTGGCTTACCAAGAAGAAGAAAATCAGTCTGTTGGTTATCCTAAGATTCACTCTTAGGTGATCAACTTGTATCATACTAATGTTGATCTTTACCAGTAAAGCATTTCAGTGGTATTATTCAGGAAATACACCATTTCTTCTCCACATTAATTAAAGTACCTTTTCCACCCCCACTTCACAGCTTCTGTCAAGTTTGGAGTGCCACCAGGAATATGATAGCAGGCAGTTTTTAGTTGTCTACCTAACATTCCACCCTCTTTGTAAACAGAAATCCAATTTTGTTCAGGTTTTCAACTCCAGGGCCAAGGACCTTATAAAATATAGCTCAAGCCCAAATCCTAGGGTGTCTTGATTAGTCTCAGCCACCTGTGGTAATTAATTATGGCTGCATTTTCAATAAATAAAATTAAAAACTCTAGAAAAGTACAAAACATATTGCTGTTTGACTGTTGAAGTCCAAGATCAAGGTGTCAACAGGGCCATGCTGTCTATGAAGTCTCTAATTGGGGGGAATCTGGTCCATGGCTCTCTCCTAGCTTTTGGTATTGTCAGCAATTCTTGGCATCCCTTGGCTTGTACCTGCCTTACTCCAATCTCTGTATCTGCACAGGACATTCTTCCAGTGTGGCTCTGTATCTCTTCTGCTCATAGGGACACCAGGCATATTGGATTTAGATCTATTCCAACTTAGTTTCACCTATTCTTAACTTGATGATGCTGAAGAATTGATGCCTTTGAATTGTGGTGCTGAAGACTCTTGAGAGTCCCTTGGACTGCAAGGAAATCAAACCAGTCCATCCTAGAGGAAATCAACCTTGAATCTTCATTGAAATGACTGATGCTGAAGTTCCAATACTTTGGCTGTCTGATGCAAAGAGTTGACACATTGGAAAAGACTCTGATGCTGGGAAAGATTGAAGGCAAAGAGAGAAGGGGGCAGAATAGGATGAGATGTTTCGATAGCAGCACTGATTCAGTGGACATGAATTTAAGCAAACTCTAGAGGAGCCTGGCATGCTGCAGTCCATGGGGTTGCAAAGACTTGGGTACCACTTATTGACTAAACAACAAGATCTTAACTTGATTACATCTGTAAAGACCTCATTATAAAATAAATTGAAAGAAGTTATGGATCATAGGTAGTGGAAGTGAGGACTGGAACATAACTTTTTTGGAGGTGTAATTCAACCCATTACACTCTTCTGAAATTGAAGAACTATTATTATTTTTCACTGGAGAAGAAAATGGCAACCCACTCCAGTATCATTGCCTGGAAAATTCCATGGACAGAGGAGCTACAGGCCATGGGTAGAAAAAAGTTGGACACAACAGAGCAACCAAGACAATGACAATATATACCACGGCATTCAACATCTCCATTCACAGAGCACTTTCCACATCTAGAATTATTAAGATAGATTCCCAGAAGCGGAATTCCTGGGTCAAAGTATGCAAATAAGCCTTTAAAAGTTCTACAAATTGCTATGTTCCTTTCTAAAGCTATAGATTTAAATTGCCATTAATAATATATGAGGGTGTCTGTTTTACCTCACTCTTGCATGAGGATTTTTTAGGTTTTGTTTTGTTTTCTTTTAAAGGCAAACACATATAAAATGGCCTGACAGCAAATAGAGTATCTTATAATGTGTATTGAGGTTGAACATTTTCTGATGCTTTATTTGCTGGTTACATTTCCCTTTTTGGTAAATTTTTCTTTCCTTTGCTAACTTACCTATAAGAGTCATCATGCTGTGCTTATTTGTTTCTCATGTTTGTTCAGTTATTTTCTTCTTATTATTAGTCTTCTGGTTACCATTATATTTTTGTTTTTACCCTGCAAAAATTTTAATTCCCACACAATTGTTTGCACAAGTGATTTTCAAAATGTAAATACTGGGTGTAATGCAAGTACTAATCCATCAGGCTGGGTGCTGTCTTATACTGTACCAGCATCTGTCTGTCCATCTTTCTCTCTATGAATTATTTTATCATTCCTGAGAATCAAAAACTTTCTCCCTCCAAAACAAGGGAATTAAATGGAATATTCTTTTAATTTTTACTTATAAATGTTATATTCTCTAATTCACAGGAAATGGCCTTTGATAATAATCTAAATATATAGTATATCAAATTGTTAGCTGATTGTCCTAGCTACATTCACTGAAAAGTCCTAGCTTTTATGGGAGTTGACTTATGATGAATTATTTACCATGTATTAGTATATGATGTATTCGGTTCAGTTCAGTAGCTCAGTCATGTCTGATTCTTTGTGACCCCATGAACCGCAGCACACCAGACCTCCCTGTCCATCACCAACTCCCAAAGTCCACCCAAACCCATGTCCATCGAGTCGGTGATGCCATCCAACCATCTCATCCTCTGTCATCCCCTTCTCCTCCTGCCCTCAATCTTTCCCAGCATCAGGGTCTTTTCCAATGAGTCAGCTCTTTGTATCAGGTGGCCAAAATAATGGAGTTTCAGCTTCAACATCAGTCTTTCCAATGAACACCCAGGATTGATCTCCTTTAGGATGGACTGGTTGGATCTCCTTGCAGTCCAAGGGACTCTCAAGAGTCTTCTCCAGCACCACAGTTCAAAAGCATCAATTCTTCATCGCTCAGCTTTCTTCACAGTCCAACTCTCACATCCATACATGACCACTGGAAAAACCATAGCCTTGACTAGACAGACCTTTGTTGGCAAAGTAATGTCTCTGCTTTTTAATATGCTGTCTAGGTTGGTCATAACTTTCCTTCCAAGGAGTAAGTGTCTTTTAATTTCGTGGCTGCAGTCACCATCTGCAGTGATTTTGGAGCCCAGAAAAATAAAGTCAGCCACTGTTTCTACTGTTTACCCGTCTATTTGCCATGAGGTGATGGGACTGGATGCCATGATCTTAGTTTTCTGAATGTTGAGCTTCAAGCTAACTTTTTCACTCTCCTCTTTCATATTCATCAAGAGGCTCTTTAGTTCTTCTTCACTTTCTGCCATAGGGTGGTGTCATTTGCCTATCTGAGGTTATTGATATTTATTTCTCCAGGCAATCTTGATTCCAGCTTGTGCTACCTCCAGCCCAGCGTTTCTCATGATGTACTCTTCATATAAGTTAAATAAGCAGATTGACAATATATAGCCTTGAGGTACTCCTTTTCCTATTGGAACCAGTCTGTTGTTCCATGTCCAGTTCTAACTCTTCCTTCCTGACCTGCATACAGGTTTCTCAAGAGGCAGGTCAGGTGGTCTGGTATTCCCATCTCTTTCAGAATGTTCCACAGTTTATTGTGATCCACACAGTCAAAGGCTTTGGCATAGTCAATGAAGCAGAAATAGATGTTTTTCTGGAACTCTCTTGCTTTTTTGATGATCCAGCAGATGTTGGCAATTTGATCTCTGGTTCCTCTGCTTTTTCTAAAACTGGCTTGAACATCTGGAAGTTCACAGTTCACGTGAACCCTGCCTTGGAGAATTTTGAGCATGACTTTACTAGCGTGTGAGATGAGTGCAACTGTGCGATGGTTTGAGCATTCTTTGGCATTGCCTTTCTTTGGGATTGGAATGAAAGCTGATCTTTTCCAGTCCTGTGGCCACTGCTGAGTTTTCCAAATTTGCTGGCATATTGAGTGCAGCACTTTCACAGCATCATCTTCTAGGATTTGAAATACCTCAGCTGGAATTCCATCACCTCCACTAGCTTTGTTCATAGTGATGCTTCCTAAGGCCCACTTGACTTCACATTCCAGGATGTCTGGCTCTAGGTGAGTGATCACACCATCGTGATTATCTGGGTCATGAAGATCTTTTTTGTCCAGTTCTTCTGTGTATTCTTGCCACCTCTTCTTAGTATCTTCTGCTTCTGTTAGGTCTCTACCATTTCTGTCCTTTATTGTGCCCATCTTTGCATGAAATGTTCCCTTGGTATCTCTAGTTTTCTTGAAGACATCTCTAGTCTTTCCCATTCTATTGTTTTCCTCTATTTCTTTGCATTGATTGCTAGGTCTAGTAAGGCCTTCTATTGTTAGTTCTAATCCTGTTAATTTAAGATGTTTGTTTATAGGAGTGGGCCTGGTAAAAGTATATAAGGCCTTGATAAGACTAGCAAGGGGGGCACTCTCCATCCCCCTTCTGATGTCTATGTCAGAATCTTTCTCTCACCTTTTTCACTGTAATATACTTCTGCCACAAAAGCTCTGAGTGATGAAGTCTGGTCCCTGATCCCGAAGCTAAATCTTCTTCAGAGATCGTGAATCTGACATCGTTCACCGTAAGCTCTCAGATGGTAGTACTGAAGAATGTGCTCTCATCTCCCATGCTAGAAGGGTCACGATTAAAATCTCGCCTGCTAAGCTTCAGCAGTATGTGAACCGTGAACTTCCAGATGTCCATGTTGGGTTTAGAAAAGGGAAAGGAACAAGAGATCAAATTGCCAACATTTGCTGGATTATTGAGAAAGTAAGGGAATTCCAGAAAAACTTCTACCTCTGCTTCATTGACTATGCTAAAGCCTTTGACTGTGTGGATCATAGCAAACTGTGGAAAGCTCTTAAAGAGGTGGGAGTACCAGACCATTGTACCTGTCTCCAGAGAAACCTGTATGCGGGTCAAGAAGCAATCGTTAGAACCCTGTATAGAATACCTGTTTGGTTCAAGTTTGAGGAAAGAGTTGACGGGGCTGTCTGCTGTCACTCTTTTGTTTAACCTGTACACTGGGCACATCATGAGAAATGCTGGACTCGATGAGTTACAAGCTGGAATCAAGATAGGCAGGAGAAACATCCACAACCTCAGGTATGAGGATGGTACCACTCTAATGGCAAATAGCAAAGAAGAATTAGAGCCTCTTGACAAGGGTGAAGGAGGAGAGTGAAAGAGCCGGCTTAACACTAAATATTAAAAAAAAAAAAAAAAGCTAAGATCATGGCATCTGGCCCCATCACTTCACAGTGAAAAGAAGGGGAAAAGCTGGAAGTAGTGATAGATTTCCTCTTCTTGGACTCTAAAATCACTGCAGATGGTGACTGCAGCCATGAAATCAAAAGGCAATTGCTTCTTGGCAGGAAAGCTATGATAAACCTAGACAGTGTGTTGAAAAGCAGAGACATCACTCTGCTGACAAAATTCTGTATAGTCAAGGCTATGATCTTCCCAGCAGTCATGTACCACTGTGGATCATAAAGAAGGCAGAATGCCAAAGAATCGATGCCTTTGAACAGTGGTGCTGGAGGAGACCCCTGAAAGTCCCTTGGACAGCAAGGAGATCAAACCAGTCAATCTTAAGGGAGATCAACCTTGAATATTTACTGGAAAGATTGATGCTGAAGCTGAAGCTCCAGTATTTTGGTCATCTGATGAGAACAGCCGATTCATTGGAAAAGTCCCTGATGCTGGGAAAGATTGAGGGCAGAAGGAGAAGAGGGCATCAGAGAACGAGATGGCTGATGCAATGGACATGACTTGGGCAAACTTTGGGTAGATGGTGAGGGACTCGGGGCTTGGCGTGCTGCAGTGCATGGGGTCATGAAGAGTTGGACACGACCGGGAGACTGAACAACAACATTTGTCTATTTTAGATTCAAACTCCTATATTTTATTAAGTCTTGATAGTATCTACCTCATTCTTTTGGACTTTCTAGATCTATAAGAACATGAGTTATAAAGAAAAAATTTTTTTCTCTTTTCAATATTTAACTTTGCTTTTAATTTTTTCCTTTCATCAGAATTTCTGTATAATGATAAAAAGCTTGTTTTTTTTTTTTTGTTCTTAATGTTGCTATTTTACCTTCAAGTGATTGTCAGCTATGACTATGAAATGTATATATATTTTTCATGGTTAGCAGATTTTCTTATATTCCTACTTGAAATTTTTAAATAGATGTTGGTCACAAGTTTTATGAAGTGTCTTTGTACCATTTATTCAAACGACATAGTTTTTCTTGCCTTTAACCTATTGCTGCATGCTAATAATAGCTTTTTATTTGCAAATCATTGCTAAAATTCTACATTATATTATATATAGCCCTGGTTTGCTTAATATTTTGTTTTATTAATTATTAACAATGGGCTTATTTATCATTAATTACTAATAGAAGAGCATCAGTGGTTTATATTTTGTCATATAAACTTTACCTCATATAAAAGAAAGAATTATATGGCTCAGAGCATTGGTCTGGAAAAGAACTGAAGGTCTGGGGAGGATTGAAGGAAAAGGAGAAGATGGTGGCAGAGGAAGAAACGGTTAGATCGCATCATTGCCTCAATGGATGAATTTGAGCTAACTCCGGGAGACAGTGGAGCACAGGGAAGGCTGGTGTCTCAAGGAGTCAGGTGTGACAGCAATGAACAACAGCAGTAATAAAAGAATCTGGAGCTTCTCCAAAGTGAAGCTATTACTCCTCTATTTATTCATCAATCTGGGCACCATTTATATCTTTGATGTAAATTTGCAAGTACTTTCTGAGCTGTTTCTAGGCTGAACAAGAGTGGAAGTTCTCAGCTTAGTCTCTGCTGCCACAAAAGGCTTGAGTTCACATCCTGGCTCTGTTACGTACTGGTATGTGAACTTCAGCCAGTTACCTAATCCTGAAAAGCCTCATTTCTCATCTGAAAAATGAAATATTTATTATCACTTCGTGGGAAATAGATGGAAAAACAGTGGAAACAGTGTCAGACTTTATTTTTTTGGGCTCCAAAATCACTGCAGACGCTGATTGCAGCCATGAAATTAAAAGACGCTTACTCCTTGGAAGGAAATTATGACCAACCTTGATAATATATTAAAAAGCAGAGACATTACTTTGCCAACAAAGGTCCGTCTAGTCAAGGCTATGGTTTTTCCCATGGTCATGTATGGATGTGAGAGTTGGACTGTGAAGAAAGCTGATTGCTGAAGAATTGATGCTTTTGAACTGTGGTGTTGGAGAAGACTCTTGAGAGTCCCTTGTACCGCAAGGAGATCCAACCAGTCCATTCTAAGGGAGATCGATCCTGGGTGTTCATTGGAAGGACTGATGCTGAAGCTGAAACTGCAATACTTTGGCCACCTCATGCGATGAGTTGACTCACTGGAAAAGACTCTGATGCTGGGAAGGGTTGGGGGCGGGAGGAGAAGGGGACGACGGAGAATGAGATGGCTGGATGGCATCACCGACTCTGTGGACATGAGTGTGAGTGAACTCCGGGAGTTGGTGATGGACAGGGAGGCCTGGCGTGCTGTGGTTCATGGGGTCGCGGAGAGTCGGACACGACTGAGCAACTGAACTGAACTGAACTGAACTGAAATAACACCTGCTTGAGGGTACATTGGGCTTCCCTGGTGGCTCAGTGGTAAAGAATCCTTTTGCCACTGCAGGAGACATAGATTCAATCTCTGGGTTGGGAAGATCCCCTGGAGGAGTGCGTGACAACCGACTCCAGTATTCTTTCCTGGAGAATCTGGTGGACAGAGGAGCCCGTCGAGCTACAGTCCATGGGGTCACAAAGAGTCAGACACGACTTAGCGACTAAATACTACACCCTGCACATCCTCCACCACTTGAAGGTACATATGAAAATAGCATTTGTAAAGCTTTCCCAGTGTCTACACATGCAATCTTCAAAACAGGTTATTAGGATACTCTTACTACATATGCTAACGGCTGATCCCAGTGCTTCCCAGGCCTCCACTTTCCCAACTTGCACAACGAGAGTCCATTTCCCTATTCTTCCTAGTCCATATCAGTATTCCTCTAATCTCCACACACATTCCCCATCCCCCACCGCTCTTATACCCCACACCAAGTCTACTGGATAAGAACTGGACCAGTTTGAAGATTAACGGAGAGGCGTGAGCCTGATAGCCAGGTCATCTGTGCCATGACCCCTGAAGAACTCTTGGCTGGGGAAGATGCAGTGAGTATATTTCTATAAGATGTCATCGCAGGATAGTATCCTGAACGCTCACCTCCCAGCTAAAGCTCCCACCTGACTTTTTCAAGCATGCGTCAGTAGCTCCAAGCTGCAGAGAAGACTCAGAACATTCAGATGGCTGCACTTTCTCCAGAGCCATCCCCACGTCCCCTTGTACAAGCTAAGCTTCAGAGGTCTTGGCCTCGATTGCCTTTAAGCAAGTGCTTTCTGCACACCGCGGGCTCCATCAGTATCTCCAAGGATGACTGGCTATTATTTTCCTGGTGAGTCTGATGATTTACTGCGTTTTGCAAAAATGACTTAGTGTTTGACCTCTCCCCCTTTGGAGAAGCTGAGCTAAGTGGTCTTGTGTCCCTGTCCTCTGCCCTAGCTCTTTATAACAAGTCACATTTCAGAAGGCCCATGGGAATCGAGATCTCTCCAGCTGCTGAATGATATCAGCCTGAGACACGTGCGGTTTGCTTTGCGTGTTGTGTCAGCTGCAGACGTAATTCACTGAACTGCCCCAGACACGGGGTGTCACCAAGTGACGCCTCTATTTACGATGCCTCAGTCCTATTGGCAGACACAGCTGGGGAGATCTCAAAGGCTCGCGGCTCGCTCATCAGCGCCTTGGTCCCTCTCCTTCTTGCCCTCTCCTTCCCCTTTCTCTCTGCGTTATGCTGGGAGATCCCAAGGTTTCTAGGGCCAATTAGCGGGTTAGAGCATATTGACCTGCACAATCACGGCATTTACGGTGTCCATAATTTCTCATAATATGGAAGCTTATACTGGCCCTCTTTGTGGCTTTGTTCGCAGCCTGCCGGCGACAAGGTCATTCATTTATTATAATCAGAATTCTTGAGTGAACTATTTTTTAATTATGACTTCGTAGTAGAAGTTGTTACAGGTTAGGAAAGGAGGCCAGCTGGGAGTTTGCAGCTCTTTGATGACAAGGCTGAATGATTTGCTTTGATCATAGAGACAACAGTTCACAAAAGAGGCTGGTCTCTTCCTGAAGTTTGCAGGTAAACAGAGGTTTGAAATGATTATGCAATGAGCAATTCAGATCCCAGACAATGGTCTTCTTTGAACTGGATTTAGGGGCTATTGATTAACACAGCACAGGGAACTGGGTGGATGGGAAAAAAGGTGGCTTTAGTCCCCAGGGAAGGTGCATTGAGAGGTCACCAGCTTGGTACTCTGGGGTTAGATTTCTGGGTCTAACCTGGTGCCTGCACAGTGTTCAGGCAAATCGATATGAAATGAACAACACAAGTAACCTCAGAAGGAAGAACTCTTTAAGAGAAGGTGCTGATAGTAGAAAACTTGCAGACTTTGGATTCAGGAGAAACAGATAAAATCCTTGTTTCTCCAAAGTAGGATTGTCCTGTATTATGTACTGATAAAAGTGTCTGTATACAGAGCTTGTGGGCTTCCCTGGTGGCTCAGACGGTAAAGAATCTGCCTGCAATATGGGTCTAATCCCTGGGTTGGAAAGATCCCTGGGTTTGATCCCTGGGTTGGGAAGATCCCCTGGAGAAGGGAATGGCTACTTACTCCAGTATTTTTGCCTGGAGAATTCCATGGATAGAGGAGCCTGGTGAGCGGCAGTCCATGGGGTTGCAAAGAGTTGGACATGACTGAGTGACTAACACACACGCACACCCCCCACACACATGTATGGATAAAAATGTCTGTATACAGAGCTTGTATAGCTTCCTGGGTCAAACAGTGTTTCTAACCTAAAATCTATCTCATTTTCACTTTAATTTTAATCATATTTATTAAGTAATATGGACTTCCTTGGTGACTCAGACGGTAAAGAATCTGCCTGTAATGCAGGAGACCCAGGTTCGTTCCCTTGGTGGGGAAGATCCCCTGGAAGAGGGCATGGCAACCCTCTCCAGTATTTTTGCCTGGAGAATCCCATGGACAGAGGAGCCTGGCGGGCTACAGTCCATGGGGACACAAAGAGTTGGACACAACTGCACACAGCACAGCACATTAAGTAATGCCGTTTGTTCTTTTTTTTTGTTTTGTAACATTTTGTGATTTTTTTAAAAAATAAAATGCTGTATTTGTTGTCCTTCTTGTTGTTTAGTCACTAAGTTGTGTTTGACTCTTTTGTGACCCCAAGGACTATAGCCTGCCAGGCTCTTCAGTTCATGGGATTCTCCAGACAAGAATACTGGAATGGGTAGCCATTTCCTTCTCCAGGGATCTTCCCGATCCAGGGATCGAACCCAGGTCTCCCGCACTGCAGGCAGATTCTTTACCGTCTGAGCCACCAGAGAAGCTTGGCGATAGAGCAATGATTCTCAGCTGATGAAATGAAATGAAATGGGTAATTTTGCGTTAGAAAAATTCTTCCGTCTCCATTTATTATGTGTGGTTACGGGGGTTCATTGCTTAAGCTTTTCTGTACTAAGTATCTTTATCTGTACAAATTGGACATAAATTCGTCAGTGGTCATTTTTATGGTTTAGTGATATGCCTTTTGAGAAAGAAGCCCTGCTGGATGCCAGGCATTTGGGAAAAGAAGAAAATGCCTCGGTGTCCTAAGTTGGCCTTTATAATCTTCCCATTGTATCCTTATTTACCCAGAGGAAGCTTTGGAATGCCTTCTCAGCCTGCAGCTGTCACTTTCATAGAATACTTGGTTTTCCCAAGTAAATTATTTCAAAGTGATATTTTTGAATTGTATTCTGATGGGGCTTGTTTGAACATTTATATGAAAGAATTCCATTTGTTTAAAGTGTTTGAGCTTTTGGGGGGACTCCAGGGGGTTCTGCCACGTGGGGGGAACCACTTAACTATTGGTAGTCAGCTTTAGAGATATTGGCTGAGTGGGGAGTATGCAGTGTTTGAGGTGTTGGCTGTGAATCTGGGGTGTGTGATTTGGTCAGTTTACCAGCCATGACCCTCCGACACTAGTCAATTACCATCTGACTGAAACATAGGGATAAATCACGGGGATCTGATAGTCACTGCAAAAGAGAAGTCGGTCTTGAATTAGTAAGCCAGTTGCCTTGGGCAACAAGGCAAAGGCCCATCGTGCCCCCTGCCTTGAGACTTGTCAGACCCTTGGCTCCTCGGGAGGAAACACCATCTGAAGAGCAGGCTTCAGCTGCCTTTCCTTGTTCCTGTCCTTTGAGGTGTCTGCGGCTCCACTTCTGGCCGCCTGTATTTCTGTGCCATTGTTGCAGGAAGGGGGACCCCTTCCAGGGCCGAAACTGGGCTCTTGTCTAACACTCGGAAAAGAATTGTCCGAGGAGACATGTGCTGACAAAGCAAGAGACTTTACTGGGAAGGGCACCCGGGTGGAGAGCAGCAGGGTGAGGGAACCCAGGAGAACTGCTCTGCCGCGTGGCTCGCAGTCTCGGGTTTTATGGTGATGGGATTAGTTTCCAGGTGGTCTTTGGCCAATCATTCTAATTCAGAGTCTTTCCTGGAGGTGCACGCATCGCTCAGCCAGGATGGATGCCAGCGAGAGGGATTCTGGGAAGTGGACGGACACCCGGTGTCTCTTTTCGACCTTTCCCGAGCTCTTCCGGTTGGTGGTGGCTTGTTAGTTCCGTATTCCTTACCAGGATCTTCTGTCATAAAACAGCTCATGCGAATGGTTACCAAAGGGCCTGGCCAGGGTGGGCAGTTTCAGTCAGCTCACTTCCCCTAGCACCATGGCCAGCGCTGTTTCTTGGAGGGGTTGTGGAAGCCTGGGACAGGTGGTCCTGTGTGGAGGACATACCGAAAACTCCCTGCTACGCCAGAACCAGCGGAGGCCGGTGAAGCACGGTGTGGGATTTCCAAGTATTTAAGGACACCAGGACACACTACTTTAGGTCGTCTCCCTCAACACCAACTGTATTATCTGGGCTGCTGTCACAAAACACCACAGACGGGGGCGCTTCAACAATAGAAATGTATTTGCTCACTCTTCTGGAAGCTAGAAGCCTGAGATGGAGTTGGTTGGGGGGGTTGGTTTCTTCTGAGGCCTCTCTGCTCAGCTTGTAGCTGGCCACCGCTGGGGCCTCACATAGTCTTCCCCTGTGTGGTGCATTGTCATTGCTTTTCGTTTGCATCCGACTCTTTGTGATCCCGTGCACTGCAGCACACCGGGCTCCTCTGCCTGTGGGATTTTCCAGGCAAGAATACTGGAGTGCAGTGGGTTGCCCTTTCCTTCTGCAGGGGATCTTCCTGACCCAGGGATCGACCCAGGCCTCCTGAGTTGGCAGGTGGATTCTTAACCGCTGTGCCACCCGGGAAGCCTGTGTGTTGCGTCCCTGTGTTCAATTCCCCCTTCTCATAAGAACATGGGTCTTACAGGATGAGGCCCAATTTGTTTTATCTTGAAGACTTCTTGAAAGAATCTGTCTCCAAATATAGTCCTGTTAGGTAGTTAGAATAGGGAAAAGTAGTCCAGAATGGAGGTGGCTAAAAGATAAGAAAGAAAAAAGCCCGCGAAAATAGAACAAAGGAAGGTCCAGTACCGGAGTGAGGCCCTCAGGTAAAACAAACAACACTCCTGGCTGGCCCAGTTCATGTAGGGGGCCCGGGGGGAGAAGCAGCATATAAAAAGAGGTGCCAAAGGGCTGGGGCTCCCCTCTCCCTCTGTCCCCCACGGGCTGAGGCGCTCTTCTCTTCGTGTCTTTGGGTCGACATGCCCTCACGCCTCGAGGATGGATTTTCCTGTTATTACCTAAATAAAATAGAGCTGTAACACAGAGCTGTAACACTGATTTGTCTAAGAGCTGTAACACGGTCTGTCCAAGATCCGAGAGCTGTAACGCGCCGAGGGCTTTAATGTCCGTCACTCCAAATCTTTGTTGTGACGAGACAAAACCGAGGCGCATACACTCGCCTGACAGTCCCATCCTGGGGTGCTGAGAGTTAGGACTCCAGTCTGTGAGGCTGGGGGCACGACATAGCCTGTTCTGCCTGTTATGTGTCAGGCCCTGTGTTAGCACTTGGCGTGTGATACAGACCAGACCCGGTTTTCACCCTTGGGGCCTCAGTCTCAGCCGACTGGTAAGACCACCTGCCGAAAGTCAGAGGGGGATGTCTGTGCTGTGTCATCCACTAAACCTGAGGGGCCGACTTTGCCCTTTGGCTCCTTTCAGTGATGCGGGCCACAGCTTTTGTGAAGACTCTTGCTTGGTTGGCTTCTGAGACAAAAACCCCCTTTCAATATTGATGTTCCTGTAGTTATATGTTGGGAATTGGCTGCTTTTTCCTCTGAATCGTCTTCCTCAGGCGCTGGGACGATCTAGAACCTTGCTGCTTACAATGTGGTCTGGACCAGCAGCATTAGCAGTACCTGGAGCTTGTAAGAAACGCCGTATCTCGGGTCTCACCCTGCTGCTGCTGCTTCTAAGTCACTTCAGTCATGTCCGACTCTGTGCGATCCCCTAGAGCCGCTGTCTTGATTTCTCACCAGATCCTCGGGTGCTCTGTGGGCCCCTGAAAGTGCAGGAAGCGTGGTCTGTGAATGTCGGCTCCCACTGCTGCTGCCCACTTGTCAACCTCTTTTACCTCCAGAGTCCAACCTTCTACCAACTTCCACTCCTGTGGGTAGCTGCCCCCCGAGCATCTCCAAGATGTCCACGGGCATGGCCACTCACTGTGCCCCATCTAACTCTTCATCCTGTCTCCCTTGTCCATCCAGGCCCCTGCCAGCATTCCAGCTCCTCTTCATCTTCTGCTTCTGAATCTAATCCAGCAAGTACAGCTGACTTTTTTCTTTCAAAATATTCCCTGTCTCTCTGTTTCTCATCTTTTTTTTTTTTCAGGGCACTTGCCCACTCTGGGTTTTCATCCCCTACCCTCTGGGTTAATAAAAGCAACTTCCAGTAGATTTACTGGTGAGCAGCTTTTTCTCGTACGATTACTTTGTTTCTACTTGTAAAGGTATCCTCCCTCTGGTTGCCTGGCAACGCTCACTCCTTACTTAGGACTCAGCTCAGGAAATCTTCTCCAGAACCCTTTCCTGACCTGCATAGTCATCCCAGGAATCCTTTCTTCTGTTTCTTTAGTAACTTTGGGCCTCAGTGTCCTCATCTGTGAAATGGGTTGATTAGAAGTGTTATAGAGAATAATTAAGTTCATGGACACAAAATGTTGAATAAGTGTTAAGTGTTATTTTTGCAAACATTTCAACTTCCTGACGGGTGGTCTGGAAATTCCTTTTAGACCAGGGTTTCTGAAAGCCTAGACAGATGGCTACTGGAGTCAGAGCCATCCACGATTGGCTTTGAGCACAGTATTTAGAAAACAATAGAAGCTACAATGACTTTGGTGTATTACCTAAATGAGGAAGCAGAGGAGTGTGCCATCGGCTTGGCAGATTTATGGCTTTGAATTTGTGCCCAGAAACTGTTTGCAGAGTGAGTATTTTTAGAAATGTGAAAATAAATACAATTAAATTAAAGAGATGGGTCATGAATTTTTTCTCAATGTATTCAGACTGATTCATCTTAGGTAATGACAACTCTTTGAATAATGGTGCCATATTTCTAATTAAACAATGAAGACTCACCAGTTATTACTTCAGTAGGACTAGGGGTCAAAACCCTAGAATGTAAAAGAAAAGAGATTTTAAACGGACAGAAGTGGCAATAAAATGGAAATATGCTCCCTTAACTCTTTTCTGTGCCTTAGTAACTCTTCATGGCCTAAGTATGTGTCTATTCTCACATTTAAACAGCTCTTTGCCGCTCGATAGAAAAGTCAGCTTGGGAAGCAGAGAAAACACACTTGCACTAGAATCACGCAGATGCAAGTCCTGGTTTATTAGCTGTGTGGCCTTCAGCAGATCTCTTAACCACCCAGGGCCTCAGCGTCCCCCTCTTTAGAGTGGGGAAACTTACCACCGCGCCCTTAGTTTGGCTCTGGGAATTCAATCAGATAATGGGTGTGTCACGAACACGCTTGTGCTCCATCCTAGTCACGGCGTCAGGAAGGCTGCTTGACTTCTTAGCTTCTAAATCAAACCAACTATGGCTCAACCAACAAACTCAGAGTTGAAGGGAAAAATACCCAACTTTTTAGTGACTCCTTCCTAGGTTGTTCCAGGAATTGGATCCTGTAACGGCCCCAGCCTGCAGCCTTCGGGGGATGTCCCAGCCTCTCCCTGGCTCCCTTCCTGTCTGCATCACTTTCTTTACATCTCTGTTCTTTAAGAGCTAGCCCCAGCTGTGGAATTGTTGGTATGTGTCCCACAGCAAACAAGCAGCTCCTGTTCTCATCTCCTTTTGCTGGACTGACAGATGCAGTGACCTGAGGGCGTCCCACCTTGAACCCACCACCCCTGGGTTCCCACGCACTCTTCATGGGTCTCCTTTGCCCACGATCAGTTTTGGGGACCCTTTGATCCTAACACTGAGCCACAGCAGGACCACCTTCCGTGCTGGTCCAGACCACAGGGCAGATTTCTGTTTTGGCCTTTGGTCTCTGTCTGTGCTTCCCAGTGATAAAGAACCCACCTGCCAATGCAGGAGACATAAGAGATGTGGGTTCGATCTCAGGGTCGGGAAGATCCCCTGGAGGAAGACACAGCAGCCCACTCCAGTATTCTTGCCTGGAGAATCCCATGGACAGAGGAGCCTGGCGGGTTACAGGTCCACAGGGACGCGAAGGGTCAGACACCACTGAAGTGACTTAGCACACACACACTGTGATGCCAAGAGTCCTCACCGAATCAGCTCCTACCCGGTCCATGCCTGGCGCTCCTTCCTTGGGGCTGATTCTTCTTCTCTTGGCCCTACTCACTCTCTCATCTATTAACATGACCTGAAGGAACTGCTTTAAAAATCAGTTGGCCCTAAGTTAGTTCAAAAGTGCCCAATGAGTATACACTTGAAAGAGATTACAATTTATAAACATCTATCTCCAGGGCAGCTCCTTATCCCGTTCGTTCTTCCCATAGACACTTTTTTTAATGAAAGTTTATTAGGTAATCGATGCTGGGAGCACAGCGGTTCCAGCCTTCAAAAGGCAGTGTTGTCAGGTCTGCTCAGTTGCTTCAGTCGTGTCTGATCTGACCCCGTGGACTGTAGCCCCAGGCTCCTTTGTCCATGGGATTCTCCAAGCAAGACTGCTGGAGTGGGTTGCCGTTTCCTCCTCCAGGGGATCTTCCCAACCCAGGGATCAAACCCACGTCTCCTGCATCGGCAGGTGGATTCTTCACCCCAGAGCCACCAGAATGCTGTTGGGTAACCGGTGAGCCTCTGTCGGCACCCAAACCTTGTGCTAACGGCCCCGAAAGAAAAGAAGGCTGGAGAATGGGGGAGGGGTGCAGCGCCGGATGGGCGCCTAGAAATGGTGCCGGTGGGTTTCGCTCAGGTAGCTGACTCCCCTCTAGGTTCTATATGCTGAAGTTGGGTCTGGAGGCTCTATGGCTTGTCTACAGGACAACGTGTAGTTCCATGCGTTCTACTTGTAAGTGTAAAATGACATTGCTTGTTCTGGAAATGCAGTCTTGTAAGTTGCATTTCATGGGTAAGTAGAACACAGTGCTGTTTTTAACCCTAAAATGGAAATGAACAGGAAGGACTATGAAATGAGACCACCTGGAAAGAACGGAAAAGCATCACTGAGACTTCCTGACAGCTGAAAGTGAAAACTCGAGGAAGCATCTGGAAGCAGGTTCGGGTGGTGAGTGGGGTGTCTGTAGAAACGGCTCAGAGCTTCAGAGAGGGGATGACGGAGGAACAAGAGGCCATGGGCACATGCCTGCAGCCAGGGGCCTGGATGTATCTCGTGCCTTTCCATCATGTGGGTGGTCTGCCCTGGAAGTGCAGGCAGACACCCAGACATCTCAGGAGAAGTTTTCTCTTGAAGATAGATAAAGCCTCTGCTTTCTTGGGGAAAGAAGGTAGTTTGCACTCCAAAGCACCTTTCCTTGTGTTGAGTGAGTCACTTCTGCCAGGGACATGCAAGAGCTTGAGGTCCACTTGTGACTGTGGGATATTTCATGTTTCAATTTGGAAAGCATAATGTGCAGAGCTTCGGAAGGGGTTGTCTGCTCTTTGTGAGGTTATCTCTTGTTCTCTTGGCTGGTTCACTGCAGGGAGGGGTGTGTAGCCACAGACAGATCACATGTGACTGGGGATCCCCATCTTTCTAACTATCGGGTCCCCCCAGCTTCACTCCATAGTCAGGGATGTGACTGCAAATGACAGACATGGGGCTGGAGGGAAGCTCGTGAACTTCACAGACCTCAGTACGATGCTGCTTGTCTACGTGGTTCTAGTTAAGTTCCTTAACCTTTCTGACCTTCTGTTTCTTTATGTATTGTTTGTTGCTGTTTACTCCCTCCACTGTGTTCGACTCTCTTTTGAGACCCCATGGAAGGAAGACCACCAGGCTCCTCTGTTCAGGGGATTTCCCAGGCAAGAATATTGGAGTGGGTTGCCACTTCCTCCTCCAGGGGATCTTCCTGACACAGGGATTGAAGATCAACTCTCCTGCATTGGTAGGCAGATTCTTTACCACTGAGCCACAGGGAAGCCCTTTTTATCTATTAAATACAGATAATGATAACTTTCTGCGGTTCATAGTCAAAGCAAAGTAATAAGAAATGGAAACCAAATGGTGTGTAACAAGTACTAGATAAATGTTAGTTTCCTTCCCTCCCTCCCCTACAAGAGCCCACTGAAAGCACCAGTGCGGGCAGATCAGAGCTCTACTTCCACGTGTATCAGCAATTTCACTCAACTGGAGAGAATATACAGATACAAACTAGTAAAAATGTTAGAGAACATTAGAAAATATATAGATGAAAGTTGGTAACATGGAAACGTGATACCAGGTCTATAGAATCAAGGCTATGGTTTTTCCAGCAGTGGTGTACAGCTGTGGGAGTTGGACCACAAAGAAGGCTGACTGCTGTTTGATGCTTTCAATTGTCTTGTTGGAGAAGACTCTTGAGAGTCCCTTGAACAGCAAGGAAATCAAACTAGTCAGTCCTAAGGGAAATCAACTCCAAATACTCATTGGAAAGACTGATGTTGAAGCTGAAGTTCTGATACTTTGGCACTTGATGCGAAGAGTTGATTCAATGGAAAGGGATGCTGAGAAAGTGCCTGATACTGGGAAAGTGCACCTTTTCTGGTGCACTATCTACCATGACAGCTGGCCATTGGCTTTCTCTGTGAGCCTCTCAGTTTCATCAAAGAGGAACAACCCTCCCTACCCATTCCCTGTCAAGAGGGAGAAGGACCGAAGAAGCGGTTGTAGATAGAGCGATTTAAGAAGTCAAGGATAGATGGACAAGACACGCTCTAAAAATGCTTTTGACCTTGAAAGTCTATGATTCTTTAATTGAAAAAATAAATTCTAATAAATAATTTCACATTATAGAGCATTACTATTGTCCTGAATATTGATTGGAAGGACTTATGCTGAAGCTGAAGCTCTAATACTTTGGCCATGTGATGTTAAAGACCTTGATGCTGGGAAAGATTGATGGCAAAAGGAGCAGAGGGAGGCAGAGGATGAGACAGTTAGATAGCATCACTGACTCAATGGACATGAATCCTAGCAAACTCCTGGAGATTGTGGAAGACAAGGAAGCTGCAGTCCATGGGGTCACAAAGAGTCAAACATGACAGCGACTAAACAACAAAAATCATTGTTCAAAATGTATGTTGGCAGCAATAAATCTATATCTTCTTCTATGCAAGACCTGGGTTTGACCCCTGGGTTGGGAAGATCCCGTGGAGAAGGAAATGGCAACCCGTTCCAGTTTTCTTGCCTGGAGAATTCCATGGACAGAGGAGCTGGCGGGTTACAGTCCATGGGGTCTCAAAGAGTTGGACATGACTGAGCAACTAACAGTTTCACTAACTTGTCAAAAGTAGTTCACCCCATGAACAGCGATGTCTTTGTATTTTCACCTTATATCCCATCAGTTCAGTTCAAGTCAGCAGCTCAGTCGTGTCCAACTCTTTGCGACCCCATGGACCGCAGCACACCAGGCCTCCCTATCCATCACCAACTCCCGGAGTCCACCCAAACCCATGTCCATCAAGTTGGTGATGCCATCCAACCATCTCATCCTCTGTTGTCCCCTTCTCCTCCTGCCCTCAATCTTTCCCAGCATCAGGGTCTTTTGAAATGAGTCAACTCTTTGCTTGAAATTTCAGCTTCAACATCAGTCCTTCCAGTAAACACCCAGGACTGATCTCCTTTAGGATGGACTGGTTGGATCTCCTTGCAGTCCAAGGGACTCTGAAGAGTCTTCTCTAACACCACAGTTCAAAAGCATCAATTCTTCGGTGCTCAGTTTTCTTTATAGTCCAACTCTCACATCCATGCATGACTACTGGAAAAGCCATAGCCTTGATTAGATGGACCTTTGTTGGCAAAGTAATGTCTCCGACTCTTTGCAACTCCATGGACCATGGCCTAACAGGCTTCTCTGTCCATAGGACTTTCCAGGCAAGAAATACTGGAGTGGGTTGACATTTCTTTCTCCAGGAGATCTTCCCAACCCAGGGATTGAACCCAGGTCTCCCATGTTGTAGGCAGATGCTTTACCATCTGAGCCACCGGGGAAGTCATGGGATTCTGAGCCCCAGTCAAACACTGGTGATTGAGAGCCTACCTCTCATTTAGGACAGTGTTGAGGCTAAAGTTTTTTAATTGGATAATTAAGCCCTCACTGAGAGAAACCAATGTCTCCCCCAAATAGTCTTGGAAATGATGACTTGAATCTCCTTCCAAAATGACCATGCCAAGTTCAAAGGTTAAGAGTTTGGCACTCACAGATGAACTTAAGCAAGAAGCAGAAACAGACTCACAGATGAGAGAACAGACTGGTTCTGTTGCCAAGGGAGGCTGGTGGGGGAGTGATGGTGTGAGAGCTTGGGGTCAGCAGATGCAATCTAGTGTGTATAGGAAGGATAAACAATAAGGTCCCACTGTATAGCCCAGGGAACTATATTCAGTATCTTGTGATAAACCACAATGGGAAACAATACAAAAAAAGAGTACATTATAGGTGCATAACCGAGTCACTTTGTCACACAGCAGACACTGACACAGCTATACTTATGTGAAAAAATGACGAGTAAAAAGTGAAAATGAAAAATTTTAAAAATGGAAAAATTTCAAGTTATAAATAGTTATTGCAATTATGTAATTATATATATTAGCTATAATAAACTATCGGGAAGATCTCCTGGAGAAGGAAATGGCAACCCACTCCAGTATTCTGGTTTGGAAAATCCCATGAATGGAGGAGCCTGGTGGGCTACAGTCCATGGGGTTGCAAAAAGTCAGACATGACTAAACGACTTCATTTCTTTCTTTTCTCTCTATAGCTTAAGAAAAAGAGCTTGGTAGTTTCATTGACCTGGGCTTGAATCTTAGGATTGGTTTCCCTGGGATTCAGGTGGATTATTTAATCTCTTTGAACCAGTTTCCGTTTTTGAACAATGAGAATCTATACAATGGAGACTTGTTAAATACTTTAAATATTTACAGTTAGTCCAACAAAGACACTGATCTATCCATCTGGACACCCTGCTGTGTCGGGTACTGGCAGGGGTCTCTGAACTAGGGAGAGGTCGGGGCAGAGCTGACTGCTAAGACCTTCCTATCCGTTTCTCAGTTTCCCCACAGAGGGACTGTGGCCATGAATCTGGAGTGGGTAGGAGGTGGTTGGGAGGGTGGGAGAAGATAAGTAAGAGAACCTCAGGATATCCAATCATTGAGAACCCTCCATGAACAATTAAGAGAGCGTTTCCATTGAATCAAAGAACCAGAAGATAATGAGGTGGGAAACGAACTCCTTAGAGTGGCTACTGTATGCTGGCCCTTGCTGGAAGGCAGTAGTTAAACCCAGGGCCGTCTCTGGAGGTAGATGGCCCTAGGATAACCCTAGCTTCATCACTTACTTGCTATATGAGAGTGGGAAAATTTCCTAGCCTCTGTGTGACTCACTTTCTCCGTGTGTAAAGTGGTGACAGTAATAGTACACACCTCATTTGGACTCTGCGAAGAGTATACACCCCATGTTTGATGAAGTGAATGAACCTAGGTTAAGTGTTAAGAATCGTGTCTGGAAAAAATGCAACACTCAGTAAGTGCTGGCTGTTGAAATAATCATTAATATTATATTTGAACATTTTATCACCAGTTATGAAACCATAAACTTTTGTTATGGTTTCCATTTCATAAATCAGGAAATCAAGGTTCAGAGAGGTGAGGAAATTGGCCGAAGCTCACACATATTAGATCTTTTTAAATTCCCGAATTATACTCTCCCGTAAGTCCATCCTTAGGGAAAATGTGAAAAATCAGGTCACATGGAATGGAATAGGAAGGAAGAGGTTCTGATGACTTATATGGCCATCACTTCATAGCATCTAACTAGGTGTTATTAAGTGGGGGGAATACAAAACAAAACAAAGTCAAGGCTCAGAGCAGCTTACGACTGCACGAGTGGTGTGTGGGGAGAGAGGTAACGGTGTTCTCGAGGCCGCTGGCACCAGCTTCTGAGGCTGACTGCTGAATTTTCAGGCATTTTGCCAGCCAACGGACATCCCCATGGAAGCTTGAAATTGGCATGGTGAGAATATTTACACCATGGAAACTGGCCAACACCCTGAAAAGATAAAAGCCAATGCAAATAGATCAGCTGTGATGGAAGGGAGAGGTGGGAGGGGTAAAGAGTAGAAACACGTTTTTTTCTGGATGGAACTTTCTGTATAGTTTTGGCCTTTAGATCATGCAAATATGCTGCTATTTAAAAAAAAAAAAAAACTTCCTAAATTGAAAGTAATATGCAAAAGACTCTAACCGTATGTCAAATTGGCATCCCAGGCATAAAGCGCACATTTATTTCTTGGGCTTTAGAATACTGTGATCCTCAGTGGAGCACATTCCAAGGATGAGAAGAGGTATGCGGACATTTTCAACTTCCGCAAAAAATTTTGTTGGTTATAGTCACTTCAGCACTGATACTCTGAAACTAAGTTTTTATAATGCTGGCTAGAACAAATGAATAGACATGTTAATGCTCTCAGGAGTCATCACTGTCAGGTAAGACACAATTGTATGGTTAAAGGAAATGTTATTGAATTGAAGCGTCAATGAGGACACAGAATGGTGTGTGTATATATATATATGGGACTCCCTGGTGGCTCAGCTGGTGAAGAACCCGCCTGCTGCAGAGGACCCTGTTTCGATCCCTGGGTTTGGAAGATCCCCTGGAGAAGGGAATGGCTACCCACTCCAGCATTCAGGCCTGGAGAATCCCATGGATTTTATAGTCCACAGGGTTGCCGAGTCAGACACGACTGAATGACTTTCACCCCACTTCATATATACATATATACACATACGCATTCACACACACACACACACACACACTGTTTGCCTTAGCTCGATCCATAGAAATGGTAGCAAAGTGCACCCCCTGACATCCAGATTATGACCTCTCATTCAATTGTCCATTAAAGGGAACTGGAGATTCTTAGAAAAATGGGAAATTCTAGGACTGGGGCCAAGATGAACTAGAAACATCTTATGCCAAAAAGCAAAGAAACTTTCAAATTTAATAGTATAATGTAAAAAAGACCCAGGAGTCACCTTAAAAATGGTTATAAAATGTTATGAGAATCTGAACATTAAAGCTGTAATTATTACAATAGGCTAAAACACTTGGGGCTTCCCTCATGGCTCAGAGGGCTTCCCTGGTGGTTCATCTGGTAAAGAATCTGCCTGCAATGTGTAAGACCTGGGTTTGATCCCTGGGTTGGGAAGATCCCCTGGAGAAGAGAATGACAGCCCACTCCAGTATTCAGGCCTGGAGAATTCCATAGACTATACAGTCCATGGGGTCACAAAGAGTCAGACACAACTGAGCAACTTTCGCTACTTGTGGCTCAGGTGGTAAAGAATCTGCCTGCAATGCAGGAGACCCAGGTTCGAGCCCTGGGCCGGGAAGATCCCCTGGAAAAGGGAATGGCTACCCACTCCAGTATTCTTGCCTAGAGAATCCCATGAACAGAGGGGCCTGTCAGGCTACAGTCCATGGGATTGCAAAGAGTCAGGCATTACTGAGCAACTAACACTAACAAAGCATTTAATCAATAAAAATCCATGTCTGTAATAAAGTTAAGATAAATATCTCATTTGTTATCATTTGAGGCAGTTTTAAAAATAACAACTGATTACTCAGAAAATTGGTAATTATATGAACAGGTTTAATCATTTATCCTGTCTATCCAATAGAATTCATGCTTTTGTGTTATCAAATAGCCTTAGTTGATGACAGAAATCTCTGTTTCATAAGATAACATTAGCTAATAAATAGGAATGGAATAATAGAAATAAAATACCTCATTTTTCAAATCCTCAAACTCTCTTGGAAATGTTGATGAAGGAAAGATTTTCTATTGGCAGTAAAATCATTAGAAGAAAGTTTGATGAAGAACTGGGCATTTGATAGGGCCAAAGAGATATCTAATATGTTGCTATCTGTTTGCCTGCCTGCTCGTGTGTGTGCTGACTCACTTCAGTTGTGTCTGACTCTGTGATCCTGTGGACTGTAGCCCACCAGGCTCCTCTGTCCATGGAATTCTCCAGGCAAGAAAACTGGAGGGGGTTGCCATTCCCTCCTCCAGGGGATCTTCCCAACCCAGGGATTGAACTGGCTTCTCCTTCATTGGCTGGCGGGTTCTTTACCACTAGCGCCAAATGGGAAGCCCCTGCTATCTGTTTATTAGATATTAAATACCTAATAACAACTATACAATGAAGTGAGTAGGATCCAATCTTAGCCTCATGATGACTGTAAATTTGTCAGGGCTACCATAACAAAACATCATAGAGTAGGTGGTTTACATAACACCAATTTATTTTCTGGCAATTCTGGAGGTTAGGAGTACAAGAACAAGATCTCTGTAGATCGGAGTCTTTTGAGGCCATTCTCCTTGTCTTTTCTCTATGGTCTTCCTTCTGTGTCTATGTCCTAATCTCCTCTTCTTCTGAGGCCACTGGTCATACTGGGTTAAGGCCCACCCAGATGACTTCATTTTAACTCAATTCTTTCTTTAATACTCCAATACTTTGGCCACCTGATGCGAAGAACTGACTCGTTAAGAAAAGACCCTGATGCTGGGAAAGATTGAAGGCAGGAGAAGAAGGGGCAACAGAGGACAAGATGGTTGGATGGCATCCCCGACTCAATGAACATGAGTTTGAGCAAGCTTTGGGAGATGGTGAAGGACAGGGAAGCCTGGTGTGCTGCAGTCCATGGGGTCCCAAAGAGTTGGACACGACAGAGCGACTGAACAACAACAACCTTTTTAAAGACCCCGTCTCCAAACACAGTCACGTCGTGAGGGATTAGAGGTTGGCCTCTCACATATGGATTGGGAATGAGAGGAGGGGGAAGGGACACAGTTCAGTCTGCAGCGCATCTTGTGGACGGCTCCTTCTATCTGTGCCCTCGCATGATGGAGGGAGAAGGGATTCCGGGAGAGGGAGTCAGAGAGAGACAGAGCCAAGAGAGCTCTCTGTGTCTCTTGCAAGGACACTCATCCCATCGTTTGGGCCCAGCCCTCACAACCGCATCTAAATCTAATTATCTCCAAAATACCATCACTTTGGGATTAAGCCTCCAGCAATTCAGTCCATAGCAATTTGTTTAAAGATAACTGATTGTGGTGGCAGATACATGAGCCTACATGTGTAATAAAACTGTACTGATCTAAATAAACACACACAAACATCAGTACAAAGAAAACTGTGGAAGTTTGAGTAAGATTGGTTGTGTGTATAATACATCACTTGGCTAACAAAGTTCCATTGAGTCAAAGGTATGGTTTTTCTAGTAGTCATGTATGTATGTGAGAATTGGACTATAAAGAGGGCTGAGTGCCAAAGGATTGATGCTTTTAAATTGTGCTGAAGAATCCCTTGAACAACAAGGAGATTAAACCAGTCAATCCTAAAGGAAATCAACCCTGAATATTCACTGGACTGATGCTGAAGCTCCAATACGCTGGCTACCTGATGCAAAGAGCCGACTCACTGGAAAAGACCCTGATACTAGGAAAGATTGAAGGCAAAAGGAGAAGAGGGTGGCAGACGATGAGATGGTTCGATAGCATCACTGACTCGATGGACATGAATTTGAGCAAACTCCAGGAGACAGTGAAGGACAGGGAAACCTGGCATTCTGCAGTCCATGGGGTCACAACGAGTCAGACATCACTTAGTGATTGAACAACAACAACATAAATGTCTGTATCCTGACTGTGACATTGAACTGCAGTTCATCAGGATATCACGATGGAAGGAAATAAGGTAAGCTGTACATGGAATTTCTGTGTCATTTCCTGCAGTCTAGTTATCTCAAAAAAAGTTTAATTAATGAAAGACAATTTACTATTTAAACAAAAGTCGTAACAAAGTACTGTGTGATTTATAGCTATTTAAAAATAAGGTGTTTCAAAGTGATGACACCCATGTGAAAGAGGAAGCACAGAAATTATTGAAGATCTCTTATACAATATATAAAATTGTGAGCTATCACTAGAAGGTAGACTGCTAGTTAGCTACTTAGCATGCATGCATGCACTGGAGAAGGAAATGGCAAGCCACCGCAGTGTTCTTGCCTGGAGAATCCCAGGGACGGGGGAGCTTGGTGGGCTGCCACCTATGGGGTCGCACAGAGTCGGACACGACTGAAGCGACTTAGCAGCAGCAGCATCAGACTGCTATAAGCTGAAGCTGTATATTATAAACCTAGAGCAAACACTATATCAACAAGCAAAAGCAATAGTTAAGCCAAAGAGGAGATATGGAATAATAAAAATATTTACTCTCAAAATGGATGAAAAGAAGAAAAATAGAGTAGACAGAAGGAGGGGCAAGTAGAAAGCAAATAGAAAGGTGATAGATTTAAACCTAGTCATCTGAATAAAATAGAGAAAAAAGAATTGTATCCGTTTTAGAAAATTTGTTGATATGATGACTTACACTGATTTTTGAACGTTAAGCCCATCTTTCATTCTTGGGATAAACTCTCTTGATCACTGTGTTTTACCCTTTTATGTATAGTTGTATTTGGTTTATTAAAACATTGCTTTGATTTTAAAACCAAAAATACCTAGTCATGTTAAGAATCATTTTAGCAGAGATTGTCAAGTTGAATATAAAAGTAAGATTCATCAATATTCTTAGCACAATAAGCGCATTTAAATAAAAAGGAACAAATAGTTTTAAACAAAAACAATGGAAAAAGACACAGAAACTAACGCCAAGCAAGAGAAAGCTGCAGTGTCTATATCAACATTAGACAAATTAGATTTCAGAGCCAAGGAGTCCACGTTTGAAGAAGGCCATTTCGTAGCGGTTAAAGGGTAGATTCACCAGGAGAACATGACGATTTGAAACTTCCATGTCACTGATAACAGAGCATTGAAATACACGGAGTAACACGGGATAGAACTGACACAAACGAGTTGGAGATTTTAATACCTTTCAATGGGCTTCCCTGGTGGCTCAGATGGTAGAGCATCTGCCTACAACGTGGGAGACCCGGGTTCGATCCCTGGGTCAGGAAGATCCCCTGGAAAAGGAAATGGGAGTCCACTCCAGTATTCTTGAAATACTGGGAAATCCCACGGATGGAGGAGCCTAGCAGGCTACAGTCTGTGGGGTCACAAAGAATCCGACAGGACTGAGTGACTTTTCTTCTTTCTTTTCTTCAATGATTGGTAGAACAGGTAAGACGGAAAATCAATGAGGATGTTGTTTTGACAACCAAACTGAAATGGAGAGGCAGGATCCAGTTCTAGAGCCCTTCTTGGTCTATACCACGCTGGTCCATGTGTGGTGGTCATCAGAATACGTCACCATGTCGCTGGGTGGACTGGTGCTGTGGGCCCACCCAGAATAGACACATGGGTTCACTGAGCACTGAGTCCCAGCTTTCCCTGGTGTTCAAAGATTTTTCTTTCTTAAAGAGAAGGCTTGAGGGGGAGGCCATTTATTCTGGAGCTGGAAGACCAGGTGAGATTTCAGATCTTGTATTTTATTATACTTCTTGGGTTCTAAAATCACTGTGGATGGTGACTGCAGTCATGAAATTAAAAGACACTTGCTCTTTGGAAGAGAAGCTATGACACACCTAGACAGCATATTAAAAAAAAACAAAGCAGAGACATCACTTTACTGACAAAGTTTCATATAGTCAATGCTATATTTCTAGTAGTCATGTAAGGAGGTGAAAGTTGAACCATAGAGGAGGCCAAGTGCTAAAGAATTGATGCTTTTGAACTGTGGTGCTGGAGAAGACTCTTGAGAGGCCCTTGAACTGCAAGGAGATCAAACCAGTCAATCCTGAATATTCATTGGAAGAACTGATGCTAAAGCTGAAGGTCCAATACTTTGGCCACCTGATGAGAAGAGAAGACTCACTGGAAAAGACCCTGATGCTGGGAAAGATTGAGGGTAAAAGGAGAATGGGGTGTCAGAGAATGAGATGGTTAGAGAGCATCACTGTCTCAATGGACATGAATCTGAGCAAACTCCAGGAGACAGTGAAGGACCAGGGAGCCTGGTGTGTTCCTAGTCCACGGGGTGGCAGAGTCAGACATGACTTAGCGATGAACCACAACAGCAACGACAAAAGTCATCGCTCCACCCAGCCCAAGAAAGGGCTCCTGCAACAGGCGCTCCAGGTGGTGTTCCCTAGGAGTGGTCAGTCTCTGGAAAAATTATTTCCTTAAGTGAAACCGTGTGAGAATAAAAGGTGTACCTGAAAGCACTTCACAAAGCAGACAGCTCTGGCTTAACTTAGGTTTTACTTAGGAAGCAGGCTTCCTCCACCTTGTCTGCAGGTCAACGTGCTTGACAGAAGCCCCTCTATTTCTGGTCCAACTTTTTGTTTCCCTTCTTTGTGCTTTCAGGAATTTTCATCTTTGAATTTTAAAATGCAAATATCTCTCAGGATGATATGATTACGTTACACAACCTAATACAATGAAAACGGCACTAGAAGTCCACGTCTGCTGCTCATTAGCTGGTCTCTCTACTCCTCCAGATTTCACCGGGATCCATAATGGTGGTTGTGAAAATGGAATAAAATTGTGTGTTTTCTACTCAGCACCCACTCATCTGGCCCTTAGCATTGTTACCTTCCTTCCTTCCTAATGAACAAAAATAGGAGGAGACCCAAACCAGAACAGCCAGGAGAGAGAAGGGGCCGGCGGTTCACGTGGGAGAGTGGATTTTCTTCATCTGGACGGTTTTTGGGAGGAAGAACTCTGCACTGGGATCTCTCAATACAATTCCTACAGATTATAAACTGCTTTGTCTTTCATTTCCTTTTTCCTGCCAAAAGCTACCCACATCAATAGAATCAGCTGAGATAAAGTTTTTAAGATGATGCAGCAAAGCCTGCCCTAAATGATAATCTTCCAGGATGTTGCAGAATTCAGTCTAACTTTGAGTGTCTAATCTTGAAGCATAAAGTTAGCAAAACAGAATTGATAATGCCTCTCATCTCTGAAAGCAGCTGAAGGGTTAAATTCACTAAGTAGAGATTTAAAAATAACACCTGAATTATTTCAGAGCCATTTTCCTAAAGAGGCTAGTGGAGTTACTCAAACAATCATTGTTAAAAGCTTTTTCGGTCCTTCAACCCCCCAGAGATCATTTAAGGAGAAGAATAAAACTTTATGTGAGGAAATGAGCACTGAAGTAGGATATGATAAGAGCTAAACAACTGCTCCAAATCGAGTGCTCACTAAATGTTATCTAAATGCACCGACAGAAGAGACGCCAGGAAACTCCACAGGGGCGTTCAAGAGAGGGGTTCCCTGGACCTAGAGGCTGCCACACAGTGAACTAAGTCAGAAAGAGAAAAACAAATACCATCTGTGAACACATGTGTGTGGAGTCCAGAACAATGGTACAGACGAACCTATTTGCGAAGCGGGAATAGAGGCACAGACAGAATCAGTGAATGGATTCCAAGGCGGGACGGTGGGGTGGGTGGCTTGGGAGATTGGAATTGACATGTATACACCGCTATGTGTAAAACAGGTAACTAGCGAGAACTTACTGTATAACACAAACTCTGCTCAGGGCTCTTTGGGGACCTAAATGGGAAGGAAATCCAAAAAAGGGGAGATACACGCGAACATATAGCTGATTCACTTTGCTGTACAGCAGAAACTAACACAACATTGGAAAGCAACTATACTCCAATATTTTTCTTTTTTTTAAGAGAGAGGTTCCTGACTGGATAAGATACATGCAGAGTTTAGGAGACTGTGTTTTTTAATTAAATCAGTGCAAAAGAAATCATGTCTCCAGAGAAGTGTTTGCTAGTTATTTGATAATGTGATCATTATTCATTTTTAACCTCAGAGCTTTGCTCTCTACAATGGGTTCACTTTAAAGGGAAATTATAAACATTCAATGAGAATATTGATTAAGATGTCTTAGAATGCTGCTGCTGCTGCTGTTAAGTCGCTTCAGCCATGTCCGACTCTGTGTGACCCCATAGACGGCAGCCCAATAGGCTCCCCCGTCCCTGGGATTCTCCAGGCAAGAACACTGGAGTGGGTTGCCATTTCCTTCTCCAATGCACGAAAGTGAAAAGTGAAAGTGAAGTCGCTCAGTTGTGTCCGACTCAGTGACCCCATGGACTGCAGCCCACCAGGCTCCTCTGTCCATGGGATTTTCCAGGCAAGAGTACTGGAGTGGGTTGCCATTGCCTTCTCCGGTCTTAGAATGGTGCCCAGTATATAATAACTGCTCAATAAACTGGCTCTTCCTAATTTTGTTAATTGCTCTTTCCACATCAAACCTGAAGCATTTACCACATAATGGGCACAATGCTAAGACACAGGGTATTAGGTTTAGACTGCAAAACAGCAGAATCTATTTTAGCTACTCTAGGCAGAAGAGGATCCTGCTTATCAAAGGATACTTGGTAGCTCATAGATTCTTTGGGGGCTTCCCAGGTGGTGCTAGTAGTAAAGATCCCACCTGCCAATGCATCACATAAGAAACTCAGGTTCGATCCCTGGGTCGGGAAGATCCCTTGGTGGAGGACATGGAAACCCACTGCAGTATTCTTGCTGGGAAATCCCATGGACAGAGGAGCCTGGTGGGATATAGTCCATGGGGTTACAGAGTCGGACGTGACTGAAGCGAGTTGGCACAGCACACACAGTGTCTCTGGGAGGCCTAGCTACTGGCCAACACTGGTAGTCACAATGCCAAGTTCTTCTGTGGGACTGAACCAGCGGATCCTCCGGTCTTGTCACTGTAAGAAAGCTTCTCAGCCTGGAGCCAGTGCTGGGGGTCAAATGTCCTTCTTGCTGAAATGGTTTCCACATGGTCTTGCCTTCTTCAGGATACTGTGCCTAAAGTGAAGTCTCCAGTGAGTCCTTCTGATGGGAGAAGCCCTGAACTGCCTTAGCTGCGAGGAAATCTGTTAATGTGAGTTTCTAAAAGCCACCGTGAACATCCGTTATATAAGAACTCAATCTAGTGCCAATGTCAGAAAGATAAATACATTATTACAACATCAGGAGCATGGAAGGCTGTGTTATTATCAGCAAAGACTCACTCTCACTCCCTCAAAGGGCAGTCTGCTTGATGTTAGACCTGGCCGTGTGAACTTGCTTTCGTCTATGGAATTGTGTGTGGGACTGGGGGTGGTCATTTGCCATATCCCAGCAGAGGTTTTAAGAGATACTGAACATTTTCTCTCTAGCTTTCTTTTGTGTTCTCACCCTCAACCCTGAGGACTTTGTGGTTCTGTGGGGGATTGCTTCTCAGCCTGGGTACATAAATGAGAAAAAATTGATGACCAGACCCAGACTTGATTGCAAGCTGATAGAACCACCACATTTGACCTGCTGCTGCTAAAATACAACATGAGCAAGGAAGAAGTACTTGCGCTTGTAAACCTTTGAGTTTGGAGGTTGTTTGTTATGCAGCATTCTTGCAGACAGAGCTGACTGATACAAGGAGGCAAAAGAGGATACAGGTATATACCAAGTGCTGAAGGAAACAGGTACTGGGGTTTAGGACTTCAGCATCCTTTTGGAGGACATGATTGAATCCATCACAATGTCCATCTCTTCGAGTTGTTCTCTCACAGGTCATGCGTTGGTACAGATTGGAAAATCAGAGGCTGAGAGGGGAATTGTAAGGCACGTCTGCTGCCTCGGCGATGAAAGAGGACACACAGACTAAAGGAGCAAAAAGTGATGGAACGTTAGGCCACGAGTCAAAATGCTGTCACTCACCAGCTTGTGTCTGGGCAAGTCAGCTCAGTTTCCACAACCATAAAGTAAAACAAACAATCTCAACTGGTCCGTCTCTGCCTAGCTTTTTGAAATTGTTGGATGTTCTGGGCAACCCCCCACCCTTTGTACTTTCATTGAAACCTTTCCTTCCCCAAAGTTTTCTGACTTTTAAGCCATGACCTTTGCCTGGTGGACTGAGTATCAGATCTGAGTGTTAAAATGTAGAATGGTGGAAATGAAAGTAACAAGCTCATAACAATAATAAAGCCAGTTGGACCACTCTGAGAAAGGTCTAAGATATTATGTATCTAGCTGATGAGAGGATTAGCTTGAGCTGAGCTGGTTTCTGTGGGGCCCAGTAGTTGATTAAGTTGGATGCTGGGGAATTCTGTGCTGTGTGAATTCCGTGGTGGAAAAATTTTGAGTAAACGAGTGATGAAAATGCAGGACAAGCAATTTCATCCTTTATTCCTAGAAAAGGCATCCTATTTCTTGTTCAGCTTCTTTAATTGCTTTATGAGAAAGATTTTTTTCCCCCAGAGTAAAATGTTTTAAATATTGCCTAGATTTAAAATTGGTTAAGGAGGTCAGCACAGAGCAACCCAGCTTAAATTTCCAAAGAGCCAATTGCAAAGTATATTACACTTAGACTCAGCTGGCTGCACAGATTTTATTTCCATGATGACAGTTGCATTTTAGTCCATTTCCCCACACTTGGAAGGGGAAGGAATTTCCTATGAAATTAACCACGCACCATTTCTTATCCTGCCTATGCTTTTCTAATTAAGAATTCAAGTTTGTGGTTGCCCTTCTAGCTGGTTTTACTCCGAACTGGAAGACTCGACTCTTTGGAAACAGAACTTGAGCTTTGGAGTTCAAAAGTCCTTGGTTCAAGTTCATGCTCTACCACTTATAAGTACTGTGACTTTAGACACTTCATCTCTGAGATTCAACTGTAAGATGCGGGCAATAAAATAAAATAGCAAGTTCAAGTTGACCTGTGTAGTAGTCGTCCAGTAAATTTTTGGTTCCCCCTTCTTTCCATTTACTGAATCTTCCTTTTAAGGTTCTGTTGCACCAGATGAAATTTTGAACCTGCCACATTTAGTAATCTGTCAATCTATCAATCTATCTGTTTCTCTCCATCCATCCATATTTTAATCACTTCATCTTTCCTTTTTTCTACGATCCCCAAATTACTCTTTCTGTATTCTGTCCCTGAGTCTTTCTGGGAACCTGAAATTTATTGTAAAATCCTATTCATGGGAATGTTTATAGACTTAGACAATAAAACATTTCAAAGCCTGAGAGATCTTGGGGGTTTTTGCCCATATCTCTTAATTTACTTATGAAGAGGGGTTGGGAGAAGTGAAAGATGGTTCATGGTCTAGTGGAAACAGTTCAATAATTTGTATAGGTTCCCTTGACCTTGAATACAGGGAATCTAAACAGACTGAGTGTTTCTCCATGCTTGTCTTTTACTAGGAAGAAAGATAACGATAAAAGTGGTAAAGATGATGATAATCATATGCTCTCTTTTTCGGTTTGGTCACTCAGTCATAATTTCTTTTTAGTCCTTGTCTTACATTTAATCCTGTGCACCATGTATTACTTTACTTTCACTCAGTCAGTCAGTTCAGTCGCTCAGGCGTGTCCGACTCTTTGTGACCCCATGGACTGTAGCACTCCAGGCTTCCCTGTCCATCACCAATTGCCAGAGCTTACTCAAACTCAAGTCCATCGAGCTAGCAATGTCATCCAACCGTCTCATCCTCTGTTGTCCCCTTTGTAAGGTATAGTTCGGGCCAAGGCAGAAAAGGAGAAACAACCTCAATGGAAGTAGGTTACCTTTATTCAGGCAAGGAGGGGTGACAGTTGGCCTAAGGAACAGGCTGAGTGCCAGAGGGATCAGGGAGGCTCCATATTTATAGGGAGGTTTGTGAAAGTGATAAGGGAAACGTTAATCAGGGGGGATGTTTTAGGTGTTCTTTAGTTGAGATGGCATTTGTAGTTAGGCAGGGGGGTGATAAGTCTTCTGGGAAGGTGTAGGGGGTGGAAGGTTTCTGAACAGGGGGTGATAAGTCCGAGATAGATGCAACCGGCCTGGAGCATCAGGGCGGGACCTAAAGTTCTGTTTTCGCCGAAGTTAGATGATTCAGCAAGGGCCTTTGAGGCTGTTGTTTTCTTTTCTAGGCCCAAAGACTCCTTCACCCGTCTCCTTCCACCTTCAATCTTTCCCAATATCAGGGTCTTTTCCAATGAGTCAGTTCTTCACATCAGGTGGCCAAAGTATTGGAGTTTCAGCTTCAGAATCAGTCCTTCCAATGAATATTCAGGACTGATTTCCTTTAGGATGGACTGGTTGAATCTCCTTGAAGTCCAAGGGACTGCTGTTTTGATGATCCAACGGATGTTGGCAATTTGATCTCTGGTTCCTCTGCCTTTTCTAAATCCAGCTTGAACATCCCAACAAAATCCTTTGAGGCAAATATTACAGTTTAATAGATGAGAAAACTGAGGCTTAGAGAGGATAAGTAATTTGCTGCAGGCAGCACGGCTGGCAAGTGGAGGAGCCAAGATCTGAGCATGACTTGTCTGAACTCAAAATCGTGTTTTTAACCTCCTCCTGAAAGTTATGACCAACCTTGATAGTATATTAAAAAGCAGAGACATTACTTTGCCAACAAAGGTCTGTCTAGTCAAGACTATGGTTTTTCCCGTGGTCATGTATGGATGTGAGAGTTGGACTGCGAAGAAAGCTGATCGCCGAAGAATTGATGCTTTTGAACTGTGGTGCTGGAGAAGACTCTTGAGAGTCCCTTGGACTGCAAGGAGATCCAACCAGTCCATTCTAAAGATCAATCCTGGGTGTTCATTGGAGGGACTGATGCTAAAGCTGAAACTCCAATACTTTGGCCACCTCATGCGACGAGTTGACTCACTGGAAAAGACTGATGCTGGGAAAGGTTGGAGGCGGGAGGAGAAGGGGACGACAGAGAATGAGATGGCTGGATGTCATCACCGACTCTGTGGACATGAGTTTGAGTGTACTCCGGGAGTTGGTGATGGACAGGGAGGCCTGGCGTGCTGTGGTTCATGGGGTCGCGGAGAGTCGGACACGACTGAGCGACTGAACTGAACTGAACTGAACTGATCTCATCATCCAGAAAGTGGTGCTGCTGCTGTTCCCTCCAAATGCGCATTCAGCATTTACCAGACGCCAAGCACGCGGTATTCTTGTGAGCATGCTCCAACACATTTAGTCCTCACACCAACCCAGTGAGGTCAACACCATCATTATCCTTGATATTTACATGTGACCGTCAAGGCACCAAGAGGAAAGTCAGACCAGAATCCCAGCCCAGGCATTCTGGTTTCGGCCTTCACTCCCAACAACCGCAGCCTATTTTGCAAAGGCCAGGAGTCTTGTAGGCTTGGCAGTGGACTGAGAAGCAAGGCTGTAGGAGGGCGATGGGTCTGTATCTGGCTGATGAGATAATACAAGCGAAGGTATTGGGTTGGCCGTAAAGTTCATTGGAGTTTTTCTGTTACGTCTTATGGAAAAACTTGAACAAACTTTTTGGTGAACCCAATACTTTGTGAGTGCAAAAGCATCACCATAGTTACCATTACTCATTCTCAGCCTCGCCTGTGACGTGGTCAACCGCCAAGTTGTTCATCTTGGCACTCCATTCTCTGAGACGCCACACCCAGAACAGTCCGGAACTGGGACTGCAGTCCCACATGCCCAGAGGGCCCTGGGGAGTGGTGTGATTAAGTGAAGGAACTGGGTAAGGAACACTGCTATTGTTTACAGATTAAACCTATAGGAAGAGTCTATACTTTCTGGGGGTGGGGAGGAAAGCCATTCACATTTTACTTGGGACACAAAATCAGTTCCTTCACTTATTTTCCAAATTTGGAAGAGAAACTATTTATTGGAAACATGATTTTCATCATAATTTTACCAACAACGGAGTGACAAATCACAACCCATTTGCTAGTCAGCCTCAGAGTTGGGGAGAGGTGGGCTCTGGGCTTTTTCAGGTGGTGCTAGTGGTAAAAAACCCAACTGCCAAGGCAGCGGACATAAGAGATGAAGATTTTATCCCTGGGTTGGAAAGATCCCATGGAGTAGGGCATGGCTACGCACTCAGTATTCTTGCCTGGAGAATCCCACGGACAGAGGAGCCTGGTGGGCTACAGTCCACTGGGTCTCAAAGAACTGGACATGACTGAGCGACTTCACTTTCACCTTTTTGTTCTTATCGCTCTGGTGGTCTCAAAAAGTCGAATGTGACTGAAGCAACTTAGCACACATGGACTCTGGGGTAAAAGGCTGAGTCCTGGACTCACCAGAAGGGCAGATGCTGCTCAGCAGTTGTTTCAAGTACTATGTGGGTCAGGATCTGTCAGGAAACCTCAAACACATCAGTTGTTTTAAAGTGGAAGAGAAGTGAAAAACAAAGGAGAAAAGGAAAGATATACCTATTTGAATGCCATGTTCCAAAGAATAGCAAGGAGAGGTAAGAAAACCTTTCTCAATGATCAATGAAAAGAAACAGAGGAAAACAATAGAATGAGAAAATCTAGAGATCTCTTCAAGAAAATTAGAGATACCAAGGGAACATTTCATGCAAAGATGGGCACAATAAAGAGCAGAAATAGTATAGACCTAACAGAAGCAGTACTGGAGAAGGCAATGGCAAGTCACTCCAGTACTCTTGCCTAGAAAATCCCATGGGTGGAGGAGCCTGGTAGGCTGCAGTCCGTGGGGTCGCTAAGGGTCGGACACGACTGAACGACTTCACTTTCACTTTTCACTTTCAAAAGGTTGGAGAAGGAAATGTCAACCCACTCCAGTGTTCTTGCCTGGAGAATCCCAGGGACGGGGGAGCCTGGTGGGCTTCCGTCTATGGGGTCACACAGAGTCGGACACGACTGAAGTGACTTAGCAGCAGCAGCAACAGAAGCAGTGGAGAAGGCAATGGCACTCCACTCCAGTACTCTTGCCTGGAAAATCCCATGGCTGGAGGAGCCTGGTAGGCTGCAGTCCATGGGGTCACGAAGAGTCAGACACGACTGAGCGACTTGACTGTCAAGTTTCACTTCCATGCATTGGAGAAGGAAATGGCAACCCACTCCAGTGTTCTTGCCTGGAGAATCCCAGGGATGGCAGAGCCTGCTGGGCTGCCATCTATGAGGTCACATAGAGTTGGACACGACTGAAGTGACTTAGCAGCAGCAGCAGCAATAGAAGCAGAAGAGATTAAGAAGAGGTGGCAAGAATACACAGAAGAACTATACAGAAAAGATCTTCATGACCCAGATAACCACAATGGTGTGATCACTCATCTAGAGCCAGACATTTGGGAATGTGAAGTCAAATGGGCCTTAGGAAGCATCACTATGAACAAAGCTAATAGAGGTGATGGAATTCCAGTTAAGCTATTTAAAATCCTAAAAGTTGATGCTGTGAAAGTACTGCACTTGATATGTTAGCAAATATGGAAAACTCAATGGTGGCCACAGGACTGGAAAAGGTCAGTTTTCATTCCAATCCCAAAGAAAGGCAATGACAAAGAATGCTCAAACTACCGCACAATTGCACTCATCTCACAGGCTAGCAAAGTAATTCTCCAAATTCTCCAAGCCAGGCTTCAACAGTACATGAACCGTGAACTTCCAGATGTTCAAGCTGGATTTAGAAAAGGCAGAAGAACCAGAGATCAAATTGCCAACACCCGTTCAATCATTAAAAATCAAGAGAATTCTAGGAAAACATCTACTTCTGCTTCATTGACCATGCTAAAGCCTTTGACCGTGTGGATCACAATGAACTGGAAAATTCTTAAAGAGATGGGAATACCAGACCACCTGACCTGCCTCCTGAGAAATCTATATGCAGGTCAAGAAGCAACAGTTAGAACCGGACATGGAACAATGAACTGGTTCCAAACTGGGAAAGGAATACAAAGACTGTATATTGTCACCCTGCTTATTTAACTTATATGCAGAGTACGTCATGCGAAATGCCAGGCAGGATGAAGCACAAGCTGGAATCCAGAAATATCAATAACCTCAGATATGCAGATGACACCACCCTTATGTCAGAAAGTGAAGAGGAACTAAAAAGCCTCTTGATGAAAGTGAAAGAGGAGAGTGAAAAGGTTGGCTTAAAACTCAACATTCAGAAAACAAAGATCATGGCATCTGGTCCCATCACTTCACAGCAAATAGATGGGGAAACAATGGAAATAGTAATAGACTTTATTTTCTTGGGCTCCAAAATCATGGCAGATGATGATTGCAGTCATGAAATTAAAAGATGTTTGCTCCTTGGAAGAAAAGCTATGACCAACCTAGACAGCATATTAAAAAGCAGAGACATCAATTTGCCTACAAAGTTCTATCTAGTCAAAGCTATGGTTTTTCCAGTAGTCATGTATGGATGTGAGACTTGGGCCATAAAGAAAGCTGAGTGCCAAAGAATTGATGCTTTTGAACTGTGATGTTGGAGAGGACTCTTGAGACTCCCTTGGACTGCAAGGAAATCAAACCAGTCAATCCTAAAGAAAATCAGTCCTGAATATTCACTGGAAGAACTGATGCTGAAGCTGAAGCTTCAATACTTTGGCCACCTAATGTGAAGAATTGACTCTTGGAAAAGATCCTGATGCTGGGAAAGATTGAAGGCAGAAGGAGAAAGGGATGACAGAGGATGAGATGGTTGGATGATATCACCAACTCGATGGACATGAATTTGATCTAGCTCCGGGAGTTGGTGATGGACAGGGAAACCTGGCCTGCTGCAGTCCACGGGGTCGCAAAGAGTTGGACAAGACTGAGCGACTGAACTGAACTGAACTGAATCAGACACTGTGCTTAGTCGCTCAGTCGTATCCTGACTCTTTGTGACCCCATGGACTGTAGTCCACAAGGTTCCTCTGTCCATGGATTCTCCAGTCAAGAATACTGGAGTGGTTTGCCATGCCCTTCTCCTGGGTATCTTCCCAACTCAGGGACTGAACCCAGGTCTCCTGCATTGCAAGCGGATTATTTACTGTCTGAGACACCAGGCAAGAGTAGGGGGACTGAAAAGACCTAGGGAGCACATTGAGACAGTGCTGACTTACCTGCAGGAAGCTGCCCCACTGGAGGCTGGCCAGAGAGGACTGGGTTCTCACAGCCTAGGGCTGCAGCATCCAACGCGGTGGCCGCTGGTTCCGAGTGTCTTTCGAGGGCTTGAAGTGTAGCCAGTCTGAATGATGAATTCCTCCATATAAAATGCATCCTGGATTCAAAGTCTCCATTACATTAAAAAGGATGCAAATTATGTCATTAATGATGCTTTTAATATTGATGCTGTATTGTGATAGCATTTTGGATAAACTGAGATGAGTAAAAGTGATCAGCAAAAATCAATCTCTCCTGTTTCTTTTATCGTTTTTCCAGTAGTGACTACAGAAGCTTTAATTACGTGTGTGACTCACATTTGTGGCTCTCATTATCCTCCTGTTACTGTGCTAACCTAGAAGCGGGGAGCAGGAGCCCCATAGCTTGGGGACCCAGACGTGCAAGGAGCGGGTGTGGGCTGGCTGGAGCTTGCCTCTCACTGAGGGGTCCAGCTGTGCTGCTTTGGAGGGTATAGAAGAAACCACGTCTGTGACCACCTGCTCTGCCAGAGCAGGAAACCCCATTGCTGCTGTGACAAAGTCAGGAATAGGAAGCACCCAGAAAGGTATGTGTCCTGCTGTCCAGACCCCTTCTTTTTCTTACAGCTGTTACTGTCAGAGTCTAACAGGGAGCCAACTGGCAAAAGAGAATTATTTGCAGAGCCCCAGTGCCAGCATCGCAGACCACATTAGGATAGAATGGGCTTGGAGCGGAGAGCCTATAATTTATTTATTTGGTTTTAATTATTTATTTCTGTTTTGGTTGCACTGGGTCTTTGCTGCTGCTGCACACAGGCTTTCTCTAGTTACGTGAGTGGGAGTATTTTTCGTTACTGAGCTTGGGTTTCTCGTCGTGGTGGCTACTCCTGGTGAGGAGCATGACCTCCAGAGTGTGGGCTCTAGAGCACGGGAGAGCCTGTAGTTTAATAACCAAAATGCCACTCAGCTATTGAAAAGAACGTGTTTGAATCAGCTTTAATGAGGTGGATGAAACTGGAGCCTATTATACAGACTATAATAGTAAGTCAGAAAGAAAAACACCAATACAGTATATTAAGACATATATATGGAATTTAGAAAGATGGTAACGATGACCCTATATGTGAGACAGCAGAAGAGACACAGATGTAAAGAACAGACTTTTGGACTCCGGGAGAAGGCGAGGGTGGGATGATTTGAGAGAATAGCATTGAAACATGTATATGATCATATGTGAAACAGATCACCGGTCCAAGATCAATGCAGGAACCGCTGGTGGCTCATATGGTAAAGAGTCTGCCTGCAATGTGGGAGACCCTGGTTTGATCCCTGTGTTGGGCAGATCCCCTGGAGAAGGGGAATGGCAGCCCACTCCAGGACTCTTGCCTGGAGAATCCCATGGACAGAGGAGACTAGCAGGCTACAGTCCATAATGTCGCAAAGAGTCGGACACGACTGAGCGACTTCACTTTCACTTTTCACTTTCCAAGTTCTATGTGTGAAACAGGGCACTCAAAGCTGGTGCACTGGGACGACCCTGAGGGATGGGATGGGGAGGGAGGCGGGAGGGGGGTTCAGGATGGGGACACACGTACACCCAAGGCTGATTCATGTCACTGTATGGCAAAAACCACTACAATGTTGTAAAGTAATTAGTCTCCAATTAAAATAAATAAATTAATTTAAAAAATAACCAAAATGCCTGGCATTGGGACTTCCCTGGTGGTCCAGTGGTTAAGAATCTGCCTGTCACTGCAGGGCACACCTGTTTGATCTCTGGTCTGGGAAGATCTCACGTGCTACGGGGCAATTAAGCCCATGTACCCACAACTACTGAGCCTGTGCTCTGGAGCCCATGTTCTACAATGAGAAAAGCCACCTCAGTGAGAAGCCTGTGCAGCACAGCAAAGAGTAGACCCCCTCTGCCGCAACTAGAGAAAGCCCACACACCGTGATGAAGACTCAGCGCAACCCAAAGTGAACAGAAGAACATAAAAAATGCCTTGAAAGACCTTATTTTTCAAGAGAAGCAAGAAGCCTGGTTCTAAAAAAACAAAGCACTAAGAATTTTCCTAGTTCTAAATGCTATTTCCCAAAATTTTACGTACCCAAACCAAGTACATCTGCAAGTCACTTTGTCTTTGGGCAGTGACTGGGGGACCATGGTCTAAATAGATATCCTGAGATCCTCTCCAGCTCTGTCTATCTGTGGTTCAGTGAGCATTCAATTGTGTGTCATAAAGATAACCAGACCAATCAAACCAGTCAACCCTAGAGGAAATCAACCCCGAATATTCATTGCAAGAACTGATGCTCAAGCTGAAGCTCCAATACTTTGGACACCTGATGTGAAGAGCTGACTCACTGGAAAAGACCTTGATGATGGAAAAGATTGAGGGCAAAAGGAGAAGGGGGTGGCAGAGGATGAGACGGCTGGATCACATCACCAACTCGATGGATGTGAATTTGAGCACACTCTGGGAGATAGTGGAGGACAGAGGAGTCTGGCGTGTTGCAGTCCGTGGGGTCACAAAGAGTCAGACAAGACTGAGCGACTCAACAACAACAGCAAAGACAATCAACGTTCCCTGGAGAGAGAACACGATGGACTGTGCTCCTGGAAGTCTTCCTGGGAGGAGCAGAGGCCTGCACCGAAGCCCTGGGTAGTCTTTCTTATGCCAAGACCCTCATGCAATGTTCCTGGTCAGTGATTTGCAGCTTTTCATCTGCTTGTTCTCTTGGGACTGCAAATACTGGTCCTAGCGTTGTTTATACCTGCTGCTGCTGCTGCTAAGTCACATCAGTCGTGTCTGCGACCCCATAGACGGCTAAGGGTGAGATTTACTTGGGCCATGCACTGAGCTTCTGATCCAGGCCCAAACAAGGTAGGGTCCACGACAAACCCTCCCAGAATCCCTCAGAGCCAAGTAACAACTTTCAGGTGGGAAAGTGGGGCAACTCGAAACCTTCTAGAAATGGAGTCTCTTCTCTATCGAGTTTCTTTGTTGTTCATATCAAAAGGGGTAAATCAAACATACGAGTGTTTCCATTTCCAACTGTTCGTGTTTGTTTACTGATAAGGGAGGCATAATATCATGTAATAAATCTCTCAGAAATTAAAATGCTAATGTTCATCTTAAAAGTTTAATAAGGAAGACCCTTTAAGTAAACTTATGCAAATCTAATGCAGAGTGATGATTAGCATTCTAAAATTCTGAAAATTACAGCCTGGATCACAATGTTGTCCAGGCCATGCTTTTCTCTAAGGGGAAACAATGTGCATTCCATTATCTGCAGAGAAAAAAAAAAATCCTTGCAGAGACACACTGTCTGGTTGAGGCCCTCCTCAAGGCTTGCAGGAGCCCTACTGCCCTGGATGGTCACTTCAACCTTCTCCTTTGGAGCCAGCTGGAGGCTCCAGCTTTAGGAATCCCTGCATCCCCAAAAGGATTGGACCTTGTCAAGCTTCTGTGTGTGTGTGTTTCAGTTTGTGTCTTGTGTCTGTGTGATCGATTGGAAGCAGCTTTTGAATCTGGTTGGGATGAGTTGATGGTAGAGTCTGTAAAGGCTCTGCATTCTTGGGACCTTCCTCAGGAAGACTTGTGACTTGTGGATGAAATCTATTCCCTGGGCCTCAGTCCTGGACACTGCCTGAACACACAAGTGAAAGGTGACTGGCCATAAAGAGTGACCTTGGGATGGCCGACCACCTCCAGGGGGATTTAGGGTGAAATTGACCTATCAGGGCTTCCCAGGTGGCACTAGCGGTAAATAACTCATCTGCCAATGCAAGAAACGTGAGACATGCAGGTTCAATCTCTGGGTCAGGAATATTCCCCTGGAGGAGGGCATGGCAACCCACTTTAGTATTCTTGCCTGTAGAGTCCCAGGAGCCTAGTGGGCTACAGTCTATAAGATTGCAAAGAGCTGGACACAGCTGAAGCAACTTAGCATGCACACATATTTGCTGTGCATGTTATTTCTATTATTATTACTCTGCCTCAGATCATCAGGCATTAGATCCTAGAGACTGGGGACCCCTGCCTTAGGAGATAAATCCTTGACCTTGAGAAACTCTGATCCAGGCTTTCCATCCTGCCTCTAGCCCATATGCTGGATATGACCGGGAGATATGTTGGGAGTATCCACAGGCATTCACCTTAGAGAAGTCAGAAGAAGATGGTGGATAGATTGGGCTCCTCCTTACTGACCCTTGGAAGGTCACACATTGGTTCAGTTCAGTTCAGTTGCTCAGTCATGTCCGACTCTTTGCGACCCCATGAATCACAGCACGCCAGGCCTCCCTGTCCATCACCAACTCCCGGAGTTCACTCAAACTCATGTCCATCGAGTCGGTGATGCCATCCAGCCATTTCATTCTCTGTCATCCCCTTCTCCTCCTGCCCCCAATCCCTCCCAGCATCAGAGTCTTTTCCAGTGAGTCAACTCTTTGCATGAGGTAGCCAAAGTATTGGAGTTTCAGCTTTAGCATCAGTCCTTCCAATGAACACCCAGGATTGATCTCCTTTAGAATAGACTGGTTGGATCTCCTTGCAGTCCAAGGGACTCTCAAGAGTCTTCTGACCCTTGGAAGGCCTAGAAGTTCCAGGCAGGATCAGATAATAGAGTATAGGAAACAAAGTGACACGCCCTCAGAAGTTAAACATTTTCTTTCTAAATTAACCCTGTCTTCACTAGCCACGTACATATATACAAGATGAACTGTAGCCTCAACTCTATTCAGTTCCTGTCCTTACATCAATGCTTCCTTTGGAACTCATCTTTTCTCCAGGTAGAAAAAAATACTTCTGTCCCTATGTGTTTCCACACCCCACCACTCTCGTCTCTAACATCATAGCCCTCAGCTTGCCTTCTGTTGCGGGGTTGTTGGGGATGGGCTATGGATGTCTCTGAAACCCTGAGAAGACTGAGCACTCCTGGAAGGCAAGACCCGCTTTTCTTAAGCCTTACACATAATAGGATGGGCACCCACTCCAGTAACCTTGCCTGGGAAATCCCATGGACAGAGGAGCCTGGTGGGCTACAGTCCATGGGGTTGCAAAGAGTCAGACACGACTTAGAGATGAAACAACCAAAGTACATAATAGGAGTTTCCAAAATAATTTCTGAAATGAATTGTTGAGTTGAATTTGACTTAAAACACAGCCACCATCTTCTTGACAGATGATCTGGTTTAGGAATAGTTTTCATGATTACTGGTGTTTGTTTAGGGAGGTGTCCACAGATGCAGAAAATGTTGGAGGAAATTTGCTATTTGAAGGGTTCAAGACACTTGACCCCTTAAACTCTTCTGAAGAGCTATGTGGCATCGCAAAGAAGCTGGACTTTGGAGAATTAAACTGTCTGTTCTGTGACCTCTGTTTCCTGTTACAAGGAGAGCACATCAACTCACTCCTATATCTTGCCTGGAGAATCCCATGGATGGAGGAGTCTGGCAGGCTGAGGTCCATGGGGTTGCAAAGAGTTGGACACGACTGAAGCGACAGAGCACGCATCTCCTGCCATGACGTTGTCACAAGGGCTGCTTTCCTGGGTCAGTGTCTTAGATGACTTTTATAAGGCTATCCTAATGGAGACTGGAGAAACTGATGCCCTCAATAAATGGTAATTAAGTTCTTATCAAATCTGAAAGATTGGATTCTCACAAGTGAACTCAAATGGCAGAACAAAGATGGTTTTTCTCCTTCTTCTCCATCCTTCCCCAGTTCTGAGACTTTCCAAACTTCACCATTAATGGTTCACTTCTTTGTAACCAACACAGTCCTGTATTAAAAGATATATTCCCTTGAATATATCTTGGGGACGACAGAGGATGAGATGGCTGGATGGCATCACCAACTCGATGGACATGAGTTTGAGTGAACTCCGAGAGTTGGTGATGGACAGGGAGGCCTGGCGTGCTGTGATTCATGGGGTCGCAAAGAGTCGGACACGACTGAGCGACTGAACTGAACTGAACTGAATTCCCTTGACTGTGGGGAGTAACCTTTCAAATTCTATGAATGAATCTCAGAGATCGTTTTGGTTGTTATTATCAGTAGGAGGGTGCTAGTCTTGAAGGATATAGAAGGGGTACAGTGCTTTGAAAAGGGAAGTTCAGATCATAGTATTGGGAATTCAAGTCTTAGTTCCAGGGAGATTGGCTTTTCTAAGAAACTGTTTTTTAATCTTTGGATCCTAATGTTTGAGTGGAGGGTAGCAGATTTGTCTGCCCCACCCCTTGTGGAAGGAAATCTACCAGCTTAACACTGTTGACCCCTCTCAACCCTCCTGCCTGGGCAGTGGACAGTCTTACTGGTTGGATGGTATTCATAAGTGAAACCAGGAGGAAGGAAACCCTCTCCTTGCTCTTATGAAGGGCACACATATTTTGCTGACTCAGTTCACTGTGGCATGCAAAGCAGGTCTTGCCAGGAAGCCTGAAGGCCCGCAGGGCTACCTGTAGCCTGCTATGTGTCTCTAATTAAGTCTTGGAAGCCTGCATGCCTGCCGCTATAAGCCACATCCTCCACATCAGTATAGTCCGTGATGAGGTAATATCCTGATATGCATATACTATAATCTACATCCCACTCTGAATTGATTCCAAACTTGGTCAGAAATGAGACTCCTTTGTGGATTAAGACCCTCCTGCTCCAGCATATAAGAGTCATCACTCATAATTCTCTCTTTGTCTTAACCATCAGGATATTCAGACCTTCAAGCGCTAAAGTGGTCAACTTAAGTGTAACAATACACATTAAAATGCAGATAAAATGCCAAGGGCTTGTGGTGTGTTTTCTCTTCCTGTGTAAGGAACTGCTGATGTCACTGGACCAGTTGTGAATAAAGAAGCATCTGCATTTGTTCTGGTCCCAGTTTCTCTGACTCAGGTTCTCACTGGTTTGTCCTCTGCACCTTTGACTTCGGTCAGTCACCAGGGTGCGAGCTTTCCCTTGAGTACGTCCGTAAGGTGGGACTGCAGATCAAGCTCTTAGCTTCTGCATACTGTGATTAAAAAATAAGATTTTAAATACAGGCACCTGATGGAAAACATTTCTGAAAAAGCTTCATCCCAGGAAGGGTTGCCCCATGCTTCTACACGGCCCTGCCCATCTCAGTCTCCGAGAGCATCTGTAGTCACCTTTCCCCTTTCTGAGTCTGATGGCAGTGGGTTTATAGTCCCCTCTTCTCAGCAGTGAGAGAATCCCTTTGATTGGGGTGTGATCTGAAAATGGATTCCTTCTTTGAGCAGAAACTCAGATGCTATTACATCAGCTGTAAAAATGATTGAATATGTTTCCCTCTTTCTCAAACGCTGTAGATGGGGTTTTATTGCTTAGCCAATTGTGCCCACCGTGATGGGGTTTACAGTTCCCCTCCCTGAGCCTCAGACTCTCCATCCACGAGGAACCAAATATAGGTCCTCTGGCTTCCGAACCTCTCATTTCTAAGTGAATCAGGTATCCATGGAGACAACGGAAGATTAATACTCAAAATAGACAATCATTCATTTCTCTCTGAACAATAAAACAGGAGAAAAGGTTGTGTTAGGTACCATCTGAATTCTTATAACAAATTATGAGGGCCAGATGCAGAATAGAATTGGAAGGGAAGAAACCACACCCGTAAACATTTTCTTGAGCATTTAAATGTAAAACTCGTGAAATGACTGAGGTAATGCATTTATCATACAAAGGAGCATCAATTCTAATGAGCACTGGTGAATTTCTCCTAGAATTGGGTCCTACTGGACTTCAGTGAAACGGAGGTGCCGTTCACACTTTTATGATAGAAGTGACTCAGGCCAAGCCTGTCCTACTGTGTGTGACCTCACTCCCTAGCTAAGGAAGCTGAAGGTAGGTCCTAGCTCACTCTTGCATTTCGTATTTTTCATGGCCCCCATGGCCATCTAAGATTGTTTAGTCATTTTCTTTCTCCCTCAACTTGATTCCCTGGGAGCAACACTCTGAATGGTCTATCTGGAAGTCACATCCGTGGCTAGAGAAGAGCAGAACAGCTTGATTTGCAGTCCTACCAATATTTCACCCAGTTAAGAAGAAGTAAAGGTCCATACAGAGTGAAGTGAATCAGAAAGAGAAGAACAAATGTCATACATTAATGCATGTATGTGGAATCTAGAAAAAACTGTAGATATTATTTGCAAAGCAGAAATAGAGACGGAAGTAGAGAAAAAACGTATGGACACCAAGAGGGAGAGAGGAGATGGGATAAATTAGGAGACTGGGACTGACAAATACACACACTGCTGTGTATAAAATAGACAAGCAATGAGGACCTACTGTATAGCACAGGGAACGCAATTAAATTCTCCGTGCTGAACTACGTGGGAAAGAAATCTCCAAAAGAATGGATATATGTGTATGTATACATATACAAAGAGTCCCTTTTCCTCAGCAGAAACTAACACAACATTGTAAAGCAACTATGGTTGTTCAGTCTCTCAGGCATGTCTGACTCTTTACGACCCCATGGACTGCAGCACACCAGGCTTCCCTGTCCTTCACCATCTCTGAGGCTTTGCTCAAACTCATGTCCAGTGGGCTGGTAATGCCATCCAACCATCTCATCCTCTGTTGTCCCCTTCTCCTCCTGGCTTCAGTCTTTTCCAGCATCACGGTCTTTTCCAATGAGTCAGTTCTTCACATCAGGTGGCCAAAGTATTGGAGTTTCAGCTTCAGCATCAGTCCTTCCAATTAATATTCAGGACTGGTTTCCTTTAGGATGGAATGGTTGGATCTCCTTGCTGTCCAAGGGACTCTCCAGAGTCTTCTCCAGCACCACAGTTCAGGAGAATCAATTCTTCGGCACTCAGCCTTTTTTATTGTCCAGCTCTCCTTCCGTACATGATTATTGGAACTTTGTAGGCAAAGTAATGTCTCTGGTTTTTAATATGCTGTCTAGGTTTGTCATAGCTTTTCTTCCAAGGAGCAAGTGTCTTTTAACTTCAAGGCTGCAGTCACCATCCTCAGCGGTTTTGGAGCCCAAGAATTCCACAACTGGTTTTAGGAGCAATGTTTTAATTTCTTTAGCTCAAAATAGTGTGTGCATATTAACTACATTTTCTCTTTGACCCAATATTTATTTAGGAAAACTTTAAAAAAATTTAAGTGGTTAAGAATATTTGTCTGGGTTTCTGTTAAACATTTTTTTTTTTGTATTATTATATTGCAATTAAAGCAAGCAACCCATACAAATTACTGCATTAGTAAATTTTTTTTTTTTTTTGGATCTGTTATTTGGAACAATTTTGTGTATGTTGTTGATGTTTAGACTCTTAGTCCTGTCCAGTTCTTTTCAACCCTGTGGAATGCAGCACTCCAGGATTCCCTGTCCTTTACTATCTCCTGGAATCCAAGAAAATGTAATTAACCTGTCTAAAGATAAAGATGTATGTATTATTCCAATCTAATTACATTAATTTTCTGTTTCCATTTTTTCTTGTTTAATCTCTGAAAACTAAAGTGAATGTTGCCATTGTGCTTGAATCAAATTCTTGAGTTCTAATAGTCTTTTGCTTTATATTTTGATGCTTTATTGCTTGGAACATAACGGCACTTTTAGTTAATATAAAATTTAATATTTTTTACCATAAATTTTTAACTTGTCTAAAATTAACATTTATCTTGATTTCCTTTTATGTATAGTTGATAATTTCCCATCTGCTTAATTGTAATCATTCTATGTCATTTTCATCTTATATGTGTTTTCTTAATTGCTGAATACTGGTTCTTTTTGCGTCTATCTCTGTTTTGTGTTTTGCCTTTTAACAGGGGAGTTTAAGTCAGTTAGGCTTATTATCATAGCCCTTAGTTTGACCTTATTCCTATTGTATTTTCTAATTTTTATATGTTCTTATATGTAAAATACTAATACAAATAATTTATAATGTTAATAGTGCCAGATGTTTTATGTATGATATTTTATTTAATTTGCAACACGACTTTTTGAGTAGAAACTGCTGACATGTTTGTTTTATAGATAAGACAACAGGAAATCAGAGGCGTTTCAGTCATTTGTAAGGCCATCCAGCCAGAATATGCCAAAGTCAGGGTTTGCACCTAGGTCTGACCCTCCAGAGTTCAGACGTTTCACCACAATTATACACATGTCCTTCTAAATACATCTGTTAAAAAAAAATGATATCTGGTCTTGGTGTTTAGAGAAGAGAGGGTTTTTTTCAGCTCCCAATATTAGTACTATTTCTTGTTTTCTTCTAGTGCTTTGCAGTTTTAGCTTGAGTCTCTAATCCATCTGAAAATTTTATTTGCAGGCTAAGGTAAGGATGTAAAATAATGATTTCAAAATGTATAGCCAACAGTTTAAATATTATTTTATTTCATCCTTTGCTCATAGATACAAAATGCTGTAAATGGAGATTCAGACCTTGGTGTGTGTCTGAACCCTGGCCCTGGTGTGCCTGCTTCGGGGCCACTGCTTCACCATCTTACACTCTGCTCTGATGTCTCTGGGGGTCAGGTTCCCCTCATTGTTCTTCATGTTCAAAAATGTTTTAGGCTATACCTTCCAGTATTTGTTTGGAGATCAATCCTGGGTGTTCACTGGAAGGACTGATGCTAAAGCTGAAACTCCAATACTTTGGCCACCTCATGCGACGAGTTGACTCACTGGAAAAGAGTCTGATGTTGGGAGGGATTGGGGGTGGGAGGAGATGGGGAGGACACAGATTGAGATGGCTGGATGGCATCACTGACTCTGTGGACATGAGTTTGAGTGAACTCTGGGGGTTGGTGATGGACAGGGAGGCCTGGTGTGCTGTGATTCATGGGGTCACAAAGAGTTGGACACGACTGAGCGACTGAACTGAACTGAACTGAACATCAGTTGTCCTCTGTTTTAAGGGCAACAGCTGCTGCTAAGTCACTTCAGTCGTGTCCGACTCTGTGCGACCCCATGGACGGCAGCCCACTAGGCTCCGCCATCCCTGGGATTCTCCAGGCAAGAACACTGGAGTGGGTTGCCATTTCCTTCTCCAACGTGTGAAAGTGAAAAGTGAAAGTGAAGTTGCTCAGTCTTGTCCGACTAGTAGCGACCCCATGGACTGTAGCCCACCAGGCTCCTGTGTCCATGGGATTTTCTAGGCAAGAGTACTGGAGTGGCTTGCCATTGCCTAGGGGCAATTTTTAACTGGGTCTCGTTTTAAATCAGAAGTTATCCACGAACCTCTTTCCTAGGAATATAAAGCAATAATGAATCTATAGACAGAGCAGAAACAGCCTCACAGACATATGGAATGGACTGGTGGCTGCCAAGGGGGCGGGGAAGTGAGAAGGATGGGCTGAAAGTTTGGGGTTAGCAGATGCAGACTCATATTCAGAATGGATAAGCAACAAGGTCCTCGTGTAAAGCACAGGGAACTCTATTCAAGATCCTGGGATAAACCACAATGGAAAATAATATACACATGCGCCTAACTGAGTCACTTTGCTGTGCAGCAGAAATTATCACAACATTGTAAACTGACTATACTTCAATAAAAAAATTAAAAGCAAAGCAACAAACCAAAGTGTGAGACATAGCTAGTTTTTGGTCGTGGTAATATAGGTGGTTTCAACTTTATTTTTTTATTACTGTTACAATAATAATTATTATTACTGCTTATCAGTACTTTCTAAAATTTTCTACAAGGACCAAGCTAATAAAATAATAGAAGTATATTTAAAACATTCCTTGAAACAAAATAAACAAATACGCAACCTTGCTGGAGAGAAAAAGTAATTCATCTGGATCTTTAAAAGTGATGGCAACTTTGTGCACCTATCTGAAAGAAAGGAGAGAATAAAGGATGCTTGGGCTTTGCCACTATTGAGATTAAATTTGCTGACAGAGACAATTTTCTGTCTTTTAAAAGGTACTGTGCCCTTCCGTTCAAAATGACAGACTGAGGGGCTTCCCTGCTGGCTCAGTGGTAAAGAATCCTCCTGCCAGTGCGGGAAACAGGGGTTCGATCCCTGGTCCAGGAAGATCCCACATGCCGTAGAGCAACTAAGCCCGTGTGCCACAACTACTTAGCTCGTGTGCAGCAACTACTGAGCCCACGTGACTCAGCTCCTGAGCCTGTGCTCTAGAGCCTGGGAACCACAGCTGCTGAAGCCCAAGCTCCATAGAGCCCAAGCTCTGCAACAAGAGAAGCCACCAGCTTGAGAGTCACGTGCACCACAGCGAGAGAGTAGCCTTCGCTCGCTGCAACCAGGGAAAAGCCCATGAGCAGCCATGAAGGCCCAGTGCCGCCAAAAATAAAAAAAAATAAAGTTATATAAAAACATACCACCTGGGGATTCTGCACCCTCATTGTCTGAGTTCTGCAGTGACAGGTAAGCCACACTGACCCTCCTGGCTGGCGGCCGAAGGGTAGACCCAGTGGCTGACTTACACAAGTGTCCACCCGGGAGGTGTGTCCTGTCACTCCAGACAACAGCTTCCACTTCTGAATTTTTGTCAAGAATCTCCCAGGGTGCCCCTGGCAAAGGCAGACTCCCCAGACCCAGCTGCAGAGGTAACTGAACGGATGTGTGAAGTAGCTACAGATGTTTCTAGCTGCTCTCTTGCCTTGAGCAAAAGCACGGGTGAGTCCTTAAGACAGGCTAGGTTGGCCTCGTTTACACAGAAAGGGAGGTTTTCAGAGGGCCAAATGGGATAATTCTTGGCCTGCCTGCTGTATGTTCCTGATGTCATTTGTCTGAATGCCTTCTAATTGGCCAAATTCAACCTAGAGTCTGCCATAGAGTGAAGTAAGTTAGAAAGAGAAAAACAAATGTTGCATATTAATGCATACATATGGAAACGAGAAAAATGGTACTAATGAACCTATTTTCAGGGCAGGAATAGAGACACAGAATTAGAGAGTGGACTTGTGGAAGGAGAGGGTGGGGTGAATTGAGAGGGTCACATTGACATATATACACTGTCATGTTGAGTTAGATACTAGTGGGAGACTGCTCTATAACACAGGGAGCTCAGCTCAGTGCTCTGTGGTAACCCAGAGGGTGGGAGGGAGGCTCAAGAGCGTAAACGTAAACACACAGCGGATTCACTCTGCTCTACAGCAGAAGGTAACACAACGTTGTAAAGCAATTATGCTCCCGTAGAAATAATAGTGAACCAGGGGAGTGCTTCTGTAACTGAGGACGAGGGGACGGTGTGAGAGGCAGCTGTGTTCCTGGCTCGCGCGGCCAGGACTCTGGTTCTTGGGGAACTTTTTTTTGCATCTCACAGTCTCTGATGTTTGATTGTTCCTCTTAGTCAGCTTCCGTATTGCACTTATCTTGGTCTTATTTAGAATAAAAGTTCCAGGAGTTTCCTGGTGGCCCAGTGGTTGAGATTCTGGGCTTTCACTGCCATGGCCTGGTTCAATTCCTGGTTGGAGAACTGAGATCCTGCAAGTATGCATGGCCAAAAAAAAAAAAAGTTCAAAGCCAAGGACATAGAAGAGAAAGCACAGGCTGGAAGTCAGTCACCTTGAGGGCTGATGCTTTTTCGCCGGAGTACCTTGGGCGTCTTCCTTCATGCTTCTTTACTTTAGCTTTCTTACCTGTAAAATGACAACATTAAGGGCTCCCCGCACGGGGTGGGTGTATTAGAATCAGTATTTGCAAAGTGTCTGGAATGAAAAAGACTCTCAATAAGTAGCAACAGTTGTGATTTTGCACGTGTCTGTTTAGTTACAGGTGTGGGTGGGTTTGCCTGGGACGGAGGAGTTTCCCAGGAAGAGAGATGTTCAGTGTTACAATTGGGGCGGATCCAGGAAAGTGGAGTTAGTCACTCTCTTGTGGGAAACAATCATGATGAATTTTGTGTCAGGCATGATAATACGGTTCATGTCAATCTTTCCCTGAGTGAGGGCTCCTCAGAGGCTTTCCCAGCACAAGGTCCAGTTTGCCATGATCAACAAATAGTGTTCGATCCCTTAGACTGCCTCAGTTTTCCAAAATTCCCCCTCTCCACCTTGGACTGCAAGGAGATCAAACCCATCAATCCTAAAGGAAATCAGTCCTGAATATTCATTGGAAGGACTGATGCTGAAGCTGAAGCTCCAATACTTTGGCCACCTGATGCAAAGAGGCGACTCACTGGAAAAGACCCTGATGCTGGGAAAGATTGAAGGCAGGGGAAGAAGCAGGCAGCAGAGGATAAGATGGTTGGATGGCATCCCAGACTCAGTGGACGTGAATTTGAGCAAACTCTGGGAGACAGTGGAGGACAGAAGAGCCTGTTGTACTGCAGTCCAATGGGTCACAAAGAGTTGGTCAGACATGACTTAGTGACTGAAAAGCAATAAAGTTTTTATTTTTAAATTTTCATTTTTGTGACGATCCACTTCAGCTGGGTCTCAGGAGTTCTATTAATTTCACACGCCTTTGTGAATTTTTACAGTTTTCACTTAAAGCATTAACACCTTCATTAGAACATAACAGAATTTGCAACCCCCCCAAAAGTGAACTTAACTCTCCCAACAAGTTAAGAATGAAAAAGGAGAGAATGACTTATCTTTGGAAAAGGGTTCAAGATACAGCATGTCAGCTCTGAAAGAGATTCCTCCCAAGAACTTCCTCCCAAACAGGTTTCCCTAACTCAGGAAGAAACACAGTCAACCCTGCATAGCCAGGATTTCCTTTTCTGCAAATTCAATGAATTGCAGATCAAAAATATTTGGGAAAAAGTTCCAGATAGTTCCAGAAAGCAAAATTTGAGTTTGCCCACTGGCAACAATTTAACGTAGCATTTACATTGCATTAGGTATTGTAAGTAATGTAGAAATGCTTTAAAGTATACAGGAGGATGTGCGAAGATTGTATGAAAATACCACGCTGTTTAATGTAAGGGGCTTGAGCATCCAGGATTTTGGTAAGGGAAGGTTGAGGGGGTGGGGATGGGAGGTTAAAGCTAAGTGGGGGCAGTTCTGGAACCAATCACCTACAGATGGTGAGGGGTGACTGTATTTCATGGAGATTCACTGAAGGCCATTGGAAAACAAGGAAATATTTCTTTCTCCAAGGATGGTAAAGTTCTGGAATGAACAGGAACTGAAAATAAAACAGGAATGGGCAAGGCCATAGCCATTGCTTCACCAGTTTCCTTAATTTATAGTTTTAATTATCTTTCCCTGACTTTCCTAGCTCAACGGCTTCAAGTGCAAAAAAACACCTTTATATACACACCAACAGAGCTGATACCATAGGTTTTGTTTAAACGCAAAGTCCACGGCATTCCCGATGATCAGAGGTACTGTGCTGACAGCAGTGATGGATCACGGGAGGTGAAGCCAGACAGCAGTTTCAGAGCAGCCACCAGACACTCAGATGTGCACACGTGCATCAAAGCATCGGCCCCTGGGTGCCACCAACACACAGTCACGGCGCTTGTGGCTCCCCAGGGATTCCTGTGGCTCACCAGAGAAAGAACAGACCTTGGGGGCAGGCGCCGATTCAAATGTGACCTTGCTGTTTTTGGCCTGTGTGACCTTGGGCAAGTGACTCAACCTCTCTGATCTTCTTGTACAAAACGCCTGCATCCCTGCTTATGAGCAGGGCACAACATAGGAAGGGGGAATGAACGTGAGTGCCATTCTCGTAACCTCTTGGAGTTTTGTTCCTGAGGCTTTGTGGACACTTTGTGTATACTCAGACTCATGTGCTTGGGTAGCATTTTACGCACTTGTCTTCTATCCCAACTGTAAGCACCTTGAAGGCAGGACCAGGTGACGGAATCCCTTATAATGCCCAGCATGATGCTGGGCAAATAGCCAATAAGTGAATTTCAACTTAATACACGCTCATCAACCTTCAACCAGCTTATTATTCATGATTATGGAATTCTAATGGGATGTAAAAAGGGAGTTGACCAGTCATAAATAATTGGCTTAATACATTATGGTATATTCCATTAGTGGATCATTATATCGAAATTAAAATCATGTTTTTAAAGAATAGTTAATGAGGTAGCTCATGATATAACATGAAAAGGGCGGGATAGGTAATGATCTATTCTGTATATTACCAACATTGCAGTGTAGATGAACCTAGAAAAAAAGCCAGCTGGATTTGCATCAGAATATCAGCAATGGTTATATCAGGATAGGGGATTACTCTATTTTCTTCTTGTCCCCGTTTTCTCAAATGGCCTACATGAGCATGTGTTGTTTAACCATCTGAAAGAAAAGCCTAGTAATTTTTTATGGCAGATGGAGGGGGTATCCCACTATACAATGAATTTCTCAAGGAGGCTGCCAATCCTGCTTAAGAGAAACTGACCTGTTGGCCTGGCTCTCATGGTGCCCATCCCCAAGCTGTATCAGTGTGAGTTGTGTTTTCCTGTTGCACTAAATGTTCACCTCAGAGTAAAAGGGAGATGGAGAAAGAGAGAGGATTTCCCAAAGGGACTGGGCCGCTTATATATAAATCCCTTGTCAGATGTCCCTGCGATTTCATGGCCCTCAAAGGATATGCTTTGCTGAATTATCAGGTGACTGACAATTTGTGGCTTCTGGTCAAACTCTCTGGCACCCCCTGAAACATAAAGTCCGTGGCAGAAGGTGGATGCCAGGACCCCTCTCCCAGGCGAGACCCTTCTCTCTCCAAACCCCCCCACCATGGACTGTACACTTGACAGTGAGTCTAGCAGAGTGGGTCCAAGTCAAGGAGACACGATGATGCCCTTCCTGAGCTCTGTGACCTTGGGCCAACTGCTTGAGTTCTCTACACTGCGTCTGCAAAATAGGGGGAAATAACCTCATCTCACCGCCAGAGACATTGCAAAGACCCAATGTGATCATGCTTATCTCATTTCTAACCTAATCCATCGAAGGTAAAACTACCACTGTGGTTCCCAAACCAGCCTGGTTTGGTGGAGCCCAGGCTTTGAGCCTGAGAACCCAGGTTCAAAGCCCAGCTTACCATTTATGAGCTGTGCAATTAACAGTGTTAACTAAACTGCTAGTGCATCAGTCTTCGCGTCTGTAAAATGGGCCCCTAATGCCAACTTCCAAAGGAGGATTTAAGGAGTAGAGAGAATGGGGAAAACAGGTAGAGCAGCTAATGACTAAAGCTGGGCAGGTAGTGAGTCAGAAAAATGGTGTCAGGGCGGCAGGCTGGAACATCTAAGAAGGGCATCCATGAATGGACACCAGCCACGTGTCACCATCCAGGAATTCAGAAGTGTGAGTCTATGGTTGTTAGATCCTGTTGGTTAAGAAAAGCAAGCGATTTTAATTTTTATCATTATATATTAGCACATATACATGGAATCTAGAAAAATGGTACCGATGAGCCTATGTACAGGGCAAGAAAAGAGACGCAGACCTAGAGAATGGATTTTTGGACATAAGAAGGGGAGACGGTGGGATGGACTGAGAGCGTGCGTACGCATGCAGGCTCAGTCACTCACTCACTCCAACTCTTCTTTTTGTGATCCCACAGACTGCCTGCCAATCTCCTCTGTTCATGGAATTTTCCAGGCAAGAATATTGGGGTGGGTTGCTATTTCCTACTCCACATATATATACTGCTGCTGCTGCTGCTGCTGCTAAGTCGCTTCAGTCGTGTCCGACTCTGTGCGACCCCATAGACGGCAGCCCACCAGGCTCCGCCGTCCCTGGGATTCTCAACCCACTGGAGTGGGTTGCCATTTCCTTCTCCAATGCGTGAAAGTGAAAAGTGAAAGTGAAGTCGCTCAGTCGTGTCCGACTCTTTGCGACTCCATGGACTGCAGCCCACCAGGCTCCTCCGTCCCTGGGATTCTCCAGGCAAGAGCACTGGAGTGGGTTGCCATTTCCTTCTCCAGCCATTTCCTTCATCAGTTTTTAAATGTTAGCAAATTGCTAGAAGGTTTTCAGACATCTTTATGCAGGCTGCCAAGGGTAGGTTGGATTCCCAGGTATTTGTTCATACCCTTGAGTCTGCAAGATGCAGAGCTTATTTCCCCACTCCACCGACATTGGATTGTCCTTGAGACTTGCGTTGGCTAATGGATGCAGTGTGAGCAAGTGTGTGATTTGGTTTGTCTTCTTTCACTTCTTTCAGAATCTGCCAAGAAAGTGTGTGCTCTGAAGACTGCCTGTTCTAGATAGAGACCCGAGGGGCAGACCCGAGATACGTTTGTTCCAGGTGATCCACTGTCCCATCAGGGAGAAAAATAAAATCTTTCTGGTCATCGGCTGCTGAGATTTGGAGCTTATTACAGAGCAAAACCCAACTATGCACCACCATTGGGTTCCCATCATTGTGAGACCACTCAGGCAAGGGACCTAGCAAGTGGCTGACATGTAGTGTGTTCTTGAGAAATGGTTGTCCTTGGAATTATTCTGGGCCTGACAAATCTCCGGGGCCTAACAAATCATTTAAGTTAGGTTTAAATGTTTTGTAGAATGCTTGTTTTGTGCTGACTTGACCTCTGAGAAACTTGAACAAGCCCATCCCTGCTACCTCTCATCTCTCATGTGCCCACAAGGGTAAATGTCACTTTACGTTGTGCCATAGGATGACAGACTGTAATATAAAGGGAAAATGCACGGTAAGCAGTGGTTTCGTGATTTCTTGCTTGGGAGTTTTTAACTCTATTTCAATACGTATGATAGAGTTTAGATATTAAGGATTCAGATGGAAATGATTAAACCACTCAGTCCTAGAAAAGTCTCACAGGACAGTGAAAGGTATCTAACAGCAGAAACAAAAACTTGTCAGGATAGAGCCAAGGCAGAAGCAAGAACCAAGTGCTCTTGGACCCCAGAGGGGACTACAGATGCTGACCAGAGTTGGGAGTCATCTCAGGGGCCAGGAGAATCAAACTGGGCCTTTAAGAGTGAATAGCTTTGGGGACTTCCCTGGTGGTCCAGTGGTTAAGAATCCACCTGCCAAGGCAGAGAACGTGGGTTCGATCCCTGATCTGGGAAGATCTTACATGCCGGGGAGCAACTAAGCCCAAGCGCCTCAGCTACTGAGCCTGCACACCTAGAGCCCACACTCTGCAACAAGAGAAACCGCTAGAATGAAAAGTCCACACCCCATGACCAAGGCCCAGTGCAGCCAAAAATAAATTGATTAATTAAAAAAAAAAAGGATTGAGTAGCTCTGGTTATATAAAAAGGTGGGGGCGGCATTCTAAGAGGGAGAAACGTATGCAGGACGTGTCTGACATGAGCACTTAGCGTATTCAGACAACCAGAAGGAGTGCAGGTAGATGGTGGTCAGGCGCCAGTGGGAAGGGGCCAAGGACACCATGTCAAGGAAGCACGGACCAGCCTGTGAACTGTGTTGCATGCCGTAGAGGTTTGTTTCCAAACATGGCCACCTGCAGTCTCTCCCCTTGTTGGAGGCACCTGCTCCTTACCCGTCACAGAGGGAAGTCTGGGTCTCTGCACCTTGCATCTGGGCTGCCTTGACGGACAGCGCAGAGAAGGGATGGTGTTTCAGTTCTCAGCACTGGCAGTTTGCTTCTTCTCCCCTGGGAACCCAACCATCACTCTGTGAAAGCCCCATCTAGAGGCTGTATTCAACAGCCCTAAATTCCATTCTAATCGCCAGCTATGTGATTGCGCCATCTTGAATGTCCATCCCAGCCAAACCTCTGATGACACCATCCCCAACCAACGTCTGTGCCTCTAAGTGCAGACTGCCTGACCATTGAGCTCTCAGAATGGTAACTGATAATAATAAATTGCCTCTTGAGTCTCTGAGTTTGGGGTCGATCAGCTGTGCAGCAATAGATAAGTGGAATAGACGTCAAACAAATTGTCGCAGAAATCATCTGTGATGACTGCAGGTTGGTGACTTTAAAGAACTGATAAAAGGAAACCTGAGATGATGAGGTGGGTGGAGGATGAGCTGGCAGCTCTCTTGCTCTAGTGGGGAAGTTTCAATTATGGTAGCTGTTTCCCTCAATTTCCTTTGGCTCTATTGCTACTGTACCACACATTTTCCTTCCAGTGCTAATGTTGTAAGGAAACAATGTGAGGCTCTAGAGAAAAGCCAGGCTTTGTAGTCAAGGGAGATGCAGAAACAAATTCCACTGATGTCACCTGTGAGCTCTGAGATGGAGCAACTCACTTACTGAAGCAGACGGTTGGTCCCCTGCCCAGACGCCCTTTCTGGGACTAGCCTGCCCATGCCGAGATGCTAAGACTGTTGCCTTCCAGTTGATCTCTCCTCTGCAGCACAGCCCTTGGCTGATGGAGGCCCATCTTATTCTGAAGTTACTGCCTCCCACACCCCCTGGGGGTGGCCCCAGCCAATGTCTGACCAGTACAGGTGTACAGAAATCTGGCAGCTGAGTTGCAAGGCCCAAACCTTCCCCTGCACCATGGACCAGGCTCAGGAAGTAGGCTTCCTGAGTTTGCAGCTTTCCTAGCTCTTTCCTCTTCCCCATCTTTCCCCGTCCACTCCCTTAAAGAATTTTTTTTTTTAACTGAAGAAGATCCCCTCAGTAACTCTGTGCCCCAAATTCTGGTCTCAGGTTTTGCTTCTGGGAATCTCAACCTAAGAGACACCTCTCCTTTCTCTTCTCTTTTCAAGCCCCGCTTTTCCAGAACTGGCTGAGATGATCTATTACTATGGCCTGGCACTTTATACACATCCAGTTAATGCTAACAGATTTCTTCACTCATCTTCCTCATTCGAACAGAGTAGACAAATGCGACGAAAGTTCTTGAAACCCAAAGTCCCCAAATGAGTTTTCCATAATCTTTGTATAATACACCTTTTAGAAAAATAGGCAAGTGTGAGCACTGATTTATAAAAAATGGGGAGATGAAGGCCTGCTTGGTGGAGCTGTGAGGATTAACTGAAATAAAGGCTCCTCTGTCCATGGAATTCCCCAGGCAAGGATATTGCAGTGGGCTGCCATTCCCTTCTCCAGGGGATCTTCTCAACCCAGGGATAGAATCTGGATATCCTGCATTACAGACAGATTCTTCACTGTCTGAGCTATCAGGGAAGCCCGAAGTAATGTCTGTGGACCTTAAATTGAGATGTTTGGTACAGAGTAAGCACTCAGTGAGTGGAAGCCGCTGCCCTTATGTTTGACCAGCCATAGGGAGCCAGGTCAATCCTTGCTTTCCAATTCCTGTGTCTTGGGACAGCAGAGTGGCTGGCACAGAGAAGGTACCCCTGTGTTTGCCCAAGTAAACTGCAGTGAGTGAGGAAGAAATGGTACTTTGTAAAGATGAGCCGTTTTCACAGTCCCACTCCATGTGGCACTTGGGTCATAAATCCACGCTCAGTACTTCTCATCATCGTGGGCAGATTTCTCTGCCAGGATCACAGATACGCAGACTCATTTGCTTTGGTCGTTAACACAGTTTATTATTGGCACACTTATCAGTAAAGCATACATAAAATACAGCTGTTTTATAACACACGAGCCACTGTGTCTTTACATGTATAGAGGAACATATTAATATGCAAATGGAAAAATTAGTTCTTTTATAAAGTTTCACATAAATACACTGGAATTGCCCCCAAAGAAAAGTCCCCATAAAAGAACCAGGTGAGGGCTTTACAAAATATTATACAGGAAATATACTATGAAGAGAAACAACAGTCAATTCAGATACAATAAAAAAAAAGAAACCCAAAAGTTTCAGATTTATTAAACTGCCCACAAAATTAATGGATTACATGGCTTGAAAATATTTGGATCAACAGCAATTTTACAAACGAATACATTCTCAAGGGGCCAGGTGCCTTTCCTTACATAAAAATCTGCTGTAGTGTCTCTGATGACAAAAAGACATTTCTTGTTTCTGCACTCGGGCTCGACTGAACCAACTCGGGCTCGAGGACCAATTGACATTAGCTTGGCCATAAATTACCCTGCTGGGCCCTCTTCGCTGTTACCCAAAGAAAGAAAAGGTGAAGGAGAAAAAAAAATAAAGGTACGTTTAAATTACTTTCCAAAAGCGGATTTTTTTTCCTTTTCTTTTTTTACTGAAACAAGAAACTCTCAGATGCAAGTCAAAAAGCAGAAAATATCTTACAATATTAAAAAGTCATCTGTAGTTGGATTCGGCATAGAATGGGATCCTGAGCACTGAGGGTTTACTGATAATATGGCCTTCGTTGGATGGTTGGATGCGGGGTTGGCAAAAGGAAATTAACAAACGTGGTTCAAACGGAGCCAGGAGAAGCGCTAGCATTTGCTCTTGTTTTAATTATGATCAGTGCCAGTATCTGTGTTACCTGCGAAGGCCTCCAGGGAGGGGTCCTGGAAGTTTATTTGGAATGGTCCTCTCAATTTAAAAAAAAAAAAGGAAGAAAGAAACTCAGATCATTGTGGTTTAGAAATCGGTATTTGCGTGGCAAAGTTTTAACGTCTGCTCCTTCCTCTCCTGTAAGTAAGGATGTGAAATAGTGAGCGTGACCCACGGGGGCTATGGACAGTGAATCCTGGAGCCGGTCACTCTTACTGGGAAGCCTGGGGCGGGGGGTTCTCTGATTTGGTCTCTTGAGTGGCCGGAGGTTTACTGTTCCATGGGCTGCTGTTCCCCAGGGCGGGTGAACTGGTGAAGTCTTCCTCGTCGTCCATGCCGTTGGCCGCATCATACTGCGTGTTTTCTAATCTAGTGATTAGCCTTTCGTCCTCGTCCCCAAACTCACCTCCCATCAGAGTTGGCTCTCCTACCACCATCACATCCTGTGAACAGCAGCTGACATTATTACAGGGAACCTTGGGAGAGAGAAGCCCACTTAAAACACTAGCGGGAGGAGGCGCTGGGGGGCCTGGGCCAGACACACCGTGTCCTGTACACCGGGGTCAAGTCTCAGTGTCGGGGGGACCAGGACGCATATTGGATTTCTACAGGAAATAAACATCGCCTCCTGACGGGGAACAACCACGCGAGTTTATGTCCTTAGCGTGCAGCCTGACACCGGAGAACGAGCAATGCTAGCAATCTGCAGAAATAAAAAAATGGATTTTTCAAAATTAAAAAAATCCACGCTGTGCAACTTGCCGACACTGGGGACTCTGGAGAGGGCAGTGGGCGCTGTGCGAGACCTTGGAAACGCCACCACTTTTACTGAGGGTCTCGGGAAGGCTTTGCAAACTACTGAGAATAGCAGCCGACGCCGGGGAAGGGGAGGGAGGCGGTTCTGCCGTCTTCACGCAACTCATTCCAAACGGCATTTTCTCTGTCCCAAGGACGGTATACGTTTTAATTGAAGACAGATCTCTCTTTATTCCTACTCAGCCAGGCCCTTTTACGCAGCCAACATCCTTGACATTCTGCTACTTAATTATGGTAATTAATTTAGGTAAAGTTTTCGATAAAAACAATGTTCACACTGATTTGACAATTTGCATAGCTAATTAAGTCATTAGCAAAAACCTGCTGATTGCCAACAAGCCCTGAATTTACCATCTGTTATTCCTTGGTGCCTGTCACCTATCCCCACACAGACAACCCCACCACCAATCTGGGCAGTAAAGAGAACCAGTCTGTCCAGCTGGTGCCATTAAAGGAAGATGAAGAGAACGAATGATAATTATGTCGATGAAGCTGGTCGTCATCAGAGATGGAAGCGTGCAAGAAGAATCCATCTAATCTCTCCTTTAAGTACAAACTGTCCTTCCACGCAAACAGGGAAGGCACCTCCTAGAGCTGGGAGCTTGGTAGAGGCCACCGCTGCAGAGGCTCGTGGACAGGGGGCAAGAAAGCCTGTGCAAGGCGCGGCTCTGGCCTCCGTTCCAAGGGGGCACTGTGGGCCCAATGGCTGACCTGGGCACGGCACAGGGCATCCGTCAGGTGGATCCTGCTCTGCCAACTCTGAGCAACAATCTACTTAAGAGCGCCTGACTGCCCTCGGCTTTGGCTGAAGCTGAAACATCAGGGCCAGCCAGATGCTTTTGGAGATATAAGTACGCATTTGCTGATAGGAATGCGAATTTGCCTTGACAAACGTTCTTTCCACTGGGGCAAGAGAGGCTGCCTGGGGCAGTCTGAGTGGAACACTGCTCGTGGTCAGGAGAAAGGTCCAGCTGTCCCTCCAGGGCCCTTCTCAAATTTTGAAGGTGCCCATTAAACTAATCCCTTTGTGACGATCTGGTCTGTTTTGGAATGGAAAACCTTGTTTGTCTGATAGATCGATTCCCCTCAAATTAGAGTGAAGATAATCAATAGGTTTCACACAGTGTTTTCAGACTAATCACTCTTGCGAAATGATAACAAGGATGTTAAAGAGAAATGCCCCAGAAGAAGTAAGTGGCTCAAAGGTGGCCTGACTAGACTCAGCCATCGAGGTGCTGGCAGGGTATCCAACTGTGAGTCTCTAAGAATGTCCTTATGATGCCACCAGGAGCTACATGTGACACTGACTTGTGAGAGACTCACAGGGACTCTTGAGATGTAAAATAGACACAGACTTCGAGTGTCAAGAAAGCTGATGGGAAGTTAAATGGATCGGGGCTTCCACCTGACCCCTTGGGGTGTTGGGGATACAAAAAGCGCCCCCTCATTGCAGGTCATCAGGAGACTGTGCTTACAGTCAGGAGCAAAGGCAGGAGGCAAGACCAGGTTAAGATGTGGCAGAGCGCCACACGAGGGTGAATCTCATCTCGTGACCTGTGTGTGGCACCCTTTGAAGGGCTGGGAAAACACACGCATTAGGTGTCACAGGGCAGGGGAAGAATGTTAGAACCGAAGTGTGGGTCTGCATTAGTATTGTGAGTCCAAGGTCAGCAAGAGAGGCTGGGGGAATGGCAGGAAGTAAAGCATAATTTGGAAACAGAAGAAGCTGACTTAAACGTGATATTAGCAAAGAAGTTCCCAACACTCCAGATGCCTTCACTGTATCCGCAAACAGCAATCATTCCAGAAAAGTCCTACGAAAACAGTGATTTGAATCTCTTCAAATGGGGCTCATACAGGCTCATAGGATGTTTGGTGTATCTTTGTTCCAGAAGCAAATGGAAAAGATGCCCAGGCATAGATATTTTTGAGCATCTGAAGTTTCAGAGAGATGCCACATTTGCCTTCCTGATATAAAACATATCCTCAGCCAGAGGCATAATTGTGGGTGTGCGTATGTGTGTGTGCACGCATGAGCGATGAGTAGATGGCAAGTTACAACGAGACAGACGTGTGCTAAGGACTCTGCGTGCACCTAGAGGCTTGAGGACAGTTACACAATTACGCACAGGACTCTAGGTGGCTCTGCTAAACCTCTAGGCTAGGACGTGGGTTCTCCACTCAGGCGGGCTTGACTTGCTATCTTCACAAAACGAACGGAGACAGAAGGCACATTTTATGTGCATGCTCAGTCGCTTCACTTATGTCTGATTCTTTGCTACCCCATGGACTGTGGCCCACCAGGCTCCTCTGTCCATGGGATTCTCCAGGCAAGAATACTGGAGTGGGTTGCCACGCCCACCTCCAGGGGATCTTCCCAACCCAGGGATCACACCTTCATCTCTTTTGTCTCCTGCATTGGCAGCTGAATTCTTTACCACTAGCACCACCTGGGAAGCCCAACGCACATTTGGGGCTCCTTCTAACTGGGGGTGTTGGCATCATTTCCCCAACACCCCCACACCTTAAAAAATCCCCCCCAACATCATTCAACATCCACAGTGAGAGCTGAACTTCCTGCCCTGTCCTGTGGGACCCTCCTCAGGAGGCGATATTGGTCTACCTAAGAGTAACCCATGTGGTCTCAACTCCCTACGAGGCAGACCCCTCTGCTCCTTGCTGGAGACCCTGGGATGCCACCAGCTGGTGCCCGCGTTATCTCTTCTCACTAAGCCCCGGAGCGAGGACCACCAACCTCTGAGGAGGACAGGGAGGGACTCCTTTCAGGGCCCCTCAATGCTTCTCCTTACACTGGCCAGCAGGGGTCTCTGCTGTGGACTGACACAGGTCTCCATCCCTCCCAGGGTTGAGGCTGTGGTTCGGGGTTGTTCCTAGCCCCTGCTCATGGAGTGAGAAGCAGAAGCTGAGGATTAAACCCGAGCCCTTGCCGGACACACACACTGCCGTCCGGCAGCTCGGCGGACCACAGACGTGGCCACGGTAACATGCCCCCCTGTCCGTGTCTTCAGACAGGGCAGCTAAGACCAGCAAGTGGCATTTCTAGTTAAATAGGAACGGGGTGTGGGTGATTCAGGACACACAAAAGATGTGATCATTAGAAGCCAGTTGGTGCTTATCATCTGACATCCAACCAGCCGGGGACCTATAGAAACGGACACGTTTGCCTAACCTGGATGACTTCCCTGTTTCTCTCAGCCATCTCTAAGTTTCACTTAATGAACACATCCTTCATTGCACAGTAAAAATACTGCTAACACTCTTCTTGCACTTTCTAATGGTGCCTTGCTCTTGTCTGAAGGGTCTTAACTCATTAAAGACCCTCTCAACACAGGTATCTTCCAGCAAAATGCAATGGTTGGTTGGGAAGACAGGAATGTAATGGGGTAGAAAAAGTTAGGTGCTCTTTAAAAAAATTGCAACGTTTCTGACTAGTCCAGGTATGTTAAAATACACGGACACATGGCTGCTATTTGGTACCCATGGTAGACATCACTAATGGATGGCCTACCATGCCCAGCTCAGGCTCAGAATCTTTCTGGACACTCTACCCTGTGAGTTGACCCCAGGAGACTGAGTTGGCAGGAGAGAAGAAACCTCTTCATCGTCCCTCCTTTAGATAGTGAGCTCTTCAATGACAGAGCTTGGGCGTCTTTTGGTCTTGTTTCTTTTTTTTTTTTTATTTTAAATCTTGGGATAACCAAACACCTGGTATAGTGTAGGGCACATAATAGGAGCTCAGAAAATGCTTGATGAACTGCTCTGAATTCTTGCAGTCCCTGTGCCTTTAAGTAGCTACGTCAGAGTTCCAGAAATCTCTGGAATGTACTTTCAATTGTTTGTGGAAACTAACAACCTTTAGTTTCTAAAACTCTCAGATTAAATGAATAAATAGGCTACTTGTGTATGCTTTGGGGGCTGATTTATTTACACCTGGCCATTTTCTTTTCTATGCATTTTCCATTTAACCAGCAGTGGGTATAATTTACTGGCACCTTAATAAGACTGCTTTTCTCCTTTGATTTCCAACCCCCTCACTCTTCAGGGCGGAGAAGGCAATGGCAAGCCACTCCAGTACTCTTGCCTGGAAAATCCCATGGATGGAGGAGCCTGGTGGGCTGCAGTCCATGGGGTCGTTAGGGGTCGGACACGACTGAGCGACTTCACTTTCACTTTTCACTTTCACACATTGGAGAAGGAAATGGCAACCCACTCCAGTGTTCTTGCCTGGAGAATCCCAGGGACAGGGGAGCCTGGTGGACTTCCATCTATGGGGTCACACAGAGTCGGACACGACTGAAGTGACTTAGCAGCAGCAGCAGTAGCAGCACTCTTCAGGGATGATAGCCCAGTTAAAAACAGAGGTGACTCTGGTATTATCTGAAGACTGAGATTCCTAATGCTCTTAAAATTAAAATGACACCTACCCCAGAGGCTGGCCACTCTCTCATGACCCTTTCTTTTTACTGTGCTGGGGAATGGCCACCGCACCCTCTGTCCATGGGGGACAGGAGGAGAGGCCAGGAGATTCTCAGATACACTGATGGGGCTGGGTTTAGTCGAAGAGACCTGACCAATGCGATGCGGGGGCAAGTGGGTGGGGGACAGATTTGAAAGCCACATTGAGAGGTAAGCGGAGAGCCTTCTGGAAAGGATGGTCCACTCCCACATGGACAGGAGACAGCGCAGGATCAGAACCTGAAGGAGAGGGACCAAAGCCCAAGAGGGGAGATGAGTGAGAAAGACGGGAAAGGGAAGAAAAGAACCGCATTGGAGGTGGAGGACGGCTGCAAGAGCCGGCACACTCTCAAAGACACAGGAGCCAGAGGACACCTCAGAGGTGCCATGAGAACACCCGGGCACACTCTCAAAGACACAGGAGCCAGAGGGCACCTCGGAGGCGCCATGAGAACACCCAGGCACACTCTCAAAGACACAGGAGCCAGAGGGCACCTCGGAGGCGCCATGAGAACACCCGGGCACACTCTCAAAGACACAGGAGCCAGAGGGCACCTCGGAGGCGCCAACAGAACCCCTGGGTCGGAAGGAAGGACAGTCGAAAGCCTGGTGAGGTGACGTGCCAAGGGCCGCAGACAAGGAAACTGGAGAGGCAAGGCGCGCTTCAAGGAGCGCGAGAACTGATCAATAAAATTCCGGGATGAGGAACTCAGAGGCCAGAAGGGATCAGGAAGAAGGGGGAGGACTGGGGAAGAAATCAAGAGGAGAGGAAGAAAGGTTCCATCTGCCTGGTTTGCCTTCCCGGGGACACCCTCGGGTATCGGTCTCAGAGTTCAAGAAGCCCCCTTCTGAGCGGCCCACTTCCTTCGTCAAGACCCAGAACTGAGAGGAAAGGGCCAAGAGGTCAAGAGAGTCCAGACCAAACCTGGGGCTGAACCTCCCTCTAAGCTAATGAAACAGGGAAGCAAAATCCACTGAGCTGCACTGGCCTTGAGTTAATTACCTGAGTCTTAAAATACGAGGAGATGCCCATGTCTGGGGCGGGGGCAGTTGGGGACAGTCAAATGACAAGCTGGAGTCTGAGTGCCAGGAGCTAGCTTTCCAGTGGAACAGAGGGTCCCAGCGATGGTGCCCAGAGCCCCTTATCTGCCACCAGGCACATCGCTCAGTGATATTTTAATTAAACCTTAGGTGACACATCTCCTGTCTGCGACTCTGACGGCATTTTCATTCCCGTCCCGCTGCAGCACAGACTCTGCGTATTGCTTTCTAGTTCCCAGTTTGCAGGGGCTGGTTTTCAGGACAGAGTCCTCCTCCTTCCTCCCGACTCCTGTCCCTGCCTTCCCCTCCCCCACCCCACCTCCCGCCCACCTGGCCCAGAGGGTCTTTGCAGCTAAGAGTCTTTTCCGCGGGCCCCCCTGGAATTGGGAGACGGTAAAGGCAGGAATTGCAGCCTAAAAGGAAAGCGAGACTTACAGGTACCTGACTGGACAGACTCAGGTTGGCAGCCGTGGTCTTCTTCTTGCTGCCCGTGCTGTTGGCGGCGTTCCCCGCGCTGCTGTTGGAGGTGCTGCTCGTGGAGTTTTTCCGTTTCCTCCGTTTGGTTGTCGGTTGCCTTGTGGGTTCTGCTGCAATATGGAAAAGGGAAGAAGGATCAGTTCCTGGGCCACCACCGCGGTCCCTCCAGTGACACTGTTTTTGTAAACTGAAAAGAGTAGACTATTGACATTTTTTTCCCCCGTTTATTTTAACTTGACAAAACCCAAAAGGAGAAAACTGATGATCCAGTTTTAGCACAAAATGATGGAAACTCTTTTCTTTAACATGTCTATAAAATGATTTGCATTTAATTGTTCTTTCTGGTTTCATCTATATGTCACATGCTCAGTCGTGTCCGGCTCTTTGTGGCCCCATGGACTGTAGCCCGCCAGGCTCCACTGTCCATAGGATTTTCCAGGCAAGAACACTAAAGTGAGTTGCCATTTCCTACTCCAGGGGATCTTTCTGACCCAGGGATTGAACCTGAGTCTCCCTCTTCTGCATTGGCAGGTGGATTCTTTACCACTAGCACCACCTTGGAAGCCCATCTATATGTCTGGAATCTATGAATACGTCTTAGGGGTGAGTTATACTACTTATTTAATTTATATGCAGAGCACATCATGAGGAACGCTGGGCTGGAAGAAGCACAGGGTGGAATCAAGATTGCTGGGAGAAATATCAATAACCTCAGATATGCAGATGATACCACCCTTATGGCAGAAAGTGAAGAGGAACTAAAAAGCCTCTCGATAAAAGTGAAAGAGGAGAGTGAAAAGGTTGGCTTGAAGCTCAACATTCAGAAAACAAAGATTATGGCATCTGGTCCCATCACTTCATGGGAAATAGATGGGGAAACAGTGTCAGACTTTATTTTTTTGGGCTCCAAAATCACTGCGGATGCTGATTGCAGTCATGAAATTAAAAGACGCTTACTCCTTGGAAGGAAAGTTATGACCAACCTAGATAGTATATTAAAAAGCAGAAACATTACTTTGCCAACCAAGGTCCGTCTAGTCAAGGCTATGGTTTTTCCTGTGGTCATGTATGGATGTGAGAGTTGGACTGTGAAGAAAGCTGATCGCTGAAGAATTGATGCTTTTGAACTGTGGTGTTGGAGAAGACTCTTGAGAGTCCCTTGGACTGCAAGGAGATCCAACCAGTCCATCCTAAAGGAGATCAATCCTGGGTGTTCATTGGAGGGACTGATGCTAAAGCTAAAACTCCAACACTTTGGCCACCTCATGAGACGAGTTGACTCACTGGAAAAGACTCTGATGCTGGGAGGGACTGGGGGCAGGAGGAGAAGGGGACGACAGAGAATGAGATGGCTGGATGGCATCACCGACTCGATGGAGGTGAATTTGAGTGAACTCCGGGAGTTGGTGATGGACAGGGAGGCCTGGCGTGCTGTGATTCATGGGGTCGCAAAGAGTCGGACACGACTGAGCGACTGAACTGAACTGAAGTGAACTGATACCACTGTCACAATTTGAACTTAAAATATTATTACCATTATGAATTTTGAGAAAAATATTTTATGGCCTACCTTCTTTTTATAATAAAAGGAGGGTTCTGAGAATCCACCTGCAGTACAGGAGACCTGGGTTTGATCCCTGGGTTGGGAAGATCCTCTGGAGAAGGGAAAGGCTACCCACTCCAGTATGTGGCCTGGAGAAGTCCACGGAATGTACAGTCCATGGGGTTTGCAAAGAGTTAGACACAACTGAGAGACTTTCACGCTATTCACACTGAGATTCCTAGGGAGCCTCCAAGGCCTGAGGAAAGTGTGTGTGTGTGTGTGCACGCACGCACATGTGTGTACTCAGTTGTGTCTGAGTCTGTGACCCCATGGCCTGCAGCCCACCAGGGTCCTCGGTCCATGGAATTCTCCAGGCAAGAATACTGGAGTGGGTTGCCATTTCCTGCTCCAGGGATCTTCCTGACCCAGAGATGAAACTCGTAACTCTTGCATTGGCAGGCAGATTCTTTACCACTAGCACCACCTGTGTGAATTTAGCTAAATTAGGGACCCAGTGAGTAACAGCAGCACCTACTGGCCGAGTGTCATATTGCAGCCAAGCTCTATTACACCTTGAAGTGAAGTGAAGTCGCTCAGTCGTGTCCAACTCTTTGTGACCGCGTGGACTGTAGCCTACAAGGATCCTCTGTCCATGGAATTTTCAAGGCAGGAGTACTGGAGTGGGTTGCCATTTCCTTCTCCAGGGGATCTTCCCGACCTATGGATCGAACCCAGGTCTCCCGCATTGCGGGCAGATGCTTTACCGTCTTGAGCCAAGAAGTGTCCATCCAACCAGTCATTGATGTGGAACTTATGGATTCCCAAGCTCAGGAGAAATGCCCATGGTTTGCACCCTGGTGTTTAAAGGATGCAACTTACTTGAAAATTCCTGGGGGGGAAATGTCTTAATATGCTATAATCAATATATTAATGAAAGGAAACTAGACCTTTTCCAGGTTTAGAAATAGAAAAAAAAAATTTTTTTTTGAACCTGAAGGATGAGGCAAGATCTTATTGGAAGTGTACAGACTTATGGAAATGTGCAGTAAGAAGAATTTCATTTATTTATTATGCATTATGTTCAGTTCAGTTCAGTCACTCAGTCGTGTCCGACTCTTTGCAACCCCATGAATCACAGCACGCCAGGCCTCCCTGTCCATCACCAACTCCCGGAGTTCACTCAAACTCATGTCCATAGAGTCGGTGATGCCATCCAGCCATCTCATTCTCTGTCGTCCCCGTCTCCTCCCACCCCCAATCCCTCCCAGCATCAGACTCTCTTCCAGTGAATCAACTCGTCGCATGAGGTGACCAAAGTATTGCAGTTTCAGCTTTAGCATCAGTCCTTCCAACGAACACCCAGGATTGATCTCCTTTAAGCATGACTCAGTGTTCTAATATTCTTGATATTTTCTTTCATTATTTTATATTCATAGCAACTCTATTAGTTAGGGGCTATTATAATCTTTGTTTTGATAATGAGAAACTTTCAGAAGCCTGTTCCAGGCACTTACTAAATGAATTGGAAATGGTATATAAGAGCTAACCCTATTCTAGGCCCAACCCTGATGGACAGAAGGTAAGCTAGGGCTCTATTGGAACTAAGTGAGGGGACCTTTGGCATTTTCTTGAGTCATCTTTGCTGCTTCTATTGGACAATGGGGTGAGTTTGTTTTAAGGCTCATTTCAAAAACTACTGGGTCCGTCATGTTATTCCTGACTTTTGATGAAGTAGAAGGTTTCTATTTATACACTATTTTTTCTTTCATAAATATTTTCATCTTAAAGTCTGAAGATATTCATTGACAGAGGCCTAACATCCCTATCCATGGAGAGTTATGGGTGTTTATTCTGAAGGTTATGGAAACAGGAAACAGAACTGTTCCAACTTAGGCAGCTGGAGGTGAGTTGGGTGGTACAGTCTAAAGTTAAGCGAATACCCCAGTTTTCCCTGACCAGTGTCTTCTTCCTTTGACTTGAATTGAAATCTGCTGCTTTTCATTAAAAAAAAAAAAAAAGTATCTTTTAATGGAATTTTGGGAAAACATGCCTAAAATGTTTGCTATGTGTTGCTCCTACTGTCTGTAGGAGCTGTAGCAATAGAGTCATGAACTGAAGACACAAAACTTACTGTGACATAGATCTCCACTGATTAGTCTTGCACTAACTTTAGCAAGTTCTAATTTAAATCTCAGGCCTATTATATCGAACGGGAATAACAAGAAATATCTCATACCTCACAATAACCCTAATGAAGATCCAATAAAAAAAAGAAAAAGAAAGGTCTGAGACACTGGGATTTGTGACTGTTTTCACGCAGTGCTGTAAACAGAGTGGTTTGACCAGTGCCTGGCATATTGTAGGGGCTCAATAAATAGTTGTTGAGTTAATGACTGAATTAATGAATAATATATGAATTATTGGGCTTCCCTGCTGGCTCAGATGGTAAAGAATCTTCCTGCAATGCAGGAGACCCCGGTTCAATCCCTGGGTCAGGAAGATCCCCTGGAGAAGGGAATGGCAACCCACTCCAGTATTCTTGCCTGGAGAATCCCATGGACAGAAGAGCCTGGTGGGTGACAATCCAAGGGGTTGCAAAGAGTTAGAGATGACTGAATGACTAACACACACACACATCCACGTCATATGAATTATATGTGCATACATCAGGAAATAGAAGTTTTCAAGACCTGGAGTGAGTGAAATTTTTTCCCCATAAAACCTTATTGATATTGAAAGAGGAAATAAGGCCAATTTAAGTACATTTAATATCTTTGAAAAATAATGTCCTAAATGTTGAAAATTCCCCTAAGATGGGGATGCAACTATTCTATGTAAAGTAATGCTCGTTTTCCCAGCTTTCTAAATATGTACTTGATTACATTGATCATATTCTCTTTATTTAAAACCCTGGCCAATTACCAGTGGAAGGTGACCATTATATTTCATGATTCAGAAAGCTATATGCCTCATGTTAATAATTACTCTTCATAAAAACAATTTTTAGCGAATGGATACATTTTGCTTTTATGATCAATGAGGCTCGGCACACGCCTGGGAGTGAAAATATATTAGATAGAAAGACAATTAATGATGACTCGAAGCAGTAATTTCAGAACCCCAGCAGGAGACTACAGTATCTAAACTGCATCCTAGGGAAGTGAGAGAAATGGGGTCTTTTATGTATTCTTTTCATGATCAGAGTACCCTTTGATATTACGTGTCCTTAAAAATAGGGCAAAACTTCCTCCCTCCTTCCTTCCCTTTTTCCTCCGTCTATTCCTTCCCCCCCCCTTCCTTCTTTCTCTCTTCTGCCCACCCCCCACTCTTCCTTTCTTCTTCCTTCTCTCCCTTTCTTTTTGTAATTTCTGCCATTCTTCAAAGGACAAAGAAAACTAAAGTAAGCCATCAGCGGTCACCAGTCTTGTCCAGTGGAACAACCACTGACCTGAGAGACAGCAAACCTTGGTTCTCATCTCGGCTATATCCACATCTTCTCAGTAACATTAAAGAAATCAGTTTCCTCCTGTGAGTTTCAAGTCCCCCTAAATCTAGCAAGTGAGGAGACTGTGGAGGAGACTGTGGAGCGTGGTCACCGCAGTGAAGGAGGATGCTTGCCCTTCACCAACTCAGTGTCTTTGGATCCAACATCATGGTCAGAACATCCCTTATAAACTACTTTGCCTGACACGTTTACAATCGCTCCCTTTTCAATCCCCTCGTCCCCAGAAGAAGCCTTGGAAAAAGCATGAAGATGGAGAGGGAAGAGTGAGGTCGTACCTGGCGGCGCCACCATCCGCTGCCACTTCTGAAACAAGCAGGTCTTCAGGCAGTCCCGTGGACTGAGGTTGTAAGTTTTATGTCTGGACATCAGTTCTTGCATTGGCTCCAGTATTACACACAACTGCAAGGAGTTCAAAGACATCGATGTTTCACTACTTGATAATATTATTTGCAATAAATAATATTAACAGCTGGAATCCATTTCGAAGCTTAAAGACACTTTTCTTCCCTCCTGCCACCCTCCTACCATTTTTTATCTTTTTCTGGTTAAGTGTGGAGGAAAAGAAATATTACCAACACTTGATAATGCTCATTCTCTTTAGTATCATTTATATCATACTACAGCCGAGTGTGATTTATACACACACACACACACGCATTTCCCCACATATTCTATACTGATGGTTGGGTGGATACACGCAGTTCTATTCTGAAATGACGTATTTCTCTCTGGTTAAAGAAAAAAGCTCTTTCATATTAGCACAGCATGCTCAGATTTCTACTCTGGCTTCTGTTGTTTTTCCTGTTTGCATAACCACACACTGAGTTACAATGGCAGTTTATGTAGATTTTGTGGAAGTGAAAGCATCATTCAAGCTTTTGAGAACAAAGTGGTAACTTCAGGTACGTTTTTTGATCCTAATTCTTATGAAAAACCGTGATGAACACGACTTCATTTTTTCCCATGGACTCGTTTGTATTTTACACAAGATGTGAAAATTGGTAGTGTATATTCCCACATATGTTCATTGTGGAGATTTTGCTCGGGTTCTGTATGCAGTCACCCTTCTTGCTTCCTTTGGTTAGACCTTTCAGCTCTACTGCAGTCCAAGACATCTGACGACAAAGATTAATGAATGGAATAAGAAGGTAAATCCAGTTAGGATTGCCCTGCACTTTTCTGAATTCCTTCTCAGTTGGAAGCTTATCAGAACACTGCTGCGCTGAGAGCGCTGTTGCTAAGAGGGCAAAGATCACAACTTGGAACAACGCATCCATTGCTGTTGCAACAACAGCAATACGCACATTGGCAATGCACCTGTGCGTGCGTGTTCAGTCGCTTCGGTCGTGTTCAACTCTTTGTGACCCCAAGGACTGTAGCCTGCCAGGCTCCTCTGTCCATGGGCTTCTCCAGGCAAGGGTACTGGAGTGGGCTGCCACGCCCTCCTCCAGGGGATCTTTCCCACCAGGGACTGAACCCGCGTCTCTTCCATTTCCTGCGCTGGCAGGCGGGTTCTTTACTACTAGTGCCACCCAGAAAGCCCTGGCAATGCACCTGCCTGTGTGAAAAGACGTCATTTTATTTATTTATTTATTTTTCTCAGTGTTTATTTTTTTTTCCATCTACAACAGTTTATTTGAATAGCAAGCAATACAGATACACAAATCTTCAAATAGCACCAAAAATACACCACAATAAGAAAATCTCCCAAGCCTATATTTCTAGTCACCCATTTCTTTTTTTTTTCCTTTGAACCTCAGCTTAACATTTTATTTTTTTTATTTTTTCAAAAACAATTTTAGGAATCTTTACTTTATAACAACCTTATCTTAAAATGGAGTAACTTTGGTTTTACGAGCAGTAAGCAAAGTACAGAAGCAAAAATGCATTACAGGAGCATTAAGTTCTACATTAGGTCACATCGTCTAATCTGAAATCACACCCATATCATTTTTCAGGATATCTGGGAAATAGTTATTTCCCAGGATGTCTGAACCATAGCTACTCTATTTTGACTTTTAATTGTAAAAAAAAAATATATATATATATTTTTATTTATTTAATTTAATTTATTTTTAAATTATTTTTATTATTTTTTAAAATTTATTTATTTTTAAGGCATCATTTTATTAAGACATTCAATCTCCGCCTTCATCCGCCCATCTTTTTTACTGCCCCTTTCCCTTCTGCCCTGTCTCATCTGAGCATTTCCCTAGAGGCCACACTTCTTATTGTCCACTGGGTTCCCTCAACCTGGAATTCTTCGCTCCTCTCGTCCTGGTTTTGCCCACTCATCCTTGAAGGCAGAGTCCCTTCTGTTACGCCTTCCTCCCCAGGATCGTGCTCTTCTTCCCATGCGGGTGGAGCCGAATACCTCTCCAGCTCTCCACAGCACGCAGCTCTTTCTGCTCTACGAACTTAGTTACATTTTGTAACCACCAGCTTCCAAGTCTCTTCTCCACTTGACTTTGAACTCTTTGAATGCTGAAATGAGACTATGCCTTTTATCTCTGTGTTCCTAGACTTGGCTCAAATGAATGGATGCATTGAAAGAGTGTTTCTTAGAAAGACTGGAGGACCTTTCTATGCCAATGTTCCTCAAAGTCTAAGGCACACTTCTATCAAAATCAGATGAGTTGATTGCTAAAAATGCAGACTTCTGGGCTCTGCCCTTTCTGTTTTACTGAATCTGGAGGTGAGGCCCTGAATCTGCACGTAAAAAGAGCATTCCCTCATCTAATTCTGATAAGTATTACCCAAAGCTGAGAGCCACTGCCCTACAAATGCTGGGTTTTAGCAGAGATAAATACAGAAGCAAGCCATGCACAGATTTCAAATTTCCTTCTCTTTTCACCGCCCCCATCCCACTTTTCCTCTTCTCAAGTCTAAGCATGATAATCAAAATTGTCGTCATCTAGAAAACTTCCTTAGCCCTTCCTAGCTATCAGTGATCTAAGCCAAAACCACTAACCCCACTCAAGGGCCAACTGTAATCTCCTTTAATTCGCAGTTTCTTTGGGAAAATACTAAGATTTCAAAGCTTGAGCGACACAAGTAGAGTGTGATTCAAAGAGGCAAAGTCACTAGTGCATCAGGCTGTAAAGTAATGAAATCTGGGTTAGTTATAATCCATCTTCAATCCTGTCTATCTTCTTGTTTACTTTAGAGTCCTTTTCGAAAGATTTTTGAAACAATAGAGTGGTTCCAAATTGGGACAGGAGTACGTCAAGGTTGTATATTGTCACCCTGCAGAGTACTTCATGTGAAATGCCAGGCTGGGTGAAGCACAAGCTGGAATCAAGATTGCCGGGAGAAATATCAATAACTTCAGATACATAGATGACACCACCCTTATGGCAGAAAGTGAAGAAGAACTAAAGAGTCTCTTGATGAAAGCGAAAGAGGAGAGTGAAAACATTGGCTTAAAACCCAACATTCAGAAAACCAAGATCATGGCATCTGGTCCCATCACTTCATGGCAAATAGATGGGGAAACAGTGGAAACAGAAACTTTATTTTCTTGGGCTCCAAAATCACTGCAGATGGTGATTGTAGCCATGAAATTAAAAGATGCTTGCTCCTTGGAAGAAAAGCTATGACCAACATAGACAGCATATTAAAAAGCAGAGACATTACTTTGCCAACAAAGGTCCATCTAGTCAAAGCTATAATTTTTCCAGTAGTCATGTATGGATGTGAGAGTTGGACTATAACGAAAGCTGAGAGCTTTTGAACTAGGAGATCCAACCAGTCCATCCTAAAGGATATCAGTCCTGAATATTTATTGGAAGGGTTGATGCTGAAGCTGAAACTCCAATACTTTGGCCACCTGATGTGAAGAACTGATTCACTGGAGAAGACCCTAATGTGCTTGCAAAGAGTGAAGGCAGGAGGAGAAGGGGACAACAGAGGATGAGATGGTTGGATGGCATCACCGACTCGATGGACATGAGTTTGAGTGAACTCCTGGAGTTGGTGATGGACAGGGAGGCCTGGCATGCTGCAGTCCATAGGGTCACAAAGAGTCAGACATGACTGAGTGACTCAACTGAACTGAACTTGAAACCTAAAATGTTAATAAAGAAAAACCTGTGATAGAGAGAGGGTTGCTATACATTTAAGTCCATATTCCAGTGTGTTTTCCTTTACTAAGAATTCTTTACTGGAAATCAAAATATGTGTGCAAATTACAGACACTTTTAGGTCTTCCCCTGTCACTCATAGCAAGCACAGTGAAAGGTTCCACATCCTCTCTCCTTATAGAGATAAGACTGCATTATCCATCAAAGAACTACTATTAGCTTCAGACAGGGTCAGAAGATATTTGGATCTATCATTAAGCTAGAACAGTAAGAAAAGCTTTCAGAGAAATTCTAAGGACTGGGAAAACTTTTTATTTTAATTAAAAAATGTTGTAAAGATTTTAAAACCATTTCCTTGTGGTCAATTCCCATTCTCGAGAAACTGATTTACAGTGGATATAAAATTTCATGGATGGGGTGGAACAAACATGGACTTAAAACCTGAGAGGTCTAGGTATAATCTTATCCTTGGCTGAAACAATTAATAATGCTGGCACTCGGTTTCACCTGTAAAACCATACATATCTCAGACATTTGATAAAGTTGAGATGATATGCCTTGACATGTAAGTTCAACAAACAGTAGATATTATGATCATATATTAACAAGCACAGCACAGATTGCAAAACAAAGCACATCTCTATTATGTTAAATTAACAAGCAGTTACTGAGTTTCCTCCTAAGTTTCACGCACTCTGCTTAGGACAAAACTATGAGAGTCATCGGAGAAGGCAATGGCACCCCACTCCAGCACTCTTGCCTGAGAAATCCCATGGGCAGAGGAGCCTGGTAGGCTGCAGGCCATGGGGTCGTCAAGCGTCGGACATGACTGAATTGACTTAGCAGCTGAGGCAGTGTGAGAATAATACAATCTCAGTCCCCAACACTGAGTCCCTTAAAAATGATTTTAGGTATATTAAGAACACTATCAAGATTGCTGGGAGAAATATCAATAACCTCAGATATGCAGATGACACCACCCTTATGGCAGAAAGTGAAGAGGAACTCAAAGGCCTCTTGATGAAAGTGAAAGAGGAGAGTGAAAAGGTTGGCTTGAAGCTCAACATTCAGAAAACAAAGATCATGGCATCTGGTCCCATCACTTCATGGGAAATAGATGGGGAAACAGTGGAAACAGTGTCAGACTTTTTTTTTTTGGGCTCCAAAATCGCTGCAGATGCTGATTGCAGCCATGAAATTAAAAGACGCTTACTCCTTGGAAGGAAAGTTATGACCAACCTAGATAGCATATTAAAAAGCAGAGACATTACTTTGCCAACCAAGGTCCGTCTAGTCAAGGCTATGGTTTTTCCCGTGGTCATGTATGGATGTGAGAGTTGGACTGTGAAGAAAGCCGATCGCCGAAGAATTGATGCTTTTGAACTGTGGTGCTGGAGAAGACTCTTGAGAGTCCCTTGGACTGCAAGGAGATCCAACCAGTCCATTCTAGAGGAGATCAATCCTGGATGTTCATTGGAAGGATTGATGCTAAAGCTGAAACTGCAATACTTTGGCCACCTCAAGTGACGAGTCGACTCACTGGAAAAGACTCTGATGCTGGGAGGGATTGGGGGTGGGAGGAGACGGGGATGACAGAGAATGAGATGGCTGGATGGCATCACCGACTCTGTGGACATGAGTCTGAGTGAACTCCGGGAGTTGGTGATGGACAGGGAGGCCTGGCGTGCTGTGATTCATGGGGTCGCGGAGAGTCGGACACGACTGAGCGACTGAACTGAACTGAACTGAACTGAATCCTATGTTTGCACTTCAAGCTGCTTAGAAAATCACATCTTCTGAAGCAGATAGTTTCATGATTACAAGTTAGATGGCAGATATTTTTATTATATGACAAGTTACCTATCTGGACCTAGAACGGGTTGTCAGCGTCGAACATGCTAAGAAATGGAAGAGCCGCGTTTATCGTGAGGGCTCAGGAGCTCATTTTCTTCCTTTCCCCACCTGTCCTCTTGGGTTTTGGGCAACACTTCTTTCAGGTGCTAATCCTCAGGATTTATCCCTTCCCCTTTCCTGTAAAAATATCTTCCCATCGCTGTAACTCACCCCAGAGGAATTTGCATCTCTGAATACTAATCAGGAATCCCCAAAGCCATTTTTCTTCAAGCGGAGGGGTACCAGGCGGGCGAGGCAGCGCGCACCGCCCCTTATTCATGAATGCAAATGAGCCTCCCGCTCTGCGTGCCAAGCGGGCGCCTCTGCCCAGCTGCGTGCTGTAGGTGGCAGAACTAACTCAGACAAAAGCCTCCTTCTCAGGCAGCAAGCCGGTGCATCTTGGCAACAGCAGAAGCCTGAGGCTTTATGGAATGAGATCGGGAAGATGTTTCCTTGAGTAGGTTCCGGCAGTCACTCGCTAAATCCTTCTGGAGACAGGATTCCTGTTCTCCTTGAGGTCTCAGATCCCCTTGAGGATCTGGTGAAGGCTATGCAGCCCGTCTTCCAAATTTTGCACAAAATATTTGGAGGTTTATAAACCCTCTTACCATCCATTGACTGTAGGTAAAGAGTCCCCTGTTTGTAACATACATGAAGAGACTATGTAAGAGGCTATACAAGAAGAGGCAGATTTCAAAGGTGCCTTTGCCCCCACCTTCCACACACACACACACCCACACCCCCCCCCCCCCACACACACCCCACTCCAACCTCAAATGCATATTAATGGAACTGAGCAGAATAGCAAAGAGTTCTCTGATTTTAAAGAACAACGTTATCTGCAAAGTTATGTATGCTCTAAAGTTCCCAGTCCCGGGTCCCCTGCTTGGAAAGAGAAGATTCAGACAATGACATTTGCAACACTGCATAAGTCTGCCTGAGTCTGGTCTCCACCTGCGGGGCTGCTGGAGGGGTGAAAGGATCTAAAATAGAAGCAGAAACTGAGACTCGACCCGGCGCTCAGAAGAAGGCAACTTAAGAATGGAGAGGCCAGTTTCCCCTACAGAGATGGCGCAAACTGACTTCCTGACCAACGAACAGCCACCCAGAATCTACCTCCATCCTCGAGCCAATGAACTTGTGCCTGGGATGCTGGCTACGCCCTGCCTCCTTGCACTCCTTGGCCACAAACACAGCCCACCTCAAACCCTTAACCGATTTGCTGGAGCTGGCTACCGCATACCGTTCCCTAGTTGCAGTTTCTCCGCTATTCCTGAAGACACTGAATTTCTGGTCTTTTGCGCTTGCCTCAGTTTATCTCTCTCTTTTTTTTTAAAGTTTCTCGAGGATATCAGGGGAAACCCAGGACATTGTGTGAGGTAACAGGAATCAGCAAGGCCTGAGATCTCTGAACAGGAAGACCCCAAACTGGTATTCATTGCCTGGTCCAGTTAAGATCCCAAAGAAAACCACTGGCCAGCCTGGCAAAGCTCTCAGGATAGCTTGGGTAGACTTAGTGAGAGTTTTAGGTTGGGCCTGTGACCTCGATGCTTCCAATTTCATTTTCTGGGATTATGGCCCAGGACTGACCCTCTGGTATGAAACCCAAACCTATAACCACAGTGATGACTTGGTGAGGGAAAGAAGGAATGGGTGGACGGATGGATAAATGTTGAACAGATATTGTGGCCGGATTTATAGCAAAGAGTCATTTGCTAGTGGCAGACAAATTAGGCGTTGTCCTCTGGGCTTAGAGGTGATGAATTTGTCCGTTTAATAGATAACTGATTGCCCTGTCTGTGCAGAATGCTTTGTACATGTATACATGCATACACGCAATTACTACATGTCCTGGCTGAGCTGGGTGACCTTAGCTCAGCCCCAGACTCCTGTCTTTTCATGGTAACAAAGAGCCTGGCAAATCTAGACAGCACGCCGTTTCGTTTAGTTTAAATATAACAGTTCTGCCAGAAAAATTTGATTCTCTTTAGCCGTACATAACTATACACCTGTACTCTTTCTTTTTGCTCATCTCCTGATCTGAACCTGGGAATGGGTGGTGCTTATTAAAGTTGAAAATGAAATGAAATGTTAGTCGCTCAGTCATGTTGGACTCTTTGCAACCCCAATACTGTAGCCCGCCAGGCTCCTCTGTCCATGGGATTCTCCAGGCAAGAATACTGGAGTGGGTTGCCATTCCCTTCTCCAGGGGGATCTTCTTGACCCAGGGACTGAACCGGGATCTCCTGCATTGCAGAGAGATTCTTTACTGTCTGAGCCACCAGGGAAGCCCTGGTGAGTTGGCGCTGGCTTAAAAAGCTGATACCTTGGGACTGGCCTTGGCTAACTCCCAAAGATGGGTCCTGACCACAGACATTTTAATTCAGTCTTTCTGGATGATGGATTACATGTTCTGAGCTTGAACCACCCACTCTTCGTATATAGGTTCATCCAGGGTCACGGTGATCACAGCAGCTCAGGCCATTGCTCATGTTGTTCTTGCCTTAAAGACCTTCTTCCCTCCTTCTCAGTCATCTTAATGGGATACTGGCAAGCTCCAGCCAGTGGGTTTACTGTGACCAAGCCTTTGTATTGTCCTGAGCTGCTTCTGTGTTGCAACACCACAGCTGAATAAGTACAACAGGGTCTATGTCACCCATAAACTCCCAAAATATGTACTATCTGGCCATTCACAGAAAAGTTGCTAACTTCTGTCCTAAACCAATGCTACTCAAAGTGCAAACCATTCGCTATGTGTCCTCAAAGGGATAAGGAGCTCGAGGCAGAGCATAACTCAGTCCATTGCTTCCTTCATGAAGAAGTCTTGTGTCAAAAAATAAGTCAGATGAACTAAACAACGTATTCAGTAAGGCGGCTGATTCACCTTCTAGAGCGAGCTCCTTCTTTTGGTGTGGATCACTAAGAGTTTGCAGTCTGGCCCTGGTCGGCAAACCATATTTGATTCACACAGTATGACTATTAAGGTTCTCCAAGGTCCAGCCCAGAGCTAGTATCTGTCTCTGACCATTCTCAGTCACAAAGGACTCTTACAACTGCAGCACTTATTACTAATCTATGTACATCCCGGAGTTTATATTTGCATTGGGAATCTTCCTTTCTTGTGGATTTGTTTCATCGCCTTATCTACAGCAAGCCCTATTCTACTTTTCTCTCCCCTTTATTTAACACGGTATTAGGCATACTCAAATATTTGTTGAGTCATACCTTAATAATCACCGTGGAGTATCTAACCTATGTCTGTCTCTGGAGTATGTACCTGACATATATTATATCATTAACCCTCACCACTTCCTGCTCCAATTTTAACAGGTGAGAAAACTCCAAGACTCAAAGCCATTAAGTCACCCAGAGTTGATATTAAAGAGTGTGATTCTTATAATGTATCCAAGCTTATATAACCATTTGAAGGGCAGAAAAGAGGCTCACGGTCAAGCCTGCCTGGCTCCAGCCCTGCGCTCTTAACTCATTACTGCTCTGCTGTCTACCTGACTACGAATGGCCTGTCTCTGCCAAGATACCAAGTTCCAAGGCTTTCTCTTTTATATTGTCTCCTGTTATTGTGCAAGGAAGAATGCACACAGAGAGCTGTGTCTATGCAGAGACAAGGGTGACACAGAGGGCTGCAGGCTTTGGTGCCAGATTCATATGGGTTCAGACCCACGTGTCTGCCATTTACTACTAGCTGGGTGTTCTTGGCCAAGAATGTCAGCCTCTCTGAATTGCAGTTTCTTCATCTGTAAAATGGGGACACTGATGCTTATCTCTGAAGATTTGTAAGAATACATGTAAATCCTTAATGCAATGCCTGGACTGAGGTCGGTACTCAAAAGATGGAAATTGACATTATGATAAATAATGGCTGCATCTATGGTGCAGTCCCACTGAGCCAATAAATCAATGTGTGATGTGATTGGTTCGCTAGTTGGGGAAGTAAATCACCTTGTTTCCTTGAGACCTAGGGGCTCCAGATGCTCCAAGGGATGGTAATCAGGCCAATGATACATGGAAATTTAGTAGCTAATGTCTCTGATAATTGGGCTTCCCTGGTGGCTTAGACAGTAAAGAATCCACCTGCAATGCAGGAGACTTGGGTTCGAGTCCTGGGTCTGGAAGATCCCCTGAAGAAGGGGATGGCTACCCACTCGAGGATTCTTAAGGCTTCCCTGGTGACTCAGATGGTAAAGAATCTGCCTGCAGTTCAGGAGACCCAGGTCTCTGATAATAACCCATTTTTAGCGATAAATACAAAATGTTCAAATCCACAGACCAGAGTTCTTTTTTCTTTTCTGTTTCCCCCAGTAACTTACTCTTCTGGGTAACTCTGAATTAGAAAAACATCAGCAGATGGGGGAGGGCTGTTTAAGAACAAGCTCTTATCTAAGGGTGAAGGAGCCTCTCCTAATTAAGAAACACAGCACAAAAAGAGATCTCATATAAAACAATAGGAAAAAAATATAACTTACAGAATCTAGAAGGAAACAAAACAAGCAGATAATCCCCCTAGAAACAGATAAGAATGAATAACAGGCACCCACAGGAGTAAAACTCACTCTGCCTTCAAGGCTGAAAACCAGGGGAGGGGAGGGAAGGCTTTCCCTGAGAAGCCGTGCAATTCCAAAACATCAGATTGTGATTCCGGTTTATTTCCTGATAGGATTAAAGGTAGATTGATTGTCAAATTCAAAACATCCTCTTTTTTTTTATCTGAAGATTCAACCAGGGGAGCCTTTGCCTTTTCTCAATTGTTTTGCAAATTGATTACTCAGGGAAGTTATCACGTCCATCCGCCAGAGATGGGCAGCTCTCTGCACGCTCCGCTCGGTCAGCGGAGGGGGTGCAGAGGACCCCCTCCAGTCTCGGAGGGATGGGAGGGACGGTCCTCTGCCGGAGCAAGGATTCACGCATATGCATTTCACAATCTGTGCCTTGACCTGAATTTTGAGGCCACAAGGAAGGATTCCTCTACATGACCATGGAGGCCACTGGTTGCTTTTCTGACCCACCCCCAGGGGAGAAGTGCTGGGTTTTTTCCTGAGCTGCAGAGCCAAGCTCAGGGCTGGTTTCTGCTGTACCAGTCAGGCCCATGATGAGATGGGCCAAGATTTCGAATGTTTATTCTCTTTCCTTCCGACCCGTGGAATGAATCCCTCTGCCCTGTCATTCGGTATGGGCGCCCACTCCACGTTGCTCTCTGGTTATCTGTCTTCTTGTCCTTAGACCCACCCCTTCCTCCCCGCTCTCCTGCGGAGGACAGACCCCTGCATATTATTTCCCAGCTGCTTTTGCTGACTGGCCTCGGGTGAGGTTGGCCCAATTGAAGGAACCAGGGGAGCCTGGGGGGAAGTGGGTTGAGCCATTTGAGTGGGGCTGCCATAACCAAGGAAGGCAAACCGGGTGGCTTAAAACAACACAAACTTATTCCTTCTCGGTTCTGGAGGGCGGAAGTCTGAAATCAAGGTGCTAGCAGGGCTGTGCTCCCTCTGAATTTTCTAGGGAAGAAGCTCTCCTTGCGTCTTCCATCTTCCGTTGGCCCTGGCTAGCCTTGGTGCTCTTCGGCTTCGGGTTGCACGGCTGCACCCTCTGCTTCTGTCTTCGCCTCGCCTTCCCCCGCCCCATGTCTCTGCGTTCTTTCCTCTCCTTACAAAGGCAGGAGTCGTTGGATTTCCAAACAGTCACATCCTGAGGTTGGAGGTAAACATGGATATTGGAGGAACATCACTCATGGTACGCATGCGTAAAGGTACGTAAGGGTGTTTCTTGTCCTTTCTGTGGTCCAGATGGCCTCTCCAACAGCTGTCACCAAGGTCCACGATGGTCCCAGCTTCCACCAGGTGACCTGACACGAAGCCCTCTTGCCTTTCTTCCCAGGAGGGCAGTAAATAGACTCACAGCCGCTTCATCTTCCCCTGGTGGCTTTTCTAGCGCTAACACTTCTATCAATAGCCTGCCATATTGTATCTCTATTAAATTGCCTGCTGTGAGTTTTGTTTTCCTGGATAGACTCCAATTGGCATTCATGGTTTGTCAGACATTCTGCTAAGTTGCTTCAGTTGTGTCTGACTCTGTGCGACCCCATAGAGGGCAGCCCACCAGGCTCCCCTGTCCCTGGGATTCTCCAGGCAAGAATACTGGAGTCGGTTGCCATTTCCTTCTCCAGTGCATGAAAGTGAAAAGTGAAAGTGAAGTCGCTCAGTCGTGGCCGACTCTTTGCGACCCCATGGACTGCAGCCCACTAGGCTCCTCCGTCCATGGGATTTTCCAGGCAAGAGTACTGGAGTGGGGTGCCATCGCCTTCTCCATTGTCAGACATTAGGCCATATCTAAAAGGTGTGTTCTGGCCTGGAAGATTCCATGGACAGAGGAGCCTGGCGGTCTGCAGTCCGTGGGGCCCCTGAGTTGGACACGGCTGAGTGACTGAAAGTGAAAAGGTGTGTGGAAGCCTCCTGTGTAGGGGTTCAGCATGCAGCTGTGTCTCTGCTTCACATGGCAGCTACTTAGCAGTTGGATGACCTTGGGTGGGTTACTTAAGCTCCTGGTGTTTGAACTTCCCCACTGGCAAAGTCAGGGTAACAGTGGTATCTAGTGGTATCTAATGTTATCTGATTAGGATGTTAGGAGAAACAAGAAAATCCACGTAAATTGTGTGCCTAGGTTCTAACATATGGAACGTGTTCTCTATACATGCTTATTATGATGGGGCTGATCATCAACGTGAGGCAGGGGCTTCATGGAAGACATCTGGAAACTTGTCAGAACACACCCAGGAAACTTTAATGGGCATTCCCTGCTCAGTATATTTGGCTGGCCGAAGAGTTTGTTTGGGTTTTTCTGTACTATCTTACAGAAAAACTTGAACAGACTTTTTGGCCAGCCTAATGTATACACATATATTCACACAGGTTAATTATTAGATCTTGGTGATGCAACCACTGTTTAAAACATTCAGTCAACATGCCTTTCCCATCAATAACTTGTTCTGACCACGGAGCTTTGGCCACACTGATCGTATTCATGTGTTCCACTAGCAGCTCTGAATCTGAGAGCACGGGAACCGGAATGTTTCCAAAGGAAAAAGATGACATCTGCCTGGAACTACCCCACGATCATTAATAAATATCTAATGAGTGCTGTCGGTTACCTCGAGGGCTATGAGCAATTGTAGGTACATTTTAAAAAATTCTTGTTGAGCAATTTTTGTGCCCTCAGATGAACCAGGGGGCCTCCCAGGTGGCTCAGTGGAATCATCTGCCAATGTAGGAGATGTGGGTTTGATCCCTGGGTCGGAAAGATGCCTCGGAGAAGGAAATGGCAACCCACTCCAATATTCTTGGCAGGAGAATTGCATGGACAGAGGAGCCTGGTGGGCTACCGTCCACGGCGTCACAAAGGGTCGGACATGACTCAGCGACTGAGCACGTACACACAGACACAAGCTCTGAAAGTCAAGCGCAGCGGCTCAGAATGGCTGCAGGAGTCTCTCTATTGTCTGTTATTACGTCAGGGTTCTCCAGAACAGTTCAGTTCAGTTCAGTTCAGTCGCTCAGTCGTGTCCGACTCTCTGCGACCCCATGAATCACAGCATGCCAGGCCCCCCTGTCCATCACCAACTCCCGGAGTACACTCAAACTCATGTCCACAGAGTCGGTGATGCCATCCAGCCATCTCATTCTCCATCATCCCCTCCTCCTCCCGCCCCCAACCTTTCCCAGCATCAGAGTCTTTTCCAGTGAGTCAACTCGTCGCATGAGGTGGCCAAAGTATTGCAGTTTCAGCTTTAGCATCAGTCCCTCCAATGAACATCCAGGATTGATCTCCTTTAGAATGGACTGGTTGGATCTCCTTGCAGTATAAGGGATTCTCAAGAGTCTTCTCCAACACCACAGTTCAAAAGCATCGATTCTTCGGCGATCAGCCTTCTTCACAGTCCAACTCTCACATCCATACATGACCACGGGAAAAACCATTGCCTTGACTAGACGGACCTTGGTTGGCAAAGTAATGTCTGTGCTTTTTAATATACCATCAAGGTTGGTCATAACTTTCCTTCCAAGGAGCAAGAGTCTTTTAATTTCATGGCTGCAATCAGCATCTGCAGTGATTTTGGAGCCCCAGAAAATAAAATCTGACACTGTTTCCACTGTTTTTCCATCAATTTCCCATGAAGTGATGGGACCAGATGCCATGATCTTTGTTTTCTGAATGTTGAGCTTCAAGCCAACCTTTTCACTCTCCTCTTTCACTTTCCTCAAGAGGCTTTTGAGTTCCTCTTCACTTTCTGCCATAAGGGTAGTGTCATCTGCATATCTGAGGTTATTGATATTTCTCCCAGCAATCTTGATTCCAGCTTGTGCTTCTTCCAGCCCAGCGTTCCTCATGATGTACTCTGCATATAAGTTAAATAAGCAAGGTGACAATATACAACCTTGACGTACACCTTTTCCTATTTGGAACCAGTCTGTTGTTCCATGTACAGTTCTAACAGTTGCTTCCTGACCTGCATACAGGTTTCTCAAGAGGCAGGTGAGGTGGTCTGGGATTCCCATCTCTTTCAGAATGTTCCACAGTTTATTGTGATCGACACAGTCAAAGGCTTTGGCATAGTCAATGAAGCAGAAATAGATGTTTTTCTGAAACTCTCTTGCTTTCTCCATGACCCAGCGGATGTTGGCAATTTGATCTCTGGTGCCTCTGCCTTTTCTAAAACCTGCTTGAACATCTGGGAGTTCATGGTTTACATACTGCTGAAGCCTGGCTTGGAGAATTTTGAGCATGACTTTACTAGCTTGTGAGATGAGTGCAATTGTCCGGTAGTTTGAGCATTCTTTGGCATTGCCTTTCTTTGGGATTGGAATGAAGACTGACCTCTTCCAGTCCTGTGGCCACTGCTGAGTTTTCCAAATTTGAGAGACGCCGGCCCCGGCGGCGCAGACGCGACGCGAGAGACGCCGGCCTGGGCGCAACGAACGACGCAAAGAGGCGCGGCCGTGAGGAGCTACCCCACTCCTGAGGCCAGGGCCGGCGGCCGAGAGGAGTTACCCCACGTCCAAAAGGCGGTGGCTGTGCGGGCGCAGGAGGGCCGAGAGGAGCTACTCCGCTTTCAAGGTCAGGAGGGGCGGTCTTGAGGAGATACCCCTCGTCCAAGGTAAGGTACAGCGGCTGCACTTTGCTGGAGCGGCTGTGAAGAGATTTTCCACGACCAAGGTAAGAGAAACCCAAATAAGACGGTAGGTATTGGGAGGGGGCACCAGAGGGCAGACACACTGAAATCATAATCACAGGAAACTAGCCGATCTGATCACATGGACCATAGCCGAATGTGGTCCACTGGAGAAGGGAATGGCAAACCACTTCAGTATACTTGCCTTGAGAACCCCATGAACAGTAACAAAGGGCAAAATGATAGGATACTGAATGAGGAATTCCCCAGGTCGGTAGGTGCCCAGTATGCTACTGGAGCTCAGTGGAGAAATAACTCTAGAAGGAATAAAGGGATGGAGCAAAAGCAAAACCAATACCCAGTTGTGGATGTGACCAGTGATAGAAGCAAGGTCTGGTGCTGTAAAGAGCAATATTGCATAGGAACCTGGAATGTTAGGTCCATGAATCAAGGCAAATTGGAGGTGGTCAAACAGGAGATGGCAAGAGTGAACGTCGACATTCTAGGAATCAGTGAACTAAAATGGACTGGAATGGGTGAATTTAACTCGGATGACCGTTATATCTACTACTGTGGGCAGGAATCCCTTAGAAGAAATGGAGTAGCCATCATGGTCAACAAAAGAGTCCAAAATGCAGTACTTGGATGCAATCTTAAAAATGACAGGATGATTTCTGTTCGTTTCCAAGGCAAGCCATTCAATATTACAGTAATCCAGGCCTATGCCCCAACCAGTAATGCTGAAGAAGCCGAAGTTAATCGGTTCTATGAAGACCTACAAGACCTTTTAGAACTAACACCCAAAAAAGATGTCCTTTTCATTATAGGGGACTGGAATGCAAAAGTAGGAAGTCTAGAAACACCTGGAGTAACTGGTAAATTTGGCCTTGGAGCACGGAATGAAGCAGGGCAAAGGCTAATAGAGTTTTGTCAAGAGAATGCACTGGTCATAGCAAACACCCTCTTCCAACAACACAAGAGAAGACTCTACACATGGACATCACCGGATGGTCAACACCGAAATCAGATTGATTATATTCTTTGCAACCAAAGATGGAGAAGCTGTATACAGTTAGCGAAAACAAGACCAGGAGCTGACTGTGGCTCAGATCATGAACTCCTTATTGCGAAGTTCAGACTTAAATTGAAGAAAGTAGGGAAAACCACTAGACCATTCAGATATGACCTCAATCAAATCCCTTATGATTATACAGTGGAAGTGAGAAATAGATTTAAGGGACTAGATCTGATTGATAGAGTGCCTGATGAACTCTGGACGGAGGTTCGTGACATTGTACAGGAGACAGGGACCAAGACCATCCCCATGGAAAAGAAATGCAAAAAAGCAAAATGGCTGTCTGAGGAGGCCTTACAAATAGCTGTGAAAAGAAGAGAGGCGAAAAGCAAAGGAGAAAAGGAAAGATATAAGCATCTGAATGCAGAGTTCCAAAGAATAGCAAGGAGAGATAAGAAAGCCTTCCTCAGCGATCAATGCAAAGAAATAGAGGAAAACAACAGACTAGGAAAAACAAGAGACCTCTTCAAGAAAATTAGAGATTCCAAGGGAACATTTCATGCAAAGATGGGCTCGATAAAGGACAGAAATGGTATGGACCTAACAGAAGCAGAAGATATTAAGAAGAGGTGGCAGGAATACACAGAAGAACTGTACAAAAAAGATCTTCACGACCAAGATAGTCACGATAATTAGAGCCAGACATCTTGGAATGTGAAGTCAAGTGGGCCTTAGAAAGCATCACTACTAACAAAGCTAGTGGAGGTGATGGAATTCCAGAACAGTACACAGAGCTAATAGGAGATAAGGGTGGGTGGGTGCATGTATTTTAAGGAACTGGCTCACATGACTGTGATGGTTAGCAAGTCTGAAACCCATAGTTTTCAGAGCTGAAATCTTAGGCAGGAGTTAAAGCTTCAGTCTCGAGATGGAATCCCCTCTTCTCCAGGAAACCGCAGTTTTGTTTTTAAGAACTTCGACTGATTGGATGAAGCTCACCCAACAGTAATCTATTTCACTTAAAGTCAACTGAGGGCTATTGATGTTCAGCAGCTAAGCCGTGTCAGACTCTTTGTGACCCCATGGACTATAGCACGCCAGGCTTCCCTGTCCTTCACTATCTCCTGGAGCTTGCTCAAACTCATGTCCATTGAGACAGTGATGCCATCCAACCATTTCATCCTCTGTCGCCCCCTTCTCCTCCTGCCTTCAGTTGGAGGGCTGGATGATCACCAATGCCAACCAGATGCAAATAACTTTACAGCAGACCCTAGATTAGCCTTTGATTAAAAACTGGTACCTTAGCTAATCTGAGCTGAAATGTGAGCCCCTCAAATTCCTACACTGACGTCTTAACCCCCATTGTGACTATATTTGGAGATAGGGCTTTAGGCGGTCAATAAGGTTAAATGAGCTCATAAGAGTGGGGTCCAAATCTGACAGATTGGTGGCCTTGTAAGAAGAGGAAGAGACATCTTTCTCTTTCCACATCTACCACGGACAATAAAGCAAGAGGGGAGTCCTCTGCAAACCAGGAAGAGAGCTCTCAGCAGAAAGCAGACCTTGATCTTGGGCTTTCCAGTTTCTAGAACTGTAAGAAAATAGATTTCTATTGTTTAAACCACACAGTCTGTGGTATTTTGTTAAGGCAGCATAACTGTCTTAGGTCTACCTGAAAGACACAGAGAACTATCATAGCCTCCCCACTACACTACAAGGAAGTGGAGACCTGGGATAAAATAAAATAAAAATTACTTTATTTTTAAAAATAATACCCAGTGCCAAGCAATGAGCGTAGTGTCTGTGGATGGAAAGACTCCTTGAATCCACGAATGCTATCGAATGAATAAGAGGTGATCAGACATCAGAAAATGGGTCAGATAAGTTTTTAGTTTATTTTTTATCAGAGTACAGTTGCCCCGCAATGTGTCAGCTTCTGCTGTACAGCAAAGTGAATCAGCTACATGCAAACCTATATCCCCTCGTTTTTGGATTTCCTTCCCATTTATGTCTCCACAGAGCACTGAGTTCCCTGAGCAATCCAGTAGGTTCTCATCAGTTATCTATTTTATACATAGGATCATCAGTGTATCCACGTGTCAGATCTTGCTTCGTCCACTTGGTAGTTATAGTAACCAGGGGACCAGGGATGTGGTGGTGAAATAGGAGATGCAGCCTCCCTCCCTGGAAGCTTACTGTCTAGATGGGAGACAGACGGCAAACAGGAATCCCAAACGGGCTGGGTATTACAGAGGAGAGGGGCAAGTGACACCAGGAAAGGTTGCCAGGAGGCACTCATATTTAAGTTGAGATGACTTAGGAGCCAGCCAGGCGAGAGAGAATGCAGCCAGGACAAAGGTTATGGTGAGCATCTCAGGCTGAGGGAATACACGTGGGAAAGCGAGAGAGAACACAGAATTAGAAACCGCAGAATGATGGGATCTGGGCTGACACGTGTGAGCTTCAGTGGAGAGGCAGGCAGGGGCCAGACTCGTCAAGGCCCCAGTTTTCCGCCCCACAGACGAGCCGGGAGGGGAAACCGATGTGGCCTCCACAAATGCCACTTGGCTGAACCCTGAACCACGATATGGTCAATATCACGCTGTTCTTTCACCTGCGATTCCTAAACCTGAGGAAGGCCTTGTTGACATTGGGATGTGGCTGGTAAAACAAAGGCACCAAAGGTCCCCAAAGGGAATCACTGGCTGCAGGGGCTCCAGGCAGTGGAGACTGCTCCCGACCCCAAGCCGATCCGTGTTGACTGCCTCACTGGGAGCGTTTGCACCGGTCCATGCGGTTCCTCATTGGAAGGACTGATGCTGAAGCTGAAGCTCCAATACTTTGACTACCTGATGCGAAGAACTGACTCATTGGGAAAGACCCTGATGCTGGGAAAGACTGAAGGCAGGAGAAGAAGGGGACGACAGAGGATGAGACGGTTGGATAGCATCACCAACTCGATGGACATGAGTTTGAGCAAGCTCCGGGAGTTGGTGATGGACAGGGAGGCCTGGCGTGCTGCAGTCCATGGGGTCACAAAGAATTGGAGACGACTGAGTGACTGAACTGACTGACGCGGTCCCTCATTGGAAGGATGTAGTTTTTGTCACATGTTGGTTACTTTTCCCTGGGAACTGAGAAACTGTGCAGTTGCGCTGAAGCAATGCTTACACACTGGCATTTATGAATGAGGCCTTATAATCTCAATACTGTGGGTGGGGGAATTCAGATTTGGCCCTTGGGAGTTGTCAGTCACAGGTTGCCAGGAACATGGCTATCTGTTTGTGCAGTTAAAACCCCGCTTGAGCATTAACTGTGTGCATACCCTTCCCTCCTGTCCTGCTGTAAATACCCACGAGGCTGTTAAAGACAGAGTTGCATCGTGGGGTTTGGGGTAGCATTCCCACAGCCACTGTCTGGGAGGACGGCTGGGCTCCCTCTGGTCGGGGTGGGCATGTGGACTTGTCTCTCTTGGTTGTGGGCACCCGGAGCATAGCTGTCTGTGCAGCGCCTGCCTGCCTGCCTGGGAGCTTCTGCCAGGCAACGGAACCTCCCAGCCACTCCGCCCTGATGCAAAGGGGAAGAGTGATTTTTAGCTGCCTGACTGCTCCTCAGGCACCTCTGTCATCACACCTGTGGAACCTTGAATCAGCAGCCATTTCCCTGCCCAAGATGAAGTGGGATGGGTGGAAACCAACATTCATGTTGACAGTGGCAATGGTTTATGAAAATGGAGCTGGTAGAGGCTGGAGTTCACTCACTCAGCACTTATGTACTGAATGCATACTATGTACCCCATGTTTGCGGTAGGTGTTGGGAATGCAGTAAACAGAAATAAAGAAAATCACTCCTCTTAAGTCAGTCAGTCAGTTCAGTCACTCAGTCCTGTCTGACTCTTTGCAACCCCATGGATTGCCAGGCCTCCCGTCCATCACCAAGTCCAGGAGTTCACTCAAACTCATGTCCATGGAGTCGGTGATGCCATCCAGCCATCTCATCTTCTGTCGTCCCCTTCTCCTCCTGCCCTCAATCTTTCCCAGCATCAGGGTCTTTTCCAATGAGTCAGTTCTTCGCATCAGGTGGCCAAAGTATTGGAGCTTCAGCTTCAACATCAGTCCTTCCAATGAACACCCAGGATTGATCTCCTTTAGAATGGACTGGTTGGATCTCCTTGCGGTACAAGGGACTCTCAAGAGTCTTCTCCAACACCACAGTTCAAAAGTATCAATTCTTCCGCGCTCAGCTTTCTTTATAGTCCAACTCTCACATCCATATATGACTACTGGAAAAACCATAGCTTTGACTAGACAGACCTTGGTTGGCAAAGTAACGTCTCTGCTTTTTAATATGCTGCCTAGGTTGGTCATAACTTTCCTTCCAAGGAATAAGCATCTTTTAATTTCATGGCTGCAATCACCATCTGCAGTGATTTTGGAGCCCACTCCTCTTAAGGAACTACATTCTAGTGAAGGAGATGGATACATTTTAAAAGCAAAAGATATATGTTAGTGAGGAGTACCAAAGAGGGAAAAAATGTCAAGGAGGGTGGAAAAGTTGGACTTTTTGTCTAGTCACTGTGCTTGGAAGATTCATAGCTCTACAGAGTCTCATGGCTTAAACTCTTAGGTGTGTGAATATGTCAGATTATGCCAAAGGGAATTAAAATTGCTAATTTTAATTGAGATGGAGAGAGTAGCCTGGATTATCTAGATGGGTCCAATTTATTAAAAAAAATTTTTTTTAAATTTATTGGAGTATAGTTGCTTTGGGCTTCCCAGGTGGCACCAGAGAAAGAACCCACCTGCCAATGCAGGAGACATAAGAGATGTGGGTTCAACTCCCTTGGGAAGATCTCCTGGAGGAGGAAATGGTAATCCATTCCAGTATTCTTGCCTGGAGAATCCCATGGACAGAGGAGCCTGGCGGGCTACAGTCCATTGGTTGCAGAGAGTCAGAGTTAGTGAATAAACCACCACCACCCATTCTTTTCATTTGCATCTTTATTCCTGCCCTGCAAATAGGTTCATCTGTACCACTTTTCTAGATTTCACATATATGCATTAATACACGATGTCGGTTTTTCTCTTCCTCGTTCCTTTTAATCCTAGATTTGGACAGGATTGCAGTCAATAGCAGGTGCTTGATAAACATCTAATTGAAGATAGGGATTATTCCAAAGTCCGTATTCCTTCTACCACCCTCTGCTGTTGCGAAGTTATGCCTTCCTTGAGCACACCGGTTTTGAAATTAGGATTGATTTAAAAAGCATCCTGCCAAGGGCGCTCTCCTGGGGCCAGCATTGGGCTCCCAGTGCCTCTGTGACCTCCCTGGAACCTGCGGCTCCCAGCGGTATCTTTCGGAAGCAGCCTGGGAAGTGACGATTTCCTGGTCTCCCGTCTCTCTTTGCTATCTGGCGTGAAGTTTCAGAATGACATTTCCTTCCTCTTAGTTTCTCCAAAAGGCCAACAACACGTTATTCAGGAGTCCTGCGTCCAGTCCTAACACCTGATGCGTCTGATAGGCAAGCCGCTCACTTTTTCTGTTTGTGCAGCGGAGACATCTTATCGCTCCTCCCGCACCTCGAGTTTCCATTATGAAATGCGTCTCCTGTCACTCTTCACCTGTGTCCTTGGCAGCTCCCTCAGGGTCACGTGGCTTCTCAAACACTATTCGTCTTGTTCAAGTTCTTCGGGGTCCAAAATAAATCATCGCCCTGTCGCCAGACCTGCACATGCCCCACTGGCGCGTGGCTGAGTAGACAGATGGGCGCAGGCAAACCAGGGATGTGGTTTAGGAAAGCCATACTATTGGAATAACTTTTATCTGGGAGTCTTCTGTCCAAAAGTACCCCAAAGAGATGCCGTTTTACATCACCTAAGGAAACATGCCAACGGATCGTTTTTCCTGAGGACAGTTGGCAGTTCCGACTATGAGGGAAAGCAGAAGAGCACCTCAGGTGCGCAGGGCACAGTTTTCATTTAGGAACGACAGGCTCTAATAAAAGGTTGTTTTTAAGGTTTCATGCTGGCTTAGCGTGATCCTCTTGGGCACTAAAAATAAACAGATTATACAGAGCTAGGGTTCTGGGGGAAAAAATCAGCATCCTTTACTACCCTCCTTTTTATCCTCCCAACTTTCCTTTTTAATTTTTTTCTTTTAATTTTCAGTATGCCAAAAATAAGGTTTTCAGGAGCATAACAAATTATGGATTTCAGGCATCACAATATTTTCTCCAGGTACACACACACACACATGCATAAATGCACCCCCCCACACACAATGCACACTTACACGCATGGATACACACGCACACACATGCATACACTGTGATATGGAATATACACACACATCCAGTACACACTTACACGCATGGATACACACGCACACACATGCATACACTGTGATATGGAATACACACACACATCCAGTACACACTTACACGCATGGATACACACGCACACACATGCATACACTGTGATATGGAATACACACACACATCCAGTACACACTTACATGCATACACACACGCACACACATGCATACACTGTGATATGGAATATACACACACATCCAGTACACACTTACACGCATGGATACACACGCACACACATGCATACACTGTGATATGGAATACACACACACATCCAGTACACACTTACATGCATACACACACGCACACACATGCATACACTGTGATATGGAATATACACACACATCCAGTACACACTTACACGCATGGATACACACGCACACACATGCATACACTGTGATATGGAATATACATACACATCCAGTACATGCTTACATGCATACACACACGCACACACATGCATACACTGTGATATGGAATATACACACACATCCAGTACACACTTACATGCATACACACACGCACACGCATGCATACACTGTGATGTGGAATACACACACACATCCAGTACACACTTACACGCATGGATACACACGCACACACATGCATACACTGTGATATGGAATATACATACACATCCAGTACATGCTTACACGCATACACACACGCACACACATGCATACACTGTGATATGGAATACACACACATCCAGTACACACTTACATGCATACACACACGCACACGCATGCATACACTGTGATATGGAATACACACACACATCCAGTACACACTTACATGCATACACACACGCACACACATGCATACACTGTGATATGGAATATACACACACATCCAGTACACACTTACACGCATGGATACACACGCACACACATGCATACACTGTGATATGGGATATACACACACATCCAGTACACACTTACACGCATGGATACACACGCACACACATGCATACACTGTGATGTGGAATACACACACACATCCAGTACACACTTACACGCATGGATACACACGCACACACATGCATACACTGTGATATGGGATATACACACACATCCAGTACACACTTACACGCATGGATACACACGCACACACATGCATACACTGTGATATGGAATATACATACACATCCAGTACATGCTTACATGCATACACACACGCACACACATGCATACACTGTGATATGGAATACACACACACATCCAGTACACACTTAGATGCATACACACACGCACACACATGCATACACTGTGATATGGAATATACACACACATCCAGTACACACTTACACGCATGGATACACACGCACACACATGCATACACTGTGATATGGAATATACACACACATCCAGTACACACTTACACACATGGATACACACGCACACACATGCATACACTGTGATATGGAATACACACACACATCCAGTACACACTTAGATGCATACACACACGCACACACATGCATACACTGTGATATGGAATATACACACATCCAGTACACACTTACATGCATAGACACGCACACACATGTACACATGTATGCGATATACACACACATTCTTTTAGGTTTCTATACCATGGCTAAAGTACAAACGCATTGTTTTTCACAGAACTGGTGCTATTTTTAAACTAAATTGTAGGAAGTCTGCAGCTCTAATAAATGGACAAGAAGCACAGAACCCCAGCATGTGGTAACACACCAGCGTGAAAGCTAGCCTGGCCTTCAGCCAGTGAACTGTGGTTAGATGCTGTAGCAATGGAAGTAAGAACACTGCTCACAAAGGAATGATTAATAAGCTGACAAACTTCCAGGCATTTATTTCCTATTCTTTAGTGCCAGCAATATTCACAGTAGCATGTTTTCAACTTTATTAGTAAAATCTCCCAGCCGGGTACTCTTCGGCATGTTCATGGAGGGCTTCTTAAATCTGCTGCAAATTATTTGGAGAGCTGAACATTTGATAAGCATTCCTTTTTCTCTGTCACCCTAACAGACCTCGTGTGTTTCTCTGACTCCATGACAGTTGGCATTGAACAATACAGTTATGTTTTCCCAAACTTGACATGAGCGGAAATCTTTTCTGACAGAGGGATTAGCATCTGCTGGTAACTGACTCATGGCCACTGAGTGCAGCTTCCTGGGTCACGTTTGTTTCGGGGAAGTTCTGTCCTTCATGGTGGCATCTGCCCCCTCTGTGGTCACTTCGACTTTCTTTGGAGGTCAGCCACTTTTGGGGGCTTCCCAGGTGGCGCTAGTGCCAGTGCAGGGGACGTAAAAGACAAGGATCGATCCCTGGGTCGGGAAGATCCCCTGGAGGAGGGCACAGCAGCCCACTCCAGGATTCTCACCTGGAGCGTCCCATGGATGGAGGAGCCTGGAGGGCTACAGTCCATGAGGTCACAAAACAGTCGGACATGACTGAGCACTGAGCACCAGCTGGTTAATAGCTTCCAATCCCCTCTTTGGGATAAACCGATATTAGTCATCAGAGAAGATGATGTAAAATGATGTAAAATTATGGGATGGAATGAGGGTGACAGCCCCAGATTTTAAAACCAGCAAGTCCCGCATCCCAGGAAACTGCTCAGTCCCACTCAAAGGGGGGTGTTGGTTACCCCAGATGGTAGAGTCACCAGCTTGAGTGGAGGAAACCTGGAGGGGCTGGGGTGTGGGGTCAGACCCAGTTCCAAATTCCAGTGGCCCCTGTCAGCTCGGTGACCCTGAGTGACCCTCTAACCTTCTCAAACCTCTGTGTTATCAAAATGGGGTGAATGCCTAGTCTTAGGGTGCTGTGAGGTTTACGGAACATTAGATATAAGTTGTGGAACACCATGCCCTCGCCCATTCCCACTGCCACAATAATTTCTGAAGTTATAAAAGCATCGCGTTGGCAAAAATAAAAATAACTGCCACCTCATCTATCGGATGAGACAAGGCAAAATATGCACATATAAGGAATGATGAACTGTATTTACCTAAAACAGATAGCTAATAAGGACCTGCTGTCTAACACAAGGGACTCTACTCAATATTCTGCAATGATCTATATGGGGAAGGAGTCTAAAAGAGTGGATATATGTATATGTATAACCAATTCACTTGCTGTACACCGGAAACACACACGCACACACACACACAAACGCACACACGCACACAAGCACACATCGCATGCACACATGCACACACACACACACAAACACATGCACACGCGTGCACACACACACGCACAGAAAGAAATAACAATCTTTAGGCTCTCAGGTGGGTTGCGATGGGCTCTCGGAAGTAGGTTCTGGAAATGTGATGGCCAGTGACAGTAAAATTATGCCATCCATGGTGGTCCCTTCCTCTTCACTCCCATGCGATTTCCCCAGGAAAGCAAGACTTCAACCGAAAGTCCACCTCTTTCACCATCTCCTGGCTGGACAGATGGTGCTTACATAAAGGACCTTGCCCTCCACTAAAATTCTGTTTTGGGGCTACATAAAAATGACAATGACTTGGAAGTCACAGTTTTTAATTAATGTATTCAGAGAGAGTACAGATTAAGGCTGCTAACCAAGAGAGTATTTAATGCCCACAGGCCAGCTCATGCCTGCTGAAGCAAAAATCTCCCTAGCAGTGGAGCTTTCAAGAATTGCTATTTCCTGCATTAATAATACTCAAAACCACATTCATAACAATATAATTAGCAACACAGTTCCTATCATACAGCACGTGAGGACTCTGCATTATTAATTACACCAACAGAGCCTTCACGCCGAGAGCCAAGCTCTAATTTTAGCTTTCAAGGTAAATGAACCTAAACGTGGGGTCGGGGGAGCCCCGCAGAGCAGGGTGCCTGGTGCACAGCTCCCATCTCTCTGGTGATCACTAAATAACAACGAATGCCCTGTCCACAGTGCCTTGGGGAATGACATAGGTTTTAAAGTCCAAGTTTGAGTGAATTTGGCTGCGCTCCCAAATTTTGTGTATGGCAAAATATGATGAATATCTGAGCAGTGCTTATTCTATCTAAGCCTCCATCTTTAAATCCACAGGACCTCATGATACTTGTTGATGGATAAGCTGAGCAGGAAGGCCTTCCTGAGGGTCTCAGAGACCAAGTCTTACTCCAGTGGGCTTGGCCACTATTTCCAACCCCTCCTTCAACACTGTGGGTGATTTTGTAGGACTCTTGCCTCTAGTACCAGAAGCACTCAGATAAGGACAATGCATATTTTGTCATCTCTGGTTTTGCTAAAGGCCTGTACTAGTCCTGACAAAGGAAATAAAATACTGAAACAGTTGTTTGTTGTTTAGTTGCTATGCCGTCTCTTTTGTGATTCCATCAACTGTAGCCCACCAGGCTCCTCTGTCCATGGGATTCTCCAGGCAAGAATACTGGAGTGGGTTGACATTTCCTCCTCCAGGGGATCTTTCTGACCCAGGGATTGAACCTGAGTCTCCTGCATTGCAGGTGGATTCTTTACCCCTGAGCCACCAGGGAAGCCCATTGAAACAGAATAGCTCTAACTTATATTCTTTGTGCAGCTTATAAGGGCACCCATTTCTGTATATCTTCACAAAAGTCTTACCCTCGAAAAAATAAGTTTGCCAATTGGATAGATACAAAATGATAGGAAATTGTTATTTTCATTTGCCATCATGGATTATGAAGAGTACAGTTCAGCTGAGATGGCAACAAGGAGGAGGACGTTAGACCCAGAATGAACTGGGGCAGGATCAGATGATGCTTCTGGAAGGTGCCCTGGCTCTCCACCTGTCAGTAAGGTACCCAGCCGCCCTCATCAGCACCTTCCCCACACTGCCCTTTACCGTGAGATCTCCCTGCTCAGAATGCCCAGAGTAGGCATTCCTCCACTAGAATCTAGCCCTTCGGTGTTTTCTTACTCTTTGTGTTCCATTAAAAAGGCAGTAATAATTTTAAAAGACTGTTTTCCAAGGATCTACCAGAGATTAGATGGACATTAGGCTAGTTTCTGAGGATGCTGAAATAAATAAGCCCTGTTCCCTAACTCAGAGGAGCTCAAAGCCCAGGGAGGAAGATGGACGAGTGAAACAAAACCGCTGAATATAATTCACTGTGAAAAACAAAAACCTAAGTGAGCCCTGTGTATACATCATAAAGGGCTTCTTCTATCTAACCCGCTCCCGCCTGACAGTGCACAAGCAGGTTAAGAAACAGCAGTGTCTCCCACTGTGACTTTATGTTCCCGTGTAGTATGAAGAGGAGCATCCAGTCTGGCTCTCACTCACTGGGTGAAACTGCAGTGACCTGACCCCCAGCTCCTCGGTGCCCCTTGACACTCAGGATGGGCATGGTGGAGATGCCTTGGCTCAGGGAAGGGAGTTGCTCCCTTTTCTGTGTGGGGGTCAGAAGAGTGCCCACAGGGATGGAGACGGGGAATGGACTTGACACAGCAGGGGAAGGAAAGGGTGCCCTGAGCTGAGAGAGCAACACTGACATCTATGCTGCTGCTGCTGCTGCTAAGTCACTTCAGTCGTGTCCGACTCTGTGTGACCCCATAGACGGCAGCCCACCAGGCTCCTCCATCCATGGGATTTTCTAACAACCATGTGTAAAACGGGGCTTCTGGTGCCTCAGCGGTAAAGAATCTGCCTGCCGACGTGAGGGACATAAAAGCCAAGGTTTCATCCCTGGGTCAGGAAGATCCCCTGAGGAGGGAATGGCTACCCACTCCAGTATTCTTGCCTGGAGAAGCCCATGGACAGAGGAGCCTGGAGGGCTACAGTCCACGGGGTCGAGAAAGAGTCAGACATGACTGAGCACTGAGTACCAGCTGGTTAATCATCTCCAACCCCATCTTCGGGATAAACCGATGATATTAGTCATCGAAGAAGATGATGCAAAATGATGTAATGTAAAATTATGGGATGGAATGAGGGTGATCAACTTTTTCACCTGGGACAGCCTCAGATTTTAAAACCAGAATGTCCGCTGTGTGCGGTGATGCTATGTGAAGGGCTAAGGACACAAGAAACAGTTACTTCTCTCGAGGAATTCATCGCTTAGGAAGACAGACTAGTGAACAATAATGAAGTGACACTGTGAGAAATAAAATGGTACAAATAGGTTTGTTTCAGTTCAGTTCAGTCGCTCAGTCGTGTCCAACTCTTTGCGACCCCATGAATCACAGCACGCCAGGCCTCCCTGTCCATCACCAACTCCCGGAGTTCACTCAAACTCATGTCCATCGAGTCGGTGATGCCATCCAGCCATCTCATTCTCTGTTGTCCCCTTCTCCTCCTGCCCCCAATCCCTCCCAGCATCAGAGTCTTTTCCAGTGAGTCAACTCATCTCATGAGGTGGCCAAAGTATTGGAGTTTCAGCTTTCGCATTAGTCCTTCCAATGAACACCCAGGACTGATCTCATTTAGAATGGACTGGTTGGATCTCCTTGCAGTCCAAGGGACTCTCAAGAGTCTTCTCCAGCATCACAGTTCAAAAGCATCAATTCTTCAGTGCTCAGCTCAATTCACAGTCCAACTCTCACATCCATACATGACCACTGGAAAAACCATAGCCTTGACTAGACGGACCTTTGTTGGCAAAGTAATGTCTCTGCTTTTTAATATGCTATCTAGGTTGGTCATAACTTTCCTTCCAAGGAGTAAGTGTCTTAATTTCATGGCTGCAATCAGCATCCGCAGTGATTTTGGAGCCCCCAAAAATAAAGTATGACACTGTTTCCACTGTTTCCCCATCTATTTCCCATGAAGTGATGGGACCAGATGCCATGATCTTCTTTTTCTGAATGTTGAGCTTCAAGCCAAACTTTTCACTCTTCTCTTTCACTTTCATCAAGAGGCATTTTTAGTTCCTCTTCACTTTCTGCCATAAGGGTGGTGTCATCTGCATATCTGATATTATTGATATTTCTCCCAGCAATCTTGATTCCAGATTGTGCTTCTTCCAGCCCAGCGTTCCTCCTGATGTACTCTGCATATAAGTTAAATAAGCAAGGTGACAATATACAACCTTGACGTACTCCTTTTCCTATTTGGAACCAGTCTATTGTTCCATGTCCAGTTATAACTGTTGCTTCCTGACCTGCATACAGGTTTCTCAAGAGGCAGGTCAGGTGGTCTGGTATTCCCATCTCTTTCAGAATTTTCCACAGTTTGTTGTGATCCACACAGTCAAAGGCTTTGGCATAGTCCATGAAGCAGAAATAGATGTTTTTCTGGAACTCTCTTGCTTTTTCCATGATCCAGCGGAGCTTCCCAGGTGGCTCAGAAGTAAAGAACCTACCAGCCAATGCAGGAGACTCAAAAGACATAGATTTGATCCCTGGGTTGGGAAGATCCCCTAGAGGAGAAAATGGCGACTCAGTCCAGTACTGTTGACTGGAGAATCCCATGGACAGAGGAGCCTGGTGGGCTATCGTCCATGGGGTCGCAAAGAGTTGGACACAACTGAGCACACTAGCACGCATTCATGTGTGAAAGAGATGGCTGGTGGGAGCTCAGCTCAGTGCTCTGTGATGACCTAGAGGGTTGGGATGCAGGAGGGAGGCTCGAGAAGGAGGGGATACCTGTATCATAGAGCTGATTCACGGTGTTGGATAGCAGAAACCGGCACAACATGGCATAGCAATTAGCCTCCAATTAACAAAAATAAAGGAGACTCCAAAGAGGAAGGTCCATTGAGCTAGGTTTTGAATGTGAAAAGGAATTTTCCAGACAGAAAAGAGGGAAAATCACATGCAGACACGTAGAACATCAGGCCATAATATTAATAGTATATTTGAAGATGTCTGACATGACTCGGTGGTGGTGGGGGGGGTTGGGGGGAGCAAGATTGACAGGAAATGAAGCCCAGGGCCTATAACATGTGTATTATCAATATTCCCTGTTATATATTTTGCAGATATTAACAAGTATTTGGCAAAAGAATAAGAAATATCCCAGGTTGAAGTAGTTTGGAATAAAATATTGAATGAATTACAATGAAGCAAATTTTCTGCAGGAATTCTCAGAGCCATCAGCTGAATTCCCATGAGAAAGTGACAGGCTTTCCCAAATTTATCAGTAGGTTGAATCCTTTAAAACAAAAATCAAATTTGCCATTTTTGTAGATCAGAAACAGTCAAATAGTGGCGATTTTATATGATTAAACCTAGCATTTTACCATCAAGTTCTTTGATCAGGGACTTCTGTTTTGGAGAACAGTTTGCAAAATACGAGTAGAAGTGTTTTCCCACCCAGAGCAGAACCCCTCATGAAAACAGAATATGTCATATTTTTCTCGCATACCGTCCCTACTTCCAGACTAATTTAATAAAAACTTTTGAAATCAGGCTGTCTGATGGGCTTTTCTCCAGGACAAGAAGATCTCCCTACAAATAGCAGAAATGTTTCCAAGTCACCCCTTAGGTGCTTGAGGGCATAATAGGCAAAAAGGAGAATCAGATCAGCAGACAGCCCAAGGTCAACAGACTGGACTCAGTGTTCGCCGTATCAAGGCCTCACCCCTGAATCTTCATTGGAAGAACTGATGCTCCAATAGTCTGGCCACCTGATGCGAAAAGCTGACTCATTAGAAAAGACCCTGATGCTGGGAAAGATTGAGGGAGGGAGGAGAGGGCAACAAAGAATGAGATGTTTAGATAGCTTCACCAACTCAATGGACATGAATTTGAGCAAACCCCAGGAGATAGTGAAGGACAGAGGAGTCTGGCAGGCTACTGTCCATGGGATCACAGAGTCAGACACGACTCAGGACGAACAACAGCAAGAAAGGCCTCACCCCATCCTGGAGACCAGAGCCAAGTGACAGACTAAGAAACTGTGTGTGGTCCACCTGGACCACACAAGCTGGGCACCCAGGGGAGCTGGGCTGCTGGTCAAATGCCCAGGTGGCCTCCATCACTGGCCAGAGAGGATGGAACCTCTTTAAGATGCTTTTGCCTCTAGTGACACAAAAATCCTTCCCCCCCTCCGTGTGACCCCAGTCTGGCCTGGGTAAGGACATGTGTCCTCAAGAAAAAGGCGAGGTCCAAAGGTGGAGGGGTTCCTGTCCGCCGGCCTCCGGAATCACGGGCCGCTGATGGCTCAGGTGATGGAGAGTGGTTAGAGGTGGGGGTGGCAAGGCAGCTGAAAACCCTCCTGGGGGCTGAGGGGGTGGGAGGACGGCCTAGAAGGTGAGCACAGGCCAGCATCAAACATGGCTGCTTGTTAATCCTGCGCCCCGGCTTGTCACTGTGTGGCCTTAGGCCAGCCACTCAGTCTCTCTGTGCTCAAAATGCAGCATCCTTCTCAGGGATGCTCTGGCATTTAAACAAGATGACGCACGTAAGGCGCCAGGCCCAGTCCTGAGCTGGCACGTAGCCAGTGCTGTGTCATCAATCACGTTACTCCAGGTTTGTTTTGCTTTTTCTTCTGAAGTTTACACATTGCCTTTTTGGAGATTTTTAAGAAGTTTATTTTTTTGATTGTTATATGACATCAAAAATCATGTTCGCATGACTGTGGGTCTATGGTTTTTTTTTTTTAAGGACAGAGAGACTATTTTCCTTTTGATTCCTAGAAAGATCAGTTTTTAATTTTTTTTTTCACCTGAATGACAATATAAAACCCCAGGAGACTTTGTCAGGGACAATACAGTTTACTTTTCACTGAGAAACAACTAGTTTCTCAGCTAGATCAAGTTTCTCTTGATCTTCCTTCTTTTAGAAGGAAAAGTGTAGATTTCCTTAGTTTCTTCTTCCTGTGTGAAGACCTCGATATAGAAATACTGAGAAGGCATAATTGCGGGGGAAAAAATATATTTCAAGCAAAAATTCTTTTAAATCCATGACAGACTGGTCTGTTTTTTCTTCTTCGCTTCTTTACTGAGAAAACTGAGTTTGTGACTGACAGCCCAGAGGGTGTTGGGAATTCGGCATATCAGTGTCTGGGGTCAACACTAGCTGTTCCTGGGATTTCCTGGTGGTCTAGAGGCTAATACTCCATGTGCCCAATGCCGGGCGACTGGGTTCGCTCTCTGGTCGGGGAACCACACACGCCATCAGTGGAACAAGAAAAAGACCCCGCATGCCGCAATTAAGACTGAGTGCAGCCAATAAATTGTTTTTTAAAAAAGAATAAAACAAAACAAAAACCCTCCAGTCCCTCTTACTGTTTTATGTGGTTACTGTGCTGTGCTTAGCTGCTCTGTCCTGTCCAACTCTTTGCGAAATCATTGACTGTAGCCCGTCAGGCTCCTCTGTCCATGGGGACTCTCCAGGCAAGAATACTGGACTGGGTAGCCAGTTCCCTTCCCCAGGGGATCTTCCCAATCCAGGAATCGAACCCAGGTCTCCCGCACTCCAGGTGGATTCTTTACTGACTGAGCCACCAGGAAAGCCCTTATATGGTTACAGATCACAGCAGTTTGCAAAGAGCTCTCGTGGAGATGTTCCCCTAACTATCCAGAGGGGAGGTCAAAAGACGATCCCTCCTCCTTTTACAGGCAGTCAAAGCAAGACGATAATGTTACGCACAATGCCCTGACCAGTAGTGACCAGGGCTGGAGTGGGATTCGAGTCCAGGTCTTTTCCTGTCTGTCCCTGGCTGCCCCTGATTTCTGAAGCCCCTGCTCCACTGAGTTGCCTACAGCATAGTGCAGGGACTTACTTATTACAGGGGTCACCCCCAAGGGTAAGAAAGTAAGTCCAGCTGTTGAGGGAGGAAGCCCCCTTTCATTGATATGATGTCACTGGTCCCTTTAACATCAGGTCTGGGGATGAGGGACTTGGGCATGGGTGACACAGCATCTTGGCAACCGAGGAGGCGGGTTGGGAATGTGACTTGGTGAGCACCTCCCCATGAGTCACCCCCAAACCTCGCACTTGCTGGGCTCAAGTCCTGGGATGTCTCATCGGCTTTCTTAACACAGCAGAAGAAGAAAGAGGGTTTTTTCCCTGATGGGCCTGGACTACATTTCTAAGCAACAGACTCCGTTTTGCTTTCTCTCAGCATCAAGGAGGCATTAAGAATAAAGATGTGAATGGATAAAGATGTACAAATGGAATATTACTCAGCCATAATAAGGAAAGAAGTAATGCCATTTGAAGCAATGTGGATGAACCTAGAGATTGTCATACAGGGTGAAGGAAATCAGAGGACAACTATCATATGATGTCACTTATATGTGGAATCTAAAAGAAATCATACAAATGAGCTTCCTTACAAAACACTCACAGACTTAGAGAATAAACTTATGTTACTGGTGGGAAGGGTCGGGGGAGGGACAGTTAGGGAGTTTGGGATGGACATGTGCACACTGCTGTATTTAAAATGGATAATCAAAAAAAAAAAAAAAGGATAATCGACAAGGACCTACTGTGTGGCACAAGGAACTCTGCTCAATATTATGTAACAACCTAACTGGAAAAATGATTTGAGAAAAGAATAGACAGATATATAAAACTGAATCCCTTTATTGTATAACTGAAACACATGTTTAATCAGTTATGCTATAATGTAATGTAAAATGTGAAAAAGAATATATATGTATAATTCATATATATCAAGATAAATTAGGGATAAATTAGGAGTTTGGGGTTAAAAGATACACACAAAAGTGAAAGTGAAAGTTGCTCAGTTGTGTCCAACTCTTTGCAGCCCCATGGACTATACAGTCCAGAATTCTCCAGGCAAGAATACTGGAGTGGGTAGCCTTTTCCTTCTCCAGGGGATCTTCCCGACCCAGGGATTGAACCCAGGTATTCTGCATTCCAGGCAGATTCTTTACCAGCTGAGCCACCAGGGAAGCCCAACAGATACAAACAAATAGATAAAATAGATAAGACAACAGAGAGCTACTGCACAGCACAGGGAACTATATTCAACATCCTATAATAAACCATAATAGAAAAGAAGCTTAAAAAGAATACGTGTATCTATATAAATGGCTTACTTTTCTGTACACCAGAAATGAACACAACATTGAAAATCAACTGTATTCCAACTAAAAAGAAATGACTACAGACTGACTTTGTGAGCTGGGCTGCTGAGCATTGCATATGACTAAGAAATGAAAAATCCCTGCTCTGCACCCAGAGCCTTCCAGTCCTGCTGCCTGGACCATTTCTCTTTTCTATTCACTAGGATGAAGTCAGGCAAGTCTGAGAAGGAAAAGCTATCATAATAGCGAAGATTCAATGGGAGAGGAGGAGTACTAACCTGAAGCTTCATTCAACGTGCCCTTTCCTTTTCCCTTTCCACCATTGTCATCAAGGTCGGTACGGATGTTTATTCCACCCATTTGTGAAGAGCCTGCCATGGACACACACGGCACCAAAAGAGGATTTTCTGGAGTCAGCCCACTCCAACCAGCTGTGTGACCTTGGGCACAGAACCTTCCTGAAGCCTCCATCTCAGTTTACTCATCTGAGAAACACCAGCTTGTGAGACGGAGTCAATCACTCATTTATTCGTTTATTCCTTCACTCACGAAACGTGTACTGAACCTGCTGTGCGCCAGACACTTATTTCTTTGCTCACTGAACGCTTACTGAGCTGCCCACTCTGTTTACTGGGCACCTACTACATGCCAGGCATTATTATTACTAAACACGACGGGGTGTACTTTTCATTTGACCGTCAAGACGACCCTGTGGCAGTTCCTTTCATTATCTTCATGTTGCTGCTGCTGCTAAGTCACTTCAGTTGTGTCCGACTCTGTGTGACCCCATAGACGGAAGCCCACCAGGCTCCCCCATCCCTGGGATTCTCCAGGCAAGAACACTTCATGTTACAGATGATGAAATGGCAGCAAAGACAGTTGAAATAACTCAGGGTCACATCCCCAGTAAGCGGCTGAACTGGGATGGGAATTCACACTCAGTCGTCTGTGCCAGTTCTGGAGAATAAAGCACACGGCTCAGTCCCTAATCTGAAGATGCTCACAGCTTAGTAGCGAGACAGGTGTGAAAGTGGTTGTGATATGTAGGCACGGGTTCACAACAGAGCTATGACCTATGGAGGGAACTCAACCCGTCTGAGAGTTGGAGGTCAAGGAAACCTTAACAGATAGCGATTTCAAGTGAAATCTTGAAGGACGTGTGTATTTTCTCGATGAAGGAGGGGAGGGAAGGAGGGGCAAGGCATTTCGGGCAGAGAGAGAAAGGGGTACAAAGCACAGAAAAGGTCAGACGTGTTTGGGAAACGGTCAGGAGTTGAGCAAGGTTGGAACGCAGGATATTTACAAGAAAGGGGAGGGACATGAAGCTAAAAGGATAAGCAGGGGCTTTAATGTTCTCTGGTCACATACACAGACCGGAGCAGTCACTGCCCTCCTCCGCGCCGGTAACCATGGTGATGATAGTGGTGATGATGATAATAGATTAGATTTGCACAACACCTAGTGGTTTATGAAACACGATCACATACATTACAGTGTATCATCTGATCCCATGAAGAAGGCAACACAGGGAGTATTTTTAATCCCCCTGTTATACACAAAGAGTTTAACCTCCACTTGTTTACAAGAGTTTGTCCCAAAGGTATTCAGCCACCCCCAAAGGCACTCAGCCACCCCCAAAGGCAGTGATGAAACAATGTTTTTTTATTTGTTTGCTTTGCATTTGGAGTCTAGGAGTCTACTGCTACTTCTCTTATCCAGTAAGAGAAAAAAAAATCAATCAGATCCACTAAAAGTTCAGAGTTAATGTTCACCAAATAACCATGCACTCCCTTGAATCTCCTAATCCCTGCCCCCCACCCCCCACTACCCCGACTTCCAGTTGGGCCAACGTCACACGCCTAATTCTGACCAGTGGGTTGGGACTAGAAGTGAGGTGTCATTTCAGGTTAAAGTAGTTACTTCCTTTCTTTTAATTGCTTTTCACCTGACACAGGGACATCTTATCTTCTAGATGTGATAGCTTCAAGATGGCAGAGGGTGGCCAACTCAAGCTGGAAATAAGTCTTTATTGGGTCAAGCCAGCTGCAGTTTTGGGTCTTATCTTTACTCTGACATAGCCTGACCTGTCCTTCCTACAACAGTTTTCCAATGTTGGCATTTATTCCTTACCTTCTATTAGTCTTTATCTCAGGTTGACACATATCTTCTAGAGAACAGAGACAAACAGAAGTATTCGAGAAAGCATGCTATTGCTAATCTCACAATAGGGTTGGCTGAGCTCACTTCTCTTTCTTGCTCAAAAGTCTTCAAAGATTTTCCACTGCTCCAGCTGATGTCTGAATTCCTGAGCCTGGCGGGTAAGATATTTTGTGATCTACTCATCTTTGTATTCTATTTCCCACCAGAATCTCCTCCCCAATTTAATTTCCTGCCTCAGTGCACCCCGTAGAGTTCCTGCATACGTCCTTCAAGAATTATTTGCAGTCCTCCTTCTCCTACTGGATCGTAAGTTCCTTGAAAGCAGAGCTGTGGCGATTGTTTGGAAAAAGAAATTCTTCCCAGGAAGAACATGGCACAAAAGGAATATGCATGGGACTGAATGCCTTGGAAAAATGAATCTGTCAGAAAGGACCACTTTGCTTGGGACACTTTTAGACTCCCAAAGCAGTCTAGCTGATTTTAAAAATGATGTCATTTAGGTACTGATGAAGCTATTTGCAGGGCAGGAGTAGAGACTCAGATACAGAGAACAGGCTTATTTATGGACATGGAGGTAGTAGGGGAAGGAGAGAGTGGGATGAATTGAGAGAGCAGCATTGAAATATAGACATTGCCATGTGCAAAACAGACAGCTAAAGGGAAGGCACTGTATGACACAGGGATCTCAACCTGGCACTCTGTGACCATCCAGAGGGGTGGGATGGGATAGGACGAGTGGATACCCATGGCTGATTCGTGTTAATGTACAGCAGAATACTGCAAAATCCTGTAAAGCAATTATCCTTCAATTAAAAAAAAAGAAGGAACCTGCCCTCCTCTCCTCGCTTCCTTCCTTCCCCAGTTAGCCTGAGATCCTGCAGGCTTTAGATCCTCTGGGCCTCGTCATAGAACTGAGGACTCTCGTTTTCTCCTGGTACCTCCCAAGGCATGGAAAGACCTGGTGGGTAAAGATATCTCAGTACAAAATGGATAAAATCATATCCAAGTACAAAAGCATCCCTTGCACTCTGTTATTATAATAATAGCATGGCTGGTATTTTCCTCCCAACTTCTCCCCATGGAGAATTCAAAAGGCACTCCACGTGAAGGTTCAGCATCATCAGAAGGCATACACGATCAGCATAAACGTCTCATTCTAGATGAATCCACTTCAATTATATATTTAATTCAGCTGAGCACTCCCCAAAGAACGGTTATTCTGTATTCACCTGCCAAAGTATTTCCGATAACCTCATGGGGACAAGGATTTGCCAAAATTCATGCAACCTTTCTTATATTAATGCAGAAGAACTTGAAGGTTATTAAGTCCATGCTTCTGACAGCCCCTGCAGTTACAAATAAAGCAGCTAATGAGAAGAAAAACTGCCCCTACCGCCTTATTTCCTAATCCCCAGCCATCTTTACGCAAGAGTGCTGTGACAAATGGTACTTTTCACCTTTTTAGCACGCCCCTTCTCGGATTACAGATTTAGATGGATAGCATGACCACAAGAGTTAAACTCCCCGAAGCAAATGATTGCCTCTAGCACCTACCATATGCAATTCGGGTGAAATTTCCAAGCGCCAAATGAAATAATTGCAACAGGGAAGTCTAACTCGGCAAGTGAATTTATAAAAATTAAAAGGTCTGTGAGGTGATGCTCGTGGACCTATTTGTCACATTTTTCCTCATTAAGATTTAATTGAAATGAACTCTGGTAACTGTAAGAAAAGTTACATTCTTATTTTAGACTAGCCGATACAAGAAGGTAATCTTTTAAGCATCCAGTTTCCATTTGGGGTCAGCTCCATGCCCTGCTGTTTCACAATGGACACTCATGTGATCGTACCAGTGAAATTCAAAATACAAGAAATATCATTATTGCTGCTAAAAATGGAGTCGAGTTTTGACATTCAGGAGCCTGGGTGTCTGTGTTTGAAGGCACAATTAAAACAGCTTCTGAACCAACTCGAAAATGTGAATTGGCCCCCTACCATGTAAAACTAATTTGAAGGAAATGGAGAGTCAAAATATTGTCAGCTAACATAATTACCTTATATAGACGAAGTCATTCATTTATCTGTACTTCAGTGTAATTGTAGAAGTGAGTGTTAGTGTAAAACACACTCTTATGTCTACATAAGGGGTGGGGGAGGGTTAGAATATGAGAGTATCCTTGTCTGGACCCTGCTAGGCCGCTGATGCATAGAATATCATTGAACAGCTTGCAAGTCGTGTGAGAGTGCTGGCTACCAGCAATCTCAGCTCCACGCTGCTGTCTTTCCCATCAACACTGCTGACTGAAAAAATAAATTCCCAAATGGTCCATGTCAAGGTCACCCCCCCCCCCCCCCGCAACCCACCGCTAACCCACGTGCGTGAGCCACACTTCTCAGGGCTGTCTGACACTGTTGCCATGCATCCTTTCTGGACATGATATACTTTCTTTGGGCTTCTAGGCCTTTCTCCTGAGTGCCTCCCTCCATCTCTGGTGACTTCTCCTGGGTCTCCTTTCAGGGCTCTTTCCCTCCAGTGTCGGGCCTTCTCCAACTTTTCTGCTCCTGGTCTACCCGCCTCCTTGCTCAAGACCTTCCCACGGGAGTGGGTTGGACAATGTCCACCAAGGGAATGTACGTTACTGCAGCCACTGTGGAAAACAGTGTGGAGAGTCCTTAAAAAACGAAAACTAGAACTACCATGTGATCCGGAGATCCCGCTCCTGGGCATACACACCGAGGAAAAAACCATAATTCAAAAAGATACATGCGTCCCAACGTTCACTGCAGCACTATTTATAATAGCCAACACATGGAAGTAACCTAAACGTCCATCGACAGGTGAATGGATAAAGATGTGGTATTTACGTGTGTATATATATATATATATATATGGAGAAGGAAATGGCAACCCACTCCAGTGTTCTTGCCTGGAGAATCCCAGGGATGGGGGAGCCTGGTGGGCTGCCGTCTATGGGGTCACACAGAGTCGGACACGACTGAAGTGACTTAGCATAGCATATATATATATATATATATAATGGAATATTAGTCATCAAAAGGAAATGAAGCAATGCCATTTGCAGTAACATGGATGGACCTAGAGATGATCATACTAGGTAAGTCAGAGAGAGATGAATACCACATGATGTCACTTACACGTGGAATCTAAAATATGATACAAATGAACTTATCTATGAAACAGCAACAGACCCACAGACACAGAGAACAGACTTGTGGTTGCCACAGGGGAGGGGTCTGGGAGAGGGATGGATTGGGAGCTTGGAGTTAGCAGCTGCAAACTATTATATGTAGAATGGATAGACAGCAGGGTCCTCCTCTACAGCACAATATCCTGTGATAAACTGTAATGGAAAATAATATAAAAAAGGATGCATATGTATGTATAACTGAAACACTTGGCTGTACAGCAGAGCTCAACACATTGTAAATCAACTATACTTCAAGTTTTTAAAAAGAAATATTAATACACACACATCTATCTGTGTGAGATTCATGGACATGAATTTGAGCAAACTCTAGGAGATCAGGGCTTCCCTGTTGGCTCAGATGGTAAAGCGTCTGCCTGCAATGCAGGAGACCCAGGTTTGATCCCTGGGTTGAGAAGATCATCCCCTGGAGAAGGAAATGGCAACCCACTTCAGTACTCTTGCCTGCACTATTCCATGGACTGAGAAGCCTGGTAGGCTACCGTCCACCTACCAGGCTTCTCAGTCCATGGGGTTGCAAAGAGTCAGACATGACTGAGTGACTTCACTTTCACTTTCTGGGAGATAGTGGAGGACAAAGGAGCCTTGCATGCTGGAGCCCATGGGGTCGCAAAGGGACACAACTTAGTGACTGAACAACAATTGAGTAAATGGCTCTCCACTCCCCCACAAGCTTATGAAAGCTTGAATACCACGTTCCCTGCTCACCTCTGAAATCCCTGCACCCCACTCCGTGCCTGGCACCTAGCGGGCATCCTAAACATTTGCTACCGGAGGCAATGAATGCTCAGCACATAATAAGTGGTCAGGATATTCTGGTCATTAATACTAAGCTTGGTGAGAGCAGCAACACGTCTTCATTTTCATAATCCCCAGGCTTTGGAATACAGTGAGAATAAGAGATTATCTCGTGTTTTATCAAAGGTAATGACTATTCTTTCGACTTCATCTAATAATCAGCATTTTAAGTATATCAATGGTATTTTTCTCTATTATAAAACCATAGACAATAAAGACTGTTTATATACACAGTCATTGCCACAGCTAGAGATTGCCTAAAGCCACTGGGAAATTAATAAGGAAATAATAGTTTTCAGAGGGGTGAAAGACCTCTAATAAGAAAAAGCTAAGTGAACACATGTAGTTAAAAGTTGAATCAACTGTATGGAAATATGGTTATAGAAAGCATGGTTATAACTACTTTTTAAAAAATGAGGCAGTCCCCTTACCAATTTATAGCTATGCCTAATGAACTGGCAATGGCACCCCACTCCAGTACTCTTGCCTAGAAAATCCCATGGACGGAGGAGCCTGTGCAGTCCATGGGGTCGCGAAGAGTCAGATATGACTGAGAGACTTCATTTTCACTTTTCACTTTCACACGTTGGAGAAGGAAATGGCAACCCACTCCAGTGTTCTTGCCTGGAGAATCCCAGGGACGGGGGAGCCTGGTGGGCTGCTGTCTGTGGGGTCACACAGAGTCAGACACGACTGAAGTGACTTAGCAGCAGCAGCAGCAATGAAGTAAGCATGCCTGATATTTCTAAGAAAGAAGGAGTAAGATAAGAATATTCCTTAGACTCAGACTGGGGGGAAGGCAAACTCTAGAGTTTTCTAGAAAACTCTACATCTAGAAAAACCAAAGTTAACCTTTATTAAATAGATTTTTAAGAAGTAACTCTATGTGCTAATATTATCATATCCAGAGATTATTCCAGAGAGTCACATTAAAACTGTGAAAATACTTCCTTTTCTTAAAGAATTTACAGAATTTTCATGAGTAGACAAACCTCCCTCAGGGTTCCAGGCATTGGTTTCTACATGTGCCTCTGAATATTAGAATATTTTTGTATTAAAAACCTTTATGTCATGTTTTAAGAGGCTCTTTGGGTGTATGTACTGAATTACAAACCACAGTGTTATTAAAAACATTTAAAAACATCTGCTCAGAGAGTCTAAAACAGCACAGCAGAAAGCCTAGAAGGCAGTCACAACACTTTAGACCTGATCTTGTGAAGGATGAAACCAAATATCAGCGTAAGGACAGATGCCTATGTATTCCCTGAGGACCCTGAGCCAGTGATGTTCTTTTGGAAGCTCTCCAGATTTCTTCCTCCTAGAATTCACAGACTCCCTGACAGAGAATCTCGGTGGATAGCAAAATGGACTGAATGCTCAATGGTCGGAATGGTCCGAGAATTAACATCTGTGAGTGTTGTGGCTTTGGCTCCAGGCTCCCTGTTTCTTCCTGGGCTTCAACCTTCACAGTGACCTTCAAGGCTGTAATTGCCAGGTAGTCAGGTGTTAAGAAGACGCCCAGCTTATATTCAATCCCTTTTTGACAATCTACCTGTCTCGAATACCTTCTAATCCAACACATCAGAAACCAAACATGCAAACAAAAAACCAACTCAGCGACTCTGCACTCAGTCCCCAACCCTGACATCCACCCTACAAAAAACCTTCATCCAGTCCCTACTCAGTGAGGGTGTCCAGCACCCAGCCTGTTTGGATAACCAGGGAGAAAGCGGATACCTCCTTCTCCCTCACACCTTTTATCCAATCTAATCACTAACTTTTCTTTCCTCAGATCTTTCAGATGCACTCATTTTTCTGTGTTCTTCACCTTCAACAGCTGTGCACTGATTTAGGATAAAATTTTGAATATCATAAGGGTCCAGCTTGTGCCTCCAGCCTCATGTTGAACCATGCTCTCTATTTGGCTGTTTGGGTTCCAGCCACATTCAAATTTTTTAGTCCCTGAAAGATCACTATATAAAAACCCCTGCTCATACAGGGTTTTTAATCATTTTGGGAGAGTTTCCCCTCCATTCCCCTTCTACCTCCAACCTCCATGACTTTTACTTTCTCTCTCTGCTTTTCTTTCCTAAACCTTACTGTGATTATAATTTTACATTCATGAGTTTTATTTATTCAGTGTATATCATTCCAATATGTTAAACTGTACTGACCTCAGGACCAACTAAATAGACCAATTACCTAGAACAAATTTAAACATTTATCAGGACACTCCCCCTCCAAAAAAAAAAAAAAAAGCCCAAAGCCCAGATTTTTTCACAGGGGAATTTGTCCAAGGTGGTTTCATAGAGAACTTCTGCAATAGCTTTAAAAGACAAGTAACTTCAATGCCACTTAGATATTTCTAAGCCTCGGCACTGAGAAGAAACATCATAAAAGGAGAACTTTAGTTGGATATTTTTAAGACCGATGCAGAAATTGTAAATAAATATTAACAAATGGAACCTGTGACACACCAAAAGTATTTGCCCCAAGTAGAATTTGTTCCAAGAATGAAATGCTAATTTACTAAGAAACTTATCAAGGTAAAATAGATTTGTGCACAGAAGAATTGCCCTGAATCCACTCTCAGTTCTGCCACTTATTGCTTGTCCGATCTTATTCAAGTTATTTAACCTCTGTAAATGTGAGTTTTATTTTTTTTTTTTCACTTTGGAGTGAAAGTACTAATAATACTGAGTTCTAGACTGGGTAAGGATTAAGTGAGTTGTTACATGTAAGATCTTAGAATACCACTTTAGATAACAACTGCACCAAGTAAGCACCAATTACTTTTATTAATATATCTAATTGCAATAATAAAAAGAGAAAAAATAATATCATCTCTTTGGACACTATAAATACAATAGATAAAATTCAATGTCCATCTGTTTCTTTAAAGAGCTCTTAATAAGAATAGATAGATATTACTCTAACATGAGAAATATGTCTATCTCAAATCATAAGCCATCATCCTGCTTAATGAAAAAAATCTAGAAGCATTCCCATTAAAGTCAGACACAAGATAAGGATGTCAATTATCCTATTATTTAATACTTTTTTGATGGTACTAGCCAATATAATTAGACAAAAGAAGAAAAGAATATAAAAACTGGACAAGTCTTTGTAAAATCACCATAATCTGCAAATGAGATAACTTAGTTGGAACATCCACCCAAGAAGACAAACTGAAAAGAGAGCTTCTGAAACTATTAAGAAGATTCTCTATGATGCCTAGGAATAAAATTAATATACAGAACTCAATAACTTTTATAAATACAGTGAAACCAATTAAACTATAAAATAAATGAAAAGACCATATTTATGATAATGAACCAAAAACAGATGTAGATGCAAAGTTATCATGTAAAATAAAATACACGTCTATCTCTATATACAAAATACAAATACATGTGCACATACATGCAAAAAAAAAAAAACTCTCAACACTTTACCAGGGGACACAAAAAGGACCTTAATATTGGAAAGGCTATCCAAAATTATGGATGGAAAGAGCAAAGGTCATAATGACAGCGATTTCTCCAATGTTAATTTAATTAACTTCAATGTAAATTTAGTTTCCATCTAGTCAAAGCTATGTTTTTTCCAGTAGCCATGTATGGATGTGAGAGTTGGATTATAAAGAAAGTTGAGCACTAAGGAGTTGATGCTTTTGAACTGTGGTGTTGGAGAAGTCTCTTGAGAGTCCCTTGGACTGCAATGAGATCCAACCAGTCCATCCTAAAGGAGATCAGTCCTGAATATTCATTGGAAGGACTGATCCTGAAGTTGAAACTCCAATACTTTGGCCACCTGATGCGAAGAACTGACTCATTGGAAAAGACTCTGATGCTGGGAAATATTGAAGGCAGGAGGAGAAGGGAACGACAGAGGATGAGATAGTAGGATGGCATCACCGACTCAGTGGACGTGAGTTTGAGCAAACTCTGGGATGGTGATTGACAGGGATGCCTGGCATGCTGCAGTCCATGGGGTCACAAAAAGTCAGACACGACTGAGCGACTGAACTAAACTGAAATTTAATTTCTCCAATGTATATTTAATAGCATTCCAATGCTGCTGCTGCTGCTGCTAAGTCGCTTCAGTCATGTCCGACTCTGTGCGACCCCATAGACGGCAGCCCACCAGGCTCCGCCGTCCCTGGGATTCTCCAGGCAAGAACACTGGAGTGGGTTGCCATTTCCTTCTCCAATGTGTGAAAGTGAAAAGTGAAAGTGAAGTCGCTCAGTTGTGTCCGACTAGTAGTGACCCCATGGACTGCAGCCCACCAGGCTCCTCTGTCCATGCGATAGAATACCAATAAATTTATTTTTAATTATATAGGCTAATTCTTGACCTGTATGTAGGTCAAGAAACAATAGTTAGAAACAGGCATGGAACAATGGACTGGTTCAAAATTGGCAAAGCAGTACGTCAGTACTGTATATTGTCACCCTGCTTATTTAACTTATATGCAGTGTACATTATGTGAAATGCTGGACTGGATGAAACACAGGCTGGAATCAAGACTGCTGGAAGAAACATCAACAGCCTCAGATGACACCTCCCTTATGGCCGAAAACGAAGAGGAACTAAAGAATCTATTAATGAAGGTGAAAGAGGAGAATGAAAAAACTGGTTTAAAGCTCAACATTCAGAAAACTAAGATCATGGCATCTGGTCCCATCACTTCATGGGAAATAGATGGGGAAACAGTGTAAACAGTGACATCTTATTTTCTAGGCTCCAAAATCACTGTGGATGGTGACTGCAGCCACGAAATTAAGAGACACTACTTGCTCCTTGGAAGAAAAGCTATGATCAACCTAGAGAGCATATTAAAATAAGTCAATCCTCAAAGAAATCAGTCCTGAATATTCAATGGAAAGACTCATCCTGAAACTGAAGCTCCAATACTTTGGTCCCATGATTCAAACAGCTGGCTCATTGAAAAAGCCCCTGATGCTGGGAAGGATTGAAGACAGTAGGAGAAGGGGACGACAGAGGATGAGATGGTTGGATGACATCAACAACACAATGGGCATGAGTCTGAGCAAGCTCCAGGAGATGGTGAAGGACAGGGAGGCCTGGCGTGCTGCGGTCCATGGGGTCACAGAGAGACGGACACGACTGAGTGACTGAACAGCAACAAATACACTTTTAAAGTTTAGGTGAAAAAAATAAAAACTTTAAGAATTCTATAAAGAAGAATAAGATATGATCTTAATTCTACTAGATGCTAAAGTACATTGTAATGGAAAGGTAATTTTTAAAGCTTGCTTTTGGGGGACTTCCTGGTGATCCAGGGGTTAAGACTCTGCTTTCACTGCAGGGCGTGAATTTTCGATCCCAAGTTGGGGGATTAAGACCCCACATACTGTGTGGCACAGCTTAAATAAATGAATAACTGTGGTTCGGGATAAAGATGATAAAGACAGGTTAGTTCAGTTCAGTTCAGTCGCTCAGTCGTGTCCGACTCTCCGTGACCCCATGAATCACAGCATGCCAGGCCTCCCTGTCCATCACCAACTCCCGGAGTTCACTCAAACTCATGTCCACAGAGTCGGTGATGCCATCCAGCCATCTCATTCTCTGTCGTCCCCTTCTCCTCCCACCCCCAACCCTTCCCAGCATCAGAGTCTTTTCCAGTGAGTCAACTCGTCGCATGAGGTGGCCAAAGTATTGCAGTTTCAGCCTTAGCATCAGTCCTTCCAATGAACACCCAGGATCGATCTCCCTTAGAATGGACTGGTTGGATCTCCTTGAGGTACAAGGGACTCTCAAGAGTCTTCTCTAGCACCACAGTTCAATAACATCATATCTTCGGCGATCAGCTTTCTTCACAGTCCAACTCTCACATCCATACATGACCACGGAAAAACCATAGCCTTGACTAGACGGACCTTGGTTGGCAAAGTAATGTCTCTGCTTTTTAATATATTATCAAGTTTGGTCATAACTTTCCTTCCAATGAGTAAGCGTCTTTTAATTTCATGGCTGCAATCAGCATCTGCAGTGATTTTGGAGCCCAAAAAAATAAAGTCTGACACTGTTTCCACTGTTTTTCCATCTATTTCCCATGAAGTGATGGGACCAGATGCCATGATCTTTGTTTTCTGAATGTTGAGCTTCAAGCCAACCTTTTCACTCTCCTCTTTCACTTTCATCAAGAGGCTTTTGAGTTCCTCTTCACTTTCTGCCATAAGGGTGGTGTCATCTGCATATCTGAGGTTATTGATATTTCTCCCAGCAATCTTGATTCCAGATTGTGCTTCTTCCAGCCCAGCGTTCCTCATGATGTACTCTGCATATAAGTTAAATAAGCAGGGTGACAATATACAGCCTTGACGCACTCCCTTTCCTATTTGGAACCAGTCTGTTGTTCCATGTAAAGTTCTGACTGTTGCTTCCTGACCTGCACACAGGTTTCTCAAGAGGCAGGTCAGGTGGTCTGGTATTCCCATCTCTTTCAGAATTTTCCACAGTTTATTGTGATCCACACAGTCAAAGGCTTTGGCATAGTCAATGAAGCAGAAATAGATGTTCTTCTGGAACTCTCTTGCTTTCTCCATGAACCAGCGGATGTTGGCAATTTGATCTCTGGTGCCTCTGCCTTTTCTAAAATCTGCTTGAACATCTGGGAGTTCACGGTTCACATATTGCTGAAGCCTAGCTTGGAAAATTTTGAGCATGACCTTACTAGCATGTGAGATGAGGGCAATTGTGCGGTAGTTTGAGCATTCTTTGGCATTGCCTTTCTTTGGGATTGGAATGAAGACTGACCTTTTCCAGTCCTGTGGCCGCTGCTGAGTTTTCCAAATTTGCTGGCATATTGAGTGCAGCACTTTCACAGCATCAACTTTCAAGATGTGAAATAGCTCAACTGGAATTCCATCACCACCACTAGCTTTGTTCCTAGTGATGCTTTCTAAGGCCTACTTGACTTCACATTCCAAGATGTCTGGCTCTAGGTCAGTGATCACGTTATCGTGACTATCTTGGTCGTGAAGATCTTTTTGTACAGTTCTTCTGTGTATTCTTGCCACCTCTTCTTAATATTTTCTGCTTCTGTTAGGTCCATACCATTCCTGTCCTTTATCGAGCCCATCTTTGCATGAAATGTTCCCTTGGAATCTCTAATTTTCTTGAAGAGATCTCTTGTTTTTCCTATTCTGTTGTTTTCCTCTATTTCTTTGCATTGATCACTGAGGAAGGCTTTCTTATCTCTCCTTGATAGTCTTTGGAACTCTGCATTCAGATGCTTATATCTTTCCCTTTCTCCTTTGCTTTTCACGTCTCTTTTTTTCACAGCTATTTGTAAGGCCTCCCCAGACAGCCATTTTGCTTTTTTGCATTTCTTTTCCATGGGGATGGTCTTGGTCCCTGTCTCCTGTACAATGTCACGAACCTCCATCCAGAGTTCATCAGGCACTCTATCTGTCAGATCTAGTCCCTTAAATCTATTCCTCAATTTCACGGTATAATCATAAGGGATTTGATTTAGGTCATACCTGAATGGTCTAGTGGTTTTCCCTACTTTCTTCAATTTAAGTCTGAATTTGGCAATAAGGAGTTCATGATCTGAGCCACAGTCAGCTCCTGGTCTTGTTTTTGCTAACTGTATACAGCTTCTCTGTCTTTGGCTGCAAAGAATATAATCAATCTGATTTCGGTGTTGACCATCTGGTGATGTCCATGTATAGAGTCTTCTCTTGTGTTGTTGGAAGAGGGTGTTTGTTATGATCAGTGTGTTCTCTTGACAAAACTCTATTAGCCTTTGCCCTGCTTCATTCCGTGCTCCAAGGCCAAATTTGCCTGTTACTCCAGGTGTTTCTTGACTTCCTACTTTTGCATTCCAGTCCCCTATAATGAAAAGGACATCTTTTTTGGGTGTTAGTTCTAAAAGATCTTGTAGGTCTTCATAGAACTGTTCAACTTCGGCTTCTTCAGCGTTACTGGTTGGGGCATAGGCCTGGATTACTGTAATATTGAATGGTTTGCCTTGGAAACGAACAGAGATCATTCTGTCATTTTTAAGATTGCATCCAAGTACTGCATTTCGGACGCCGGCCCCGGTGGTGCAGACGCCAGAGACGCCGGTCCCGGCGCAACCGATCAGGCAAAGAGGCGTGGCCGAGAGGAGCTACCCCACGCCTGAGGCCAGGGCCAGGGGCTGAGAGGAGCTGCCCCACGTCCAACAGGTGGTGGCTGCGCGGGCACAGGAGGGCTGAGAGGAGCTACTCCACGTTCAAGGACAGGAGGGGCGGCCTTGAGGAGTTACCCCTCGTCCAAGGTAAGGTACAGCGGCTGCACTTTGCTGGAGCGGCTGTGAAGAGATTTTCCACGACCAAGGTAAGAGAAACCCAAATAAGACGGTAGGTATTGCGAGGGGGCGTCAGAGGGCAGACACACTGAAATCATAATCACAGGAAACTAGTCGATCTGATCACATGGACCACAGCCGAATGTGGTCCACTGGAGAAGGGAATGGCAAACCACTTCAGTATACTTGCCTTGAGAACCCCATGAACAGTATCAAAGGGCAAAATGATAGGATACTGAATGAGGAAGTCCCCAGGTCATTAGGTGCCCAGTATGCTACTGGAGCTCAGTGGAGAAGTAACTCTAGAAGGAATAAAGGGATGGAGCAAAAGCAAAACCAATACCCAGTTGTGTATGTGACCGATGATAGAAGCAAGGTCCGGTGCTGTAAAGAGCAATATTGCATAGGAACCTGGAATGTTAGGTCCATGAATCAAGGCAAATTAGAAGTGGTCAAACAGGAGATGGCAAGAGTGAACATAGACATTCTAGGAATCAGTGAATTAAAATGGACTGGAATGGGTGAATTTAACTCAGATGACCATTATATCTACTACTGTGGGCAGGAATCCCTTAGAAGAAATGGAGTAGCCATCATGGTCAACAAAAGAGTCCGAAATGCAGTACTTGGATGCAATCTTAAAGACAGGTTAACAGAACAGAAATTAGAGTTCATAAGTAGGCTCAAATGGTTAGGGCAAAGAAGAAAATGCCAAATTGAAATTTCAAATCAGTGGAGAAACTATGCATTAACTAACAAAGAGTGCTTAGACAATTAATTAAATAGGATCTTCAGTCCAGATGGTAAAGAAATCTGCCTACAATACACGATACCCAGGTTCAATCCCTGGGTCAGTAAGATCCCTTGGAAAAGGGAATGGCAACCCATTCCAGTATTCTTGCCTGGAGAACTCCAAGGACAGAGGAGCCTGATGGGCTACATGGAGTCGCAAAGAGTCAGATATGACTGAGTGATTAACATTTTCACTTTCACGTTTTATACCCCCCAAATTCCATATGGATCAATTATTTAAACATGAAAAAGTCCTCCACATTTTAAAAGTGGCATTAGAAAGCACAGAATATATTTTAATTATTACTAGCTCAGAGGACTAATGCTAAATATGAAATGCAAAACAAAAGACACAGGGGAAATACTGCTTCATGTGACATATCAAAAAACATTTGGGTTAAGGTTACCATCTTTCTAAATTCCATATATATGCATTAGTATACTGTATTGATGTTTTTCTTTCTGGCTTATTTCACTCTGTATAATAGGCTCCAATTTCATCCACCTCATTAGAACTGATTCAAATGCATTCTTTTTGATGGCTGAAAAATACTTCATTGTGTATATGTACCGAACCTTGACCCTGTATACGAGACTGCAAAAGAGACATAGGCGTATAGAACAGTCTTTGGGACTCTGTGGGAGATGGTGAGGGTGGGATGATTTGGGAGGATGACATTGAAGCACGTATATTATCATATGTGAAATGAATCACCAGTCCAGGTTCGACGCATGATACAGGATGCTTGGGGCTGGTGCACAGGGATGACCTGGAGGGAGGATATGGGGAGGAGGTAGGGGGCTTCAAGATGGGGAACACATGTACACCTGGGGTGGATTCGTGTCAGTGTAAGGCAAAACCAACCAATATATTAATGTAAAGTAATTAGCCTCCAATAAAAAAATAAAAAAACATTTGGGTAAAACAACTTTATAGAAAAATTTAAAAATCCCCAAAACTTGTAATGCAATTTCAATTATATCATAAAAAGTGTATACTTCTTTAAATTGTAAGAAAAGAACAAGCCAAAAGAAAAATGGGTAAATTATATGAACAAATAATTCACAAGAAAGGAAATACAAATGGCTCTTAAGTATATGAGAAGATAATAAATCTCTCTTGTAATAAGAGAAAGGCATATTACAATGAAAATGAGTTACCATTTTTCACCTACAATATTGGAACATAGAAAAATTTGATAACCTTTAGTTGTTGAAAAGTGTGGAAAATAGTCATTTTATGTGCTGCTGGGGAAATGGAAACTTGGTACAACCTCTATGTTGAACAGCTTGACAATATCTATCAAAATTGCAATGTATGTGTCTTTTGACCTGGAAATTTTACTTTCAGGAATTTCTTCTGTGAATTTGGTCTTTTAGTTGCTCTTGAGTAAAATCAAATACGAGAAGACATTTGCACATCATTGTTAATAATAGAAAAAGATTAGAAATAACCCAAATGTCCATCAACAAAGTACTTCAAAATAAATTATATCTCTAGAGTGATATACCTCTTTAGAATATATCTCTGCTGCTTTTATAAACAGGATCACTGTTCAGCTCTTAAAACAATATGAACACTATATTACCATTTGTGCACACATGCATGTGTGTGTCTGTGTGTGTTTAAAACAGTATATATTTAAAGTATATGCAGAGAATATTCCAGGAAGAAAATGCAAGGAACTGACAATGTTGACTGCCTCTAGGGAGGTGAACTGAGAGGCTGAAACTAGGTGTAAAAGGTGTATATTTATAAAATACTTTTACATTTAAAAAATTTTACAATATATATGAATACATTATCTATTCAAAATATAAATAAGTTTTTAATGAGGTAATGAGGGCTAGTTAAAAGACCTACAATGGCTGACACAGGGTCAGTTCAGTTCAGTTGCTCAGTCGTGTCCGACTCTCCGTGACCCCATGAATCACAGCACGCCAGGGTCAGCAGGCAATAAATGACTGTTACATTTGCTATTATTATGTTAAATAGCAATTGGAAGATGATGGTGAAAAATGGAAAAATCACGGAGTCAAGAGATTGTCTATCTTGGATATGGGGTGCCCTGTCCCTAAGTATTCGGAGAAGGCAATGGCACCCACTCCAGTACTCTTGCCTGGAAAATCCCATGGACAGAGGAGCCTGGTAGGCTGCAGTCCATGGGGTTGCCAAGAGTTGGACACGACTGAGCGACTTCACTTTCACTTTTCACTTTCATGCATTGGAGAAGGAAATGGCAACCCACGCCAGTGTTCTTGCCTGGAGAATCCCAGGAACAGCAGAGCTTGGTGGGCTGCCGTCTATGGGGTCACACAAGGTCGGACACGACTGAAGCGACTTAGAAGCAGCAGCAGCAGTCCCTAAGTATTAGAATGACCCATATGAAATAGACAATATTTAACAGCATTTGACCTGCAAAAATGGCAATTTCACATGATTCAACCCCAAATTACTTTCTTCTTTGTAAATTAGACTCTAGGTGATCATGAGAATCGTGGTGACCATTCGGTCAATTATTCCTCACCATTGAAACTTACCTGGTTTCCAATTTGGAGAGTGAGAATTCAGAGAGTGAGTTAGAATAATGGGAATACTGAAATACATGGGTTAATTTGGTTCCTGCATTTTGGATAGTGAGTAGCTTGAATTGGATAAGGAAGAATTTATTTAAACTTTTTTTCCCCCAAAACTCATTGCTGCTGCTGCTGCTGCTAAGTCACTTCAGTTGTGTCCAACCCTGTGCGACCCCATAGATGGCAGCCCACCAGGCTCCCCCATCCCTGGGAGTCTCCAGGCAAGAACACTGGAGTGGATTGCCATTTCCTTCTCCAGTGTGTGAAAGTGAAAGTGAAGTCGCTCAGTCGTGTCCGACTCCTAGCGACCCCATGGACTGCAGCCTCCCAGGCTCCTCTGTCCACGGGAGTTTCCAGGCAAGAGTACTGGACTGGGTTGCTATTGCCTTCTCCGAAAACTAATTGATTCCTGAATTAAGATAACAAGGTTGGACGTTCAGGGTTTGGATAGTCAGTGAGGGGTACCTATTTTGCAGGAGAACCTCAGAGCTTTCAAAGCATTTTATTATAAGTGACCTCACATATTTCTTAATCTATGGAGGTGTCATCCCAATGCCCATCCCATTTAACAAAAGGGGAACTGTTTCTGCTTTCAAATGCAAGCCAGTGCTAACCTATGCAACACAACTAGTGTTGAGGGACTTGACAAAAACTAGACCTACTGCTCGGACAGGACACCTGTTCAATGCTAAGACTACAGGTCACACCTCTCCTAAAGCAAACACTTGTCCTTCCTGCCTTCCATCTGTTAGTGAGATATCAAAAGTCCTGAAGCTCAGAAGTTACATGTCAATGGTAGTAACAGCGCTAATGGCTCCGTCGTGTCTGACTCTTCGTGGCCCTATAGACTGTAGCCCGCCAGGCTCCTCTGTCTATGGAATTCTCCAGGCAAAAATACTGGCGTGGGTTGCCATTCCCTTCTCCAGGGGATCTTCCCGACCCAGGGATCGAACCTGGGTTTCCTGCCTTGCAGGCAGATTTTGTACCACCTGAGCCACCAGGGAAGCCCACAGGGAAGAGTAACAGCACTGGTGAGGGTGGCTACCATTTTGCATATGTTTGTGAATTCTGTGAATCAACATCAAGAAAACTCGAATTTTGCTACCTAAGTTTCCCCCTCATGGCAAAACCATTGAAGAATATGACAGGTGACCGCAGACTCCTTCTGTGGGTAAAACACTGGCAGAATCCCAAAGGGACATCAAACAGGGAAGAAGAAAAACAACTGCTTTGATCAATTCCTAAGAATCCAGACATTTATTCCACAAAAGCCACATTGTGAAGCTTCTGGACTTGAGGCTGCTTTTATGCCAAAAGCTGCCATAATGATCTAAGGCTGTACTGAACCCCAAAGGGGTCAGTTCATCCCTACCAAATCTTGGGAACAGGCAGGAGGAGAGGAGGGGGAAATGAGCTGCCTTCTCAGGTAGGCTTCCAGTCTTATGCTATGACTGACCTAGGAAACTGAACTGAAACACTTAAAGACTGAATGGGACCAGAGTAAACCAATGGGACCAGAGAAGACCCAGGTATATGATAGGTGCTCAGGGAACACTTATAGTCTGAATGGGACCAGAGTTCAGTTCAGTTCAGTTGCTCAGTCCTGTCTGACTCTTTGTGACCCCATGAATCACAGCATGCCAGGCCTCCCTGTCCATCACCAACTCCTGGAGTTCACCCAAACTCATGTCCATCGAGTTGGTAATGCCATCCAGCCATCTCATTCTCTGTCGTCCCCTTCTCCTCCCGCCCCCAATCCTTTCCAGCATCAGAGTCTTTTCCAGTGAGTCAACTCGTCGCATGAGGTGGCCAAAGTATTGGAGTTTCAGCTTTATCATCAGTCCTTCCAATGAATACCCAGGATTGATCTCCTTTAGAATGGACTGGTTGGATCTCCTTGCAGTCCAAGAGACTTTCAAGAGTCTTCTCCAGCACCACAGTTCAAAAACATCAATTCTTTGTCACTCAGCTTTCTTTATAGTCCAACTCTCACATCCATACATGACCACTGGAAAAACCATAGCCTTGACTAGACGGACCTTTGTTGACAAAGTAATGTCTCTGATTTTTAATATGCTATCTAGGTTGGTCATAACCTTCCTTCCAAGGAGTAAGCTTCATTTACTTTCATGGCTGACCAGAGTAGACCCAGGGATACTATAGAAATTGAAAGTGAAGTCGCTCAGTCGTGTCCAACTCTTTGTGACCCTGTGGACTGTAGCCCAACAGGCTCCTCTGTCCATGGGATTCTCCAGGCAAGAATACTGGAGTGGGTTGCCATTTCCTTCTCCAATACAGTTGCTGCTGCTACTGCTGCTAAGTCACTTCAGTCGTGTCCGACTCTGTGTGACCCCATAGACGGAAGCCCACCAGGCTCCCCCGTCCCTGGGATTCTCCAGGCAAGAACACTGGAGTGGGTTGCCATTTAAACACTTGTAGATTGAATAGGACCAGAGTAAATGCAGGTATACAGCAGGGGCTCAGTAGACTGAATGGGACCAGAGTAGACCCAGGTATACAACAGGGGCTCAGTAAATGTTTGTGAATTGAATAGATGTGAATGAGTCCTGAAAATGGAGAATCAAGACAGAAAGCAAACCATAAACCATGCTATACTAATAAGTTGGCAGACCTGGGGAAACCTGGAACCTCTTGAGTGTAATTTCTTCATTTCTAGCATAGATTCTTTAACATTTTATTTGTTGTATGTGTTAATATTTCTACTTTGTGCTCCTCCGTTTTAGAAGGCTCGAGTAGAAGACTTTAGAAGTTATGCTCATCTCCTGTGTTTTATAGATGAGGCACTTTCATCAGATAAAGTTAATGACATCCCTCCCCTCCCGTCCCTTACAAGATTGTTTATAATTGCAAATAGGAACATCAGATCCTTAGAGGAAAATGCTGCAGGTGCTCAGTCTGTAGTGTCAAGGATGGTTAACAGCCTTCACACAAGTGTCCTTGATATTCCAAGGCAACACTTGGATTTGGGATTTTATAAATGGTTTGCTCTTCAAAACTTCCAGCTGATCAAGGAGCACACCTTGAGTTGTGGAGACTTAACAATTACTGGCTCTCTATTCAGGGGCGAAGAGACAAGATAGCTGCTCTCAAAACACCTGCATTTCAGTGACAGGCATGCGGGGGGGAAACAATAGAAAAGTGAAACTGGTGATTATGCAGGACAACTCAAGTGATGAAAACTGCTACGAGGGAAAGAAGCCAGGTAAAGAGGGGACAGAAAACAGCTAGGGTGGGGAGTCCTCTTTAGATTGGCTGACCAGGTGAGAACTTTTGGAGGACGAGATGAGTCCTGAGACCTGACAGGGAGAAGTGAAAGTGTTAGCTGCTCAGTCAATCCAGCTCTTTGAGACCCCATGGATTGTAGCCTGCAGGATCCTCTGTCCATGGGATTCTCCAGGCAAGAATATTGGAGCGGGTAGCCATTCCCTTCTCCAGGGGATCTTCCCGATTCAGGGATCAAACACAGGTCTCCTGCATTGCAGGCAGATTCTTTACCATCTGAGCCATCAGGGAAGCCCATGCAAAAATCTGGCTGAAGTATCCCAGGCAGTGGGGTTGATGATGATGACATTGATGACAATGGTATTTACTGAGGACTTCTTATGTTCCAGGCTTTGTTCTAAGCACCAGTACCATTTTTTTCAACCTTCTCAATGACTCACTGAGGTAAGGGACTATTATTATCCCCATTTTCTTGACGGGAAAATTGAGGCACAGAAAGGACAGAGAGTTGCCTCCGGTTCTGTAGCTAGATAAACGATCTGATAGAGCAAGTTAGAGCCCCTGGTGTGGGGAGGAACTTAGTAGGCTGGAAAAGCAAAAGTCAGGCTAGGGCACTGGAGCCAGCTCTGAGATGAACTTGGGGAGGTCAGATCCTGTAGGGCCTTTCAGGCCAGTGTCCGTTCTATGAAAGTGTTTGCCATCCATTGCATCTGTTGACAGTCTGGCAAAACAGCCGGGACATCTCAGCGGAAATGGCTGACCTAATCTTCAACCCAGCTCATGTTAGGAGGTGATACTTCTGCAGCATGAGAGTGGGTGGGGTACCAGGTCCACATGGGATCCCACCCAGCCTGGCAGTTTACCCACCGAATGACTTTAGATGAGCCCCAGAATGGGATGAGTCTCAGTTTCCCCTGTAAAAGGAGGCCATGCACACCCACCTCCAGGATTAAATAAAACCAGAGAGGAAGAACGAAAAGGTGAAAGTGTTAGTCACTCAGTTGTGTCCAATTCTTTGAGATCCCGTGGACTGTAGCCCACTAGGCTCCTCTGTCCATGGGATTCTCCAGGCAAGAATACTGGAGTGAGTAGCCATTCCCTTCTCCAGGGGATCTTCCCAACCCAGGGATCGAACCGCGGTCTCCCACGTTGCCAGCAGATTCTCTACCATCTGAGCCACCAGGGCAAGTTTCTGTCTAGTGTCCATGGTAGGTACTCAACAGTCCTAGTTTCTGCTTTCCCTTTCTCCTTAATTATGGCCCACACCCTCTATGCATTCCCAAGCTGCTGCTGAAGACCAGGACTGGAGGGTTTAACCTCACCTGCCTTGCCTCCTTTCCACATGCTTGTTTATTACCTACCTCCTCTGCTCCCTGAACTCTGCTGGGGACAGACAATGAGCTCCTGCGGCCTGGTAACAACTGCTCTCTCTAAGGAATGGGGGTCACTGTGGGCAGTGACAATGGTGTCCATGCAAAGTTTGACAGCAACAGGGGCCAGGCACGGAGAAAGGTCTTGCGCCTCAGAGCCATGCAGTGAAACCTGCCCCTCTGCATATTCAGGCTACTTCCCTGGATATGTGTGCATGCTCAGTCATGTCCGACTCCTTGTGACCCCATGGACTGTAGCCAGCTGGGCTCCTCTGTCCATGGGGATTCTCCAGGCAAGAAAACTGGAGCGGGGTTCCATGCACTCCTCCAGGGGATCTTCCCGACCCAGGGATCAAGCCCACGTCTCCTTCATCTCTTGCACTGGCAAGCAGGTTCTTTACCACTGAGCCACCTGGGAAGTCGGCCCTGGCTGTGTTATTAAAATAAATTCAAACAGCTCTCCTCTGGCTGCCTGCCCTGCATTTTCCTGACATATTTGTGACCCACTCTAGACAATTAGAAGCTGAAACTCCAATAGTTTGGCCACCTGATGCGAAGAACTGACTCACTGGAAAAGACCCTGAGGCTGGGAAAGATTGAAAGCAGGAGGAGAAGGGGATGACAGAAGATGAGATGGTTGGATGGTATTACCGACTCAATGGACGTGCGTTTGAGTAAACTCCGGAAGTTGGTGATGGACAGGGAGGCCTGGCGTGCTGGCGCCCAGGGGGTCTCAAAGTGCTCAGACGTGACTGAGCTGACTGGCCGAGACAACTGGGAAGGCTGTTTTCAGGATCCGGAACTCTGGGCTCCGTCCTGCATTTCACTTTGCAAGCCCTCATCCATTTCCACCTAGAATCTCACTGCACACCTTCCCATCTCCCCTGGTTTTCGGTGTCTTGTTAAATGACAATTTCTTTCTCTTTCTCTAGTACCTGAGGCTGGGAAATTACTTTCTTTAATCCCAGCCCTATTCGTAACTTTAAGACCAAGCATTTTAGAGGCATGCATGGCTCTAAAATTGTTTTCAGTTAAGAGTGCTCTGTTGAAATACTCTTTGTGTGTGTGTTTTTTCCTTTAATGTTCTTGTAGCCATTTCCTTATGCCTGACTTTAGAAATCCTTGTTTTCTGGACACTGGGCAATCTCTATGTTATGATTATTTTAGCTCTTTAAGAGTGAACTGCTTTAATCCCCTGATCACGAAGTCACGTGAGCTACTTTTCCATCTCTAAACGCAATTAAAAGTGCCCTTCGGGTGTTCCAAGTTTTAATCATTCTATGTATGCAGTGTTCCCGGGCTCAGAAGGTCTTTCTTGGCCTCCGCTTGGATGGAGCTTTTCTCCAAGGAGGATAAGGCGGAGGAGCAGAAAGTCAGAATGAGGTGGGAGGCCAGACCCCTCAGTCTTAAGGTACCATCTCTCCTGCGGGGGCCAGAGCCGGTCCCCAGCAGCAGTGGGTGGAGTGCGACGCAGGCTTGGGGCCGAGCCAGGAAGCGTTGCCGCCAGGACCAGCTTAGCAACCTAAACACGGACTGACTTTCATCTGTTGTCGGGAGCCGGCATGAGAGACCCTGCCCATGACAAGGTCTTAGCTTGAGGAGCTGGCACGCAAGGCCGTACAGACCTCCTGCGATTTCTCGGGGCTGCCCCATCATCTACTCCCGGGCCTCCATCTTTTCTTCTTCTGATGCTTGGTAGGCCTCTGTGCTTTCTAAGAATTCTTCTGACTCCTGCTCAAATATCCCCCTTGAAGCCTTTGCATGGCAGCAATACAGTCCCTGAGGGTGTATGGGCCCTATAAACATGCCAGGAATGAAAAAAAAATATTTTTACACAGAACATCCTAACCCTTCTGGCCCTGTTGGGGTTATAATTGTCAATTTAGAATTTGGAATGCTCAGGACTGCACAAAGCGCCCCAGCATAAAACTAAGTCTGCTAACAATAGGCCTAAACATTTCACAAGCAAAATAGATACAAAGCCTTTCATGAGTTTAGAAAGGTCCCTTAAAGTGAGATCTGGAGGGAGCTCATGAGACTCTTGGCCTTCAAGGTCACATACCAGTGCTTGCTGATATGTCTCTCTGCCCCCTGTCCATGGTGTGCCTGGGAATACACTAAAGGGATACATAGAGACAAAGGTTTATAACAAAATGAATAAGCATATAGTATTAGTGTAGAAAATTGTCTCTGCAGATGTATGGGGGTAGAGCCCAAAAACAGATACCACGCTACCTAGGGAGTCACAAAGTCTGCCCAGAACTGAGGCTCCCAAGATAAGGCTTGTTAATAGTTTTTACAATTGACTAACTGCTACACAGATAAAGCCATTTTCTCATGCCTTGTGGTCTTGATGTCTTAAAAGCCCATTGTTTGAGAGTTATGCGTGAAGGTGCTGACTGTTCTAGAAGATGGTCTATGATGGCATTCCTGGCACAATTGTATCAAGACAATCCCTTCTCCCTTTTTAGTACTGCTGGTTTTAGTAAAAAATAAAGCAGCCTTGATCCTGCACTCTACCAAGACTCGACTTGCCTTTTTTTTCTTTCTTTTCTCGCCGATGCCGCTCATCCTGAGGGTATCCCTGGACTCTTGCCGAGGCTGGACCCCGGCAATCTGTAAAACGTGGATAATAATTGCTATCTCATCTTTCTGCTGAGAACACAGAGAAGTTCCTGCCTCACTCACGGTGTTATGATGGTCCTGATGGTGCTGAATGGTCTCGGAATCCGTTCCATGTCTGATGCTCTAAGCCAGTGCTTGTCCAACTGTGGGTCACGTGCCCTTGACTAGTGACCACACACTCCGGGAGTCGGACAACACCCTTACTCCTTCATAGCCTGGTCAGTGGCTTGAGTCCACCGCATGAACTTGGATGTCCTGGCGATGTCCAACTGCTGTAGTAATTTTACAGCTTTTAATTCTCGTTTTCGGAACTTATCACAAACTGATAATGAACTGCAAGCCTGCAGTGATCCATGCTTTAGGCTGTGAGCTGTTGGAGGATCCACATGGTGCAGGTGCTGTGGGAAGCCCAGGAGATTTGCTGGGATGGTCGCCCCCCCACCACACCCCCACACTTGAGTGCTTAGGAAGCCTGTGCTGCTGGTCTGCCCGCAAGAACAGGGAACGGTCTGCCCAGGTGCCAGCCCATCACCACGGTGACCGCCATAGGGCATCTCGGTCTCTGAGCGAGGATCCTGTTCCACCCTCAGGTTTGGCTTGGCATGTAGACAGGAAAGGGGGTCGGATTGCCATCCTTTCTCGTGCCATAAAACCAAGGAAAACATCCTGGCTGGCAGTCAAGCCTCACAAAACAGCAGCAGCAACAGAAACCCTTGGCAAGATTTCAAAGGGCTGACTCCTGCCACAGTCACTCTCCCTCCAAAAGGCCACTTGATGTCATTCAGTTGAGGGTCATTTTCCAAAGCAGACTGCCTAGTTCTTCTAGGCGCTGGACGATACCACTATGGTATCAGTACAAGCTACATGCAGGGATCAGTGTTCTTTAGGGCCTAACAATCACACAAAAAAATCTTCATTCACTTGGGAAATTAAAGGTACAGGGTCAGAAAACATTAACTGTGAAAACTCAACACTTTCAAGGCAGTTGAGGATACTGCGTTTTCGAAGGGATAGATTTCTTTAACAACAACAGAAGGTTACAAATAGCATTGAAACACCCAGTGATGATGGTGATGTTTGCAATAACATTTCTATTGAAAAGGGAGTTCCAAATATTTGGCACACGCCTCAGACTCTCTCCTGCCCTGCTTCTTGGCAGCTATCATTTGCAAATCCCTTCTCTCTTTTTTTTCTTTCCTATCATCTGGCTTCAGAATGTCAGTGTAGAATTCAAGGCCATGACCGATGTACAGGAGACGATAAATGGAATGGGAGTTATTTGGCTTCCTGGTGTAGTCATTTTGAGTAACACGCACTCTTCACGTGCATTATCGTTTTAACCCTCTCCGGCAGCGTGATTCTTGCTATTCACAGTGCACGTAATCACTCACACGTGAGAAAACTGGAGACCTGAGAAATTAAGGCAGTCAATCAATAGTGACCTTGGAGTCCTGACCCACTGCTCTGGACAACACAGGAGGGGCCTAGGGTTTATTATGCTCCTTCTGTATGCTGTGTGCATGCGTGCAAAGTCACTTCAGTTATGTCTGACTCTTTGTGACCGCATGGACTGTAGACCTCCAGGCTCCTCTGCCTGTGGGATGCTCCAGGTGAGGATCCTGGAGTGGGTTGCCGCACCCACTTCCTCCAGGGTATCTTCCTGACCCAGGGATCGAACCCACATCTCCTGTGTCTGCCATACTGTAGGCGGATTCTTTACCTGCTGAATCACCTGGGCCAGGTCCTTAGAGTTTGTAGCTGATCTAATCTTATAAATCATAATTTGTGCCAACCTGTGAGACATTATTCTTCCTGATTTTCCGATGAAGAGAGTGGGCTTCAGAGAATTTAAACTTGTTCGAGACTGATATGGGTCATAAGGGGCTAGGATCTGGACCCACATTGCTCTAAATCTGAAGCACATCTGCTTTACTCACTACACGGCCTCAACAGTTCAGCCTCTGCAGAGAACGCCGCTGAGAGCAAGACAAGGCTAGGGCATTGAGAGGAACGGTTTCAACGACAGCAACAACTCACACATGACTTAGTTTTCAACACTCAGAGAAATGATTAAGTTACCCTCACACTGGTATTCGCAGCTATTATAAATGGTTAATATGATGACTATGTAGAAACAGGAAAAGTGTTTACCAAATAACATTAAGAAATCGTATGTGTACTGATTACATTTATGCAGAAATTATGCATATAGATGGATAAAGAGTAAGACCCACAAAGAAAATAGCTTTTGGCTGGGATACAGGACAATAAGATGCTTTAGCATTATTAGTTGCTCAGTCGTGTCCAACTCTTTGCGACCCCATGGACTGTAGCCTGCCAGGTTCCTCTGTCCATGGAATTCTCTAGGCAAGAATACTGGAGTGTGTAGCCATTCCCTTCTCCAGGGGATTTTCCTGACCCATGGATTGAACCCGAGTCTCCTGGTTGCAGGCAGATTCTTTACCATTTGAGCAACCAGAGAAGCCCAAGATATTTTAAAGATGCATTAAACAAAACAAAATGCTTAAAGAAGTGTGTGCATTCAGGCATCAGGAAAAGCTGGCCAAAGAAAACAGGCAAAAATAATCACCCACTAAGAAATGTGTCCTCAAGAATTTAAAGAAGATATTTCCAAAAGGATGAGATGGCCAGAATGGCACTTAGGGCAAAAATTAAACACTGATTCAGAGTGCTTTTAGAGTAAAAGTGTGGCACTGGGAAGTCTGAGTATCTTAAGCGGAGATTTTGTACGGCAGCGTGATCCGAAGGCCCCGTGCCAGGCTTCTTTCATTTCCTCAGTGCATTCAAGTCTGCTGCTTCTTATATTTCAAGGTAAAGTTCTAGGTAGCGACTTTGAAAATGAATCACACATTGTTTTTTAAGATGCTGTAGGGAAAGTGAATTCCTCTGAGTTCTATTACTTTTTGTGTGTGTATGTCATTCAAAATCCAGCCTTCCATTCACCAAACTCCCATCCACCAATCATCCATTCAAGAAGCATTTACTGGGTGCCTACCAGTTTTCCTGGTGGCTCAGACCGTAAAGAATCCCCCTGCAATGCAGGAGACCTGAGTTCGATCCCTGGCTCAGGAAGATCCCCTGGAAAAGCGAATGGAAACCCACTCTAGTATTCTTGCCTGGAGAATCCCATGGATAAAGGAGCCTGGTGGGCTACGGTCCACGGGGTCGCAAAGAGTCGGACACGACTGAGCGAATCACTTACCGTGATCTAGACCTTGGGAGGCCCTAGAAATACAAGACAGTCTACTTGATTGCAGCCATGAAATTAAAAGACGCTTGCTCCTTGGAAGGAAAGTTATGACCAACCTTGATAGTATATTAAAAAGCAGAGACATTACTTTGCCAACCAAGGTCCGTCTAGTCAAGGCAATGGTTTTTCCCGTGGTCATGTATGGATGTGAGAGTTGGACTGTGAAGAAAGCTGATCGCCGAAGAATCGATGCTTTTGAACTGTGGTGTTGGAGAAGACTCTTGAGAGTCCCTTATACTGCAAGGAGATCCAACCAGTCCATTCTAGAGGAGATCAATCCTGGATGTTCATTGGAGGGACTGATGCTAAAGCTGAAGCTGCAATACTTTGGCCACCTCATGCAACGAGTTGACTCACTGGAAAAGACTCTGATGCTGGGAAAGGTTGGGGGTGGGAGGAGAAGGGGACGACGGAGAATGAGATGGCTGGATGGCATCACCGACTCTGTGGACATGAGTTTGAGTGTACTCCGGGATGGACAGGGAGGCCTGGCGTGCTGTGATTCATGGGGTCGCGGAGAGTCGGACACGACTGAGCGACTGAACTGAACTGAACTGAACTGAACTACTTGTCCTCGGGTTCCTCTGAGTCTCACAGAGGGAACATGGAGGGACTAAACACGGAGACAAACAGGCTCACGAGAGACGATTCCTACGCAGGACCTGCCGAGAGCTGAGCCGCACGTCATGTGTGCAGGACACCAGGGGCACGGGGAGGGCAGGTGCCCCCACCGAGACTCAGGGAGAGACGCTCGGAAGAGGTGATGGACAGTGGTCCTGAAGCATGAGGAGAAGCTAGAGCGGGGAAACTGGATGGGAGGGAAGGGTAGGAACCGCGGGCCAGGCAGGGAGCCACACTGTGCCAAGGAATGTAGGCAAAAGAGCATGGCCAGCTTGCGGATGGGCAGGTGGTCCATGTGGCTACAGGATGACACATGAAGCAGGGAAGGGAGGTGGACCGAGCCTGGGAAGCGAAAGGCCCCGCTGCGGAGGGCTTTGAGAGCCCAAGTCATGAGCAGAGCGCTTGACGGGCGCACTAGAAACCACACAAGTGCAGCTTAAGTCACCTGCTGAGACCGACATGGGGGAGTATTAGAGCAACATTCTGGGATGATCTGAGGTCCCCAGCTGAGGCTGTACAGTGTGAACTGTGAACAGACCTACCTATCACAGTGTCCTCAACTCCTCACAAAAGGGAATGTGTCTTATCCATCCTTATAAACACCGCACCTCGCTCCTTTTGTGCCCGGGGCCTAGTAGATGCCACCCAAAATGTCTCTTGGCTAGATGATTGACTTAAAATTTAAACACAAAGCCAAACCACCCATAGTCAAGGGATAAAGCGGTGTTATCCTGTGGTATCCAGTGGGCAGAGATTGTCTGTTTCTACTGTTGACAGCAGATGAGTGAAAATGGCACATCCCACTTACGGCCACGGCAGAAACTCGCGGGGGTTTCCTTTAAATGCTTACGGACAGGGTTTCTGCATTACCAACCCTCATTCTTTTTATGGGATAGGAAATGAAACAGACGTCAGTTATTTCAGTTTCAATTTTAAAGTCTTATCTTTGAAGCTATTTAAAGAGAATAAATCCTCCACACAGTAAACATTCACATATAAGAACTGCATATAGGAAATCTGAGATGGTGGCAATTTCAAACCCTGAGTTAGAAAGGGTTTTCACTTTGATGAAATGGAAATAAAGAAGGATAGGACTTTTGGGTGTTCTGACCAACTGGAGCTCTTCTCATAAGCTCTGAACACAGGGGAATCTGATGAATGACTTGATCCCACCGAGAAGAAAGGACCAGAGACCCTACAAGAGCGTGCTTGCAAAGAGAAGGGAGCTCCACATGAGTGTATTTCATCGGAAATCAGTTAAGGGGGTGTTACACCCCATTTCCCAAATAGGGAAACAGGCTCAGAAAGGTCAAGTAACTTTTCCAAGGTCACACAGCTAGCAAGTGGCAGTCCTCAAATATATACTCTTGTCTGTCTGACTCTTATGCCCAAGTTAAACAAGCTTAAAATTTACATTCCAGTCATGTGAAGCCAACTTATTGGAAAATACCCTGATGCTGGAAAAGATTGCAGGCAGGAGGAGAAGGGGGCAGCAGAGGATGAGATGGTTGGATGGATCACCCATGCAATGGACATGAACTTGAGCAAACTCCGGGAGATAGTGGAGGACAGGGAGACCTGGTGGCGTGCTGCAGTCCATGGGGTCTCAAAGAGTGGGACACGACTTAGCGACTGAACAAGTTAAACTGCCTAGAATTCATCCACCCATCCTTCTCTGATGCTGCTCCTGGATGGGACCACCTACTCATCTTTCAGAATCAATTCAAGCGCCAGTTCCTTCTTGCAGACTTGGCCTCCCACCCCCACCGTCCAACAACCTCTCTGCTCCTTGTGCCTGGACTCAGATTGTGGGTTCTAATCCCTTCTTGGCCACTCACCGGCCCTGCGACCTTGGGGAAATACCTCCCTAAGCCTCAGTTTCCTCACCTGCAAAACAGGGCCAACAAGAGTCCCATAAAGTAGTTGTGAGCATTAAAAAAAAAAAAAACAACTCCTTGCCCAGAGCACAGCAGCATGCCTGGCATGCGGGAAACACTCAGTGATGTTAGCCAGCATTTTGTGCATTGCTGTAACCAGGCCAGATGTCTCTCCCAGCAGAGTCTTTTTTCTTTCTCCCCCACTAGACGGTGATCTCCTTAAGGATGATGGATATGTGGTGTCTCACTGATGCTTGTGGGATGAACCATGAATAATGGCTGAAGGAGGATCTGGGGGGGGGGGTGGGTTACTGGTGAACTCCACAGGCAGGTCTCATTGACCTGGACCCCCACATGCCTCTCCAAGGGCACCTGGCCTTCCCGTGGACCGAGCTCTTCAGGAGATTGGAGGGACAGTCTGTCTGCTGCTGTGTCCAGCAAACATGGCACAGAACACATACCTGAAATCCCACCTGCTTCTCCCCATTCTAGATCTAGCGTTCCCTCCCCAGAACACACTGATTGAGGGGTGCCATCACCCCCATGATAGTAAATTCCTCTGCCTCCAGGAGACGGTGGACACCTTCATGAAACACCCCTCCCCCTGCCCCAGTTTCCGGGACTCCTAACAACCGCTCACTCTGCAGGCCCGTTCTCAGCCCGGCCACAGCCAGGAGAACTCCCCCAGGGACACAAGGTCAGCAAGCCCTGGCCTCCCGGAGGTCAGCAGACGGCATCCAGGGAAAGCGAGGCCGCACGTGGTCAGGACGCCAGCCCTGCTCCGCCTCCTCCAGCCTCCGCTCTGCTCCCGTGAGCGCGCCCCCGGGCACCTCGCCCCTCCGGCCATGATGTGCTGGAGGTGGCCGAGGGAACGCAGGCAACCTGACAACTCAAATTAAAGGACAACAGCCGGTCTGTGGCCACTTCAAAAGCATTAGGTCAACAGACGCCGCAGCAGCGCGCTGCCAGCTGCTCCAGCAGCGTCATCCGTGTTCACGTCTCCGGACTGGGCCGTGTGCTTCGCCAGCTCCTTCCTCTAACTGGCGGAGCCGCCTCCTTGTAATCCCTCCCAGAGGCTGCCCTGAGAGTGATTGGGAATTTCAGGCAAAGGTGGGTGATCATAACTGCTTACCTCCTGTATTGCTTAATTTTGGTTCCTGAAAGACAAAGCTTATTGAAATTTCAGATGTCTGAGGTATTTAAAAATCTCCTATCCCTCCTTTCCAAAGCAGGGTGCATTGATGTTTAAAATTCTTCCTCTGATTTAGAAGGCCCTGGATTAGTATTTGCCCAGATAAAATGTCTGACTTCTTCTTCAGATGATGGGTGTGGCTAGTGAAATTCCTGGCTAACTCTGTTGAAACAACTCTTCCGGTGACTTTCTGAGGCTGGAGCCAAAAGCCCATTTCCTCAGAAGGATGGGAGAGCTTTTAAAGTAGTTTTTATAAATAAAATTATTTTCTTTCCTCTTTTTTTTTTGGCTGCTCGGCATGTGGAATCTAGTTCCCTGACCAGGGATTGAGCCTGTGCTGTTCGCACTGAAAGTGTGACATCGCAGCCACTCTGGACCATCAAGGAAATCCCAATAAATGTATTTTGTTACTGCTCAACTGTGTTGCAAATATTAGGTGATAAGAGTACTAGGAAAATGCTAGATCCTGGTTCTAAAATGAAGAAATTAAGCTTTCTCATTCTTGGTGACCACTGACCAGGCCAGGTCTTGTCATGGAAGCCCTCATGCACTGGTTTTGGGCTCTGAGTTTGAGATTCTGCTCAGCCATGACCTGCCAAGTGGTCCTCAGCTGCCCCGAGGGGTTGTGGATGGGAGGTTGGCTTCTATGCTGACCACCTTCCCTGCAAGACCCACGGGTTCCTCCCCAGGCTCTTCTCACAGGTCTTACACACCCCTCCAAGCCAGCACACCTCTCCCTGCCAACTTCGCCCACCAGCCCGTGACCACTACCCTAGGAAGGAGGCCACAGCTCCATGATGGAGGTCCATCACCTGGGACACTGCCAGGGAGACAGAGTGGGCTCAGAAAGTGTCCCGAACAAATCAGTAGGTGAATAAGGGGTTGGGTGAGTAGAGGCAAGAAAGGCAAATGGCCACTGAACCAGGATGCATGAGCCTGGGAAGCCAAGTAGGTTTGGAGGACTCTGAGTGAGAGAAGAGAGCCAGAAGCCATGTTACTCCAAGGAGCTCAGGCTGGAGAACAAAGATGGACACATAACAGGTGCTCAATAAACCGTGACAACAAACACTAACTGGGCACTTTCTGGTTGAGACCTTGGACTAAGCCCTTTGTGTGGGTTCTCTCTCTTAATTCTCACATTGGGCTTCCCGGGTGGCTCAGTGGTGAAGAATTCACCTGCAGTGCAGAAGAGGCCAGAGACACGGGTTCGATCCCTGAGTCGGGAAGATCCCCTGGAGGAAACAATGACAACCCACTCCAGTATCCTTGCCTAGGAAGTCCCATGGACACAGCAACTTGGTGGGCTATAGTCCATGAGGTCAAAAAGAGCTGGACATGACTAAGTGATTGAACAATAACAGCAAATCGTTACATTAAACCATACAAGGAGCTGACATAACTTTTGGTGAAGGAGATTAAGGATCCAGTGAGAAACACTGACTTCTCTGTCAAGGCAGGAAAGGCACTATCCAGTTCCTATCAATATCATCATTCTATGAGACAATACTGTTTGCAGCAACATGGATGGACCTGGAGGGTGTCATACTAAGTGAAGTAGGTCAGACAGACAAACTAAGTACCATAGGCTGTCACTTATTTGTGGAATCTAAAAAAAAAAAATGATGCAAATGAACTTATTTACAAAACAGAAACAGACTCACAGACATAGAACACAAACTTACAACTGCCAAAGGGGAAGGGGGTAGGTTTGAGATGAACAGACCCACACTACTGTACATAAAATAGATAAACAACAAGAACCCAGTGCAGAGCACATGGAACTATAGTCAATATCTTGCAATAACCCAGAATTGAAAAGAATCTGAAAAAGAATATATATATATATATGCATATACCATATATGTTCATGAATCACTTAGCTGTACACTTGAAACTAACAAAAATTGTAAATCAACTGTATGTTATTACAAAAATAATTTTAAAATCATCATTGTACATTCTTACTAGAAAGGCAGTGTTTTGCCATGGAGCACATAAGTTCTAGAATCAAGTTCCGGTCCTGTCATTTGGGGGTATAAAGCTGGATGACTGATTTTATTTATACCCCCTGTGCCAGCTCTTTTATGGGAAAGTGAAAGTGTGCACTGTTTCACATGGGCCATTGTGGAGTCCCGCTACATCAGGACAGCCTGCAGTACTTCACTTTAGGTAGTAGCCTTGGAAATGCGACTCTCTGTTGCGCCAAACCATACATGGGTCCCTGTGTCATTATCAGCAGCGGGCTTGATGCCATTCCCTCTCTGCTGGTTTGATATCCTTACTCTTTGCAGGCTGCAATCAAAAGACTGCAGACGTCGGGACCAGTGAACCTTGCTGATCCCATGGTGAAGGTCACCATTTTACTGATGACAACAGAGGAGCTGGGCGGGTGGGGCACATAGGGAGGAGGGAAATTCAGCATTTATCGCTTTGTGTTAAATGCAGCTGAAATGTGTAATAGTCTGTTCAAGATCTCAGCAGAGACTAAGCGACCGAGTCTAGGATGTACGCCAAAGTCCCAGATTCTTTGGAGGTGTCAGCTGAGGACATGTAGCGTGGGACTTCTCTATCTGCCTAAGGAAAGGCATCATTAGATGGTTCAAACGAAATCTCTCCAGGCCCCTAACAAGATGCAATGCCGGGCGGTGTGGGGCCGCCTTCTGAATTCCTGTGGCTGGAACAGCACTGAAGACCCCCATGTCCTACCCGCTCTGTGCCAGCAGCCCTTACGGGAGCCAGTGCTGAACGCAGAGCCTGGAGGCTGGGGAGAACACAGCCTCATCTGTCCCGCTGAGAGCTCTCTCCTCGGCCCCAGCCTCCTGGGGCAGACCCTGGTTTCCCTCTGAGCAGGAACCAGGGCCGTTTAGTGGAGCGCGACCTGGCTGAGGGTGTCCCAGGTGGCGGGCATGTTGGCGTGAGGTGGCGGGGGTGAGGCTGACTCTGGGTCTTGCCACAACAGCTGGGTTTGGTTCTGGGGCATCTAAACTGAATAGAAGAAGACTCTTCTTCCTTTACTCAGGACGGAGACCATGCTATCCTCAAGTTTAATTCTTCGGGCGTTCCTGGCCCTGGTGGCCTGGCCAGCCAGTTGCTCCAAGACCTGGCTCCCAACTAACTCTCTCTCCCTCTTCTCCTTGGCCTCTCCCTTCACATCTCAGCATCACCAAGCTGCTCGGCATCCCGCTCCCTAACCTGTGCTCCTTCCGCTCCCTCTGATGGGAAAGGCCTTCCTCCTCCTTCCTTCGGCTTTTCTTTATTCATTCTTTCACACTCTACTCAGGCATCACCTCCTCCATGAAGCCTTCTCTGGTTAATTCACCAGAGATGTCTGTCTTGTACTCCCATAACTCGATCTGGAAACTCCCATCATGATATTCACCCTTTCATATACAATGATCTCCCTTTATAGATCTCTCTTGATAAACCCTCATAGGGGAGGGTTTCTTCATGATGGGTGCCATGCCTTTTGTCTCTGAATCTTCAGCATCTAGTTCAGCGCCCATCACATTGCAATGAGGGCACAATTTGGAAACATTTTTGAAAATCATTCTTCATTTACAGAAGAGAAAGTCTTGCCAAAGCATTTCAACATGTAGAAGTATGCAAACGTGATTGAACTTAGAGGACTGCAAATTCAAAATTAGATTCACAAGCCTGCCCTTTAGGATAAAGAAACAATAGTATATTATTTTCTAACCTTCGGATTTGATAATATCAACCATTTTACTATTTTTGAGCTGAATAGATCCTACAGCACTGCTGTTTTCCTTGTTTAATTGGCATTTTAAAAAGCTTAAATGTGAATTTACTATGAATCTGATTCTTTCCACCTCTCAGAATAAACTGCCAAATAAATGAACACGTTCCAGTGCTTTTATCTAATAGTAAACATAAGTTTTCGGGTAGATAAAAAGGAAGAGAAACAATGGCATAAACACTCCAAAAGGGTGGGCCTCTGAAGAAGCAGGGCGACGTGGAAGCCAGCAACTCAGAGGCAAAGGGATGTGGACTGTGGCCACTGCCTTCCTGTTGGTTCTGGAAGCCAATGCTCGCTTGATGAAGGAAACCATATCATCTGCTTGCAGCATGGTGACTGCCACTCCACACTGAAAACCAGCATTGACATATATACACCGTGTGTGTATGTGTGTGCCAAGTCGCTTCAGTTGTGTCTGACTCCGTGCAACCCCATAGACTGCAGCCCGCCAGGCTCCTCTGTCCATGGGATTCTCTAGGCAAGAATAATGGAGTGGGTTGCCGTGCCCTCCTCCAGGGGATCATATATACACCAGCCAGTGTAAAACAGAGAGTTAGTGCCCATCTACTGTACAGCACTTCAGTGCTCAGTGATGACCCAGAGGGGTGGGGGTGGGGGGGAGGTCTCAAGAAGGAGGGGATATATATATATATATATATACACACACAGCTGATTCACTTTGTTGTATAGCAGAAATCAACACAACATTGTAAAGCAATTATACTCTGATCAAAAAGTGAATTTAAAAATATAAATAACACTGACTTATAAAAATGAATATAGAATATTTAAAAAAGAAACAGTGTGATGTTTGTTACCTGACCAACTATGTTACTGTCGTTGTTACCATAGACCAACTCTGGAGGCTCTATTATGTGGGCAGAGAGTTTTGCCTAACATTAATTTTTTAAAATAAAAATTCACTCTATATCTAAACCAGAAAATCTGTTACATGTTACACAGAGATTCCCCAACAAGCCTTAGAAATAAATGTCTGGTGTTCCAGCACCGAGGTGAGTTTCTTCAGGGGATCCCCTCTGGAAGACACACTGAGCCTCCTTAGGAGTGAGGCGTCCCTGGACCCAGACACAGAGGCTATGAACTCAGCAGCAGTTCATTGGCAACTTGAGACAATCAGAAGGGACACAGCACCAAAGCATTTGATGAGAGAGACATTGCCAGCATTTGGATAATTCATTCCGGGAGTCATACAAACATGGAGAAGATGCTCAACCCTGACAAAGTCTAGGCTCGATGCTTTTTGTTAGTTAAATCCAATCATCCCTTGATCACACACACACACACAGTGGTATAAGACATACACAATGTGCTGCTATTCACAATTGCCAAGGTCTGGGTACAACCTAAATGTCTATCATCAGTAGATGAATGGATAAATAAGAGGCGGTACATATATACAGTGGAATATTGCTCAGCCATAGAAAAGAATGAAATAGCATCATTTGCAGCAACATGGATGGATCTAGAGATGATCATACTAAATGAAGTACGCTAGAAGAAGAAAGACAAATACTTCTTAGAATAGAAGTAACGTCACATACACGTGAAATCTGAAATGAGACACAAATGAACTTATTTACAAAACAGACTGACAGATACAGAGAACAGACTTGTGATTGCCCAGGGAGAGATGAATTGGGGGTTTCGGATTTGCAGATGTAAACGACCATCCAAAGAACGGATAAATGACAGATCCCTACTGTACAGCACAGGGAACTGTATCAATATCCTGTGATAACTCAAATGGGAAAGAATACGAAACGAAAGAGAATGTATATACACGTATAACTGAGTCACTTTGCTGCACAGTAGAAATTAACACAACCATGTAAATTAACTATACCTGAATAAGATACACTTTTTAAAAGACATATGTATTGTGCTATATAAACCTCATTTTAATTCCTTGGTTCAAGATATGCATAAATCTCTAAAACGCTTTACAAACTCAACGGGAGATACTCTCGGCCCATTGGTCTTACCCTGAGGTAGTTGAGGGTGAAATTTGTCAGCCCCATCCTGGTGATGTTTTTGGACAGCTGATCCAAGACCTGAGGATCTTGTGCCTAAACAGGAAAAAAAAAATCAAATGTTTTATCCCTGCTAGATGGTAAGAAGGAAGTCCTGACTGTGCTACTGCTGCTAAGACATGCATCTTATCAGTTTTTCTCAGAGTGTAGGTTTCTGGAGATAATTTGTTTTACATTTTGAAGATACTTGCATATAATGTTCAAGGTCACCTTTGGATCAATGATGGTGCAAGACTCACTGCCAGGGAGTCAGACGGGAGAAAGCACTTTACTTCCTCCGTGAGAAGCCCTGTGTCTTCCAGAGGAGGGTTATTAAGCCCAATCAGGACACATCCAGGTCCCTGGCACCCCTTTAACCCTGAGGGGAGGTGGGGCCTGGGCTTGGCAGAACCATGTTTTAGGGCTTCCCAGGTGGTGCTAACGGCAAAGAACCTGCCTACCGTTGCTAATGCAGAAGATGTAAGAGACTTGGGTTCAATCCCTGGGTTGGGAAGATCCCCTGGAGAAGGAAATGGCGCCCTACTCCAGTATTCTTGCCTGAAAATTACCATGGACAGAGGAGCCTGGCCAGGCTACAATCCATGGGGTCGCAAAGAGCTGGACATGACTGAAGTGACTTAGCACACATGTACACAGGCTTTAAGGACTGGCCTTTGCTGTGTCTTATGATAATAGTTTTTTTTTAAAAGATCTTCAAATTTTTTATTCTAATCTCTATTAATTATCTACTGATGTTGTTATAACCTTGATAGTATATTAAAAAGCAGAGACATTACTTTGCCAACAAAGGTCCGTCTAGTCAAGGCTATGGTTTTTCCCGTGGTCATGTATGGATGTGAGAGTTGGACTGTGAAGAAAGCTGATCGCCAAAGAATTGATGCTTTTGAACTGTGGTGTTGGAGAAGACTCTTGAGAGTCCCTTGTACTACAAGGAGATCCAACCAGTCCATTCTAAAGGAGATCAGTCCTGGGTGTTCATTGGAAGGACTGATGCTAAAGCTGAAACTGCAATACTTTGGCCATCTCATGCAATGAGTTGACTCACTGGAAAAGACTCTGATGCTGGGAAAGGTTGGGGGCGGGAGGAGAAGGGGATGACAGAGAATGAGATGGCTGGATGGCATCACCGACTCTGTGGACATGAGTTTTAGTGAACTCCAGGAGTTGGTGATGGACAGGGAGACCTGGCGTGCTGTGGTTCATAGGGTCGCGGAGAGTCGGACACGACTGAGCGACTGAACTGAACTGAAGTGAACTGAACTGAGGTTGTTTATGGCAGGGAGGACATATTTTTATTTTATTTTTGACCACATCATGAGGCATGGGGGATCTTTGCTCCTAGACCAGGGATCGAACCTGTGACCCCTGCAATGGAAACGTGGATTCTTAACCACTGGACCACCAAGGAAATCTCATGACAGTGTTTGTAGCAGCTTGGAGTTGACTCCTATATTTGAAAATTTTGGAACTGCCATGAAATATATTAATACATATATATTAAAAATGTCTAACTCTCCTCCCTGTTAAGCTGAGGCTAGAAACAGATGTCCTCGACAACTTTCATCCTGAAGGACTGTAAAGGTATGCGTTCTATTTTCAGAAATATCAGCCACATTAAAAATATCAAGACGTCATGTTTCATGGGCCACCCCCAATGTTCTGTTTGGCGAGAAAAGAAAACAGATTCTTTCTGGATTCCATTGTAAGGTGAGTCTCTTAGTCATTGCTCTTTCTTTCTGTTCGTTTTTCCTTCTTTCTTGTTAGATATAAACTATTGCTAAACAGAGCAAGTCTTAAGTAAACATCTCCTTGCCTCCGGGTCTGCATTCATGAGACCATCTAGGTTATACCAACATCTTAATTTATTCTTTTTCTGTACTTAATTTCCCTCAGAGTAATGCAACCAATTGGTTTTGTGTATATAAATAAAAAAAAAAATAAAACTAATGTAGGTGAAAATAGCTTGCCATCTTTCATCTCAATTTCTGAAAAGAGGGTCCTCTGTAGACATGCTAAGTCACTTCAGTTGTGTCTGACTCTTTGCGACTCTATGGACTGTAGCCCACCAGGCTCCTCTGTCCATGGGATTCTCTAGGCAGAAAAACTAGAACAGGTTGTCATTCAGTACTGGAGTGGGTTGCAGTTACAACTGTAATTGTATTCTCTTTTCACCACATAGGGTCTTAAAAGTCAGGCTCAAATCTGATTTTGCTCCAAAGCATTTTCCCAGAAACTGCTGCATTGTGCATTCTGGAAGAAGCATTTATTAAGTCAATGCCTGGTGATTCCTTCTTAAGGGACTGACCTGATAAGTTTCTGTCAAGTCTTACCATTAAAACATCTCTCTAGATTGGCATCGAATCCACCCTTGCACCTTCTTGATGTCCAACCAATTTGATATGCTTTATAGCCAAATGTAATCAAGAGGAACCCAGGTCTTCCTCGGGTTTCCAACGCCGTGGTTAGGAAGTGTGTGGACACATATCTGAGGTATGTGAACCCCACATCTTGTCAGATGGTTCCAGTAAAAACTGGAAACTGTTTTTCCTACTCCTTGTTTTATTTCTCTCCTCATTTATACATAACAGGTTTATTAGCCCAGGCCGAGTGGTACTTGATAACAAATGCGTGGAATTTAAGAAAGGTACAGACTGTTTATTGATGTAACCTCCATTTGGAGTTTAAAATAATAAAGTAGGAAAGAAAATAGTCTCACAATTTACCAAACTCAGAAACAAAGGAGGGCAAAGGGGCCTGTGGATGAAAACGGTTGAGGGGAAAACTCAAAATTTAGAGTTAATTGCCTCAAGTGTGAAGTTTCTGGGAGCTCTTTCGCAGTGGGAAAACAGGGCTTCTCTTTTCTGGGTGAGATGAGGGGGTGAAAGGGCAGAGAGAGAAACAGAAATTAAGGTACTCACGTGCATGGCTAGAATGCTCCTTGGGACTAACTCTCTGTATTGTCTAATGGTGAAGTGCCACGTCTTTATCCTCATGAGGTCGTCAAAGGTGAACTCCAAAATCAGTCTGCCTTCCGTGCACACCTGGAAGGGACAAACGGGGGCTCAATGCTCACGCACTCGATGATCGCGACGTGTTTGTAATTCACACGTCAGCCACTCCGCGCGGCCTCCCTGACTCCTCTTGGGAGGCGCTCGACCTTGGCAAAAACGTGGCACAGCTGATGCATCCATGGAGAAAGGTACCGGCTCTGAAATCAATGGGGTCAAAGGTCAGCACAGCAGCTCACCAGCCATGAGCCACTGGTGACTCAACGAGTTTAGTTTTGGCAGAAACTCCACGAGCCCCTATTTCTTCATTTGTAACTATGCAGACAAAACCCATCTTATAGCGATGCTATGTCAAACACCCATAACATTTGCATGCTCTCACCTCCTTTCTCCTCCACTTTCATCATCCTTCTGGAATAAAGGGTTTTAGCTCTGTTCTAATCTCGGTTATCCTACTCTGGGAGAAAGTACCTAATAAAAGTATTCCTGTGCTTAAGTATGAGTTACTTCAAGATCACCCAGGCAGGAGGAGAAGGGGATGACAGAGGATGAGATGGTTGGAGGGCATCACCGACTTGACGGACTTGAGTTTGAGCGAGCTCCGGGAGTTGTCGATGGACAGAGAGGCCTGGCGTGCTGCAGGACATGGGGTCACAAAGAGTCGGACAGGACTGAGTGAACTGAGCTGGACTGAAGCAGAGGAAGTTTTCGTTTCCAAAGAGAAATGTCAGAGGGTGGTGCTTAACCCAAGGCTGTGGGGTATCAGTTACGGATGTTTGGAAAAAAAGGCATTTTAGAGTAAATCCCTTGAGCCACATTCTATTAGCCATGACGAATTCTGCTTGTATAAAGGGCCAGGCTTTGGGGAGCCAAATTCATCTAAGATAAATGTATATTATTAATGAAATATAGTGAGTCTTATAGAGTGATCAGTGACAGGGTAGCATTTTTATCTGCTTTTGAGAGTCAGATGATTTTTGGCATGCAGTTCATTTTTCTTTTTTTGGCATCTTACAGGATCTTAGTTCCCTGACCAGGGATTGAACCTGGGGTCATGGCCGTGAAATGGCCAAGTCCTAACCACTGGACTGTCAGAAAATTTCCTAGTTCCTATTTTATTCACATTTCTTCTCACGGTTGTGCTGTGTGTTTAGTTGCTCAGTCATGTCCAACTTTTGTGCAACCCATTGGACTATAGCCTGCCAGGCTCCTCTGTCCATGGGATTTTTCAGGAAGAATACTGAAGTGGGTTGCCATTTCCTTCTGCAGGGGATCTTTCCGACCCAGGGACTAAACTCGCATCTCCTGTGTCTCCTGCACTGCAGGCGGATTCTTTACCTACTAAGCCATTGGGGAAGCCTTTTTTCACTGTTAATGACTTTGAAATGAAAGAAAATGTGGGGAAGTCTTATGCCACTCATTCTATCTCAACTCTAAGATGGGAAGCAGTGACAGTATACTGGTGCAGTTTAAATAATTGCAGCTCATTATTCAGCCCACGTTTGCCTAGAGAAGCAGTACAAAATAGGAGGTTTTGGCACCAGAAAGTCCTAGATTCAAATCTTGACTCTGTTTTCCACTTATTTTGCAACTTTTGGAAAATCAAATAGATTCCATAAGTTTCAGTTTCCTCATCTGCAAAATAAGGATAAGAATACCCTTAGATTGGGATGTTGGGAAAGTATATTAAGTGAAATTTTGTGTATAGATTGCCTAGTATTGTTGCTGTTGTTTAGTCGCTAAGTCATGTCCAACTCTTTGTGACCCCATGGAATGTAGCCCACCAGGCTCCTCAGTCCATGGAATTCTCCAGGCAAGACTCCTGGAGTGGGTTGCCATTTCCTTCTCCAGGTGATCTTCTTGATCCAGGGATGGAACCCATGTCTCCTGCATTGGCAGGTGGATTCTTTACAGCTGAGACACGATGGAAGCCTGCCTGGTATTGTACTTGACAGTAAATGATAGTTTAAATATGAAAGACATGCAACCAAAGAACACAGAGTCTTAGACCAGGGGTTGTTGTAATGCACTATCTGAGACCTGGGGGGTTATGAGCAGTGTATCGGGGGCTCTTCTGGGAAGAGCTAAGCCTCCACCTAACACTGAGATTCCCACTCACTTTCTTGATTCAACCAGAACAACTTCAGTTTTATCTGTTTTAAGTAGTGGACCTCTGATCAAGCCTTTCTGGAGAAAGATTTCTTAGACTAAAAGAAGTATAAAACTTTGGAAATCATTGCACTTACACTTAAAGAAAAAATAACAGTCAACTGAATAGGGAATATGATCATTTTAGAAATAGTCTAAACCATCATCCATGAAGATAATTAGCAATGTAAATCATTCTTTTGGGCTTCCCAAGGTAGCGGTAGTGGTAAAGAACCCGCCTGCCAATGCAGGAGACATAAGAGACATGGGTTCAATCCCCAAGTCAGGAAGCTCCTCTGGAGCAGGGCACGGCAACCCTCTCCAGTATTCTTGTCTGGAGAATCCCATGGACAGAGGAGCCTGGAGGGCTACAGTCCATTGGGTCAAAAAGAGTTGGACATGACTGAAGTGACATAACACAGCACATCAACCTTTTATGAAATCTTAATAATCACTTCAAATGTCTTTTCAAATGAGTCGGTTCTTTGCATCAGGTGGCCAAAGTATTGGAGTTTGAGCTTCAACATCAGTCTTTCCAATGAACACCCAGGATTGATCTCCTTTAGGATGGACTGGTTGGATCTCCTTGCAGTCCAAGGGACTCATTTGAAAAGACCCTGATGCTGGGAAAGACTGAAGGTGGGAGGAGAAGGGGACAACAGAGGATGAGATGGTTGGATGGCATTACTGACTCAATGGACACGAGTTTGAGTAAACTCCAGGAGTTGGCAATGGACAGGGAGGCCTGGCATGCTGCAGTCCATGGAGTCTCAAACAGTCGGACAGGACTGAGCAACTGAACTGAACAATCACTTCCTTCTTTGGGAATTTTATACCAAAAACCATCATTTATTGAATTCCAACTATGTCCTAGGCACTGGGTTAGGTGCTTTCTAGTCTCTCTCATTTAAAGAACTATTTTCTTTAAACAAGCAAAACACTAAGTGCAGGAGAATTAGTAACCTGTTGATAGAGTGCCACTTCAGAAAGATGATTTAAAAAAAAGATGCTAATAACACCTGCCATTTTCATTTCATCAAAGGTCTCAAGCGCTGTCAGATAATTATTGATAATCTGGGTGAAGGCCTCTGACTCAGATCCAATTAGCACAAGCTGTGGGTAATTCCAGGCATTTGGGCTCCTTGCCCCCAAATTCCTCTACTGAGTGGTTTTCAGAGCCTCGTTTCTGTATCTTTGCCATGAGAGTCGAGTACAGTGAAATGGGGGAAGACTTCAGCGTCCCCACACCACTCCTCCAGAGCCTTGCCCATCAGCATCAGAATTAATTTACCAAGGTTTCCCAAAGAGTTGCATGGAGATTAAGCCACACAATTCTTCCCTGAGTGTTAACAGGACAGAAGCCACCGGCAGGGGAGGCTTTCCCAGAAGAGAGGTGACTATAGCCAGACATGGGCGGAGAAATGTCTTGACAATGCAGGACAGGGATATTTGGATACCATAATCCTTTTCTTTTAAAGAGAGGGGGTTATTGGCTGTTTAAGCAAATATTAGCCCAGTTAAATGTCATGCTTTTTTTTTTTTTATTATCTAATCTATTTGTTTTGTGTTTATGAGACACAAACCCAAGGCAGAGAGAGGTTCTACAGGAATAGAATTTCATGAAGGGAAGGCCTGGATGGAGTTCTTCTGATGAATTACTCAGTTGGAGAACCTCTAAGGCCATGATCAACTGTGTTCTTTGTTTACTCTCATGTACCAAACCAGCTGAGGACTCTTCTTGCCATCAAACTGCTAAGGGCCTATGAAAAGAATCATTGCAACAACCTTGGACTCCTCCTTTCTTAGCTAAATCCAAGGACTCAGGTTTATCCCAGACATAGCATGTGCAAGAGAGGAATCCTGAGAATTGAATCTAAGTCGCTTGTGTTGAGTGTTTTCTTTAAGGGAAACTAAATGACTGAAGTGGTGTCAAAGTCACTCAGTCGTGTCCGACTCTTTGTGACCTGATGGACTGTAGCCCGCCAGGCTCCTCTGTCCATGGAATTCTCCAGGCAAGAACACTGGAGTGGGTATCCATTCCCTTCTTAGGGGATCTTCCCGACCCAGGACTGAACCCAGGTCTCCCGCACTGCAGGCGGATTCTTTAGCATTTGAGGAGACTGGTGACTTCTTTGAATGAAAGGATGGGAGACGATTTGGTCAATGCTGACCTTCCCCAAGAAATTCTTCCCACAGCCTCCTCCCAAGCCCTGTGCATCCTCGCTACCCCCTGCCCCCCTCATGGAGGTCAAAGGAAACTGAAGGTTCTGTGACTTATTTTATTTTACATGCAACAATCAGAAAATGAAATAGAGATGCTTAAGAAAAAATATACATATACATATATATATTCCTTGTTTGGAAGAGTTAAAAAAATGAGCATAGCTTTCGAAGAGGAATTAATGTTTCCTCTTTTCAGAAAAACTCTGCGCATTCCTCGTAATCAGGACAATTAATGTAGCTTTTATCTTAAGTTGGCCTTTTTTTTTTTTTTTAAAAGCTGCCTTTCACTTGGAATCCGAATTCAAAAGGGTCCCCAATTAAGAAAACATTTTCTGTTGTGCTGAATTCACGTTACTGTGAGCTCTGACATTTTGTTTCTGTGGTAACCAAAATCAGCTGATTAGTTGGCATGGCAACAGAAAAGATGTAATCCCAGCAGACACACTCTAATCAATGCCCCCAGCACAGATGGTCTCCGGAGGATCAACAAGAAAGGGGCTGGCAGCCTTTCAGTGCATCACGTGTTGGCTTGAGACTAGGCCAGGAACAAGAGAACGAAAAAAGAACATTTCTCAAACTAACCCCTAGTTTTTTAACCCTTTTCTTTCTTTGCCTAATTGTGAGGCAATACTGACCATGTTGCTATATAACAAAATGATTCTCGTGCAGCTTTTCGAAATACAATATGCTTGTTAGATGGGAGTGTTCATTTAATCTCTCTTGGTCTTTATGCTTAGAACAGTATGCGTGGACTAGGGCTTTGAGATTAACAGTTGCATAAAGCTCAGTGTATCTTACTTGGAAATGCTGCAAATGTAAATCCATAGTGGTTTAATTGCTAAGTTGTGTCCAACTCTTTGTGATCCCATGGACACCTTTGCCCCTCAGGCTCCACTGTCCATGGAATTTCCCAGGCAAAAAATACTGGAGTGGGTTACTATTTACTTCTTCAGGGGATCTTCCTGACTCAGGGGTTGAACCCGGGTCTCCTGCATGGCAGGAAGATTCTTTACCTACTTAGCCACCAAGGAAGCCCATATGTAAATACATATATATACATTTATTAGAGTGATATACTCATTGATGTTATAGTAATTCCATTAGAGTCAGGATGAGAGCATAAAGGGCTTTCCAGGTGGCGCTAATGATAACGAACTCGCCTGCCAAATGCAGGTAGATTTAAGAGGCACAGGTTCAATCCCTGGGTTGGAAACATCCCCTGGAGTAGGGCATGGCAACCCACTCCAGTATTCTTGCCTGGAAAATCCCTTGGACAGAAGAGCCTGGTGGGCTTCAGTCCACAGTGTTGCAAAGAGTTGTATATGACTGAAGTGACTTAGCATGCATGCATGAGAGCATAAATGTATACATCTTGGAGTATAACATTAAATACGTACATACACATTTATTAGAGCAATGTAATCATTGATATTACAATAATTTGGATAGGATAAGAGTATAACATGGGGTGCCCTGGTGGCTCAGATGGTAAAGAATCCGCCTGCAAGGCAGGTGATGGGGGTTCAACTCCTGGGTCAGGAAGAATCCCTGGAGTAGGAAATGACAACCCACTCCAGTATTCCTGTCTGCAAAATCCCATGGACAGAGGAGCCTGGCGAGCTACATTCAGAGGGGTCGCAGAGTCAGACACGGCTGAGCGACTGAGCACACACACAGGAGTATAACATAATAAGAATGATGAACTAACTGTCAGAGACATCAGTGAGGATTCATACTGGGAAAAAAGGGAAAGTTACTCATGGTGACTCTTCGCGACCCCATGGACTGTAGCCTGCCAGGCTCCTCTGTCAATGGAATTGTACAGGCAGGAATACTGGAGTGGGTATCCATTCCCTTCTCCAGTGGATCCTTCTAACCCAGGGATTGAACCCAGGTCTTCTGCACTGTGGGTGGATTCTTTGCCGTCTGAGCCACCAAGGGAGCCCAGGAATAATGGAAAGGGTAGCCTATCCCTTCTCCAGTGGATCTTTCCAACCCAGGAATTGAACTGGGATTTCCTGCATTGCAGGCGGATTCTTTACCAGCTGAGCTACCGGGGAGGCCCACACTGGTTGGTATTTCCATGGTACTTTTCCACAGTAGTAAATAATTTCACAGTAAATAATTGAGATAAGAAAAGACCATAGCCTATGTTTATAGAAATGATAAAATGTCCAATAATGGTTGTAATTATGGTTCCAGTTTGTGAACCCCAAAATAATGCAACATGTACCCCAGAGACGGTCCTTTCAGTATCGGCCAGAATTCACATCCTCAAATCTAATTCAAGGGTCTTTAATTCTGAAAGCCTTGGGGATTGCTCTTCTGATTATTAAGCTTTGTTTCCAATTTGATTCAAAGTTGAATACGGAAAAGAAAGCTTTCAGAATATATGTGTAAAAACTCTCATTACAGCATCTATAGTGTTCCGAGGGTCAGGAAATTGCAAAACATGCTTTGTGGTCCTGAGGAGTATTAAATATTACTGCTGATTAGGGCTGTGGCTGATTTTTGATTCACAGTTGACCACATTTTCATAAAAGCAACTCAGAAATGCAGAGTCAAACACTATTTGGAGAATTGGAGTTTGTTGATAGTCTAAATTAGAACAATGTGACAATGCCTACACATAATGTGCTAAGTGATAGGATGTACTAATAGCAGGCTCCCCTTTAAAAAGAATAAAGCATCAGCTACCAAAGTATTTTTCTTTGTGATACTGAAAGGTCATTAGCTTTCTGATTTCTACTAAATCACCATATTATTTTATTACACAAAGATGAGTTATTTTTAATTAATATAAGAACAAAAGAAAAATTGGAAAGATTCTTTGGGTAGTATAATAATCACCCAAGGAACAAAAAAAAAAAAGAGAGAGAGAGAGAAAATGAAACGCTTTGGAATATTCTAAAAATAAATGTGCATAATTAGCATCTGGACGAAGGCCACACGGCTGAGCTACATTTCCCAGAAAGTGATATTTTTCATCACAGTATAGAAATATTCATTACTGGAGCTGGCAAAAGTATTGCCACGGAGTAGAGTCAGATGGGTGATCTAAATAATTAAAGCTTGAAACCCAGAGAGCTGAGTTCCAGAGAATGTCCCCATGTGGGAGGGGGTGCTCCAGCAGGGAGAGCAGGCAACCTTGGTTTCTTAATTTGAATGGTAAAAAAAAAAACAACACCTTATCAGTTCATAGGAAGAATGGGATTCTTTTCGATTTAAAACCAATCTGGCATGTACAGCACGATATCTTCAGAGCAACTGACTATGTTCATTTCTGAAAAAGCTTTGGTCTGAGAAAGAAATGCGAGGGAATATATGAAAGCCTCGTTGCAGTGTGCATTTTTATTTTCAGTGGCTGCAGGCTTTGGAAGTAGCTCCTTCATTACAGCCAAGTTTAATTATCACGGGTTCCTTTTCTCTGAAAGCATAAGGAACTGGTGTGGTTTTCTTGAATGACCTAAAAGTAACACTACTGTTACTGTGTTCAGTGGCTCAGTCATGTCCGACTCTTTGCGGGCCCATGGACTGCAGCCCGCCAGGCTCCTCTGTCCACGGGATTTTCCAGGCAAGAACACTGGAGTGGGGTGCCATTTCCTTCTCCAGGGGATCTTCCTGACCCAGGGATCGAGCCTGTGTCTCCTATGTCTCCTGCACTGGCAGGCAGATTCTTTACCACTAGCGCCACGTGGGAAGCCCGAAAGTAACACTGTGTATGTGTGTGTGCGTGTGTGTGTGTGTGTGTGTTAGCTGATCCGTCGCAGAATACTGGAGTGGGTTGCCATTCCCTTTTCCAGGGGAAGTAACACTGCTGCTGCTGCTAAGTCACTTCAGTCGTGTCCGACTCTGTGTGACCCCACAGACGGAAGCCCACCAGGCTCCCCCATCCCTGGGATTCTCCAGGCAGGAACACTGGAGTGGGTTGCCATTTCCTTCTCCAATGTGTGAAAGTGAAAAGTGAAAGTGAAGTCGCTCAGACGTGTCCGACCCTTAGTGACCCCATGGACTGCATCCTACCAGGCTCCTCCGTCCATGGGATTTTCCAGGCAAGAGTACTGGAGTGGCTTGCCATTCTACAGAAAGGATACCGAAGCCACAGAAAAAGGCTTTCCCTGCAGTGCTCGGGCTTTGTAATGCTAGAAGTGGCTCCTGTATCCACAAGGTGATTTCATGTTTGGTGTCTTCAACAATAAGTGAGTCATGGACAGAGTAAACCATCACCCAGGTGACCATTCCTCTTCACACAGCAAAACTCTCTTCAAGACCAGCACGCTCCATCACATGCAGTGGGAATCTTCCTTATCCCAGACTGGCAGCTTTTCTCTCCGCTCAATGGTTAAAAAGGGAAAATGGAAAAACCCTCCTCCTGTTCCACATTTAAAATGTCTGTGGATGATAATCAAGATACCATAAACTCAATAGCACTGGATGATTCGTTTTTGCATTTATATAAGCATTTCCTTTGCCTGTGGTTTTTAACACCCCTGTGGGCACCGGAAAGGTGAAATTGCACCAAGATCAAAGAATACTTTAAATAATAAACATTTTATATCTACTCTTTCAGCAAAATAGTGTGTAAGCAGCAGACACATCTTCAGTTTTATAATTTAGGCTTCCGCAATTATCCCTGATAATTCAGCTTCTCTTAACTATAAAGAGAAGGTTGTCATTTGTGTTTTCAGCTAAAAGAGAGAACTGGTCTTGTTGATGTTACAAATTAGTTTCACACTGAGTCTTAGTCAAAATGCAATGAACTAGTGTTCATTAAAATAAACTTCCATTTGCCAGATTCTTTGACTAAATATTTATTCTTACGAATTTTTCTGCTTGGAAGATGATATAAAGGGATTATCAATAGTGTTCCATTTATATTTTTATACTTTTGTGTTCCTTAAAGATTATGACTAGTTGAATTGTGGTTTGCTGATTTTCCCCCTGCTTCTTAATATTTGAATTTAGCTTTAAAAACTTTAATTTCAGTAACAAAGCACAAATACTGACTTCACAATAATAGAAGAATGTTCTTTTAGTTGTCAGACATCCCTGAATATCAAAGCCAAAATTCTATGTAACGTATCACCATGGGCTATAGTGAATAATACAAAATATCTTTTGAGTATATTTGAAAATTACTAATATTCCTTAACACATTACTGACCAGAGACATATTAACACCACAGGCGTTAGTTTCTACAGAAATCCCCCAGTCAATAATGTGTTAAAGGGCTTCGTCACAAGAAAGAAATTCAAGCGTGTGCAGTGATGGATGTGGGGCTTCCCTGGTGGCTTAGACAGCAAAGAGTCCGCCTGCAATGCGGGAGAGCTGGGTTTGATCTCTGGGTCAGGAGGATCCCCTGGAGGAGGGCATGGCAACTCACTCCACTATTTTTGCCTGGTAAATCCCATGGACAGAGGAGCTTGGGGGGCTAGTCGCAAAGAGTCGGATATGGCTGAATGACTAAGCACAGTGATGGATGTTAACTAAACTTATTAGTAATCACCTCACAATATATCATATATCAAATCAACATGTTGTAAATGTAACACTGATACACTGTTAAGTATAAGTGGCATAAGTGTGAGTCGCTCAGTGGTATCTGACATTTTGTGAATCCATGGACTGTAGCCCGCCAGACCCCTCAGACCCTGGAATTCTCCAGGTAAGAATACTGGAGTGGGTTGCCATTCCCTTCTCCAGGGGATCTTCCTAACCCAGGGATCAAACCTGTGTCTCCCGCCTAACAGGTAGTCTTTACCAGAGAAGCCTGTTAAATATCAATTATATCTCAATAAAAAAAAAAAAGAAAAAGCCACCAAAACTGTAATTTAGTAGCCTAAGTTTGATAGGCAGCCAAAACTCTCTTCTCTTTCTTGAAGGTTTATCCTGTTTGACTTTCCTGGGGTCTGTATCAAAAGCACACACCATAGCATAGGGTTCCCCCAAAGAGTCTTGCCAGGTTACAAACTAAAAGGATGACCCTCACAGGGCTGCTTGTATCTGACATGTGAGAAGTCAGCTTAAAGTTCCAGAAGAAAACCCTAATTAGTATCCTGCAGCACACCCAAAGAAGAGCAAGCCCTGTCGCCGAGCCCAGCCTGTACCTTGGTAAACATGGGCTTCCCGTGCTGGGTGACCATCGCGCACTGGTCGCAGTCCACCGTGATGGATGAGTTGTGGTAGGATTCCTTCGAGTGTTTGAGAATGTAATACAGGTCGGTCACCCCTCCTTCAAACACAGTGCTGAAATAGCGAGGGATGAGGGTCCTGCCGATAGCTGGAAGAGACACATGGAGAAACAGACCATTAACAAGGCTATCCGGATGGTCCCATACACCCCACACCACGGCCAGACCTCCAGCTGGATACAGATCATACCAAGAGGCAAATTTCTTCCCCTTTCCAACTGCCATATCCCTTACAGCTTACAGCTAATACAGTAAAATCTCTAAGTATTCACGAAAAATTTATGCAGTCATCTTTCCAGATTTGGTGTCCATCAATAATGTCAGAGTTAGCGCTTTAAACATAAAGGGGGAAATGCAGATGACTTTTGACCTCATAGATATTCTCTAAGTTAACATATTTTCAAAAAATAAAACATATCCAATCCACTTGGACTTTTCAATGGATTGCACACCAGTTACTCAATCATGTTTTATTATTATTATTAGTAGTCATAGTAATATAAGTTTTGATAATGTAATGCTTTGTGGGGTATGAATTGTTTTGGGGCTTCACTCACTCACTGGATCTTTAGCACAAAGTCAAGAGAATAGGGAACTGTAAGAAACACAATGATTATTACCAAAGAAAAAGTTATTAGGAATGTTTGAAAGTCATGTGACTTATGAGTAGCTAACTGGGGTCTCTAATGTCAAATCTGCAAATGCCCATAGGAGTTTGGGATGGACATGCACACACTATTATATTTAAAATGAGTAACCAGCAAGGACCTGCTGTATGCCACAGGGACCTCTGCTCAATGTTATGTGGCAGCCTGGATGGGAAGGGAGTTTGGGGGTGAATGGATATTATGTTTATGTATGGTTGAGTCCCTTTGCAGTTCACTTGAAACTATCACAATATTGATAATCAGATACATTCCAGTATAAAATAAAAACTTTAAAAAAATCTGCATACATTGTAATACTTTCCAACACCATGTCTCAAACTGCTTTAATGAATGGATATCTTTAACAAGTGACCCCTCTGTATACAAAGAAATCCATACCTATGTGAATGCTCACTGCTCTATCTGCTTCTGAAGTTGAAAGAAAATCTCTTTCCAGAATCAAAGGGCCCTCTTAAGAAAACCTGATACCTTCCACTTGGTCTAAATTGGTCTCTTTCTGCATGTCCTGTCCTGTCCCATTTTAGTTTGAGTGGTTTGTAAGTAGCTGGGTCTCCCTGATATATGATGCTTAGAAACAGCTAACAAGCCCTTGCTTTAGCAGAGATTTTAAATCCTCTTACACTGAAAATCCCAACTCATAATATCAGGAATTTTGCCTATGTGCAGATTTTGAGGCAGAGTACTAAAGCACTCTCAAGTGATTCAAGGTTTTAATAAATCTCTTACATTCACTGTGTAAGGCTTCCTGAAAGACAAAAATAATATTTGAGATAAATACATTATCAAAGAGTGCTTTAGTAGGAAAGATCAAGCAATCATCACTGGAATGTTTAAAAATGTTTAATTTCATTTTAAAAGAATCAGTATTAATCCATTTCGTATGAATCTATATCTCTTTTGTACACGGATTTGGAAAAAATACTATAAAAAGAATACCCTGCCGAATGTTTTCTGAAGTGATCGCTAAAGAATCCCAATGTGAATGCTTAGTCTCTGAATAATTTATACAGTTGCTATTGCTTCATATTTATTGCAGTGAAATCAATCAACAAGTGTGTGCTGAATATTCCAGGATCTTTGGCAATTTCATCCTAAGCAATCCTTATACATACACTTCCTAAATACTGCCTAATCCCCAATAGTGCATGTTTATTTGCTAAATATAAAATTCAAATAAAAGTCATCTGAGTCCGTCATATCCTTAAACATATGCATGGCTGATAAGTCATAAAGAAGTCTTTGCTAATACGAAAAACCTTATTGTACTTTGCTAAACAGCTAAAATTAATTAAATGCATTTCAAATATTCCAAGTTAAAACTAATTACCATAAATCAGCTCTAACAATTTGACATTTTGGAATCTGTACTGTGGAAAGTAAACACACACCATAAAAATATAGATGTAGGGTGAAAATATTTCACTACAATATCCAAGGAATTGTCACATTAAAAAGGTTATGCAAATAAACATCATTGGATTACCCACATTATCATTTATTCATGAATCATGCACAATTTAATTTCTTTGTAGTAATGTTTGCTATGTGTAAGCATTATTTTCATTCACAGTTTAAGGAAATTCAAATGGGAAAAAAGTTCAAAATTCCTTAACTTTCAATAGAAAATTTTCGATCTTTTTTTTGTGATAAAAGTCACATAAAACAAAGCATACTATTTTAAAAATATGTTCACTTTGCTGGGCAACTCTCACCATCACCCCCCTCCTGAAGTTTTCACCTCCTTAAACTGAAACTGTCCCCTTTCAACACTAGCTCCCATTCCCTGCCTCCTGACCCCATGTTCCCTGGCATCTAACAATGTACTTTCTGACTCTATGCATTTGACTGCTGTAGGGGATGTGTATAAGTGCAATTATAGAGTATTTGTCTGCATCTAGTATATCCTCTCTAACTCTAGATAATGTACAAGCTCTATACTCAATAGACGTAGAGGGTGTCAGCTTTGCTTCACTGAATCCTTTCTATCACTGAAGGAAATGATTAAGGATACCCTGAGGGTTGTTTTCAGTCCTGTTTCCTTTGGGACTACCTCTACCATTTTCCCACTGTCTTACTTGGACCTTCATGCACAAAGCTCTGTTATCCTCCGTGGTAGACTAGTTACTCCGATGACTCCAGTGAATCAGCGCAGTGGGATTCACAACCTTACATATGTAGTCTCCTCTTTTCAGATCGGGCCTGGATCCAGCGATCTGCTTTCATAAATAGAAGGTGGCTTACTTCACTCTGTATAAGCTCTAGGTTCATCTACCTCATTAGAACTGAGTCAAATGCATTCCTTTTTATGGCTGAGTAAGCAACAGTTAGAACTGGACATGGAACAACAGACTGGTTCCAAATAGGAAAAAGTGTACGTCAAGGTTGTATATTGTCACCTTGCTTATTTAACTTATATGCAGAGTACATCATGAGGAACGCTGGGCTGGAAGAAGCACAAGCTGGAATTAAGATTGCTGGGAGAAATATCAATAACCTCAGATATGCAGATGACACTACCCTTATGGCAGAAAGTGAAGAGGAACTCAAAAGCCTCTTGATGAAAGTGAAAGAGGAGAGTGACAAAGTTGGCTTGAAGCTCAACATTCAGAAAACAAAGATCATGGCATCTGGTCCCATCACTTCATGGGAAATAGATGGAAAAACAGTGGAAACAGTGTCAGACTTTATTTTTTTGGGCTCCAAAATCACTGCAGATGCTGATTGCAGCCATGAAATTAAAAGACACTTGCTCCTTGGAAGGGAAGTTATGACCAACCTTATAGTATATTAAAAAGCAGAGACATTACTTTGCCAACCAAGGTCCGTCTAGTCAAGGCAATGGTTTTTCCCGTGGTCATGTATGGATGTGAGAGTTGGACTGTGAAGAAAGCTGATCGCCGAAGAATCGATGCTTTTGAACTGTGGTGTTGGAGAAGACTCTTGAGAGTCCCTTATACTGCAAGAAGATCCAACCAGTCCATTCTAAAGGAGATCAATCCTGGATGTTCATTGGAGGGACTGATGCTAAAGCTGAAACTGCAATACTTTGGCCACCTCATGCGACGAGTTGACTCACTGGAAAAGACTCTGATGCTGGGAAAGGTTGGGGGCGGGAGGAGAAGGGGACGACGGAGAATGAGATGGCTGGATGGCATCACTGACTCTGTGGACATGAGTTTGAGTGTACTCCGGGAGTTGGTGATGGACAGGGAGGCCTGGCGTGCTGTAATTCATGGGGTCGCGGAGAGTCGGACACAACTGAGCGACTGAACTGAACTGAACTGAACTGAATATTCCACTGGGGCTTCCTAGGTGGCTAGTGGTAAAGAATCTGGCTGCCAATGCAAGGACACATAAGAGATTCAGGTTCGATCCCTGGGTCAGGACAGTCTCCTGGAGGAGAGCATGGCAATCCACTCCAGTATTCTTGTCTGGAGAATCCCCATGGACAGAGGAGCCTGGTGACTTCAGTCCACAGGGTTGCAAACAGTGGGACATGACTGAAGCAACTTAGCATGCACGCATGCAATATTCCAGTGTGTATCTGTATCACAACTTCTTCATCCATTTATCTGCTGATGGACACCTAGGTTGCTTCCATGTCCTAGCTATTGTAAATAGTGCTGCAGTGAACACTGGGGTACATGTGTCTTTTTCAGTTACGGTTTTCTCAGGATATATGCCCAGTGTTTGGAATGCTGGGTCATAGGGTAGTTTTATTCCCAGTTTTTCAAGCAATCTCTGCACCATTCTCCACAGTGGTTGTATCAATTTGCAGTCTCACCAACAGTACAAGAGGGATCCCCTTTCTTAGCACCCTCTCCAGCATCTGGTTTTTGAAGATTACACAGAGTGAAGTAAGTCCAGAAGAGAAAGACAAATATCCTGTATTAACGTATATAGATGGAGTCTAGAAAGAGGGTGCTGATGAACCTATCTGCGGGGCAGAAATGGAGATGCGGACAGAGCACAGACTTGCGGCCACAGTCGGGGGAGGAGAGGGGAGGACGAATAGGGAGAGGAGCATTGAAACATGCGCAATGCCAGGGATAAAACAGTCAGTGGAAACGTGCTACATGATGCTGGGAGCTCAAATCCTGAATTCTGTGACAACCTAGAGGGGTGGGAAATTAAAAGACGCTTGCTCCTTGGAAGAAAAGCCATAACCAACCCAGACAGCATATTAAAAAGCTGAGACATTACTTTGTTGAAAAAGGTCCGTTTTTTCCGGTAGTCATGTATGGATGTCAGAGTTGGACTATAAAGAAAGCTGAGCACCGAATAATTGATGCTTTTGAACTGTGGTGCTGGAGAAGGCTTTTGAGAGTCCCTTGGACTGCAAGGAGATCCAACCAGTCCATCCTAAAGGAGATCAGTCCTGAATATTCAATGGGAGGACTGATGCTTAAGCTGAAGCTCCGATATTTTCATCACCTGATGCAAAGAGCTGACTCATTAGAAAAGACCCTGATGCTGGGAAAGATCGAAGGCAGGAGAAGGGAACGGCAGAGGATGAGATTGCTGGATGGAAATCACTGTCTCAACGGACATGAGTTTGAGTGGCTCTGGGAGATGGTGAAGGACAGGGAAGCCTGGTGTGCAGCAGTCCATGGGGTCGCAGAGAGTTGGACACGACTGAGTGACTGAACAGCAAAGGGGTGGTATGGAGTGGGGGGTGGGAGGGAGGTTCAAGGGGGAGGAGACAAGCCTATACCTGTGGCTGATTCATGTTGATATATGGCAGAAACCAACACTATATTGTAAAGCGATTATCCTCCAATTAAAAATAAATACATTAACAAAATATAGAAGGTGGCACAAGTAACCTTGTGTCTATTGGGGCCCAAACTTGAGAAGGCCTAGATGCTTCCACTTTGAGCTTAAGGGAAAAACCGGTTGCTATGTGCAAAGTCCAACTGCTCTTAAAACTGCCATCCTGCGAGAAGCCCAACCTACCCATGTGGAGCAGTCTCAGGAAGGGGAGTACAAAGGACAACATCCCCGGTTGAGCATCCTGCCAAGAGCCCGCAGTAGCTTGCATGAGCAAGGACGTTCTGGACACTTGAGCCCACAAAGAGCTGCCTTGAGTGTGTCTCACATGGATGAGAAGCGAGCCGCCTTCCAGAGACTTTGCCCAAACTGCAGAATCATGAGTCAATATAACAAACGTCTTGGGGCATTTCTAAGTACAGCAGTGGATAATCACAGCAGACTTTCAGTCTCTTAGGCTACAAAGATGGGCAAACTAGAATTCTTCCCTGGAAGAGGATAGTTTTGCCACTAAAAGTATGTGAACTGTAGAAATGCTGAATTCTGTACAGAGGAAGCAGATCAGAGAGACTGCCTCTCTGTGGACTGATGTGGGCCTCATCCTAGCTGGGAGAGAAGCCAACTCCATCTCTTAGAGGTCCCACTTATGTGAAATATGTACCTCCACTTTTTCGCTCGGGTTTGTGTTAGATTTCTGTGTGTAGTAAACAGAGATATCTTGATTAACACTGTCCTGTTTCAGCATGGAATAAAGGAGCGGACACACAAAATAAAGACAAAGTGATGAGAAAAAGCTGTCAAAGACTATATCCGTATTTTAATTGTTGCTGCTACAAACTTGGGCTTCCCTGATGGCTCAGTGGTAAACAATCCACCTGCCAATACTGGGAGATGCAGGTTCGAACTTTGGATTGGGAAGATCCCCTGGAGAAGGAGATGACAAGCCAATCTAATTTTCTCGCCTGGGAAATCCCTTGGACAGAGGAGCCTGGCGGGCTACAGTCCATGGGGCCGCAGGGTTGCACATGACTTAGCAACTCAACAACAGCAACATACCTAGTGCCTTAAAATCCATCAGTCTATCTATCATCTATTATTTATCTATCACCATTATTTATCTTACAGTTCTGACAGTCTGGTGTGGGTCTTGCTGGGCTCAAGTCAAGGTGTCAGCAGGGCTGTGTTCTTTTCCAGAGGCTCTAGGGGAGATTCATTGTCTTGCTTTTCTAGCATCCACAGGCTCTCTCTACTGCTTGACTGTGGCCCTTTCGTCCATCTTCAGGGTCAGCACTGGTGGATGGACTCTACGTGGTCGTAGCCTTACCTCCTCCTCCGCCTCCCTCTCCCACTTTTAAGGACCCTCACGAGTGCACTGTGCATGTGCTTAGTCCCTCAGTCGTGTCTGACTCTTTGTGACCCCATGGACTGTAGCCCGCCAGGCTCCTCTGTCCATGGGATTCTCCAGTCAAGGATACTGGAGTGGGTTGCCATGGGCTCCTCCATGGGGATCTTCCTGAGCCCAGGATCAAACCCAAGGCTCCTGCATCTCCTTCACTGCAGGCAGATTCTTTACCCACTGAGTCACTTGGGAAGCACCCCCCCCGAGCGCACTGGGCCCACCCAAATAATCCAAGATCATTGCCCACCTCAAAATCCTTCATTTAATCGAAACTGCAAAGTTCATTTTGCCAAAAGGTAACGTCTTCATGGGTTCCAGGGGTTAGGACTGAACTTTTCTAGGAGGCTGTTACTCTGTCTGCCATCAAACAGCCGCTGTTCTACAAGGGAGTGGAGTAAAAATACAACACACACACGCACACTAGATGCAACATTTAATATGCAATGAATGGGAAAAGAAACCAGAGAAAAGAACTGCATGTGTTGGAGGAACCCGCTATATAGCGCTTTCATTGATTTCCTCTATAAACCTCTACTGAACCCAGAGTAGGTGCAAAGCTCCTTGGCAGTGCTGGAAACACAAAGATAGATTTCTGTCCTTGTCTTAATACCTCATTTCTAATAACAAATATCTAAGTATCTGTAACATAATGTAAAAATAAAGTTAAAAAATAGATTTGTGATTTTGAACTTTGCCATTTTCTTCTGAATCCTGAATTTGATCTATAATTATTACTTTTGAAGCACTAAGATTAAAATGTCCTTTTAATTTAATAAATGGTGCATCTGCACTGCACTGCCTAATATAAACGACTTTAAAGTGAATATTTCAGATTTAGACCCCGTGGTCCCCGAATTCATCAGCCATACCAATTCTGAATCTATTTAAGTTGTATACTGTCCCACTCATAAGCTACACCTGTGCTTTACATTGATACATTAATCCTTGGAATAAAAAATAATTTAAATATTGATATGATAAATCTGCATTTGTGCCTCCATGAAAGGGAGTGCATCTTTCATACTTGAAAAGAGATTAAGATTCTAATAATTATAAAAGTGATTCTATTTTTCTAACACATTTAGGTCAAAGCTCCAAAAAACTGGAAAGAGAAAGTATGGAGAGTCAGATGGCGTGAGAAGATTTTCTGTGATATTATGTGAGTGGAGTACTGTGTATGTTACTTATCCATGTGTTTATGAAACAGAAAAGAAGATCACAGATTAAATTATTCAGGAGTCCGAAATGTGTATAAAGAATGTTTAAACAATGCTCTACCTTGTAGGTAAACACGATTAGTTCAGAATGGCTAGCAATTTGTGTGTGTGTGCACGCGCTATTCGCTCAGTCGTGTCTGACTCTGCGATTGCATGGACTGCAGCCCACCAGTTCCTGCGTCCATGGGAATTCCCAGGCAAGAATACTGCGGTGGGTTGCCATTTCCTTCCTCAGGGAATCTTCCCAACCCAGGACTGAACCGCGGTCTCCTGCATTGCAGGCAGATTCTTTACCATCTGAGCCACCACAGAAGCCCAAAGGTATTATCCAAAGGTAATTTGGGTGCTGAGCTCTGAATTCCAGTTCCTTGGGAAGTTTTTCCTTGTTGTTCTGTTTGTCCCCAAGCATTGGCCCCTCTTCCCCAGAAATTCTTGCTGTGAAAATCGGAGGGCTGATGGAGCTGTGGAGGCAGGATCTAGCTTCTCTTTTCTCTCGTAGGTGTTACTGGTAGACATTAAGCTGTCTACAGGATACCAGTAGATATTAGCTGATTTTCCCCCATTTAGAAACCAAACGGTACACACTGGTAGCTCTTAATCACTGAGAAGATATAAGCATCTGCCTTTTGGAGCAGTTTGTCTCTACTAATAATTATGAAATGCTTTTCTTAAACTCTTGAGGATGTTTAGAAGGAATTCACATAAAGAAATTGCAAGAAGAAAATAATCACATGAGAAAACGTTCAAACTAGTAACCAAAATACATATTAAAATAAAACTAAAAAGATTTAAACATCAACCTGATGAGGTTGTGGTGAAATGAGCATACTCAGATACTTCTAGGGAAATCAGTGTAACAATTACTCCTAGTCTGGGGAGTGTCTAACTCTCAGATAGTTTATTAGATGTCAACTAAGCTCTTGGTAAAGATCCCGGCCAAACTGAGGTTCTAATGTTCAGATCTCAAGCACTTTGAAAACCATTGTCCAATGTGAGGACCTTTTGGTTTGGGGTCATCCCCTACATTCTAAATGCCTATAACTTCACCTTTCAAAGAAAAATCGCTCCAAAAAAATGTAAAAGGTTGAGGATCCCAATGAAAATGGGGAATAAGAGCAATGCATATAACTAACAATATATTAGGACCACTTCACTCTTGACAATTATTTAGTGATTTGCTACCTCATTGGAAAAGGAAATCATGCGACCACACTGTACATTAGTGCTTTTAATTAGGCATAGTTAATTATTAAAAAATCAACTGATAACTATGATTTTTAAACATTTTTTTCATAAACATGACAATGGATAAACTGGTTGCCTAAATCTGAGTACTTTTTATAGAGTTGTTCTAAAGCTGCAGTACCTCAAAAATTCAAAAGGAAATTCTACTACATAATACACGTGAAGAGTCAGTCAACTTTAAACTTATCTGAATTCAGAAATTAGCAAATGCATTATGCTGGCATGACGGGAACGCCCCTGGTACTGAAATAAACACCACTGATGTTTGATCTACGGCACCCTGACATCAAGCACAGTAGCTCCGTTGTGTCTGACTCTGCAGCCCCATGGACTGAGGCCCCCTGGGGCCTTTGTCCATGGAGTTCTCCAGGCAAGAATACTGGAGTGGGTTGCCGGTTCCTCCTCCAGGGGATCTTCCTGACCCTGGGATTGAACTCGCATCTCCTGTGGCTTCCATATTGACAGGAAGATTCTTTACTACTGAGCCACCAAATATAACCATATAACTCAAACGATGGAATTAAAACATGCTTAAACTTTAATGGGGGTGATATAGGATTAAGGCAGATTGCTGTCTTGATGAAGGTAAAGCAAGCCAAAATCACTTGACCTTCATAAATTATTTTCACTGTAATGTACCTTTAACTACTTTTTGTAAACAAAGCAATCTGATTTAAACATTCTTCTTTCTTGCTATTTCAAAGATTCTTTCGTTCAATATATGTTTATTAAGTACCTGCTATGGGCCTGACATTGTTCTAGGTGCTGGAGATAAATAGCAGACAAGTGGGAAGACAGAGAATAAAATGGGTAGGGAAGGAAGGTGGGCTGGTTTAGGTTGGCTGGTCTGCAAGGCTGTAGGGGCGAGGTGTTGATGGATCTGAGTCTAGGCTGGACTGGTCATGTGAGCACCTGGGAATGAAAAGGCCCCATAAGGCAAAAGTCGTAAGACAGAAATGAGCTGGAACTGAATGAGCCTGGTGTGTCCCAGGGTCAGAGAGAAGGAAGTGTGGTGGGACCACAGTCTAGGAGAGTGAGATGAGAGGTGAGTTCAGAAAAGGAGGTGGGGCCAGACTATCCAGAACCTTCTTGGCTGCTGCAAAGACTGGCAGCTCAATCTCAGTGCAGCTAAACAGCAGTTTCAGGCTTTAGCCAGTGATGTGATCAGAGGGACTTACTCTGTTTTTCAATTATATTAATTGAAATATTATTATTATATTATATAATAATATTGAAATATTATTATATATAATAATTAATTATAATAATATTGTATTATATTATATTATGACCTGATGAAGTTGCTGCTTTTAAATGTGTCATCCACTTGTCAACACGGTTCCAAAGTGCTGCAAAGTTTTTTGCTGGAGGAACAGTGCAGACTTTGATAAAGCTCATCCCGCTGTTAGGGAGCTTCTGGTCAAGTGATTCTTAGAGCTATTAGTTCATTAATTAAGGACAAATATAACAGGATGCAACTCACGGCTCCTTCTTGTTCCCCGTTGTTTATTCATTCCGGACACACACATGGAACCCATACCTATTTGCTGAATGAGTGAGTGCAATCCATGAATGGATTTTCAGTTTAAAAGTTCCAAGAATTGGTGCCTCATTTCGCCTTATTTAATTCAACCAGTGATTGGGCATAATCAGATAACTTTGGTCCATGATTTTTGTTCAGCTATACCACAGAGTGGTTTTTCTCCCTTATGTGCCTTTCATGATGAGCAAAATTCCTTATCTCTTTGTCCCACAGTTCTGATAATGACATTGTGCAAGGGAAGTCCAGAGCCACTGCTGCACCTCTTACCACGAATCACTGCCCTACAGGCATGAAACGGGAACCCTTGACTAGCTTCCGGATTAAATCCATGTCCTAGTGACTGTGCCCCATGGACAGGGGCCAGCGCTGATGGGGAGAGTGCGGCGCCAGAGAAACACCCGAGCTGAAGGGTGAGAGTGAGAGTCGCTCAGCCGTGTCCGACTCTCTGCGACCCCACGGACTGTCCAGTCCACGGAACTCTCCAGGCCAGAGTACTGGAGTGCGCAGCTCTTCCCTTCTCCAGGGGATCTTCCCAATCTGGGAATCAAACCCAGGTCTCCCTCATTGCAGGTGGATGCTTTACCAGCTGAGCCAGAATACTGGAGTGGGCAGCTCTTCCCTTCTCCAGGGGATCTTCCCAACTCGGAATCGAATCCAGGTCTCCCTCATTGCAGGTGGATGCTTTACCAGCTGAGCCAAGAATACTGGAGTGCGCAGCTCTTCCCTTCTCCAGGGGATCTTCCCAATCTGGGAATCAAACCCAGGTCTCCCTCATTGCAGGTGGATGCTTTACCAGCTGAGCCAAGAATACTGGAGTGGGCAGCTCTTCCCTTCTCCAGGGGATCTTCCCAATCTGGGAATCAAACCCAGGTCTCCCTCATTGCAGGTGGATGCTTTACCAGCTGAGCCAAGAATACTGGAGTGGGCAGCTCTTCCCTTCTCCAGGGGATCTTCCCAACTCGGAATCGAATCCAGGTCTTCCATATTGCAGATGAATTCTTTACCAGCTGAGCCTCAAGGGAAACCCAAGAACACTGGAGTAAGTAGCTTATCCCTCCTCCAGCGGATCTTCCTGACCCAGGAATCGAACTGGGGTCTCTTGCATTGGAGGTGTATTCTTTACCAACCGAGCCATCAGGGAAGCACAGACACCAATCAGACACAGGGAACCAGAGGAAGAAAGTAGCCCTGGCCGAGGAGACAGCATGTGTGCAAGGAGCGTGTGCATCGCCCACGACTTGGGCTGCTGCTTTTGTTTAATTTTTAAAAGTTAAAAAAATATTAATGTTTTCTTTTTAATGTGAACTGTTTTAAAAATCTGTATTGATTTTGCTTCTGTTGTGATGGCATTGTAACCCATGTCCAACGGATGTTTCTATTCTTTTCATTTTTTTCCCACCAAGCAGACATCAAGAGAAACTATTCAACTTTCAGAAATAATGGATGAAATCATTCTATGTATAACTGAGAAGCTCTTTCCCAGCTCTAACAGCCAGGTGTTGAAGACTCAGGAGGGGATTCCATGGACCCCTGATAGTACACACTTTATCCACAACTTCACCAGCATTGAATATTGTCAACTTGTGCATTTTTTCTGCCATTTAGATCACAAAGCATTTCCCTTACAACGTGACGACCCTCAAGTATGCAAAGTTTTATGTATGCATAAATGATGAAATTAAGTAATTAACCACAGACTTCCAACTCATGGGGTTAATGTTCCAAGTGAGTTATCCATATCTGACATTTTCAGATGGTTTGCCATTTTCTGGAATTTTCTTTACCCCAAACCCCTTCACTTTACTAAAAGAAAAATGACTCCTCTAGACTAGAGAAGCAAAAAAAAAAAAAAAAATTCCATTCCTTGATTTTTTGAAGGTGCCAAACATCAAGAATTCTTATGAAATTATTTCAATATGATGATTTATTGGAACTGCTCAAACTCAGGCCCATGGGGACACCACAAGTCATTCAGTTCTGTGTTTTAATATCAGCACAGTTCAACTGAGTTAGAGAAAGGCTGCCAGAGAAACAGACATATGTGTGTGATTTCAAACTTAATCGAAACCAGGACTCGGCAACCTTTAGCAATGCCAAGAGTGGCGAAAGAGACCATTTCCTCTCTGTAGAGACAGGCAGACATGGGGAAACTGGGCCCGTCCCCAGGACTGAATATTACACAAGACATTCCCTGTAAGGTGTTAAGTGGTCACTAAAATAGAAGCTAATAAAACATGACCCTTTAAAGTGGATTTTGAAGTCACGGGAAAGGTTTGAAGAATTAAAATAATAAACTGGCTGTCCCCGCCGTTCTCCCAACTGTTTCAGCCTCGTCCACTCCCTTAGTGTTTCCAGGCTCAGCACACCTTGAAACCATCATTCATGCAGCATCCTTTGCCTGCGACACCCTAATCTTCTCTCTTCTGCTTCATCCTAAGTCCTAGGCAAACCTTAAATCTCAGTTCAAGGACCACGTCCTATAATGGAGCATCCCTTTTTCCCTTCTAGTTTTCCACTTCTCTCCTTAGTACTCTTCTTTAAAATTATTACTATTATTTTGGCTGTGCCTGGAGGCAAGTGAGATCTTATTTCTCAGACCAGGGATCAAACCTGGGCCCCCTGCGGTGAAAGGGCAGAGTCTAACCACTGGCTCGCCAGGGGAGCCCCTCTCCTTAAAATGATTTTAAGCTTGGATGCTGTAGTCGAGGTGCTGAATCCCTTGGCTCCCTTGGTGACCTTGAACAAACCATTTATGCCCTTCACACCCCATTTTCTTCATCTGTAGAAACGGGAATAGAAGATCCACGCATCCAGTGAACAGTTACAGGTATTAACAGCATCACGCATATAAAGTATATAGCACAGAGTCGGACTCTGTAAGCCTTAATGCCTGTCACTGTTCCCACGACGCTCCGCGCGTGCACAGGCCATGCGGCTCGCCCTCAGCCCTGGAACCCGCCACTGTCTTTCCGCCAGTGACCGAGGTGCCCTGAAGGCAGAGAACACTTCTCCACCGTCTGAGTATCACAGCACGTTTGGGATGCGAACAGCTACTTAAGAGACGTTTGGCGAGCGGGTGGAGGTAGACTTGGCATGTCTGCGTAGAGAGGCTGCCAGCCCCGGCCTTGTTATGTGTGCGCGTGGGGTTTTAATGCAGAGGTAAAGCCACTTTCAGAGTTCAGGCCTGAAGAACCAAAATCACAAGGAGAAGAAAGGAAGGCTTTAAGGTCCCACATCTGGAATTTTCATACCCGAATGTTCTGGTCCAGATAATTAAGGATCAAAGATTAGTCATTTTGAAAGATTCATTTTGGGATTAAAGCTAATTTTGCATTGTGTAAGTAAAAAAGTGTCTCCACTGAGACTCCTTGGTTTGAAGGGGCTTCACCCTTACCATATCTGTGGGACTGATTTATAAACATCCAAACTCCATAAACAAAAGCAGGCCTCTTTAAAAAGGAAACTAAAGGGAAAGAACCCTGGAGAATGGGAACAACAACTCATTTCAGCCTTCTTGCCTGGAGAATGCCATGGACAGAGGAGTCTGGTGGGCTACAGTCCACAGGGTTGCAAAGAGTCAGATACGACTGAAGCGACTTAGCATGCACGCATGCAAAGGGAAAGAAAGAGAGAAGGAAAGGAAGGACAGAATGGAATGAAGTCAGGAAGGCAGAGAGAGAGAGAGAAAGAAGAACAGAAAGAAAGGCACCAACTGCAGCCCAAGTCGGCATTCCAGGGGCATTTTACAGGGATGTAAAATCCTTGGAAATGAGAAGCAGTAAAAGAGGGTCAGCTTCGCATTCCACAGAAGTCCACTGGGGGCTGTGCTTCTGACCCTTAGACAGTGTCTACAAGCAAAGGAACAGCGATTCCGACAGTGAATTCAATGTTGCGTAGGCTTTCTGGCAGCAGTGCCTAACAGCCCCACTGCACCCACCCGGGTCTGGTGAAACCGCGTGGGCACCAGCTGTTGGAGGGAGCCTGACACGCCGAGTGCAGGTTTCAGAGAAACCTGAGGATTAAGGCAAGAGAAGGCAGCTTCTGAGTGCTCTGTCGGTTCTGGGATGGGTCTGGTTTATCTGAGCCTTGGTACCCAGTTACCAGCATGATGCTAACATCTTTTGTGCATTAAACAGTATTAAAAAAAAAAAATCCCCTCACTACCCACCATCATCCAATAGCCCCTCCCTGGCTGCCTAGATCCTCTCAGTAAACAGAATGTGACTCGCCTCCCCTATCCCCAGGTTGAAATGACACTTCTGGTGTCTGCACTCCATTGCCCCTGCGAGGGGAGATGCCACCTTACAGGGAGACGAGGGTCCCTGGACCACAGGATCTGGAGCAGGGCCATTGTGTTCTGACAGGCACACGGGTCTGTCCTCTCTCTCATTCCTCCCTTTCTCCTCTGTTGCTATAAAGAACTGACAAAAAGGCCCAGGGACGCTCCTGGCATTGTTGCTCCGAGGTCTCACTAGCCCTGACCTCTTCCGAGGAGTGAGCCATGGGGTCAAGAGTGTGCATCTGGAGCCACCTGGCCTGAACTTGAATCCCAGCTCAGCTGCTGTGTGACCTTGGGCAAATGACTCAGTCACCTCATTTGTCAGACAAGGATGCGGACAGGGCCAGCCCCACAGGGACACTGTTCAGAGCGCGTAAAAGCAACCACAGAATGCTCTCCCCTCTGGCTATTAAGTAATTGTTAATCATATCCTAATTAATTTTTTGTCATAGCATTGATCACATATTATATTTGTGTATTTTCTGCTCTTTCACTGGAATACAAGCTCCAAGAAGGGAGGAGCCGTGTCCATTTGCTCCTGGCTGTACTGTCTCAGAACCCAGAGCAATATGGAATAAAGAGTAGGCACTTCCTCTTTATAGAATGGCTGAATTTTCCGTGGCTGAACAGAAGACACTGGGCTTCCCAGATTGTTCCAGTGGTAAAAAAAACACAAAAAAATGCCTGCTAATGCAGGAGACATAAGAGACGCAGGTTCGATTCCTGGGCTGGGAAGAACCCCTGGAGGAGGGCACGGCAACCCACTCCAGTATTCTTGCCTGGAGAACCCATAGACAGGGGAGCCTGGCAGGCTATAGTCCACGGGGTCACAAGGAGTCGGACTTGACTGAAGCAACTTAGCATGCACCCACGTTAAGACACTACTATCATGATTACTATTATTAGCATGCCATACACATTAAATGGCATGGAGCATGCCTGAGTATTGAGGTTGTGTTCAACACACAGCCAATAAAGGCTAGAAAGCAAAAAGGAAGGAGATGGTGGACAAACGCAAGGAAGAAGAGCAGACACGTTCCCAGACAACTTCTCCATGGGAGGCAATGAGGCGAATGTGAGGTCAGCGTTAGGGGAATGGCTGCTTCCCACACTTCTCAAGCACCACATGTGAGCGGTGCTTGAGGACTTGGGAGACAAGGAGAACTCGTGTTGGGTGGGAGTCACTCCGGCTGCACAGGAGTGGCAGCAGGTTGGCTGCGTTTGGGATCTCGAGGCATCTCCTGAGCTATTTCCCAGGCTAGGGAATCAGGGGTGCAACTGCCTGCTTAGTAAAAGGTGTCCAGACCTTCCCATAAAGTGAGCTGGTGCTCGCTTCATCCTCTCCCTCGTAGGTGGTAAGAGAAGAATCAGCCTGGGGTAGCATGAGAGACACAGCTGTGAAAGCAGACAGAACAGGGCCAGACCTACTTCTGCTGCTACAGGCAGCCACGGTGTAAGCAGCTGACAAGAATGGATCCACTTGCTCCTTTTCTCCGCAGAACCCTCCCCCTCCGCCTCACTGTAGTAGTTCAATTGCTAAGTTGTGTCTGACTCTTTGCAACCCCAGGGACTGCATGCAGACTCCAATGCTAGGCTCCATTGTCCCCCACTATTTCCCAGAGTTTGCTCAAATTCATGTCCATTGAGTCAGCAATGCTATCTCATCCTCTGCCATGCCCTTCTCCTTTTGCCTTCAATCTTTCACATCGTCAGGGCCTTTTCCGACGAGTTGGCTCTTTGCATCATGTGGCCAAAGTACTGAAGCTTCAGCTTCAGCATCAGTCCATGTCCCTACGCCTGTGTTATGTACCTTGGTGGTTGGTCATAAGCTAGTTCCATGGAGATAATATTACTTACTTTCTAGATGACCTAAGGATTAACTGAAATAGAAAAAGGCATTGAAGATCTAGCTGAGCTCCCAGGACTCAGCAGACTCCGACAGGTAGGGGTAGAGAGTTGGGACCTCACACTCAGCAATTCCTCAATACTTACTTACTGAAGATGAGAACAAAGGTTGAAATCCAGATATCTCGTCAAAAATCGTATAAATCTCTCACCGTCAACATAATAACTTTGGTCACCTGATGCAAAGAGCCAACTCATTGGAAAAGACCCTGATGCTGGGAAAGATTGAAGGCGAAAAGAGAAGGGAGCAGCAGAGGATGAGAAGGTTAGGTAGCAACACTGACCCAACGGACATGAATCTGAGCAGACTCCAGGAGAACAGGGGAGAGGGGTGTGCCGCGGCCTGTGGAGGCACAGAGAGTCAGACGCGGCCTAGTGACCGAACAGCCACAATCACAGCCACACAAGATGAGTCTAGGTGTTTTCACGAAAGGAACTTGCCAGACGGCTGCTTTTAGGGACAGAGGGGCTCAGGGTCTGTTCCCACCTTGCTCTCTCCTTTCCTAGCAAGTGCAGAGCAAACTGCATTTACTGGTCTGCACTTCCAAACTTTTCCAAGATCCCAAAGACTAAAAACAGCACAGCACAGTAACATGGGTACGTTTTTCTTGCCTGTCTACCGTTATTTTCTCAGCCTTTGGCAACTCTGTATTCTTTTCGCGGTTTACGTTGGAATGACAGCTGGCCGGAATGACAGAATGTGCCTGGCTACCTTAACAGCATCCCTGCAAAATTCTCCCTCCTTCCAGCTCCCTTCTCTCCTCCCTTTTCTTCCTCCTCTCTCTTTCTTTCCTTTCCTCCAAGGTTGGTGCTTTCAGAATTTCACCCCCTCCCCCAGAGGGAACACTTTAGCAGCATGGGTTTATGGCTACTGTGAAGAAGAAAGTTTGAAAGGCAAAGTCAGAGACGTGATTCCCCAAGCTTTATAACAAACTCCTGTCAAAATATAACAAAAAACCACAGCCAGACATGAGCCACGATGACAGAACACAAGACCATAAAGATGATGGAGATCAGACGGGACAGGCACGTTACAGAGACAAACGCCTTCCTCGCAGACAGACAGAGCAGGCGTTAACACTGAAAAACTCTTCCCGGAAAAAAGAAAAGGTCTGAAGAAATAAGGACAAAAACATAAAATTCAAATGACAGCCCAGCCCAAGGAGATAAACCCAAGGCAGAAAGAATCCAATTTTACTAAATCAAAGCGACATCTCTTCCTGACTTTAATTGACCTCAGTAAGCTGGATCCTAAACAAACATAAAATTAAGACGTTGGTAGCAGCCAGGGGGAGAAAGGGACCATCCATGTGTAGACATTTGAAGTTTCACTTTCTTGGGACTTTCTTGGTTCTGTATAGAAACGTGAAATCATTCATTCCATGGGCGGGGGGGGGGGTGGTCACAGCGCCCAGCGTGAGGTGGATTCAGTGTTCCTGAGGGCACCCGTGGAAGGTTCAGAGTTGAGGCCATCAAATATCAGTTCAGGTGTCCATGATGCTGGCATCATTGGAAAGAAAGGAGCACAGGAAGAGGAAGTGAAGCTAATGGATGCAGCTTACCAAGACACCAAGGAAAGTTCTGTCTCCTGTTAAACTGGAAGCGTTACAGTGGAGGAGGCCCCACACTGACCTCTATTACCAGAAGTCCCTTAGTCATCAAGGCATGTATGTTTTGAAAAAAACTTCCCCATAGTCTCTCTGGTTTTCCCTTGCTGGACATTCTTGCTGACCCTTCTTCCTTCCTTTATTTATTTATTTTTCCTGGGTTACTCTTCCTCTTCTTTAGCTTCTGACTTGGGAACTACTTCTTCCAGGGAGGAACTACTCTGATTTCCGCAGGTCAAGCTGATTCGGTCTATCTCTTGCAAATTCTTTTGACAGCCTCTCCTTCTCTGTCATAGGATTTATCGTATCACAGTGGTTCTCCAACAGACTGCAACTTGGGGAGCTTGTTGAGATAAAGATTCCCAAACTTCACCTTCAAAAGCATCTGTTTCAGCAGGAGTGGGATGGGGCCAGGGTCTGGTATTTTTTAACAAGTATTCCAGATGCTTTGGTCACAGATAATCCCTGGAGCATATTCAGAGACTCTGGTTTATCTGACTTCTCTCTGAGTCCTCTTACTATGTCGGGTCCATGAGAACAGAAACCAAATCTGCCGAGTGTCACACTTGTATCCGTAGGATTGATCTGAGTTATCAGCATTCAATAACAGCCACTCCCTGTTTGGTTGCTGTTCAGTCGCTCAGTCCTGTCTGACTCTTTGCGACCCCATGCACTGCAGCACACAGGCTTCTCTGTTCATCGCCAACTCCCGGAGCCTTCTGAAACTCACGTCCATTGAGTCGGTGATGCCATCCAACCATCTCATCCTCTGTCGTCTCCTTCTCCTCCTGCCTTCAATCTTTCCCAGCATTGGAGTCTTTTCCAATAAGTCGGCTGTTTGCATCAGGTGACCAAAAGTATTGGAGTTTCAGCTTTAGCACCAGTCCTTCCAATGAATATTCAGGGTTGATTTCCTTTAGGATTCACTTTTTTTATTTTCTTGCAGTCCAAGGGAATCTCAAGGGTCTTCTCCAACACCACAGTTCTAAAGCATCGATTCTTTGGCTCTCAGCCTTCTTTATGTTCCGTCTCTCACAACTATACATGACTATTGGAAAAATCATAGCTTTGACTATATGGACCTTTGTAAGCGAAGTGATGTCTTTGCTTTTTAATAGGTTTGCCATAGCTCTACTCCCTATATATGTATTAGGCATGTAGATGGCTGTGTATCTGTATATGTACATGTATATATATATATATATGTATGTGCGTATGTCCACACACACACACACACACACACACACTCACACACACATAGTCACAGGGTGAATATGGTACGGAGCTGTGTTTGCTAGGTTAGATAAGTAGGTTACCATCCCTGCCTGTGTTTGGTAGGTATGGTATGGAGCTGTGTTTGGCAGTCCTCTGTGTCTGACAGAGATGAGAATGATCGTGGCGTGGAGTACGGAGGAACAGTATCCAGTAACTTCTGGTTGTCATCACTGATTCTTCCATCATGTGTTGCCAAGAGAAAGGATGGGATTCTCAGAGAGCAAAACCTTCCACTTACTGGTGACTAGGTAAGAAGTGGCCACCTCTATCCTGCCAGACACTCCACTAGGCTCCCCCTGCTGAGTCTTCCTGGGTGTAGACCCTGGTTAAGGAACCTCAGTACCACCTGGTGGGAGTGTCCCCTGGTGGCACTTCTGCTGAGAAAACAAATACTTCAGTTCCAAACAACCAAGACTGCGGTGGGGCCATGTGTGAAGATAATTCTGGGAAACAGATTTGAAAGATGAAGTCTCTTTTCTATCAGTCACATCCCCAAACTGTTATAAATCTGGGACTGCCCACACTCCACTTAACATGTTAGAATACAGTTGAGTGCAGAGCTTTACTCCAGGTTCATTATAGCGGGGACTTTGCATGATGAATGTGTTGGAGATGAGGGACTCGCAGTAATCCAAGAAGGCAATTCCCAGAGCCAACAGGCCATTGTGAGCGTGTAAGAATTGATAACCAGAGTGATCACTCGTGCAATTTCAGGCTGTGGAGATATGAACAATATCTCGCTAGTGGATAATATCTGTTGTCAAGCATATGTTTTATAACCCCCAGGACTCCCTCTTGTTTTTGCAAGCTGCTGGTGGATATCTTTGATTTTTTTTTTTCCTAGCTGCATAAGACTTTGGAAAGGTTCGATTTCTTTTTTCCCCTTCTTTGACCAGAGAGGTTTATAGTACAGAAAATGTAAGAAGAAAAAGGAAGTGAAGACAGAGAGAAAAAATTATGAAGAACCATTTCATCAGCTCTTTAAACATCACTGAAAACATTTCAAATGTGTATTTTAATATCTGTAGTCAATGTGACAAGAAGGCTGCATACGTCAGAGGTACTGCTTTCTCTGCCTGAAAGGTTATGAGGGTGAGATTTAATTGTCATCTTTTTTTTTTTTTAAAGACCTGGAATTTTTTATTATTTGGTACAATCTCTACAAAATTTCTTTTTCACTCTCCAAACTTACCTAACAGAGGTTTGGGTACTAAAACATTGTAAGATTACCAAATTCTAGTTAAACAAATCAAATGATACGTGCAAGAGGGAAGAAGGACTGTGGACGAAAGAAAAGTAGCACTGTTTCTGTAGTCATTTTCAAGGCTAATCAACTCTTAATAAATTTTTTTTTTTTTTTGAACAGAGGAAAATTTATGCGTTGAACCTGGACTGGTCACTTATGATAATATACATGCTACAATTCCATTCTCCCCAATCATTCCACCTTCACCCTCTCCCACAGAGTCCCAAAGACTGTTCTAAATGCCTATGTCTCTTTTGCAGTCTCTTATACAGGGTTCAGGTTACCATTTTTCTAAATTCCATATATATGCGTTAATATACGGTATTGATGTTCTTCTTTCTGGCTTACTTCACTCTGTATAATTGGCTCCAATTTCATCCACCTCATTAAAACTGATTCAAATGCATTCTTTTTGATGGCTGAGAAATACTCCATTGTGTATATGTACCAAAGCTTTCTTATCCATTCGTCTGCAGATGGACATCTAGGTTGCTTCCATGTCCTGGCTATTATAAACAGTGCTGCAATGAACATTGGAGTACATGTGTCTCTTTCAATTCTGGTTTCCTCGGTGTGTATGCCCAGGAGTGCGATCGCTGGATCATATGGCAGTTCTATTTCCAGTTTTCTGAGGAATCTCCACACTGTTCTCCATAGTGGCTGTACTAGTTTGCATTCCCACCAACAGTGTAAGAGGGTTCCCTTCTCTCCACACCCTCTCCAGCATTTATTGCATGTAGACTTTTGGATAGCAGCCATTCTGACTGGTGTGAAATGGTATCTCATTGTGGTTTTGATTTGCATTTCTCTGATGATGAGGGATGTTGAGCATTTTTTCATGTGTTTGTTAGCCATCTTTATGTCTTCTTTGGAGAAATGTCTGTTTAGTTCTTTGGCCCATTTTTTGATTGGGTCACTTAGTTTTCTGGAATTAAGCTGCAGGAGCTGCTTGTATAATTTGGAGATTAATCCTTTATCAGTTTCTTCATTTGCTATTATTTTCTCCCATTCTGAAGGCTGTCTTTTCACCTTGCTTAGAGTTTCCTTTGCTGTGCAGAAGCTATTGATTTTAATTAGGTCCCATTTGTTTATTTTTGCTTTTATTTCCAATATTCTGGGAGGTGGGTCTTGGAGGATCCTGCTGTATAAAATGAATAACCTGGAAAAAATGGACAAATTCCTAGAAAAGTACAACTTTCCAAAAGTGAACCAGGAAGAAATAGAAAATCTGAACAAACCCATCACAAGCACGGAAATTGAAACTGTAATCAAAAATCTCCCAGCAAACAAAAGCCCAGGTCCAGACGGATAATTGTCATCTTTTAGTCCGTGGTGTCTCAGAGTTCTGTAAGGAAGGAACCATGTCTATTCACCTCCACATCTTGAATGCCCAAACCAGCACCCTGCACAGTTGCTAAATAACTGATGTGTTCATTCATCACCTTGGGTTTCTAAGAGCTGGAAGACAGGACCTGATCAGGTAGACTGGGATTAGGAACCAACCCAGGCAGATATGACCCCGGAAAAGGGGTGAGCCTCTGGGGAAGGGGAAGGCAAGAGACATGAGGCAAGAAGGAAGTTCTCTTAAGTCTGTGCTTCTGATTCTGCTTGATAAATAAGTTCACAGGCTTAGAGAATGACCATATGGTTAAGTTCACAGACTCAGAGAATGACCACATGGTTACGGGGAGGGAAGAATTAGGGGGCAGGATAGCTAGGGAGCTGGGGACGGACATGTACACACTGCTATTTTTACAATGAATAACTAACAAAGTCCTGCTGTACAACACAGGGAACTCTGCTCAATGCTACGTGGCAGCCTGGATGGGAGGGGAGTTTGGGGGAGAATGGATACACAAACCTAGACAGGATATTAAAAAGCAGAGACATCATTTTGATGATAAAGGTCTGTATCATCAAAGCTATGGCTTTTCCAGTGGTCATGTACGGATGTGAGAGTTGGACCATGAAGAAGTCGGAGTGCTGAAGAATTGATGCTTTCAAACTGTGGTCCTGGAGAAGACTCTTGAGAGTCCTGTGGGCTGCAAGGAGATCAAACCAGTCAATTCTAAAGGAAATCAATCCTGAATATTCATTGGAAGGACTGATACTGAACCTGAAGCTCCAACTCTTTGGTCACTTGATGAGAACAGCAGACTCATTGGAAAAGATCCTGATGCTGGGAAAGACTGAAGGCTAGAGAAGAAGGGGACGACAGAGGATGAGATGGCTGGATGACATCACCGACTCAACAAGCATGAATCTGTGTAAACTTCAGGAGATAGTGAAGGACAGGGAAGCCTGGTGTGCCATACTCTATGGGGTCACGAAGAGTTGGACAAGACATAGCAACCGAATAACAACAAAAACAAATATGTATGGCTGAGTCCCTCTGTTGTCCACCTAAAACTACTGCAACATTGCTAATTGGTTACACTCTGATAGAAAATAAAAAAAGTTAAAAAAAAAAGAAAGAAGGAAGTTCTGGGCTGGAATTAAAAGACTCGAATGATGCGGGAGAGGAAACCCTAATACAAAAATACAGGCAGGGAATAGGTAAGGAGGGTTTTCTGAATCAACAGAGAATTGGCATTGCCAGGGAATGTTCTAGACTCTCGAGGGTTCTTCTTTGTGGAGGAATCTCCATGAAAGTGATACGCCTCACCCCTCTTTGCCTCTTTGTTGACTCCACCTGGGTGAAGCAGCGGCATAAGAAATCTTACCAAAGAGTTGAAAGTTCAGAAGGCAAAATTAGGCATGTATAGTTCTCTTCATGCTACTTCCTTCTCTTGGATACAAGCTCTACAGGGAATGTGTGTTCCACTCAGCTTCTGCAGCGCCAGAATCTGCCCTCTAGGGTGACAAGCAATGCTGGTGACGGTGTGAGTAAGTCTACTTGTTCTTGGACTTAATTTTAGGAAATCCATTTGCCTGGGGATATACGGTATGTTCTCCAAAGAGTATCTGTACCAGAATTATAAAGTCATCTGCATCTGGCATCTCCTTTGTCTTACTTATCAATTGGTTTAGAACTGTTAAGTGTTTTTAAAAAATGTGTCATTTATTGGAATCTCAATTCACTGGACAGTTGACAGGTAGCAAACAGATTTCAACCCAACTCAATTTCACAAATGCTTTCACACACCTACTATGTGTACAGCCCCATGTTGCCTTTTGGAATGTTTACAGCAGTAACCAAGACAAGATTTCAGGCCAGGGTACCACACAACATTCTAGACTTGAGAGGGGGAGCAGATGTCATGACTGCTGACTTAATGGCAAAACCCATTGCCCAGGGCCCATGATTAGCTATAAAAGCTCTTTGGTTGACCTAGGTTTCACATTACAAGGTGAGCCCCAAGTGCGCCTTGTAATGTAAGGCCCTTGAAAGCAAGAACTCTGCCTTAGTCTTCACCTTGGTCTCCGTGTCTGGAACATGGATTAACCTAGAACATCATAATAGAATTGTTGGCTAGATGGATGGATGGATGGATAAGTCCTACTGGATATGGAAAGACTTGTGTTGTGAAGAAGGTAAAAATCACCTCCACTTCAAGTGATCAGAGTGACAAGTCAGAGAGAGAGAGTTTGAGCTCTTCTAACAGTTTCACTCTAAATAAATCATGCACGTTTAGAAGATGTTGTCAAAAATAGTACAGTAGAGATTCTTTCTAGATAAAGAATCATGTTTCAACAGTAAGAAGCTTTGAAACAAAAATGAAGGCTGCTAGGTAGGTGGACAAAAAATGTATACAAAGATCTGCTTCTTCCTTCCATGAGTATTTTCTTTTGGTCAGATGATTAGGAAAGAATTAGCGGAACCGTGACACTTGCTTTTTGACGGGGAAGATTATTTTTGATTCTCTAAATGACTGAGTCAGGTATCAGTTGGAGAAAGCCAACAGTGAATGCTTATTTAAATTCAGAGAAACCACAGATTGGATTGTATATTTCAAGGGGAACAAATAAAGAGAAAAAACAAAAGCAATGACTATCTGGCATATAGTGTGCCTTTGATATCTCTTGGTTGAATGACATAAGTGAAATAGACACATGCTTAGAAAAAGAAAGCCCAGACAAGTACAAATCGCAAAACACCGAGATGAGGCAGTGGTTCAAGTTACAGGCAATAGCTTTGGGGTATCTTCTCCTGCACACCCAAAGTCCCCGGCATCATCAGGAAGCCTTGGGAATTAAAGACAAAATAGCAAGAAGAACAACAGCTGTTGGCTAACCTCCTATGGCAGTTTTGAATGAAAGCTTTTGAGTTCAGCTTTTGCTCTGTAGACAGAAGTTACGAAGGGTTTTGAACCTTGGAATGGATCTGGATTTAAATATTTCCCAGCTTTAAATTTCTGTGACTGCTTTTGGTAACAGCCCAGTAATGCTTAATTTTCTCTGTTAATACGTGCATCAAATCATGGAGGAACTAAGAAGGAATTTTAATGGATCTGGTGTGGGGTGAAAGCATGTGTTAGTTAGTGGGGAGAATGTACAAATCTCTGTGTGCAAAAAGAGTCATTTGTATTATTTTTGAGACTTAATGAAAACCTCTACAAAATCAAGGTCATATAAAAGCTACTGTCCCGAGTCTATAACCCTGTGTAATGATCTAAATTCCGATAAACCTATCATTCAACCAATCTCCCACTTTACCATGTTCATTTTTCTACACCTCCCTCTACACAGTTCCAACCAACTCCCAAAGATGATAACTGCTCCATTCCCAAGCCAAATATGTGACTAGAATGCAAGTTCCAAGAGGGAAGACTTTTTACTCCTTGTTCCTTCTGTATCTCTAGGGTCCAGACTATTTCCTGGCACAGAGCAGGGACTCAATAAATATTTGTTGAATAAATAAATAAATGATGATAGCTATGAATTTAGCAAAAACAACACTCATTGACATAACCAGAGGAAAGCAAGGGGGAGAAAGCCATGCCAAATAATAAAAAGGACAAAATATTCTGCAAAGAAATGCCATTTTATTGCTTTTAAACATGCTCTTTAAAATCAATGGCTATCAAGTGCTACCAATTTATGTGATACTTTGAGATATTAATACTTACATAGATCAGTAAGGTTGCGTTTATAATTGTCATCTGGCATATATACCTAGAAGTGGCTTAAAGTACTGGAAATATTTTTTTAAGAGTTTAACACCACAATCTAGAGAGTCTCTTGATGAAAATGAAAGAGAGTGAAAAAGTTGGCTTAAAACTCAACATTCAGAAAACTAAGATCATGGCACCTGGTCTCATCACTTCATGGAAAAAAAATGGGGAAACAATGGAAACAGTGACAGACTTTATTTTTGGGGGGTGGCTCCAAAACCACTGCAGATGGTAACTGCAGCCATGAAATTAAAAGACACTTGCTGCTTGGAAGAAAAGCTATGGCCAACCTAGAAAGCATTTTAAAAAGCAGAGACATTACTTTGCCAACAAAGGTCCATCAAGTCAAAGCTATGGTTTTTCAAGTAGTCGTTTGTGGATGTGAGAATTGGATTATAAAGAAAGCTGAGCACCAAAGAATTGATGCTTTTGAACTGTGGTGTTGGAGAAGACTCTTGAGAGTCCCTTGGACTGCAAGAAGATCCAATCAGTCCATCCTAAAGGAGATCAGTCCTGAATATTCATTGGAAGGACTTGATGCTGAAGCTGAAACTCCAATACTTTGGCCACCTGATGTGAAGAACTGACTCATCTGAAAAGACCCTGATGCTGGGAAAGATTGAAGGCGGGAGGAGAAGGGGACGGCAGAGGATGAGATGGTTGGACGGCATCACTGACTTGATGGACATGAGTTTGAGTGAGCTCTGGGAGCTGGTGAAGGACACAGACCTGGCGTGTTTCAGCCCACAGGTTGCGAAGAGTCAGACATGACTGAGCGACTGAACTGAATCGAACACCCCAACCTCCTCTACCATGGCATAGAGAAAGGCGAAATTGGAAATAGTGACAAATTTTATTTTCTTGGGTTCCAAAATCACCGCGGTGGAGAGTGACTTCAGCCATGAAATGAAAAGATGCTTGCTCCTTGGAAGGAAAGCTATGACAAACCTAGGCAGCATATCAAAAAGCAGAGACATTACTTTGCCAACCAAAGTCCATATAGTCAAAGCTATGATTTCTCCAGTAGTCATGTCTGGATGTGAGAGTTGGACCATAAAGAAGGCTGAGTGCTGAAGAACTGATGCTTTCGAAAGTGTTGGAGAAGACTCTTGAGAGTCCCCTGAACTGCAAGGAGATCAAACCAGTTAATCGTGAAGGAAATCAAACTTGAGTATTCATTAGAAGGAATAATACTGAAGCTCCAGTACTTTGGCCACCTGCTGCAAAGAGCCAACTCATTGGAAAAGACTCTTATGTTGGGTGAGGTTGAAGGCAAGAGGAGAAGGAGGTGGCAGAAGATGAGATGGTTAGATAGCATCATTGACTCAATGGATATGAATCTGAGCAAACTCCAGGAGATAGTGGAGGACAGAGAGCCTGGTGTGATGTAGTCCATGGGGTCATAAAGAGCGAGACATGATTTAGTGACTGAATGATAACAGTCTTCTCTACAATTGCCAGACTTTCCTTTATTTTAAAGCAAACTGGTTTTAGTCTCGTGGAGAAAAGAACTTCACACTACATCAAATTAACGGGATCCTGAATTGGAGGTGTTTAAATAGATTATATTGCAGCTGGTAATGTGATGGTAGTCACATAACCATTGTTATCCAAACCCTTTCTGCCAGTTTTAGCTTCCCCAAAGTATCAGTCCGACTCCTACCGAGAAGGCTGTTAATAGCTAACTAAGTTTAAGTTCTTCTCAGGCGCTGGTCATTGGATTAAGTTTGTTTGTTTTAACTCTATCATTTCCTCTTTTACTCTCAATGACATTACATAGTAGTTACTACTATTATCTGAATGTTTTACATAAAGGGGCCCAGGCTCAGAGAGATAGAAAGAGTAACTAGAATGTCTGACTCCCAAATCAACCAATCACTAATATTAATCCATCTCATGCCCTTCTTTCATTGTGTAGGAAGGTTATGTGTCCCTCGAATTTTTATTTAACTTTATGCACAAATGAACCTCACAGCACACCCAGAATGGTGTCAGCCACATAACAGATGAATGGTGAAAGTTTTGCTAGATTGATGCCACTCTGTGAATAAAGGGTATGTAGTATAGTGGACTAATTTTTAAATATTAAAGAATCTATTTATTTGGATAGCATCTCAAAGAGAATACAACAGTATCTTTTGGAGATGGCACAAATCCACAGGGATCTTAAAAATCACCTAGTCTAACCATTTGCCAAAAGTGTCTGGCCATGTTCAATAGTCTTTAAAATCTTTCAATGGCTCTCCCATTGTTTTCAAGGTGAAGTTGTTCAGTCACTAGGTCATGTCCAGCTCTCTGCAACCCCAAGGACTGCAGCATGTCAGGTTTTCCTGTCCTTCACTATCCCCTGGACTTTGCTCAAATTCATGTCCACTGGGTCGGTGATGCTATTTAACTTCATCCTCTGCCGCCTCCTTCTCCCTTTGCCTTCAATCTTACCTCGCATCAGGGTCTTTTCCAATGAGTCAGCTCTTCACATTAAGGTGAAGTACAGACTCTTTAATATGATTTCCAAGGGTCTTTCATGACGGGGTCCCTGCTTATCTCTTTGATCTTGTTTCTTACAAGTTCCCTGCATCCCCTGTTCCTCCTCATCCTCTCCCTCCTCCTGTGTCCCTACCATTCACCCTACATCACAGAAAGACACACAGTCTTGGCGCTAACAGAACATTTTCCTGCTCCTCTAAGTCTGACAACTCTTCCTTGCTTCTGCATTTTTAGCTCATGAGATTCCATCTGCCTGGAAGGTCATTACCTTTCTCTGGCTAATTTCTTCTTAAAAACCACCTCCGGGACATTTGGAGAAGGCATCTCTTAGCAGAAATGCTCCTGCCATTTCTTCTGCTCTCCTGTAAGAGACCACAGCTCGCATTGCACTGGACAGTTTACTTGATCCCCACCTGATCCTCTTTGAAGGCTGGAACTACAACCGTTCTGATGCTCTGTCCCTGCAGGACCAGGGACAGAGCAGGCTGAATGAGCTCTTGGTGAATGAATGAGTTGGACCCAATGCCAGGATTTCAACGCTCCCCGGGTTCTCGTCCACGAATACATCAGCGTACCAAGTGGGGAAACGCAGAAGCAATACAGGCTCTGTGCAGTACAGTCTTCTGACTTCTGGGAACGGTGTTCACATGGGTCACAGTCTGAGCTGCCCTGAAAACTTGGAGGCTTAACCACAGTCCCAAAGACTGCTCAGTTCTGCGGCTTCTCTGAGCCACGGGAAGCCAGACTTGATGTGGGCATGCCGTTTCACCTGTGTTAGCATCCTCTGTTGTAAAGAATGGGCTTCCCAGGTGGCTTAGTGGTAAAGAATCTGCTTGCCAATGCAAGAGATGTGGATTCGATCTCTGGGTTGGGAAGATCCCTTGGAGAAGGAAATGGGAACCTACTCCAGTGTTCTTGGCTGGAGAATTCCATGGACAGACGAGACTGGAGGAATGCAGTCCATGGGGTCTCAGAGAGTTGGCCACCACTGAGCACGTACGCACGAACGAATGATTGTAAAGAATGTCTGAAAGCTTCTTAGGAAGGCACATCCCTCCTGCTCCCCACATCCACGTGGAACCCACATTCCCTTCTGCTTTGTCCCAGGATCACAGCACGGCCCAGTTGGAAGTGTCTGTGGAGACTGTGTTGCTCAGCACCCTTATTCTGACATAGGTTGATGTAGGACAGGGAGCTGGAATCCCTAAACATCACACGGTAGTGGGCAGAACCCTGCGTGTGCGAACCTAGGTTTTGTGCGTTATCTTAAATTATTGACAGAACAACTGTCTGAGGTGGCATCTGTTGTTAACCCACTGGGACAAATAAAGGAGGCAAGGCTTAAAGATGCTAAGCAGCTTGTCCGAAGTCCCACACTGGCTACAACAGCTAGTGCTCAGTCCCCATCCCCGACTCCAATGCCCACCTTCCGATCAGAAGGCACAACAGTTACTGGACCGCCTGGAGAACGTGGCGTTTAAGCCTCAGCAGCGATCTCAGCCCTGGGTCTCATTTGCCCGTCTTATTCTTTCTCTGCTTTGCTTTAGAACAGTGTCACCGAACTTACTCCCGATGTACTGCCTTGGGAGACATGTCACCATAAAGCCTAAAGTATGACGTTGGTCAGGAGTGACCAGCTTATGTTGACAGCTTGGAGAAGCCCTGATCCCAAAATCCTGCTCGCTCTGTGCCCCAATCCAGTACGTGGAACCAAGGCAGATTCTCAGGGAAAGATCAAGCAAGTACAACTTGTACCCTTTTCCAGTGGCACTCAGGGCAAAACTGCACTTGGTTGCAGATTATCACAAGCATCTTTTTATGTACTAGTTGTGTGACCTTGGACAGGCTGCTTTTCCTCACTGGGCCACTGGGCCTCAGTTTCCTCATCTATAAAATGGGAGTGATAACAGTCCTTTTCTCAAGTGTAGTGAGTTTTCGATGGAGGCTTTGGAAGAGAGACCATCAGTGGAGGTCCGTTAGCCATGTGTTTAACGCACAGGAGCTTCAGTGCAAGACCTCTCCTGCCTTCTACTCTGAACAGATGCCTACACCTGGAAGAAAACATTGCAGAAAGTAGACCTGCTTGGATGGCTGCAAAGGGAGAACCGGATTACAGACAGGACTCACCAAGAACTGCAAGGAGGCTGGGCACAGAGAGCCACGTCTTTGCCTTATTAAACGCTGCTGCTGCTGTTTAAAGAGAGCTTCCCAGGTGGCACTAGTGGTAAAGAACCCGCTTGCCAATGCAGGAGAACTCAGAGACACGAGTTCAGTCCCTGGGTCGGGAAGATCCCCTGGAGGAGGGCATGGCAACCCACTGCAGTATTCTTGCCTGGAGAATCCCATGGACTGAGGAGCCTTCCAGGCTACAGTTCATGGGTTTGGAAAGAGTCAGACACGACTGAGCCACTGAGCACATGTTTTTTAAAGAAACTCTCCTGGGGAGGCTCTCTGAAAAAAAGAAACAAACAAAAAAAACAACCACCCACTCTCCTGAGTGTCTCCCTCCCCGATGGCTGTGTATTTGTAGTCATGAGGGCTTCTTGGCAGCGAGACAAGCCCATGAGTCACGTCGAGAGCCCAGGGCCTAAAGGATTATTCCCTTCGGTGTCATGCCCACACCGCCATAACTCCGTATTCCATTTGCTACTTCATGTTTTTAAAGCTTCTGGAAAATAAATAATCATTGAGGGCACTAGAAATGGATATGGATGCCATGGGTGTGGTTCCTATTACTAGCAGTGTGCTTCTGTTCTCCCCCAGCCTGGCAGAAAATGGGTGGTGAATGCTGAAAGCATCAGGCTCAGCCATCCAGCCCATCCTCCCACAAATGACTGCTCCACTAGGAGCTCACTGGGACCTTCCTCTACCTTCTGGAAACAAGGGAAAAAACACAAAACTAACATGCATCGTCATCCTCATCACTGCCGTTAGCACTATCATGATTATTACCTATCAAGGGGTTTCATTAATTACCTCCATCTGACTGATGGAGAAATCAGTAATGATTTCTGATGGAGAAGATTAGATGAACTGCTCAGGTTCACACAGATACTAAGTGCTCAAGAGTTAGGATTCCCAGTGCAGTAGGCTGCTTCCCAGGTGGCTCAGACAGTGAAGAATCTGCCGACAGCACAGGAGACACAGGTTTGATCCCTGGGTGGGGGAGATCCCCTGGAGAAGGGAATGGCAATCCACTCCAGCATTCTTGCGGAGAATCCCATAGGCCGAGGAGTCTGGCGGGGTCCTAAAGAGTCGTACACGACTGAATGACTAACACACTTTTGCACGGGGTGCCTCCAAGATGGCACCCAACTATCCTTGCCTTCTGGTATTCATACCTGTGGGCAACCCTCCTCCCTTTAGTGTGGGCTGGATTTAGTGGCTTGCTTCTGGCAATACACCAGATTGTGGCAGAGGGGATGGGGCATCACTTCCGAGGTTAGGTGATAAAGGACCGTCACTTTCATCCTGGCTGCTCTGTATCACCTGCTCACCCCGAGGAAGCCAGTTGCCAGGTGTGAGCTGCACTATGGAAGGATGTTTCTGGTCTGCAGACACCAAGGACGTAAATCTCCTAACAGTCATGAGAGTGAGCCTGCAACCAGATCCACCCCGGTGCTGAGATGAATGCAGGCCCAGCTGACATCTGGATTCAAGCTTTGTGAGGAACACTGCTCCAGAGGCACCCAGCAAAGACACACTGGGATCCCTAAACTACAGAGACTGTGGGATAATAAATGTTTGCTCTTTCAACTGCTGTGTTTTGTGCTAATGTGCTATGTGTGTGCTACGTGCTAAGTCGCTTCAGTCTTGTCTGGCTCTTTGCGACCCTATGGACCATAGCCCGCCAGGCTCCTCTGTCCATGGGATTCGCCAGGCAAGAGTACTGGAGTGGGTTGCCATGCCCTTCTCCAACCTAGGGACTGAACCCACATCTCTTTTGCCTCCTGCATTGGCAGGTGGGTTCTTTACCATTAGCATCACCTTAGCAAAAACCGAACTCTTACACCAACTTAGTTTGGTTGGAAAGGAAAGTGAAATCCCTCAGTTGTGTCCGACTCTTTGCAACCCCATGGACTTACCAGGCTCCTCCATCCATGGGATTTTCTAGGCAAGAGTACTGGAGTGGGCAGAAATTTCTTTCTCCAGGGGATATTCCTGACCCAGGGATCAAACCCAGGTCTCCCGAATTGCAGGCAGACGCTTTACCCTCTGAGCCGCCAGGGAAGCCAGCTTGGTTGACCTCAAAGCTAACGTGTTGGGCTCTCCCTCTGTGTCACTGTGTCCTTAGGACACCTGTCTTTGCATTGCAATGTTGCAAATCAGTGCTCTGGGGACCTCAACCCAAGGAAGACCCGCAGTGGAGCAAGACACAAAGAAACTGGGAGCTGAGAAGGAGAGAAGAAAGAGAAGAAGGAAGTTGGTTAAGAAATCCCAGAGTCTGACCTTTTCACGCTCCACCATTGCTGGGCTCTAAGAAGGAGCCCCAGTGTGCACAGTTCAAGAACTGAGATACGCCGAGTCTAGTAAGTATTATAACAGCCTTCTGGGGCTAGACTGTAGCCAGGGCATCATATATAGTCGTAGTATATGGGCACTGCTCAGAGGTGGAGATAAAAGTGAAAATGATGTGTTAGTCACCCAGTTGTGTCCAACTTTTCCCAACCCATAGACTGTAGCCTGCCAGGCTACTCTGTCCTTGGAATTCTCCAGACCAGAATACTGGAGCAGATTGCCATTCCCTTCTCCAGGGGATCATCCTGACCCAGGGATTGAACCAGGGTCTCCCACATTGCAGGCATACTCTTTACCGTCTGAGCCACCAGGGAAGCCCGTAGGTATTGCAGTCAGCAAGAGTGAGCTGAGATTGGCCATGTCCTCCTGAAGGGGATCACCTTCCAACTCATACGTGGGCTTCCATTGGCTGTGGCCATTACTGTGTCTTATTAATAACTGGTGGACTAGGACAAGACTTGTGGAGCTTAGGAACAGCCCCAGGAAGCTGCATGGTGTCACTCAACTGGGCTTCTCTTTATTTTCCCTTTGAGTTTTCTTGTTGATGGGTAAAGTCTTTGTGAACATCCCAGGCGATCTCAAAGATGGTAATAATCATCACAGGCAAGAGAGAGGTGACTTTTGTTATTGGTGGTGGTGTTTCAGAAGCTTTACTTGATCTGAAGCTTCAGAGGGGGAACTGGGTGGTATTCCTTTAGGGAGCCTGATAATAGCTGTAGGTGGGAGTCAATGAGAGAGACCCTCTGAAAGAACTCGAGAGTCACAAGCGGGACCGCTTTCAGAGCTCCCTGCACAGTATGTCTTTCCAGCACCTGCAGACTCCACCTCCAGGGCCAGAGTCCTGACGACCCTATGTCCTTCTGAGAATAGGGTCATGTCTTGTTTCCTTCAGGGGCAGAGAGGATCCGGGTGCAGGAAATGTGTGAGGCTCTTCCTCTGGTGCACTGGCTTGGGATGCAGGGCAAGTTGGGCTGTGCATTTGGACATAAGCCGGAGGAGGCAGGCCCACTGCAGGGTCTTAGGAAAACCCGGGGGCAGTGGATGGACACAGGAAGACAGAAAAGCATTGGATATCTGCAGCTGCTGCTCAGTTGCTCAGTCACGTCCGACTCTTTGAGACCCCATGGGCTGTAGCCCAGCAGGCTCCTCTGTCCATGGGGTTCTCCAGGCAAGAATCCTGGAGCAGATTGCCATTCCCTTCTCCAGGGGATCGTCCTGACCCAGGGATTATACTTACAACTCCTGCATTGCAAGCAGATTCCTTACTACTGAGCCACCGGGGCACTGCTATATCCTCCACCAAAGTTCTTCTCTCTACATCCTGAATCTATATTCAAGACTCACTTCAGCTCTCAGCCTTTAGGGGCTTTCACATAATGGACCTCACCAGCCATGTGGGACTCAAGGGGTCTCCATTTCATTGCCTGGGGGTGATAAATGACAGATGCCTTGTGGCCTGACCAACATCGCCTGCTTAGCAACACTGCCAAGTATCATCCCGTGCTTCCTCAGGCCTCAGTGCTTTACCTGTGATGCACCTTCCACCAGGACTGCTCTCTCTTCCATCTCCCTTTTATCCTCCTCACAATTATTTATCATTCCGGTGAACTCCTACACATACTTCAAAACCCAATTCACAGACCTTTTTCACAGGACATCTTTCCTGACATCTGGTGACCTACCCCATCCCAGTTTCCCAGGCTCTGTCAGAAGAGCCACTGTGTCCTCCCATAACAGCAGGTATTTCCTCTCACACAGCATGCATTGTGCTGTACTATAAGGATCTGTATTTATGACTGCTCTTTCCTATTCACTGAAAGTTATACCTGATAGCTGGCATTTCAGTATCCCAATGCACACTCCAGGGAGTCAAAAATATCCTTTAAATGAAAATATACACATGACGGGAAAGCATGGGAGGAAGAGCAACCCCCTGAAGAAGGTCTAGATGGTTTGTCCCTGAAATGTGCCTGCACGTGGAGGCATGGGGCTCTGCACTTTTTAATGAATTACTCCTGAAACCGTGTACAAGCCCCTGTGTCCTTGTCTTTTGAAGTAATGTGCTGCCTCCAGAGTTAATGATTAGGATGTAGAAACAAAGAATTGGTGCTGGGCTGGGGAACTGGCAACAATTTAGACTAATTCTGCCACAGAGCAGAAACACTGAACTCCCAGTTTCCTGAAGGACACAGATAAAGGCCTGACACGCATTCCTACATTGGTTTTACAGGAAGCAGACCCCTCCCGAAGAAAACTGTCGACCACAGGAGCATAGACTCTAGACTGGTTAAAGCTGGAAGGTTAGTGATGCTTGAAATTCCACCTTGATGCCAACCAGTCAGAGAACTGTCCACAAGCTGGTTCCACCCTGCTCTCTCAACTCTAAAGCTCCTCCCTGCACCCGCTGGGGAGGGTCACGCAGTCTCAGTGGCGTGAGCCCACTGCGGCCTCCCTTGCCTGGCAAAGCGACGAAAGCTACTCTTCTCTGCTTCATCCGACACTGTCTCCATGTTTCTGTTTGGAGCCTGGTGAACAGCGGCTGAGTTTCAACAACACTACACATTCCACTGAGGGCTAAGAGAACTGGTGTCTGAGGACTGGCCTGATCACCCAGGCCCTGCAGACAGGAGGGCCAAGCAACCGATGTGAAATGAACATGTGCCAGCAATTTACTCTTTGGATAATGTCCCTTCACAGTATGTCTGTGCGTGCATCACTAAAGAAACACACCTTGGTCCCCGGGTGGGTCATAAAAGCCCAAGGTAGCTTAGAAAGGTTCCTGAACGGGCCAGAAAGTCCCCACGCTTTGGGTTAAACACAAAGAAAGGAAGAGGAGGCTCTGTTCACAGTGTTTGAGGTTTAGTGAAATTGGACGATATGTCTTGCCTGGCACCCTCTCCCTCTAACTTCTAAACCCTCGTAAACTTCACAAGAATCAGAAACAGACGGCTTGCATTCCTCTGATTCAAGTCATCAAAATATTGTATTGTAAGGATTATGTGAATTCCAAAGAACCTTAAAGAAAGGCATTTCTTGATCTCATGCCCCCAAAACTCCAAATCGGATCCTCACAGCAGGGGAGTGTCATCTGACTTAGAATGTCTCGGGGCGGTTCGCCACGCCCTTAGCTACAATGGGAGCCCTGGCCCAAAGTAATTGATTCTAACCCAAATTAACAGCCAGCAAATTTGGTTCAGATTGATTTGCCACGCTCCATCTTCCTAATAATCATAGGAAGAGAAAAATAACTTCAGGGGAGGCCTTTCTCAACTTTCTCGCTTGACAAAATCCTACAGGTCCTGCAGTGAGTCAAACCTTTTTACCCTCTCCCCCAACATCAGAAAAAAAAAAAAACCTCTCTCAAATGTGGCTACTCGTGTTCCTATCCTTTCAAATGGTCATCACATGGAGCATGAATAAATGTCAGCTCGTGGACTTCATTCAGAGGCTTGTAGGCAGTGACTGAGTAACACTGAGAAAAGGTTCTGGAGCCAGTGTAGGATGTCATGCACTAGCTTTAGTTGAGAGTATGAGATTGACTAGTGATGTTTGCTCTGGACACAGGTGGACGAAGTGATGGAAAGCTTGGTTACTGCCCTTGGTTAGTGCTGGAACGCAGTCATGCCCTGAAATGTTACCGAAACACGTGGGAATATTTATATCTACATTAGCCACGCTTTCCAGTTCTTGTGTTGGAGGAGAAGGAAGGCAGCACGAAAACAGATTCTTTTAGTGACATATGCCCGTGCCCAAAACACAACAATGAAGTGTTCTGTGTGCTAACAACATAGCTTTTAAAAAAGTAAAACAAAATTCTGCCTTTGTATAAAGCTTGATTAAAAAAAATAAAGGACAGAAAAGGTATGGATATAACAGAAGCAGAAGATATTAAGAAGAGGTGGCAAGAATACACAGAAGAACTATACAAAAAAGATCTTCATGACCCAGATAATCACAATGGTGTGATCACTCACTTAGAGCCTGACATCCTGGAATGTGAAGTCAAGTGGGCCTTACGAAGCATCACTACGAACAAAGCTAGTGGTGGTGATGGAATTCCAGTTGAGCTATTTCAAATCTTAAAGATGATGCTGTGAAAGTGCTGCACTCAATACGCCAGCAAATTTGGAAAACTCAGCAGTGGCCACAGGACTGGAAAAGGTCAGTTTTCATTCCAACCCCCCCAAAAGGCAATGCTAAAGAATGTTCAAACTACGGCACAATTGCAGTCATCTCACACACTAGCAAAGTAATGCTCAAAATTCTCCAAGCTAGGCTTCAGCAGTATGTGAACTGTGAAATTCCAGATGGTCAAGCTGGATTTAGAAAAGGCAGAGGAGCCAGAGGTCAAATTGCCAACACCCATTGGATCATAGAAAAGGCAAGAGACTTTCAGAAAACATCTACTTCTGATTAATTGATTACACTAAAGCCTTTGACTGTGTGGATCACAACAAACTGTGGAAAATTCTTCAAGAGATGGGACTACCAGACCACCTGACCTGCCTCCTGAGAAATCTGTATGTAGGTCAAGAAGCAACAGTTAGAACTGGACATGGAATGACAGACTGGTTCCAAACTGGGAAGGAAGTACTTCAAGGCTGTATATTGTCACCCTGCTTATTTAACTTACATGCAGAGTACATCATGTGAAATGCCAGGCTGGATGAAGCACAAGCTGGAATCAAGATTGCCGGGAGAAATATCAATAACCTCAGATATGCAGATGACACCACCCTTATGGTAGAAAGTGAAGAAGAACTAAAGAGCCTCTTGAAGAAATTGAAAGAGGAGAGTGAAAAAGTTGGCTTAAAACTTAACATTCAAAAAACTAAGATCATGGCATCTGGTCTCATCACTTCATGGCAAATAGATGGGGAAACAGTGGAGACAGTGATAGAGTTTATTTTCTTGGGCTCCAAAATCACTGCAGATGGTGACTGCATCATGAAATTAAAAGATGCTTGCTCCTTGAAAGAAAAGCTATGACCAACCTAGACAGCATATCAAAAATCAGAGATATGACTTTGTTGACAAAGTTCCATCTAGTCAAAGCTATGGTTTTTCCAGTGGTCATGTACGGATGTGAGAGTTGGACTGTAAAGAAGACTGAGCACCAAAGAACTGATGCTTTTGAACTGTGGTGTTGGAGAAGACTCTTGAGAGTCCCTTGGACAGCATGGAGATCCAACCTGTCCATCCTAAAGGAAATCAGTCCTGAATATTCACTGGAAGGACTGATGCTGAAGCTGAAGCTCCAATACTTTGGCCCCCTGATGTGAAGAACTGACTCATTGGAAAAGACCCTGATGCTGGGAAAGATTGAAGGCTGGAGAAGAAGGCGATGACAGAGGATGAGATGGTTGGATGGCATCATTGACTGGATGGACATGAGTTTAAGCAAGCTCTGGGAGTTGGTGAAGGACAGGGAAGCCTGGTGTGCTGCAGTCCATGGGTTTGCAAAGAGCCGGACACGCCTGAGCGATGAATGGACTGAGTGAATGATAAAAACTATTTCCGTGCAGTCAGCAGAAGCGCACAGTTATCACACTTGCACACACTGCGCCTGGCGTGTCCAGCCCCTTCAGCTTTCTGAGCTGAGACTGTTTTGGCATCTCCATTTTCTGCCGGGTTACACCCATCCTCGCCAGCATCAGCTTTACCCCTTTTCCCTTTGGGTAGCTTCTCTTCCTTCTTTGCAGGGACTGTTTCAGAATGAAATGTTCATGACCTGCTTAAAATACCCTGATTGCTTACGAAAAGTATCTGTAATAAAGCTGGATACAATTAAAAGTAAAAAAAGAAATTCTGCGTTGGTTCTGTTGTATCATCACCTGACTCTGCTCTACTCATTCAATTTTGTAGCAGCCCTTCTGTTTTAATTGCTGTTCTTACTCTCCCATCAATTAGAAAATTAAGAAAGCCTTTTGGAAATGTGTAGAAAGAGTAAATATGCATTCAAATCTGCGCTCACGGGTTCTGGTATGAGTGAAATTCAAGAGCCTTGCCGCATGGGATTTATCATTCCCATATAGGGGGCTCTGATTATCATTTGTCTTAGCTTCGCAGATATTTTCCAGATAAACAGATGCTAAGAAGGGGCTCCTTAAGACTGGAAGAAGCATGAAGGTGCTTAGTCATCCAGAACTTTTGCAGGGTTGAGGGTTGTTTTATATGGGAACACACGTAGCAAAAGGCCATTATAAATTATTAAAGTTGCCATTGACTCACACTGAGGGTCAAATCCTGAACATCATGAGCATGTTATTCCCATTTCACAGATGAGAACACTGAGTCTTATGGAGTGTTTAAGATCATACTACCATATCAAAGACAGAGCTAAGATTCCAGTCTGCCTGGGTCCACAGCAATGTAGACAATCCTCTGTCATTACCTGCTGCCCCAGCCATCCTGCCTTTGCTACTTTTCTCCCAAAGTTACCAGATCAGAGAAATTGCAAGTGGAGAGACACAGAGATCATGTTTAGCAGCCACGAGGCCCATGGTAGCCAGCCCATGGGAGCAGACTGTGGCCAGCCCACCAGTGTTATGTTTCTGGTGGGGCTCTGATTATTTAGGAGATAAGCTGATCCCTGGACAATAAGATGTTGTAATTTATCTGAAGATGCTTCCAGCTGTATGACAACTTCTACTTGTGTATTTTGTTTCCAACTCTGCATCTTTATTCTTGGAGATTAATAACACGAATCACTTTATTACAGCAAATCCTCTTACATTTTGACAAGGGGAGTGCAGAGTGAGGGTTGGGGGAGGCGGACAAGAGCGGCAGGCAGTTTGAATTGGGGAGAAGCCTAGACCCTACAATGATTTTAGAGAGAGATGACTTTTTTTTTTATTAATTTATAAATTATCTGCCAGCTCAAACAAGAACAAAAGGCTCTCAAGTAGCTTGGAGTATTACAGCTCACATATGTCAAAGAGGTTTAGACAGGATTTGCACAAACGAGAGTGGAGAGCCTTTTAGAAGGAAAAGCGATGTAATTGCACTAAGAGTTTAGGAAGCGCTATCTGGTTGCAGTCAAGTTTATTCTGCAATTTGCACTCCCCAATAACAAAGAATTTCCCGATAGAAGTCCAGATGGATCTGCTTTAATTGTAATCGGAAACCCCCAGCTGATCACCAGCCATTTGGGTGCTGAGATTCCTCAAAACCACTTTGCTCTAGGATAAACAAAAGCACCTTCTGCTTGTTGCTGTAAATCACTGGGTTTGGAAACACTTTTGCAGCCCAGCCCAGGCCAGGTAAAATATTTCCAGACTCTACATTTGTGGAGTTTAAATGAAGGAAGTTTCAGTCACAAAACCTGAGTTGTTTCTCAACCTCACATAAGGAATCCCAGTTCTCTGCGAGAAAGATTTGAATGCTCCATGGAAATTCTTTCCTCAGTAATTCCTTTTTTCAGCATCCTCTGCCACTACAGAGAGGAAGTGTGTTTGTTTGTTTTTTCCATTAAAATTTTTTTTTTAAACTTTTTATTTTGTACTGGGGTATAGCTGGTAAACAAGCAATGTTGTGGTAATTTCAGGTGAACAGCAGAGGGACTCAGCCATACATACGCAGGTATCCACTCTCCCCCAAACTCCCCTCCCATCCAGGCTGCCACATAACACTGAGCAGAGTTCCCTGTGCTACTCAGTAGGTCCTTGTTGGTTATCATTTTAAATATAGCAGTGTGTACATGCCCATCCCAAACTCCCTAAGTTTCCCCCATCCTTTCCCCTGGCGACTGTAACTTCATTCTCTAAGACCGAGTCAGAGAGGATGGGTTTTGATTGACAGAGGCTGCCATGCCTTTCTCTTAAGCAAAGATGCGGGCGCTTCAATGATACACTGTGACGACTCTACAAAGCTAACTATGCCCTATTCTTTAATCTCACAAATATTTATGGAGTGTCCCCTCTGAGTCAGATGCAGGACTGGTTACACGATCAACCAGGGGTCCCCATCTACCCTCATGGAGTAGAAATCTACAGGCCAATAAGCAGGTGATGACACTCATGAGTGTAGAGTCACAGATTGTGATAAAAATGACCAGGGGAAGCCTGGATGCTCAGTGGGAGAATAATGTTGAGATTTCAGTAAGATGGGAGTATTGAGGGACTTCCCTGGTGGTCCAGAGGTGAAGATTCCACCTTCCAATGCAGGGGGCACAGGTTCAACACCTGGTCAGGGGACTAAGATCCCACATGTCCTGCAGTGCAGTCAACAAGTTAAAAAAAAAAGAAAAAGATGGGGGTGTTGGGACAAGCCTCCTGTCTGGGAATAAGACGGTAGGAACAGCAGCATGAGGATGAATTATTCTTCCACATCTTAACCGTGGAGCCCTCTTCTTCCATTTTTCTACTGAGAGCCAGCCAAGATGCAGCAACCATGGCAGATGCTTGAGATGAAAGTTGAACAAGACCTGCCCTCCATCAAAGGAGAGGGGCCGAGCATATTAGACTCTGCAGCCAGGTGCCAGGGTTGAAATCCGGACTCTGCTATGTACAAGCTAGACACCTTGGATGAATGACTTCACCAATATCTGCTTCTTTTCCTCTTTTTCAAAACAGAATGTTATGGCGCTCACCCCATGGGGTCATAGGATTATAAGGATGAAATGAATGAATATATATAAAAGGCTTGGAAATAGTCCTTGGCACTTATGAAGGGTTTTGTGTCTGCAGACATACACGGAGTTCGCGGACTCACTGGAAAAGACTCTGATGCTGGGAGAGATTGAAGGCAGGAGCAGAAGGGGGCGACAGAGGATGAGATGGTTGGATGACATCACCGACTTGATGGCCATGAGTTTGAGCAAGCTCGTAGAGATAGTGGAGGACAGGGAATCCTTGCGTGCTGCAGTTCATGGGATCGCAGAGAGCTGGACACGACTGAGCGACTGAACAGCAAGGGTGGGGGAGGTATGTAGGGGTGTGGATAATTACATAAGCCATTCACGGAGGGAAAAGGCTTTATGTGAAGCATCATCCAAATGCAAAGAAGGGAACAATGGATTTGCTAGAAAACGTGTCTAAAAAGGCTCAGTGTTGCAGGAAAGAAATCCATTAACCACGCATGCAAAGAGAGCTCTGTTCTTTGAGTTAACATCTTCTGGCTTCATTGTCTTCATCTGTGTGATGGGTGTGATGACCTCCTCGGAGGCTGTAGCTGAAGCATGTCATCAGAGTGAGGTTCCCTGTGCAGCCGCACAAGGTGTCTGGACGAATCACTCCACAGATCTTTGTTGGAGGATCACACAAGAAGGGGAGGACGCCACCTCGCCCAGCTCGGCTAGAGCTGGAGCTCGCTCAGAGCTCAGGGAGTGCCTGAGAAGGAGGACGTCGTATTTTAAACAAAACTTAAAGAACTTCCTAAGTGAAAAGGAAATGGCTGCAACTTTAATGATGGCCAACAGGGCAGCCTTTTCTTTTGCTTCTTTTTTTAACTTTAAAAGAATTCCAGATACATTTGGATATTTTTATTTGAAATATAGTTGATTTACAATGCTGTGTTAGTTTCAGATGTACAACAAAGAGATTCAGCTATATATATATATATATATATATATATATATATATATTTGCTCAGTCGTCAAGTCGTGTCTGACTATATATATATATATGTATTCTTATATTCTGGGCTTCCCTGAAGGCTCAGATGGTAAGGAATCTGCCTACAATGGAGGACACCCAAGTTTGATCCCTGGGTCAGGAAGATCCTCTGGAGGAGGTCATGGCAACCCATCCCAGTATTCTCGCCTGGAGACTTCCATAAACAGAGGAGCCTGGTGGGCTATAGTCCATGAGCTCACAAAGAGTTGGGCACAAGTAGTACTTTGTTATGTTCTGATACACACGCACACACACGCGCACACACACACACACACACACACGCGCGCGCGCGCACACACATTTCCTTTCTTGGACTCTCTTCCATTCTAGGTCATTACAGAGAACTGAGTAGAGCTCCCTGCGCTGCACAGCAGGCCCCTGCTGGCTGTCTACTCTATATACAGCAGTGTGCGTATGTGAATCCCAGACTCCTAATTTATCTCCCACTTTCCTCTTTGGGAACCACAAGCGTGTTTTCTAGGTCTGTGAGTCTGGTTTGTAAATAAATGCATATAAGTGATATCATATGGCATTTGTCTTTTCTTGATTTTCAAATTAACTTTCATTGTTTCTGTGCTTTGTGAACCCCATGGACACTGCACTTTCAAAGTTTGTATGTTCCTTTGTCTATCTGGTAAACATTAATCCACCAAGCTTCTTCTCTGGCCAAGGACCGTGCTGGGTATCAGAGCATAGAGGCAGGCAGCTTATACTTTTCGCACGCAAGTTCATCATTTGATGCTCAACACACGTAAAGGAAGATTGTTTCAAGAAGAAAAGAATGTGTGCTCTGTGACAGAAGCCAGCACAGGATTTCATGGGAGCAAAGAGACACTCTCCTATTTGGAATTTGTAAGATAACTATTCAAATGCCTTATTCCCCTGCGATGCAAAAGACAGCAGTAATCTCAAGCTTGGATTCTTCAACTTTGGAATGTTTCAGAGAAGAGTTTGAGAAAAACTTGAAAAAGTTTGCAGAAGGAGAAAAAGAGACTAAATAAGAATCATAACCCTTACTTAGTTTCACATTTCTCTCCCTGAATAATTCCATGTAGAATTAGTTCTAGGGAAAAGGTTTCTAACACTGTTTGGCAAAACCAACCAAACAAAAACAACAACACGAACCACCTCCCAAATTTCTGCTGTCATGTGGAATAGTTTAGAGGTTAAAAAGTTAACTGCGCTAAACTGGGTAGATAGAAATTTGGTGTAGGCATGAACTGGCTTCAGAGAGAACTATAAGACAAAACTCAAGGGTAAGTGTAACAATCTAAATACAGCCCTGGCAAACAAAGCTTTTAATGAGAACAAGATAGCTACTATGATGAAAAAAAAGAAATGGATACGAAGTTGGAACCAAATAATTTTTTTTCAACTATTGAATGTAGCTTACATTTTATATTAAATTCATTCTTTCAGTGAATATGTAAATTGACTCAGAGGAGGTAGAACAGAAAGCACACAGAAAGGTATGCTTTCAAGGCACACACAGTCTTTTAACATAGCAGCAGATGCAAAGATGACCAAAAGCATCCATTATCCACCCATCTCCAAAGGACGTTACCATTGTCTCACTTTGTACAGTTAGTCAAACCTCAAGTTTTTATCTTTGTACCTACCTATACAGTCATTAATTATTTGCTAACATTCACTATGTGCCAGCCTACTTTATTTACTTTTGTAGCACCCTATACTTTGGCCACCTAATGTGAAAAGCCAGCTCACTGGGAAAGACCCTGATGCTGGGAAAGATTCAGGGCAGGAGGAGAAGGAAGCGACAGAGGATGAGATGGTTGGATGGCATCACCGACTCAATGGACATGAGTTTGAACCAACTCCGGGAGACAGTGCAGGACAGGGAAGCCTGGCGTGCTGCGGTCCATGGGGTCGCAAAGAATTGGACACAACTTAGTGATTGAACAGCAACAAATTTCTCTTTTACGAGTACTTATCACAATGGGAAAATACTAACTACTAGTATAATCAGCCGTTTGGTATCTATGACTCTTTTATTCTATAAGGAATATGAGAGTTTAGCATCCCTTGTGGGTCTGCAAAAAAATGCAGAATAAAGAAAGAGATGAACAAACCGAACACTGAAGACAAATCAGAGAGGACAGGATTGTGGCCAAGTTTACGCAGCAATGGAAACTCTCTAGATGGTTAAGGGATTTTAAACAGTTAGCTGAAATAATAAAAATCTCCTAAGTGTGCTGAGTTGTCAGAAAGGCTTCAGAGATGGTCCTGACTCTTTAAGGAGAAGGAAGAAGCTACAAGGACAGTGCTAGGGATGTGCACTCATCCCTTTTTCTTCTCTATTGTTTCTCAGATCCCATGGGATAAAGGAAGATATTAGTAATATTTTTGGATTATTTACTACCAGTCAGGTGTTATTAAAGCCACTTGTTATTTCTGAATTAATTTAATTCTCAAACAGAGTCTATGAAAATGATATTACTATGATCTCAGGCTACATATATTGAAACTAACCAATAAAGAGGTGAAGTAACTTGGCTCAGATCTTACAGCTGGCAATTGACAGATGCAGGATTCAAACCCAAATAGGTTTGCTTCCAATGTTTCTCTGATTTTGCAGAGAATGTTTGCAGATTCTACTTTAAAGGGCTCCTAATGAATGCCTCATCTAATATTTTGTACCCAAGATTCACATTTGGAACTGGTTCTTCTTAGGAAATACTGCCATTTTAGTTAAAATTCAGCCATGATGTCTAGATAACAATATTGCTGTCATTTAAGTTGAGTCTATTTCCACTTGAGGTTCAGAGCGGTCTATGCAATGAAGCCAACCAACACTACACCACTGTTCTACCCGGTAGAGTCCAGCTATAGTTCTCAATATCAGGAAGTTAACACAGAGCATAGTCTACACCATTGTCTTAAAATGTGTGTGCTCTGTGTGTGTGTGCGTGTGCAAGCATGTGCACACACAGGCCTGAATTTAGTTTACTTCCTATCCCAGCACTGCATAGTTAGGACAGACAGAATACCAGTTCCACATGACAAAGAAATCAAAATCATGATGCAGAGCATGATAAATCTAGAGAAAAGAAGATGCAGATTAAAGTGATGAATAATTCTTATACCCGAGCATGTGTGTGTGTAGATGTGTGAGTGGGTAGTGCAGGTGAGGGAACACAGAAAACAGAAAAGGAATACTGAAAAATGCAGCTAGAGAATAGAGAGCTTTCTTGGGGTTAGGACGAAGAGGAACCAGAGAGTGAAGGGGCGTGATGTAATGAAATTTACAAATAGGCGATTCTCAAGTGGAATGAAAGGAAGAGCTGCTTCATAACTTGACTGCCAGAGCTGGTCTCAGCCCCCAGAAATCAAACGGCCTCAGAAAAGAGAGTCTCTTCGAGGGAAAAAATCACAGCAGTTTCAGTACAGGGGAGGGCAAAGATGTCATCCCTACTCCATCAGGACACCTGGAAAGTCTGCATCGCCTAGCAAGACCAATATGACCATGAACTACACAGTAACCTTGGAGATAAACCATAGAAAAAGAATATTTGTAAATAGAAGAGGAAAAAAAGAGAGCAAAGAAGATGAAAGAAAAATGCACTTCTAAGAAAAAGTAAATAAGAAGGAGAAAATGTCCCATAAAAATTCATGAGTTAGAACAGCTTGATAAGATTATGAATTTAGTCAATTAAAAATTCAGAAGCAAGATGAAAAAATGTCAGATGGAGATAAAAATTAAAAAAGAAAATACAACAAAACAAAATAGATTCGAGGGATTAGATCTGACAGACAGAGTGCCTGAAGAACTATGGACGGAGGTTCATGACATTGTACACGAGGCAGGGATCAAGAACGTCCCCAAGAAAAAGAAAGGCAAAAAGGCAAAATGGCTGTCTGAGGAGCCCTTAAAAATAGCTGAGAAAAGAAGAGAAACAAAGGCAAAGAAGAAAAGGAAAGATATACCTATCTGAATGCAAAGTTCCAAAGAATAGCAAGGATTTAAAAAGTCTTCCTCAGTGATCAATGCAAAGACATACAGGAAAACAACAGAATGGGAAAGACTAGAGATCTCTTTAAGAAAACTAGAGATACCAAGGGAACATTTCAAGCAAAGACGGGCACAATAAAGGACAGAAATGGCATGGACCTAACAGACGCAGAAGATATTAAGAAGAGGTGGCAAGAATACACAGGAGAACTATACAAAAAAGGTCTTCATGACCCAGATATCACGATGGTGTGATCACTCACCTAGAGCCAGACATCCTGGAATGTGAAGTCAAGTGGGCCTTAGGAAGCATCACTACAAACAAAGCTAGTGGAGGTGATGGAATTCCAGTTGAGATATTGCAAATCCTAAAAGATGATGCTGTGAAAATGCTGCACTCAATATGTAAGCAAATTTGGAAAACTCAGCAGTGGCCACAGAACTGGAAAAGATCAGTTTTCATTCCAATCTGAAAGAAAGGCAATGCCAAAGAATGTTCAAACTAATGCACAATTGCAGTCATCTCACGCACTAGCAAAGTAATGCTCAAAATTCTCCAGGCTTTAGCAATATGCGAATGGTGAACTTCCAGATGTTCAAGCTGGATTTAGAAAAGGCAGAGGAACAAGAAATCAAATTGCCAACATCTATTGGATCATTGAAAGAGGAAGAGAGTTCCAGAAAAACATCTATTTCTGCTTCACTGACTACGCCAAAGCCTTTGACTGTGTGGATCACAACAAACTGTGGAAAATTTTTCAAGAGATGGGAATACCAGACCACCTGACCTGCATCCTGAGAAATCTGTATGCAGGTCAAGAAGCAACGGTTAGAACCACACATGGAACAACAGACTGGTTCCAAATCAGAAAAGGAGTACGTCAAGGCTGTATATTGTCACCCTGCTTATTTAACTTATATGCAGAGTACATCATGTGGAATGCTGGGCTGGAAGAAGCACAAACTGGAATCAAGATTGCCAGGAAAAATATCAATAACCTCAGATATGCAGATGACACCACCCTTATGGCAGAAAGTGAAGAAGAACTAAAGAGCCTCTTGAAGAAATTGAAAGAGGAGAGTGAAAAAGTTGGCTTAAAACTCAACATTCAAAAAACGAAGATCATGGCATCTGGTCCCACCACTTCATGGCAAATGGATGGGGAAACAACGGAAATAGTGACAGACTTTACTTTCTTGGGCTTTCGTGATTTTGGAATCACTGCAGATGGTGACTGCAGTCATGAAATTAAAAGATGCTTGTTCCTTGGAAGAAAAGTTATGACCAACCTAGACAGCACATTAAAAAGCAGAGACATCAATTTGCCGACAAAGGGCCATTTAGTCAAAGCTTTTGTTTTTTCAGTAGTCACATATGGATGGGAGAGTTGGTCTATAAAGAAAGCTGAGCACTGAAGAATTGATGCTTTTGAATTTTGGTGTTGGAGAAGACTCTTACAAGTCCTTTGAACTGCAAAGAGATCCAACCAGTCCATCCTAAAGGAGATCAGTCCTGAATATTCAATGGAAGGACTGATGCTGAAACTGAAACTTCAATACCTTGGCCACCTGATGCAAAGAACTGACTCATTGGAAAAGACCCTGATGCTGGGAAAGATTTAAGGCTGGAGAAGAAGGGGATGACAGAGGATGAGATGGTTGGATGACATCACCGACTTGATGGATATGAATTTGAGCAAGCTCCGGGAGTTGGTGATAGACAGGGAAGCCTGGCGTGCTACAGTCCATGGGGTCAAAAAGAGTGGGACACGACTGAGCGATTGAACTGATCAGGTGATAGATTCTCCCCAAAAATGTAGTATCAGAGGTTCCTTGAAAAACTAAAAATATAACTACCATATGATCGTGAAACTGCACCCCTGGGAGTATATCTTTGACAAGATATGTACACTCTAATTTTCATAGCAACACTATTTACAGTAGCCAAGACATGGAGCCAACCTAAATATCCAGCAAGAGATGAATGGATAAAGAAGATATGGTACATGTACATAACAGAATACTACTCAGCCACAAAAAGAATGAAGTAGTGCCATTTGCGGCAACATGAATGGACCTGGAGATTATCATGCTAGAAGAAATAAGTCAGACAGACAAAGGCAAATATCGTATGATATCACTTATCCATGGAATCTAAAAAAAAAAAAAGATACAAATGAACTTATTTTCAAAATGAAAACAGACTCATAGATTTGGAAAACAAGTTTATGATTACCAAAGGGGAAAGGTTCAGGGGAGAGAGAAAGTAAGAGTTTGAGATTAACATTCAATAGCTACTGCATATAAAACAGATACACAGGAAGGACCTACTGCATAGCACAGGGAACTCTACTCAGTGTTCTGGAATAACCGATATGGGAAAAGACTCTGAAAAAGAATGGATGTGTCTACATAAATGTGGTCCATTTCCTCCTCGAGGTCAGGGATTCTCCTCCATATGACCAACAACCACTTGGAAGTAGTTCCTGCAAGGAAACCCAGGGACCTTTATTCCATAGTGTAATAATGTGTTTAACTATTGCCCCACCTAGACTGTGGGCTCCTGAGAAGCAGACAGTCTCACTCTTCTTTGCATCCCCTTGGAAGAGTACAAACATTTAGTAGGCGGTCAGGCTTCTTCACAAGCGTCTCAGCTGGTAAAGAATCGACCTGCAATGCAGGAGACCTGGGTTCAATCCATGGGTTGGGAAGATCCCCTGGAGAAGGGAAAGGCTACCCACTCTAATATTCTGGCCTGGAGAATTCTACAGACTGTATAGTCCATGGGGTTGCAAAGAGTTGGACACTACTGAGTGATTTTCACTTTCCTTTCATTTTCTAGTATTCTTGCCTGGAGAGAAGCCCGGTGGGCCACAGACCTTGGGGTCCCAAAGAGTTGGACAGGACTGAGTGCACACACACACGAAGAGATAATTGGTATCAAGATCAACACATAATTTCATTAAGGCTTAAGTCTGAGTAAAAAGGAAAATTTGGAGAGGGCAAGGTGGGAGAACTTTATCTTCTTTAGCTTTCCTAGAAAACAAGGATATTCTCCTGCTCGAACTGGAGACAGAGCCACCTCCAAGGGAATACCTTTCATATCAAGGGTATCATAGATTTTTACACTTATTACAACAGTTTTCCGGTAGATGGCAGTAAGCCGTCTTGGTCTACACAGTTTATTACAACAATTTTCAAACAGATGGAGATAAAAGTATCTTGAGGGAGAGACACTGCTTCCTAATTTCCATGGAGACTCCATGTGTATACCTGCAGGCCCAGGGCAGGAATTCAACATACCTATGTTCAAAACCTCACTCCTCTGATTGCTAGCTGTATGATCTTGGAAGAGTAATACAACTGCTTCAAACTTCCTATCTGTAAAAAGGCTTAATAGAAGTTCCTGTCTCATAGAGAGGGATCATGGAATTATTAAACAATACAAGTAAAACATTGAGCGTGACTAACTGGCACAAAATAAGACCTAAATGGTATTTTATATCATCCTCACCAAATTATTATCACTGTTGTTGTTCTTCAATTGTTTTAAAACCTGCTTCCTTTGTATTTTCCAACGCAAGAAGGCAAATCAGTCTCAAGTAGAGTATGCAGATCATGCCTAAAAATATAGCAATTATTTGAAACTGATAAGATATATTTTGTATTTTAAGCACTTCAAAGTGTGTTGTCTATTTCAAGTATTTGAATACAGGCATCTTAAAATAACTTCTGCATTTTGGTCTTTGGTGGAAAGTGATTAGTGCTTTTTTTTTTTTTAAAGGCTGCCCAGTGATTAAGCGCAACTCACAAATAAAATGGAAGGAATTTATTTACTGTATTGTGTACTCAGTCACGTCCATCTCTTTGCGGCCTCATGGACTATAGCCCACTGGGTTCCTCTGTCCATGGAATTTTCCAGGCAAGAATTCTGGAGTGGCATGCCATTTCCTTCTCCAGGGGATTTTCCCGACCCAGGGATCGAATTGGCGTCTCTTACATCTCCTGCATTGGCAGACGGATTCTTTACCACAGTCGCCACCTGGGAAGCCATTTACTGTATTAGAGTATATCATTTCATCTGTTGACCCTTTCCTTACAGATAGCTCTGTGATGCCATCTGAGAAATACTGTTTTAGCGCCTTGGCAAAAACAGCGTCTTCCCTTGTTCTTTCTCTGGTATCTCCTCATCAACAAGCAACCTTTCCAAGTGCTGCTTCTTGAGTAATTGATTTTTGTCAATGTTTTGTCAACTTGTCAATTGCTTGCACACAGTTTATGAACACTCACATAGCACAGCTGTCTATGGTCTGACGGAGAAGCTCATCCCTTTGGGATGTCTTTGAACATGGCAGCCCTGTTTGAGTGAGTTCTGTTCATGTCCAGGATGATAGAGAGAGAGTCCATGGGAGATTTATTGTCACCCTTTTGGCAGATTCAGATTTTGACAGAATTTCTTTGAATACAGAATGTCGACCAGTGCAGAGACACGAATGGATGGGGCCTGTGCTTAAATATTTCATTTCAAGCTCCAGGTGTTTCCTTAAGGACAGGTTGGTCAAATGCCTTTGGCTCCTTCTGCCAGCAAGGTACCTGTTCTCACCACCATCCTCATCATCAGCATTTCCCAGGAGCCGGTTTTTGCTTTATACTTTCTGATAAAGCTTCTCTCTTTCATAATCCTACATTTCAGATCCCCATAATGTTCTCTTGATAAACTACATCTTTTCCATTCACCTTCCATATCAGATATTCAGACCAATTAACCTTCCTGAACTGCTTTAGTTTTTCTTCCCTTTTTCATTTTCACCATCACTCTGTTTCCATTCTAAGTAACTTCCAAAAATCTAACTTGCTTCCAGTGGCCTGCCTGAAATAAAGGCATAAGTACAAACACTTAATTTGAGGGAAAAAAATCTCACTAGTTTTGAAATAAAGCAAGTTTCCATTCTATGTATCGGCTGTGTTCCATTTAGGCTGTGACCAAAGGCAGAAGGGTGGACAATTGAAGGCCATGTAGAAAGTAGAGCATCTTTCAGGCAACAGATTAAACCCCAGTGATTCAGACCCCACCAATTCAGAACCTGAGTGAATTCACAGGGGTGGTCAAGGTTTCCTTTTATGATAGTTATAAAGAAGGATCAGCTGGGTAGCTCCGAGTATAAGCAGGGCTTCCCAGTTTGCACAGGGGTAAAGAACATGCCTGCCAATGCAGGAGGCACAGGAAGCACAGGTTCAGTCCCTGGGCTGGGAAGATCCACTGAAGTAGGAAAGGTCAACCTACTCTGGTATTCTTGTCTAGAAAATTCCATGGACAGAGAAGCCTGGTGGACTACAGTCCATGGGGTTGCAAAGAGTCGGACATGACAGAAAGACTGAGCATATGCACGAGTACCCGAGTAATTACCATGAGAACCAAACAGGGTGACTGTCAGAGAACCCAGATGCATTAAGGAGGGGACCCATTCAGGCTGGAGCCAGGGCTCACATCTTTCAACCCTTTTTTAGTGATTCTACAGATAGAAGGAAGTGTCTCTGAAGGCTCTTTCCATCCCTGAATTTTGTTATTCTGTGAAGTAACCAAGCATCTGAGGACTCCAGGAGCACCAAAAACAGAATACGTAAAATCATAGGTTAGGGACTTCCCTGGTGGTCCAATGGCTAAGACTCTGAGCTCCCAGTGCTGGGGGCCTGGATGCGATCCCTGGTCAGGGAACAATATCCTACATGCCTGCCGCAACTAGAGACCCCGCGTGCCACAGCTAAGACAGAGAACAGCCAAATAAATAAATAAATGTTTAAAAACTCAATAGGTTAATTACAAAATGCCTTCACCTTTTCATTACAGCGCCTGTTCACAGAGTGGCTTCTAAATTACTCTGACTCTCTCACCTCTTAATTTTTAAACAATGAGTTATAGTTTGGAAATCTCTCCACCCTTTCTCTCTTCTTGTCTATTTCCCTGGTTCTCAACTTGGTTTAGAGACCTGTAAATTCTGTATTAGGTCGTTCTTCCCAGATCTGTACTCCACTTATATAATGGGGTTATACAAACACATACTGTGCCATGTGACACTGCAGAGTCTTCCAAAAAAATAGGTGGAGCAAACTTCCCCACACCGTGACTTTGGGGGCTAGCTGTGTGACTTGCTTTGACCAAAGGAATGTTACTAGTTTGGCATGGCCTCATGCATGTCTGTCATTGCCGGAAGGAGAATAGAGTCTAGGTAGCCACTGGCCCCGAATGAACTGGACCTACAGACTGCAGTCAAGCCCTGCCTCTCCTAGCAGAGGCAGCAGAGATACTGCCGACTTGTAGACTTAAGAGCAAGAAATAAATATTTGCTATTTTAAGCCACTGAGATCTGGGCTTTCTATGCAACGTTATCACAATGAGAGCTAACCCTTCCCTGGACTATCAAGTGAAAACAGACTAAATTGACTTGTATCTCCTTGTTCGGGTTCTTCCCCAGTTCACACACTGGGGAGGTATTGTTGGTACAACAGACAATACTTCAGCATTAAGAGAAAAAGGGGGAAATGGTTCAGCTGCTTTGGAAGAGTCTGACAGTTTCGCAAACGGTTAAACATGATTCAACAATACCACCACTAGGTACCTATTTAAGAGACACAAAAGCATATGATGTCCACACATGAACTTGAGCACGGGTACTCAGAGCAGCATTATTCACAACAGCCCCAAAGTGAAAACAACCCAAATATCCGTCAGTTGAGGAGTGGATAAATAAAATGTGGCCTGTCCACCCAGCGGGAAAAGATTTGGTCATAAAAAGAATGAATTACTGATATGCACTGAAACAAGGGTGAACCTTGAAGACAAGCTTAGGAAAGGTGGCGGTAACTCTGCTGCCTCTGCCAAGAGAAGCGGGGCTTGACTTCAGTCTGCAGGTCAAGTTCATTCAGGGTCCAGTGGCTACCCAGACTCTGTTCTCCTTACAGCAATGACAGACACGCATGAGGCCACGTCAAACTAGTAACATTCCTTTGGTCAAAGTACCACATGCTATATGCCTCCGTGAATGAAATGTCCAGAATCCACTGGGACTGGAAGGAGGTTTCAGGCTGCCAGGGGCTGAGAGAAGGGAGAAGGGAATACGACTGTCAGTGGGTATGGGTGTTGGGGTGTGAAGCAGTGTTCCTAAATTGATTGTGACTATGGTTGCACAGCTCAGTGGATATAGTAATAACCACTGAATTGTGTGCTTTGAATAGGCAAATCGTATGACATGGTTAGGGCTTCCCTGGTGGCTCAGTGGTAAAGAATTCGCCTGCCAATGCAGGAGATGCACAAGTCTTGGGTTCGATCCCTGGGTCTGGAAAATCACCTGGAAAAGGAAATGGCAACTCACAGCTGTATCCTTGCCTGAGAAAACTCATGGACAGAAGAGTCTGGCAGACTCTAGTCCATGGGGTCGCAGACTCAGATGTGACTGCATGAGTGACAGCAAGCTATATGTGCTGTGATCAGTCGCTCAGTCGTGTCCGACTCTGCAACCCCATGGACTGCAGCACCCCAGGCCTCCCTGTCCACCACCAACTCCCAGGGCTTGCTGAAACTCATGTCCACAGAGTCAATGATGCCATCCAACCATCTCATCCTCTGTTGTCCCTTCTCCTCCTGCCTTCAATCTTTCTCAGCATCAGGGTCTTTTCCAATGAGTCAGCTCGTCATATGAGGTGGCCAAAGCATTGGAGTTTCAGCTTCAACATCAGTCCTTCCAATGAACATTCAGGACTGATCTCCTTTAGGATGGACTGGTTGGATTTCCTTGCAGTCCAAGGGACTCTCAAGAGTCTTTTCCAACACCACAGTTCAAAAGCATCAACTCTTCGGTGCTCAGTTTTCTTTATAGCCCCACTCTCACATCCATACATGAGCACTGGAAAAACCATAGCCTTGACTAGATGGACCTTTGTCGGCAAAGTAATGCCTCTGCTTTTTAATGTGCTGTCTAGGTCTACACCCTAAACCATTTGTACTATTTTATTTCTCACAGTGTCACTTCATTATTGTTCACTAGTCTGTCTTCCTAAGAGATGAATTCCTCGAGAGAAGTAACTGTTTCTTGTGTCCTTAGCCCTTCACATAGCATCACCGCACACAACGGACATTCAGTGTAGCTCCGCAATTCAAGCAGCTCATCTCAACTGTGGACACGTGGGAACCTTAAAAGGCAGAGGCCCTTGCTTTACAAACGGCGAAGCTCGGTCTCCGAGAGGACTAGGTAATTGCTGGAGGTGTGCCAATCAGGACTGAAGTTCAGAGCCCCAGCCTCAGATTCCAGCTCCTTTTCCTCCCTCATCAGCAGTGCAGACATTTCAACTAGATCTGATGAGAAACTCAAGAGGAGACGAGAGTGTTTCCCAGCTATTTATACCCCAGACTTTTCTGGGAGGGAAAGAGCACCTCAGATACATGCGATGCACAACCGTGGGTGAGCAGGCATGTTCCCCTTTCTTATCTGTCTCAGTTGACCGGCTTGGCAGGACTTCTTGTCAACTGGTGCCCAGAAAAACCGTAGAAGCCCTCATGTGGTCAACTTTCAGGGTGATTATGTCCACGGCTTCCTTTCTTGTGTCCGCCGGGCAAGTGAGAAAGATACTCCAGAGTCTGGTAAACACTACGTGATGCCTTTCACCTTGACACTGGAGCTTATAAGCTGATTTGCAGACTCTTAGGAATAAAGTACGAACCCACACAAGCCCAGCATTTTAATGCAAAGAGACTGTGTCATATTTAATCATTCCTCTCAATTTTCCTCCTTTTTTTTTCTTCCTTAAAACTTCTCTATTTTTTTAACTGAGAACTCCAAATCACTTTAGTTTTTCTGAACCCAGCCATGGCTGGAGCCATTTCATTTATATTTATAGCTAAATTCCAACTGCATATACTCCACACATGATTAATTCACAGATGAAGGGCTCTGAAGTTTGAACGTTCTCAGTAAGTACAAAGCAGGGCAGAGTTTAAAAATGGGAGCTGAAGCCAATAATTTGAATTTATAAAAAAAATTCAGAAATCACAGACAGTCTCTGGTTTAAAAATTTATGATCCCCTTAGAAAACTACTTTTTTATGTAGAAAAGGAAAATATTAATCTTATGTTAACTAGGCGGTGGCAAGAAGCCAAGTCTCAGCTTCAAACTTTCTTTCTTTGTATCTTCCCTTGGCATTACCCTAGTGGGAAGGTTACCCAGAACCCTCTGCTGTCAGATGACTATAATATTTGGCCTTCAGAGTGAACTGATGTAAAAACTACAGGTCTAGCTAGGTTTATCTGGGAATGAAACACTTCCATTCCTCAAGATGAAGTATACGTTTGACCAAAATGTTCCCTGTAAAATATACGACCAAAGACTAATTGCATTCACAAATTATAAACTTTTCACTTTCCTTAGGTTTCTGAAAACACGGAAAGGTTGGCATAAATATAAAAAAAAAAAAGAAGAAGAAAAGAAAGAAGAATGTGTTTAGGTGAAATATATGACCAAAGACTAGTTGGGCTAACGTGTTATAAACTTTTTACTTTCCTTAGGTTGCTGATGACACAGACAGGTTGGCATAAATTTTAAAAAAGAGGAAGAAGAAAAGAAGATGTTTAGGGACTTCCCTGGGAGTCCAGTGGCTAAGAATCCGCTTGCTAATGTAAGGGACAAGGGTTCAATTCCTGGTCCAGAAACCGAGATCCCGCATGTCCTGGGGCAACTGAGCCGGTGCACCGCCAGACTGAGTCCATGCTCTGCAATGAGAGAAGCAACTGACCACAATGAAAACCCTGTGGTCTTTTCTAGAGGAAGCCTTCGTGCAGCAGTGAAGACCCAGCACAGCCCAAAACAAATGACTTTAGAAAAAAGCGTTTAACAGATTTCCCTTATTCAAAGGGCGGACAAAGCATAACACGTCTTCTGCGTTTGGTAGAGTCAGTCAGTCTGAAGAGCGCCTCCTCCACTCTGCTTTTTCTGTATGTGCATTAAGACCTACGAAGGAGTCACGGGAGCAGCTGCAGACCCAGTCTGCCCAGGTCCCAGCTCTATCACTCACCAACACTTTTAAATTCTTTGCCTCAGTTTCCTCATCTATAAAATGGGACGCTAATAATTGCGCTTACTGCAAAGGGCTTAGAACAGTGCTTCACATATAGAAAATACTGCATCAGAACACACCTCTTCCTTTTCTCGTCACTGCTACTAGAACTTAGAGAGTAGCATAAGATACAGAAAATTAAACTAATTAATGAATGCCGTGCCATCAAAGTGCCTGGGAGGTGGGGCTATTTGGAACAGTACTTGAAGGGATTTATAAAGCTGGTGGCTGTAACAGAAAATATCTGCTGTAAAGAGTGCTGATCTTTTCCCTTTATCCTGAAGATGCCTGACTGGGCCGGGGGCGGGGGGTGTCTCACTTTGTCCCCATTTCTGCTCCCAAGTGTGATTCTTGTCCTGGTTCTTCCTGGAATTGCTTGTTAACAGAGGCAAAAGCATGGTTCCCCGAGAGAAAGTTTTTCTTCTCTTTCACCAAGTGAAGGAATGTTTAGAAGCACACTCTCCGGAACCGACATGCCTAGTTTCCGATCCTGGGGCTACCACTCTCGTACGCTGTGCGACCCTAGGCAAGTTTGCTGATCTCTCTGTGTCAGATCCCCTTTCTGTGCAATAGAGATGGTGGTGGAGCAAATCCCATGAAGAAACGTGAGGCTTCAAAGAGACAATACACACGAAGCACTCACAACTGGGCCTGCACGAGATCCGATTCTCAGCAGCACAGTTGCTACTATTATTATCATAAACCCTCACATCTTGACAGTTTGCTTAGTGGAATTTTTTCCTTCATCCAGTAAACATTCACTGAAGGCTAACCACATGTTGGGGTTCAGGCTGTGTGCTGGGGTTACAAAGAATCTAAATTCAGGACAATTTTTCTAAGATTATGTTCGGAAGGTGAAAAATATTTTCCAATTCTTTCACTAGTACAATTAGTCATTCAGTTCAGTTCAGTCACTCAGTCGTGTCCGACTCTCCGCGACCCCATGAATCACAGCACGCCAGGCCTCCCTGTCCATCACCAACTCCCGGAGTTCACTCAAACTCATGTCCACAGAGTCGGTGATGCCATCCAGCCATCTCATCCTCGGTCGTCCCCTTCTCCTCCCGCCCCCAACCTTTCCCAGCATCAGAGTCTTTTCCAGTGAGTCAACTGGTCGCATGAGGTGGCCAAAGTTGCAGCTTCAGCTTTAGCATCAGTCCCTCCAGTGAACACCCAGGACTGATCTCCCCTAGAATGGACTGGTTGGATCTCCTTGCCGTACAAGGGACTCTCATGTACACCTGGGGTGAATTCATGTCAATGTATGGCAAAACCAACCAATATAATATTGTAAAATAATTTGCCTCCAATAAAAAATAAATAAATTTAAAAAAAATAAAAGTAATATGTTCTAGAACTCTACTTATAACATTTAGTTACTGTAAACGTTTGTCTATGGTTTAAAATACAAAAAAAAAAAAAAAAAAGAACACAAAAACCATATTTTAAAATACCAGTGGGTTTCCCTGGTGGCTAAGCTGGTAAAGAATCCACCTGCAATACAGGAGACCTGGGCTCGATCCCTGGGTTGGGAAGATCCCCTGGAGAAGGAAAAGGCTACCCATTCCAGTATCTGTCCTGGAGAATTCCATGGACTGTATAGTCCATGGGGTCGAAAAGAGTCGGACACGACTGAGAGACTTTCACTTAAAATACCAAACCTGCAATGTATAGCAACAGTTGCTAATTTCCTTTTAGCACTGAGTTATGACATCTCTTTGCAAGTGGACACACCGAAAGATCCCAAGGTTTTCAGAGTCATCTCAAAGGTGGCTCCTCCTGATATCTGAATTCATATGTTCCTACAACATTGTCAAGTAAATGTCCACACTCTTTATTCCTACAAGACACAACACTTCCTACTCAATTCAAAGCCGTGCTCCCCAAATCGATATATAAAATCCCTTCCGCAAGTTCTAATTCCTTTGTTCCTAGTATTTATGGGCCACCACATTAATGGGTAATTCATTTTTGCCAACTTTCCTCCCACGTTCTTCCTGAGCCCTTATCCCTTCCAAGTGTCATAAATCCACTCTGTCAACTTAGTTGAAATCAGCTCACATTTTCTCTGGAGACTTTGGGATAATTTTTCTTCCTGTGTTGTTACAAAGTTTTGAGAATGATTATGTTATCTGGGGGGTTTCCCTGATTGCTCAGTGGTAAAGAATCCACCTGTAATGTAGGAGATGTAGGAGGTGTGGGTTTGATCCCTGTGTCGGGAAGATACCCTGGAGGAGGGCATGGCAACCCACTCCAGTATTCTTGCCTGGAGAATCCCATGGACTGAGGAGACTGGTGGGCTACAGGCCATTGGGCCTCAAAGAGTTGGACATGACTGAAGTGACCGAGCACGCACCCACATGTTATCAAGGTCTTAGAAGGATACACATTTTCTTTTTAATTCCCCACCGGGCCTCAGCCACTCATCCCTCCCATGACTTTAGATTCCGCTCTGTGCCAGGCACTTGCCTTATGGTGGTTCTGATGGGAAAGGTAAGATTAGCATTAGATGTGACCGCTCCTAAGACAAGTGCCAACTTCACTGGGACTTCGTCCCAACCTCAATATGGGTGCTCATCAGTTGTGTATTTTAAGCACAATTGTTTGCTATTACTTAAGTCAACAGCTCTCATGAGTAAATCAAAATGTTTTAAGGTTTCCATAACTCTCTTGACTGTTGAAGAATTGATGTCTTCAAATTGTGGTGCTGGAGAAGACTCTCAAGAGTCCCTTGGACAACAAGGAGGTCAAATCAGTCAATCCTGATTGAAGAAAATCAATCAGGATTGATATAAAAATCAATATTCATTCAACCCTGAATATTCATTGGAAGGTTATGCTGAAGCTGAAGCTCCAATACTTTGGCCACCTGATGCAAAGAGCTGACATTGGAAAAGGCCCTGATGCTGGGAAAGATTGAAGGCAGGAGGAGAGGGGGTGGCAGAGGGTGAGATGGTTAGAGAGCATCCCTGACTCGATGGACATGAATTTGAGCAAACTCTGGGAGATAATGGAGAACAGAGGAGCCTGGCAGGCTGCAGTCCATGAGATCTCAAAGAATCACACAGGACTTAGCGACTGAACAACAACACATACCCAAAGCATCTGAAACTAACGAACCTTGAAGAAATAAAATACCCTCTTCAGAACTTAAACACCACTTCGACTGGTTGATCCCAGGACCAAGAATAAGAACATTAAGTTTGAGCCCAAAGGCAATGCTGTGCTGCTGAGTGAGAAGCCGGGTACAACTCAATGTATGATGGCCAGGCTGGTAAAACTTTTACCCCACCTCACCCCAATCATTTCCCATGCGGAGCTGCGGAAGGTGGAGCGGACCTCACAGACACAGATCTGGCAGAGATGCTGAGCTGCCAGACTCGGGTACCACTTTGGGAGTGTCCCCAAAGCTCTGCTGTCCAGGCTTTGGGAAAGAAGAAACGGCTTTAAGGAAGCCTACTCCAAACACTCCAGATGTGGAGCAAGAAGCCTCAGGAAGCCCCAGTTTTCAAGGGAGCAGGCAACTCCTGTGGCACTTGATATTCAGGCATTCACACAGCTCCCCCGAGGACACAGTTTTTATTTTTAGAGGAGCCTCCATTTGCTGACTGCCATGCCGGGAACACTCAGGAGGCGCTATTAGCAGTCACTTGTTTCAGTAAACATTGAATGTAACATATGCCTCTCAAGTAATGTGTATCCAAACATACAATTTACAAATAATTAACATCATGTTAATTAGTCACATTAATTTATGCCACTTTGTGGAATTATTTCCTCAGAGTGTTTAGGAACGCTGCCAGGAGCTTGAGCCAAACAGTGTGGAAATGTGCTTGAAGTTAACGCTTGGGAGTGGCTGTGAGACACAGCTTGGGCTGCTAGTGCCCGGGGCCCTGCAGCGGATCGGAAATGAACTGTCTTTCGGTCGCCCTGCCTCGTGAAAACTCAGTCCTGCGGGGGCCCTCTCACCTTTCCTGACTCACACCTTCTTTTTCATTCTTAGCTTTCTGCTGATCGTGGCTGAGTGGCCCCTGTCCCCACCATCAGAAAAAAGAAACAAAAACACCGGCATGTACGCACAGGTGGGACTCAGCAAGCCCACCTGGTGAGTCTTACACGTGGTGGTGTTCTGCCCACCACTGGGGCTTGGTGATGAAAACATCAGCGCAAACCAAACCTGGGAATTACGTCCTGTAAACAAAAGCTCTGAGACTGTGGCCTGGCAAAAGCAAAGTGTTAATGCTCCACATAAAGGGGCATCCCTGTAAAGTCTTCACCTGCCTTTGAAACACCGCCACCCTCACAAAGATCAGCCCCCACTCTCCTCAAAGGGCTTAAAACCCAGAGAATAAGAGGGCTACATCAGCTGAGGGATGAAAAAGGAAGGTCTTAAAGAAAACAGGTTTCGTAAAATTTTGCAAATGGAGTGCAAATAAGGCAGGAAACATGAACACGCCAAACAACAAAATCAAGTCAGGGAAATAGTACTAAAGGACATGAGGGGATTGGGCTCATTTCCGGGGCTGAGACATGGTGGGGCTAAGGCAGCTTCCTAACGTGGCTGGTCTGACATGATTCAGCGGTCTTTGAAGCAAGTCAGGATTGCTCCTTCTCAGATCTGGCAGTTCTTATCAGTGACTGCAGCGGTGATTGTATCTAAGGTCTCTTTCATTGGGGGAACTAAATTGATAAGAGGAGATGGAATTTGGAACTCTTCCTTGAACTTCACAGTATTAATTCTGGAAAGCCCCAGACAAGCCTTGGAACGTCCTCTGTTTGGGGTGATCCCTAAAGGGCTGATGATTCTAAATGAATGACACACAGCAAGACTAAAATTCTATGATTGAGTTATACTCCCAAGGTCCAAATATGAGCATAAAGAACTTTATGAAAATTTAGTGCAGGAAAGTGTTGAGTGTGAGAATACTGACCAACATGTGAACATTATGGACAAGAGAAGGAACAGGAATCCAGGAAGCTCTCTTGAAGCTCTGTATGTTAGTGAAAACAAGGTCAATGTGATGCCTGCTCTCTAAATCCCTGCTTTATCTCCTTAGTTGCAGAATAGGTCATTGCATGCTGCCTTACCTCATTGAAATAGGGAGAAATGGGGAGTAAGTCAGGGACAAAATGATGGAGCATCTAGAGGGCCAATGAAGAGGCACGTAAGCTGTTATTAATAGAACTCAGCATCATTCTTGTCCTCAGGGAGTTTAATAATCTAGTGGCAGAAGCAGATGTGTTCCTTAAAAAAATATATAATATATAATTTTAATGCCAGTAAGGTACTAGCTTGGCAAAAAAATTCATTCAGGTTTTTCCATAATATGTAATGGAAAAATCCATATGAAATTTTTGGGCAGCCCAATATGCTATAAATGTAAAAAATGAGGTTCAAAAATGTACTGTGGGACCCAAAGGAAGCCATGATCCACTCAGAAAGTTAGAGACATTTAGCTCAGAGAAAGTTCCTTTCTTGAGAGTTCACCCCTGCTACCTAAAGAGATGCATTCTGAGGTTTATTTCCATGTGGACACATGGACATGTAAAAATAGAGGGCATTTTTCCCCATGAGAAACCCTCGATTCATTGGTATGAGAACCACATTTTAGCTATAACTTCCCCCACAGTCTTGATTAATAACAATATATTTTAAGTGTTGCTTTTTAAATTTTATTTAGGGCCTATTTGATTCGCTTTAACCTTGATTCAATTTGGTTCTCTTTAATATTTATCCAATAATGTTTCAGAATCCCAAAGAAGTGAATACATGAAAGTTGTTCCCTAATGTCCAGGAAACCATTGAGAATATAAAAGCAGCAAAAAATCATCCTAGGGTTTAAGGACGTTCAGAAACTTCAAAGAGATTTGAATGAAATCTGCACCTATTTTGCCCAACCTGAAATTGCGCTCAGTGGGAGAAGCGCTTCTCCCTGTGTGCAGATATCAGAAAACGCATTTGAAAAAAATAGATCCATATTTTAATTAAAAGGGGCCGTTCTGAGCCCAGCATGTGGAAGCGTGGCATTAATATTTGTGACACTAGCCACGGGGGACGGGGTTGCAAAGAGGGTCTTGCCTCAGCAGCAGGAAGTCAAAGTGGATCCTTCTTGAAACTCAAGTCTCGCAGACATTAAGGGGTTTGTTCTTGCTTTAAAGTGCTCCCCAAGGACAAGGCATAGTGTTGGCAGGTCCAGAGAACCATTAGGAGGGCTACGGTGGGATCAAAGTTTAAGCAGGATAGTGCTTCTGCAGAACAAAAATGTGATGGACATAGATGAGTGAGCGTCTGTGCATGAGTGTGTGTGTGTGTGTGTGAGCGACAGCCAATGACTCTGCCTATCAAGCAAACACAAGAATAAGTGTCAATTCCCAGTTACACAAATTTTAAAATGAGTATAATTTGTTCAACAGACTTCAGAAATGTGACGGTCTACTGAATACCGATGGTGTTTACTGGCATGATTTGTTCGATGGAGCATGACAGCCTTCCAACAGCCCTGCAGTTGGCATTTAACAAAAATGCACATATTCTGCCAACTTTCAGCAGTCACTCCTCAAAGCTGTGATGTGGACATCAGCCATCAGGGCTGGTAGCCAGTCCCGGCCCACTCAAGGCTGCCAGGTTTATGAACATGTATGCTTAAAATGGAACAGGTAAAAGAAAGTCACATTTGTGTGCATGAGACAATTTTTCTATGTCAAATGGACCACTTCCTTCTCGTAAAGAAAATACTCACTGGTCTGTGTGTAAAACATCTTTTAAATGTAACCTGGTTCTTACGTGATTGGTGTCACATGGCCTTGACTTGTTTGTTAATGGAATGCCCTCAGGAAGCCCCAAGAATTCAGTTTTGAGCCCCATGGGATGGAAAAGCAGAGAGTAAGGAATTTAGAGCCCCTAACACCCAATGCCTTCTCTGGTCAGAGGGGAACAGGCCAGGAGAGGTAAGAGCAGGGCCTCTCAGCTTAGAATTTCACTAGGGCTGCATGTCTAACATGGCAGGCACCAGTGAGTCACAGGTGGCTGTTGAGGACTGAAATGTGGCTGGGGAGACCAGGGAACTGAAAATTTTGCTTAAATTTAACTGATGCAGAGTTAAATTTAAAAATTTAAGCAGTGTAAAATACCTTTCCATCAAGCATGGCCATGATGCTGGAATGATCCATTTCCATCCATGCAGCTATCGTATCACACAAGATAATATAGTCATTTCGTGTTTGAGAGACTGGGCACATGTGTCATTTCTATGATGCTACCACACATTGTGTGTTCATTCCTGTCAACACACTGATTCAGCTTGAATGGTTTTTCTCTGCAACAGAGAGCATTATAATATGTTTATTTAAATATTTTATGCAGACAGCATAAATAACAGGGATTTCTACATAAATCATAATTGAGAATTAAAATAATGGTGCTAGTGGTAAATCATTACATTAATTTCCAGTTAAAACAAATAAGTAGAGACAGATTTTAAAGCGTATAAGCTGATGCAAAATCTAGGGGCAAATCACAAGCCACTTCTACAGCCAGAAAAGTTAGGACAAAATAGACTAAAAAAAAAAAAAGCAAAAAAAAAAAAAACCCCAAAAAAACCCCTTTAGACTAAAAGAAGGAATACCATAAATTTCAACAGGTATGTTGACTGTGATTTACTGCAGCAGAAAAGAACAAAGCTGATTGTTGGGTAAAAGTTAAATGTAACAAAATGGACAATATAAAAAGACATTTTCAGCAAATATCAGTAGATTTGAAAAGAGTTCCCCCCTCCAATACGCGAACCAAAAACATTGCTGCTAGAAAAGATGGTTCCTAGAAAATTTAATATTACACATATAATTTTCTTTTACTTATGCTTCCGGACACTTTTGTTCACTAGAAGGATAATGTCCACACATAATGACCTGCCTTGGGGAACCTTAACCAACTGCCTGAATGTTAAACCAAACTGCCTTTGTTCAAGACCCTGTCCACCTGTGAGTGGCTACAGGGAGGAAGAAATAAACATGCCCCTTCCCTGATGCTGGCCATTCCAGGAGATATTTGTGAGACTAATGGCCTTTTTACTTTACTTCCTCTCTGTTCTATAAAAGAAAGTGACATCCAGAAAGTGATGACAAGATGGTTATTTTGAGACATTAGTCTGCCCTCTTCTTGGTCTGCCGGCTCTCTGAATAAAGTCGTATTCCTTGCCTCAACCCCTTATCTCTCAGTTAATTGGAAAACAGGTAAAGAAACTGCCAAGAATTTACCTGCAATGCAGGAGACTTGGGTTACATCCCTGGGTTGGGAAGATCCCCTGGAGGGTGGCATGGCAACCTACTCCAGTATTCTTGCCTAGAGAATCCCATGGACAGAGGAGCCTGGTGGGCTACAGTCCAGAGGGTCCCAAAGAGTTGGACAAAACTGAAGCAACTGAGCACGCATGCATGCACACAGCAAGCAGAGTGACCTCAGACTTGGGAGCAGTGTCACCCATCACCTCTTACTTGCCCTAAGCTGGATGCCACTTCACTGGCCTTCTGGCTTCTCTCTTGCCTCCTTGTAACCCATTCTCCACATCGTGATCAATGAGATCTTTTAAAAATGGAAATCAGTTTTCTCATTCCCACCACACTCAGAAAACACACAAGACCCATGACAAAGCCTACAGGCCCTGCATAAATGACCAACATCATTTCTAACTGCCTTTCTCCCTGCATCCTCCAACCACACTGGCCTTCCTTCCGCTTCTTGGAAGGCATCCAGCTTGTCCCCATTTTAAGGCCTTCGGACCCACTGTCCCTTTGTCTGAAGCCCTCTTTCCCCAGCTCTGTATACACATCGCTGATTAAGTAAATAAAAGGGATGTCAGGGGAGGAGTGAATTGGGTTAGACACTGGAATTTCCTCCATCCATTTCTTGTCATAGGCATTCATGCATTATTTCAACAAACAGTCATTACTTAATTCCCACACTTTGCCAGGCACTAGTTAGGAGTTGGGAAGCCAGATGTTTTTCTTAGAAAAATGTCTCTCTATAAAAAAGGGAAAATGGCTTCTGTTTGTGTTTTCTGTCTTCCTAAATTTTAGGAAGACTAAATTTATCTACAGCAAAGTCATTCCAATGATGTTATGTTATCAGTACATGGAACAAAAAAACAAAAACAAAAACTAGGGCTCGTAGCAGAATATGAAAAGTTAATGATGTTATGAGTCTCAAACTGGAATGAAAACAGAGAACAGAAACCGAAATCTGATCAACGGATGGAAGATGTCAGCAGGGCAGGTTCCTCTTGGACAGGGGCCGTATCTTATTATGTTTTGTGTCCTCCACGCCGGATCTGCGGTAGGAATTCAATAAATTCCTGCTAAATTGAAATCATCACTTACAATAAGCCCTTAATAAGACTGTGAATTCCTTGAAGGCAGGAACTGTGGTGGTTGGTCTCTGCATCCTGGAGGGCTTCCTTTTAGGTACCCAGAGTCTCTGCAACTGTTTGTCTGCATTGTGGCTAAAACCTCAAGTCTTGAACCTCTCAGGCAAGTGACAGAAAGTGCGAAAAGCAAGCCAGGTGTGAGACATCAGAAAGTGATGGAAATCAGGACACCGGGGCAATGTGCCCCATCTACAGGGACCCTGTGTTACCAGATCTTCTGATTCTTTGTTTCTTTCAAAAGCCTGCAATTTAGGTTTTTACTTGAAACCTCCAATTTCTAAATATTGGCAATTATTTCAGAATGTCTGAAAAGGACTTCGCCAACGGACACACAGGCAGGCCACTCTGGGCTCCTTGGGTGGTCCGATTGTGATCCTGGTGTTATGAAAAAAGGGGACAGCTAGCATCCATCCGTGTAGCAAGTCCTGCCCTGGGACCTTTCTTTTCCACATCTCCTTCTGTCTCCCAGCTGCCTGAAAAGTGCATCTCATTAGCTCCATTTACAGCAGAGACGAGTAAGACACAGAAGGGCTAAACAGTGTGTTGGCCCAAAAGTTCATTCACTTATGGTTGGATGGGGGGAGGCTGTGGGAGGGGATTGTTAGGGAATTTGGGATAGGCATGCACACTCTGCTATATTCAAAATGGATAACCAACAAGGACCTTCTGTACGGCACAGGGAACTCTGCTCACTGTTATGTGGCAGCCTGGATGGGAAGAAAGTTTGGGGGAGAATGGAAACCTGTCTGTGTATGGCTGAGTCCCTCTGCTGTGCCCCTGAAACAACAGCTGTGAAGAGATATCCCACGCCCAAGGTAAGAAAACCCAAATAAGACGGTAGGTATTGCGAGGGGGCATCAGACGGCAGACACACTGAAATCATAATCACAGGAAACTAGCCGATCTGATCACATGGACCACAGCCGAATGTGGTCCACTGGAGAAGGGAATGGCAAACCACTTCAGTATGCTTGCCTTGAGAACCCCATGAACAGTATCAAAGGGCAAAATGATAGGATACTGAATGAGGAATTCCCCAGGTCGGTAGGTGCCCAGTATGCTACTGGAGCTCAGTGGAGAAGTAACTCTAGAAGGAATGAAGGGATGGAGCAAAAGCAAAACCAATACTCAGTTGTGGATGTGACCAGTGATAGAAGCAAGGTCCGGTGCTGTAAAGAGCAATATTGCATAGGAACCTGGAAGGTTAGGTCCATGAATCAAGGCAAATTGGAAGTGGTCAAACAGGAGATGGCAAGAATGAACATAGACACTCTAGGAATCGTGAACTAAAATGGACTGGAATGGGTGAATTTAACTCAGATGACCATTACATCTACTACTGTGGGCAGGAATCCCTTAGAAGAAATGGAGTAGCCATCATGGTCAACAAAAGAGTCCGAAATGCAGTACTTGGATGCAATCTTAAAAATGACAGAATGATTTCTGTTCGTTTCCAAGGTAAACCATTCAGTTTTACAGTAATCCAGGCCTATGCCCCAACCAGTAATGCTAAAGAAGCCGAAGTTGAATGGTTCTATGAAGATCTACAAGACCTTTTAGAACTAACACCCAAAAAAGATGTCCTTTTCATTATAGGGGACTGGAATGCAAAAGTAGGAAGTCAAGAAACACCTGGAGTAACAGGCAAATTTGGTCTTGGAGCATGGAATGAAGCAGGGCAAAGGCTAATAGAGTTTTGTCAAGAGAACGCATTGGTCATAGCAAACACCCTCTCCCAACAACGCAAGAGAAGACTCTACACATGGACATCACCAGATGGTCAACACCGAAATCAGATTGATTATATTCTTTGCAACCAAAGATGGAGAAGCTGTATACAGTTAGCGAAAACAAGACCAGGAGCTGACTGTGGCTCAGATCATGAACTCCTTATTGCCAATTCAGACTTAAATTGAAGAAAGTAGGGAAAACCACTAGACCATTCAGATATGACCTAAATCAAATCCCTCATGATTATACAGTGGAAGTGAGAAATAGATTTAAGGGACTAGATCAGATAGATAGAGTGCCTGATGAACTCTGGACGGAGGTTCGTGACATTATACAGGAGACAGGGATCAAGACCATCCCATGGAAAAGAAATGCTAAAAAGCAAAATGGCTGTCTGAGGAGGCCTTACAAATAGCTGTGAAAAGAAGAGACGTGAAAAGCAAAGGAGAAAGGGAAAGATATAAGCATCTGAATGCAGAGTTCCAAAGAACAGCAAGGAGAGATAAGAAAGCCTTCCTCAGCGATCAATGCAAAGAAATAGAGGAAAACAACAGAATAGGAAAAACAAGAGATATCTTCAAGAAGATTAGAGATTCCAAGGGAACATTTCATGCAAAGATGGGCTCGATAAAGGACAGAAATGGTACGGACCTAACAGAAGCGGAAGATATTAAGAAGAGGTGGCAAGAATACACAGAAGAACTGTACAAAAAAGATCTTCATGACCAAGATAGTCACGATGGCGTGATCACTCACCTGGTGCCAGACATCTTGGAATGTGAAGTCAAGTGGGCCTTAGAGAGCATCACTATGAACAAAGCTAGTGGAGGTGATGAAATTCCAGTTGAGCTATTTCAAATCTTGAAAGATGATGCTGTGAAAGTGCTGCACTCAATATGCCAGCAAATTTGGAAAACTCAGCAGTGGCCACAGGACTGGAAAAGGTCAGTCTTCATTCCAATCCCACAGAAAGGCAATGCCAAAGAATGCTCAAACTACTGCACAATTGCACTCATCTCACACGCTAGTAAAGTCATGCTCAAAATTCTCCAAGCCAGGCTTCAGCAATATGTGAACCGTGAACTCCCAGATGTTCAAGCAGGTCTTAGAAAAGGCAGAGGCACCAGAGATCAAATTGCCAACATCCGCTGGATCATGGAGAAAGCAAGAGAGTTGCAGAAAAACATCTATTTCTGCTTCATTGACTATGCCAAAGCCTTTGACTCTGTGGATCACAATAAACTGTGGAACATTCTGAAAGAGATGGGAATCCCAGACCACCTGACCTACCTCTTGAGAAACCTGTATGCACGTCAGGAAGCAACAGTCAGAACTGTACATGGAACAACAGACTGGTTCCAAATAGGAAAAGGAGTACGTCAAGGCTATGTATTGTCACCTTGCTTATTTAACTTATATGCAGAGTACATCATGAGGAACGGTGGGCTGGAAGAAGCACAAGCTGGAATCAAGATTGCTGGGAGAAATATCAATAACCTCAGATATGCAGATGACACCACCTTTATGGCAGAAAGTGAAGAGGAACTCAAAAGCCTCTTGATGAAAGTGAAAGAGGAGAGTGAAAAGGTTGGCTTGAAGCTCAACATTCAGAAAACAAAGATCATGGCATCTGGTCCCATCACTTCATGGGAAATAGATGGAAAAACCGTGGAAACAGTGTCAGACTTTATTTTTTGGGGCTCCAAAATCACTGCGGATGCTGACTGCAGCCATGAAATTAAAAGACGCTTACTCCTTGGAAGGAAATTTATGACCAACCTAGATAGTATATTAAAAAGCAGAGACATTACTTTGCCAGCAAAGGTCCGTCTAGTCAAGGCTATGGTTTTTCCTGTGGTCATGTATGGATGTGAGAGTTGGACTGTGAAGAAAGCTGATCGCCGAAGAATTGATGCTTTTGAACTGTGGTGTTGGAGAAGACTCTTGAGAGTCCCTTGGACTGCAAGGAGGTCCAACTAGTCCATTCTAAAGGAGATCGATCTTGGGTGTTCATTGGAAGGACTGATGCTAAAGCTGAAACTGCAATACTTTGGCCACCTCATGCGATGAGTTGACTCACTGGAAAAGACTCTGATGCTGGGAAAGGTTGGGGGCAGGAGGAGAAGGGGACATCACCGACTCTGTGGACATGAGTTTGAGTGAATTCCGGGAGTTGGTGATGGACAATGAGGCCTGGCATGCTGTGGTTCATGGGGTCGCAGAGAGTCAGACACGACTGAGCGACTGAACTGAACTGATACCCCAATACAAGATAAAGAAAATTTAAAAAAAGAAAAATGTTGTTCAGATTTCCCCAAACGAATCTTTATGGCCAACCCAGTAATTCACCCAAGGTCACACAACCAGTAAGTTGGTGTATCAGGGGCTGAAAATCAAAGCCATTGATCTTTCCAATACACTGATTTTCCTTCTAACTTTCTAGTTACAGATACCAGACTCATTCTTAAACAAAGAGAGGGGAAAAGAAAGAATTGTCTTTCTAAAAGGCCCACCAAGTTGGCTTGAATTTTAGGATGGGGTCATCTTTTAAACATGACCAGGAGCACCACCAAACAACGCCCTCCAAAGAAAGACATGTCCTTATCTGTGTCACGGTTCTGCTGTGCCCTCCTCAAGCACAGCCAAAGAGTACATGTAAAGACCCAAACTGGACAGAAAAGGTCTGAGACATGCTTGGCAGTTTGATCTTCCTCTTTGGTTTTTGCAGAGTTCATTTTGCAGACATGTGTTTCTGCTTAGAAATGCACAGAGGTGGATAAATCACTGGATTGGCGTCTCTGGAGCCAGCTCCATTAACTTTCCTGGCATGATCTCACCACTTAAGTCAACATGACTTAAGAGTTTATATAACATTTTATTAGGCTTTAATTCCATACTTTTCTGAATTTCAATGTTCTTCTGTTAGTTAAAAGAAATGCTACTCGCTACTCAAAGACTGGAGTTTTCTAGCTTTGTTATTAATTAATTTCTTTGGTTAATTTGAAGTAGTCAGGAGGGAGAGAGTTATGAAAACATCCAAAGAAAAAAAATATATATCACATAATATTCATACACACATACATATATGTGTTTAGAATGTGACAATATAATCAGACTTCTGAGATGAGCAAATGGACAGAAGTTCAAAGTTCAATGTGAAAAATAAAACTGGGGTGGGAGGCAGAAGGGGGTTTTAAGAGGGAGGGGACATATGCATACCTATGGCTGATCCATGTTGAAGTATGGCAGAAACCATTACAATACTGTAAAGTAATTAAAAAAAAAATAGGATCATTTTACTGGGATTGTATTCTTGGGCTTCCCTTGTGGCTCAGCTGGTAAAGAATCTGCCTGCAATGTGGAAGACCTGAGTTCGATCCCTGGGTTGGGAAGATCCCCTGGAGAGGGGAAAGGCTACCCACTCCAGTATTGTGGCCTGGAGAATTCCATGGACTGTATAGTTCATGGGGTCGCAAGGAGTCAGACAAAACTGAACGACTTTCCCTTCAGTTCACTTCATGTGTCAGGTGACTTCATGACTCTGGTGACTATATTTGACTAACTTTGTCTTCTGACTTGTAACCTCTTTTTTTAAACCAGACTTCTAGCAACTATGTAGCTCAGAGTTTCCATTTAAGGAGAAAAGGAGACAGTGTGACCACATCTATCTAGGCTTCCCTGGTGGCTCAGCCAGTAAAGAATCTGCCTGCAAAGTGCGATACCTGGGTTTGATACCTGGGTTGGGAAGGTCCCCGGGAGGAGGGCTCGTCAACCCACTCCAGGATTCTAGCCTGGAGAATTCCAAGGACAGAGGAGTCTGGTGGGCTACAGTCCAGGGGGCTGCAAAGGGTCAGACATGACTCAGTGACTAAGCACACACATGACCAGAACTCAACTAACTAGAAATGCATCTTTCGGACAGAACCATTAGGCGAGTGGACCTCAACAAGTGAGAATTTTGCTCCCTGGGGGACGGACACAACTCAGCGACTAAACTGGACTGAACTAAAGACATTTTTGGTGGTCAAGATTTGGCGGTGTTGCCACTGGCCTCCAGTGGGTAGATCAAACCACAAAACCGAGAAAGTGTGATACGAGAGTTTGCCCTGAAGAGAAAGAGATTATGGAGGCATCTTTCATCTCACAGGGAAAATAAAGCACTTGTTTCTCCAGTTCCTCTGGTGCAGAAATCTTACTTTGTAGCTGATATGGGCAATGCCTCTTGCAGTTGCAGAGAAGGCATGGAATTCCAGAAGCCTGAGCCCAAGACCCATATTTTGCACAGGCCATCAGTGGTCTTAGGCAAAGCCTTTTAGCTCTTTGAAACATAGCTTGTTTATGCATCAGTGGGGCTGAAGATGATGATAGCTGCCCATCTGATCTCACAAGATACTGGAGAAAATTCAATGAGATGATGCCTATCGGGCATGATCAGATGTCATCACCACCACCACTACTATCAACACCATCATCATCATCTTCATCATCCAGATGGACCACAAATGTCCATGTGAAAGTAACAGCTTCCTTTTTCATTTATCTATTCAGCAATTATTTACTGAATTATTTATGTAGCAACTGCTACATGCTGGGCATCCTGCTAAGTTCAGAGGTAATAAATACGAGCAAGACATTCAAAGCTTATTCCCTTGCTGCATCAATTCCTGTTCTCCAAGGTCTTATGATCACTGGGCAGAACAAGAGAAATAAATACGGGAATGGATGTAGAAGAGGCCTGATGCCTTACCACATGGTCCCTTTCATAACCGGCGACCCTCAGAGAAAGACGTAACTGAGATCAGGAATGGCTAGAGAGATGTATGGGACTGGCTTAGGAAACAGGTTGCATCAATTATTTGGAGTTTGGCCCAATCAGATTCAGGCACAGGCTCACTCTTTTCCAGAAGAACCAGGAAGACAATCATTGTCCTAGAAAGGATTATAGAGAACACTTCCACAGGATAGCAGGGCCCCCATGGATGCAAATTTAATTCTCCTGAAGACCTGTGAATAGACTTCTGATTTTAAAGCCAAATGACACCCTATCCAACCAGTCCATCCTAAAGGAAATCAGTCCTGAATATTTATTGGAAGGACTGATGCTGAAGCTGAAACTCCAATACTTTGGCTCCCTGACGCAAAGAACTGACTCATTTGAAAAGACCCTGATGCTGGGGAAGATTGAAGGCAGGAGGAGAAGGGGACGACAGAGGATGAGATGGTTGGATGGCATCAATAACTTGATGGACATGAGTTTGAATAAGCTTCGGGAGTTGGTGATGGACAGGGAGGCCTGGCGTGCTGCAGTTCATGGGGTCGCAAAGAGTCAGACGTGACTGAGAAACTGAACTGAACTGAACTGACACCCTATCCTTCGCAACCTTCCCTCCAACACCCGGGAAGCTTTACCTCCCAACGTGGAGCACGAGGCGGCACACTGTACGTGGCGTGTTCGTGCGCGTGTGTGTTCGTGCTTTTTGTGTCTCTGTTCCCGCTGCTAGACAGTGACCGCTGTTCAGTCGCTAAGTCATGTCTGACTCTTTGCGACCCCATGGACTGCAGCGTGCCAGGCTCCTCTGTCCTTCGCCATCTCCTGGAGTTTGCGCAAACTCGTGTCCATTGAGTCATGCCAGACAGTGAATCAGGGAGCAACAGGAAAGGAGAAAACAGTCTGAGAAACAGCCTACTTGTGCCGAGTACCGTCACCATGGAAATGGTGTTCAACTTCAGAAACACATCAGAAGCTTAGGGGAAACTTTATGGAAATGCGGAGGCAAAGCACAGTGGTTGGAGACACAGTGAACGGGCTCTTCCACTGGCCCTGTATGGGCCTGGGGGCAGGTTGCTTAGCTTCTCCATGCTGCAGTCTCCTCATCTTTTATGGGGAAAATATTGCCCATCCATAGGGCTGCTGGGAGGATTCAGTGAGGTAATTCATACAGAACAGAACAGTGCTGGCACCCACTGTGTTTACTGTGTAGCTGCTACCGTTTTTAACATTATCATCATCATTGTCGTCATCACCATCATCTTTACAAGAGGCCCTGGGTTCCAGCCCAAAAGCATTCCATCACTTTTAAGGAATGAGGGGCCAGGCATCAGTATTTTTTAAAAAGCTCCACCCGTTTGAAAAATCACTGACTTAGTATGCAGTTGGTTTTCCATAGCGATTGAAAAATAAATAAGTGATGGGATGAAATGCATCCAAACGCCATGGAAGAGATCCAGAGAAGAAACTGAGTCAAGAAAGAATGAGAGGCAGCCATTTCCCTTGTCAGCAGGAAGACTGACCCCGCAGGATGCTGGCAGAAGGGCTCACGGAAACGTCTTCCCTTCGAACTTGAATGAATGTGGCAGGTGACACTCATTCTTGGAAACTGTCCACACAGATTCTAGCCTTCAGCCGAGGGAAGCCCCTGATGAACTCTTGGTCTCCTTCCAGGCTTTCAATTATTTATTTCTCCTTTTTCTAAGGAAGAGGTAGAAGGGGAGAAGGTAACTTACCGCTAGAAAACTCGAGATTCGTTCTGTGCATATTTTTGTTGTGACTATCTTTCTGGGTCCACTTCACTCTGGAAGAGTTTGGTTGGCACCCCACCCAGGCCTTTCCTAACCACTAAGACCGCCCATCCCATAAACACACTGACTCTGGACCTTCAGCACATGCCACAGGGGGATTAGATTCTTCTTGATCTTTGCCCCAAACACAGCCCAGAGGATGCTCAACAATCTCTGTTGAAAGATGAAAACAATTCAAGCAAAACAGAGTGTGGATCTTGGCTCCATAATAAGTATTGGGGCTTCCCACGTGGCTCAGTGGGTAAGAATCCACCTGCCAGTGCAAGAGCCACAGGAGATGTGAGCTTGGTCCCTGGGTCAGGGAAATCCCACACGCCACAGAGCAGCTAAGCCCATGCACCACAACTACTGAATCAATGGTTAGAGCCTGAGCCACAGTGAGGCAGCCCAGCTGCAGCCGCTACTGAGGCCCTTGCACCCTAGAGCCCACGCTCTGCAACGAGAGAGCCTGCCACAGTGGAAAGCCTGCGCACTGCAACGAGAGAACCTGCCACGGTGGAAAGCCTGCGCGCTGCGACGAGAGAGCCTGCCACGGTGGAAAGCCTGCGCGCTGCGACGAGAGAGCCTGCCACGGTGGAAAGCCTGCGCACTGCGACGAGAGAGCCTGTCACAGTGGAAAGCCTGCGCACTGCGACGAGAGAGCCTGTCACAGTGGAAAGCCTGCGCACTGAGACGAGAGAGCAGCCCTCTCACTCTTAACTAGAGAAAGCAAGCTCAGCAACAAAGACTCGGTGCAGCCAGAAATCCAAATAAATGTTAAAAATTATTAAAAATTAAGCATTGCCCACAAACTTCTAAACTCCCTATCCCTGATTGTTATAAGCCAACCATCTCCCACACCATGTTTTGCATCAATTAATATCTGGTGAGACTACATCATCTAGTCATAGCAAACAGTGAGGAAGACGTTTAAAGTAGACTTTATGTTACAGAGTTCTATTTTTGTTGAATAAGAGGATGATTCGAAACATTACAATGACAAACAGAGAAGAGAGCCTCTCCCACCAGGATCTGCTACTAACTAGCTGGACACCAGAAGAGAACTTGAATTACCTGGACCCTTCCTTTCTTGGAGCCAAGGAATAAAGAAAAGAAAGCTTTTCTTCTAGGAAGCCCAAAGTGCTTCCTTTTGTATGCCTTCCTTGATTCTCACAGTTTCTCTTAAAAGAGACAAAGGCAAATATCATATGATATTGCTTACACGTGAATTTATCTATGAAACAGAATCCCGCATAGCTCAGTTGGTGAAGAATCTGCCTGCAATGCAGAAGAGTCCGGTTTGATTCCTGAGTCGGGAAGACCCCCTACAGAAGGGCTACCCACTCCAATATTCTTGGTCTTCCCTGGTGGCTCAGCTGGTAAAGAATCCGCCAGCAATGCGGGAGACCTGGGTTCAATACCTGGCTTGCGAAGATCCCCTGGAGAAGGGAAAGGCTACCCACTCCAGTGTTCTGGCCTGGAGCATTCCATGGACTGACTATACAGTCCAAGGGGTCACAAAGAGTTGGGCACGACTGAGCGACTCACTTTTCACTTCACATGAAACAGAAACAGTTACTGATGTAGAACAACACGGACGCCTGGATTTTTGGTGTCATCGTTTTTGTTGCCACTTAGTCACTAAGTCATGTCCCACTGGTTTGCAGTCCCATGGGCCCTAGCCCACCTGGTTCCAATGTCCATGGAATTTCCAGGCAAGAATACCAGCGTGCATCACAAAGAGTTGGACACAACTTGATGACTGAAAACAGCGACGGTCTTGGCAGACAGGCAGGGGCTGGAAAGACAAAGTGGCATTAGGCTTAAATAAAAGTGAGAGAAAAATGAGAATTCAAAAAGATTTGGGATGTGAAATTAGGGCAGGACAGCATGCCAGGGGTAGTGGGTCATTTGACGAGGCCAGGAACATGGAAATGAAGGTGGGAACAAAGACCCCCATGGCTGATCTGAACTAAGAAAGAGCTCTCGGGTTTCCATTTCATCTGTTACCAATGAGTTTTCTTTTTTTTAAATCAAAACAGGCCACCCAATACCTCATCACTTTCATAGAAGAGATTAAAAAAAAAAAGGTCTGCTATTCAAATGTGTGTTCCTGTGGTGAAGATCCTTTCCACAAGGCGTAAAACAATGGCCCATATTTAATTCTTTTCTACCTCTCCCCATTCTTCAGGGGTCTTCATGATCATAGATGCAGAGTGGAGGCACACTTGTACTCTCTGCATGATTCCAGAAACTTCCGACTGGCTTCTTTGCAGAGATTCCCAATCTACTGTGCTGTGCCTGCCCGTTTTTTTTTTTTTTTTTTTTTTTACAGCAGTGAGAGCTAAAATAGTGAGAATGCCCTCATTAAAAGGACGCCCTAAGATAATCCACATAACAAGAATAGGTGCTGCCTTTTCCCATTGCAACTAAGGAGCTAATGCAATAACCACAGAGCAAAATAAGCGGGAGACAGCAGGATGCCTCTGTGTGCAGACAGATGAGCCAGCAGAACAAGGAGATAAAGGGGCCCTGGCTGTGGGCACAGAACCCAGGGGAAGGGAGTTCTTGGAGGGTCTGTTGTTCATAGGAGTCTCACCCTTTCCCCGGGGAATGGGGCATTTACGACCTTAGATGCTGGTTGCTCAGATGGTAAAGAATCTGCCTGCAATGCGGGAGACCAGGGTTCAATCCTTGGATGGGGAAGATCCCCTGGAGAAGGGAATGGCAACCCACCCCAGTATTCCTGCCTGGAGAATTCCAAGGACAGAGGAACCTGGCAGTCACAAAAAGTGTCACAAAAAGTGGGACACAACTGAGTGACTAACATACACACACACACTCCAGAGGGAAGCTTCAGGGATGTGGAGATTTTTGAAGTCTATTTCTATTGACTGAAAATATTGGTTGGCAGTTGAAAAACAGAAGTCTTGAGACGGACCCACACCTGAAAGAGTGAGAGGATCAGGTGTGGGAGTTGGAGCCCTAAGAATGGGCAGGGGAGGCTGAGCGCCTCCCTGCTGGGTGACCAGCTGGGAGAGCACTGCTTGGAGAACAACTCCAATACTTGGGTCACCTAATGTGAAGAGCTAACTCCTTGAAAAAGGCCCTGATGCTGTGCCTGTGTGCCAGATAATCAAAGAGGGAATGAGGGCAGGCCCAGTAAAACAGTTCTACAGTTCAGTTCGGTTCAGTTGCTTCTCTTCCAGCCTTCAATCTTTCCCAGCATCAGGGTCTTTTCAAATGAGTCAGCTCTTCGCATCAGGTGGTCAAAGTATTGGAGTTTCAGCTTCAACATCAGTCCTTCCAATGAACACCCAATGATCTTTAGGATGGACTGGTGGGATCTCCTTGCAGTTCAAGGGACTCTCAAAGTCTTCTCCAACATCACAGCTCAAAAGCATCAATTCTTCAGTGGTCAGCTTTCTTTATAGTCCAACTCTCACATCCATACATGATCACTAGAATAGCCTTGACCAGACGGACCTTTGTTGACAAAGTAATGTCTCTACAGGTGCTGGCTTAATGCCAGTGTTATCGAGCCACACAACAGGCTGATAAATCTGAGAGACGAGGGGTTAAGGCAAGGAAGAGACTTTATTCGGGCAGCTGGCTGACCGAGAAGATGGCAGGTTAGCACCTCAAAAAACCATCTTGTCGGGGTCTGGATGCCAGGTTCCTTTGTGAGTCAGAAAGAAAGAAGCAGTGAAGAACTGAAGTCAAAAGGCAGAACAGAGCAGGAGCGGCAGGGGAAGGTAAAGTGAAAGGGCCTCCAGGCTTGCAAAGCACCTCCGGGGGCAGGGCCAGCCTTGGGAAAGCGTGTGCTGCTGTTGTTCAGTCGCTCAGTCGTGTCCGACTCTTTGCGACCCCATGGACCGCAGCACGCCAGGCTTCCCCATCCTGCACCATCTCCCGGAGTTCACTCAAACTCATGTCCATTGAGTCAGTGATGCCGTCCAACCATCTCATCCTTTGTCGCCCCCTCCTCCTCCGTCGCCCCCTCCTCTTCCAGCCCTCAGTGTTTCCCAGCATCAGGGTCTTTTCCAAGGAGTCGGCCCTTCCCAGCTGGGCAGGGTCAGATCATCTCTCTGTGAGCTGAACAAGGCACTTTAGTTTACAGTCGGGCAGAGGGGCAGTGTCCTCTGAGGCAGGCCATTATGTATGATGATAATAACAAAGGCAACAAAAAGTAAGTCAAAGAAACCGCTTCCAACACAGAGTTAGAACTTCTTCTCTGCAACACCAGGACTTAGGACCCCGTGCATGGGGACTGCAGGAGGGACGGGGCCACGAGGGAACAAACCTCTGTCCACATAGGCCAGGCCAACCCAGGATCTCTGCTTGGAATATTTGCCAAGCCCGGAACGTGAACCCTCCCAGCACCCCCACCTCACCCACAGACTCCGAGGGAGAGGAAAGCAGCAGCTGCGGGTGGGGGACGGACGGAGGTGAGTAGGAAAGAGAGGACAGTGCTTTCCTTGCCCAGTGCATCTTTCACTCTGAACCAAGTCTGAGCTGCACAGCAGAGAAGATCTAACTGGAGCTCAGGATTTGGCTGTTACTCAACATTAGATGTTCCAGCAGGTAAAGTGAAACTCAAACTAGCTGAGTCATACCCGAGGGAGCAAACCAGATGAGGCTAGCCTTCTCCAGGGACGGAAGGAGGAAAAAACCTGCAGTGGGTTGAATAGCAGCCCCACCCCGCTCACAAGTTAGGTCTACTTGGAACCTTTCATGTACAGATGTGAGAGCTGCACCATCAAGAAGGCTGAGCACCAAAGAACCGATGTTTCCAAACTGTGGTGCTGGAGAAGCCTCTTGAGAGTCCCTTGGACTACCAGGAGATCAAACCAGTCTACCCTAAAGGAAATCAATCCCAAGTATTCATTGGAAGGGGTAATGCTGAAGCTGAAACTCCAATACTTTGGAACCCTGATGCGAAGAGCCCACTCATTGGAAAAGACGCTGATATTGGGAAAGATCGAAGGCAGGAGGAGAAGGGGACGACAGAGGTTGGATGGCATCACCGACTCAATGGACATGAGTTTGAGCAAACTCCGGGAGATAGTGAAGGACAGAGGAACCTGGCGTGCTGCAGTCCATGGGGTCGCAAAGAGCCAGATACGACTTAGTGACTGAATAACGGCATGGAAAAAGAGGGCTATTTGCAGATGTAATCCAGCTGAAGATGTAAGATTATCTTGGATTAGGTGTACCCTAAATCCAATGATCGGAGAAGGCAATGGCAAGCCACTCCAGTACTCTTGCCTAGAAAATCCCATGGATGGAGGAGCCTGGTAGGCTGCAGTCCGTGGGGTCGCTAAGGGTCGGACACGCATGAGCGACTTCACTTTCACACATTGGAGAAGGAAATGGCAACCCACTACAGTGTTCTTGCCTGGAGAATCCCAGGGACGGGGGAGCCTGGTGGGCTTCTGTCTGTGGGGTCGCACAGAGTCGGACACGACTAGAGTGACTTAGCAGCAGCAGCAAATCCAATGATAAGTCCTTATGAGAGGTTAAGAAGGGAAAATGGACCCAGAGACACAGGGGAGGGGGCCGTGTGAAGACAGGGGCAGAGAGAGGAGTGGTGTGTCTACAAGCCAAAGCTTGCCAGGAGCCGCCAGGATGGAGGAGGGAGACCTAGAACAATCTCTGAGCCTCATCCCAGCAGACTCCTTGATTTTAGGTGACTTCTAGCCTCTAAAATTGGGAGAGAGCAAGTTTCTGTTCTTTTCAAGCAGCCAGGTTTGGGGTGCTTTTGTATGGAAGCCATAGGAAACAAAGACGCCGCCGGGGTAAATTTGAAGAGATGCTGGAAAGACAAAACAAAGGCGTGTTTTATCGTAATCCACATGACAAGCTTGGGCCATACAGGACTTATGGGCAGGGGAACGGTTACCTTCCTAGCTCTGGCTCAGGGAGTGCAGTAACGAAGATAAAAAGGCTCGCCAAGACCAGTCATGGCCCCAGATTGGTGCCCAAGGCAATCAGCCAGCCAAGGGGCAGGGCTGAGAAGGAAAGAAGGCCTCCCGGGCCTGGAGTAGCCCCCCAGCGTGCAACCCCACAAGGGTTGAGGCTCACTTTCTAACCCTGGAAGAAACCAGGCAGCTCTGCTGAGGGTGGAATCCATACAAACAAGGCAGTTCCCTGCCAGCAGAGCTAGTTCCTTCTCTGCTGGTTCTCTGGGTGGGTCTCATTTCCTTTCCACTGCAGAGATGTCTGCTGCAGCTCAGGTTTCGGGCTTTACTGTGGCTTTACCGAGCACCCTACTGGTAGACGACTCTTTTATGGAGACAGGCCCTTACAGAGAAAATCCACAGTATTTCACAAAACCTCCGAAGTAGAAAGACCCGTGGGTCTTCACAGAACAGCAGCCTGGACAGGCGCCCATCCAAAAGCAGGGCTGCAATCTCTCCCCCTTGTCTCGCTTTTGAAAACCAGGCGGTGGTTGTTTTCTCACAGAGCCTCGTTGTGTTTTTTTTTTAAACGGGAGAAAGAGGCAAAGAAAGGGACCTTCTTCCATCCACATGGGTTGGGTGGGGGGCTTTTCCCTCTGGTGGGGGTGGGGGGTGCGGCTAGATGGGTGGGTGTGGGCACAGTCAGTTAGTTAGATCCTGAACACTGTGTCTGTGTGTCGGACGGAGAGCTCCACTCCAGGCTGCCTGGGAATGTCAGAGACCACCCAACCCCATCTCAGTTTTGTTCACAAGCGGAGCGCAGAGAGGGTGAGTGACTTGCCAGAGGCCACACAGAGGCAGGAAGAGACAGCACCTGCGTCTCAGCCCGAGCTCTTCCACCTCTAGGCTTGGCCTCCATGATCTCGGGGTGACCTTTGTTTAGTGTCTGACAGTTACAAAGGCATTTCCATCACACCATGGGGACTTCCAACTGTGGCTGAGCAGAGATGGGAGGTCGGGTATTTCTTGGGGTCTGCAGTGTGCAAGCCCGGGGCTCCATGCTTTTCCTGGGTTTTTCCCTACTGCCCTCCTGACAACCCCCAGGTATCATTCCCCTCTTAGGGTTGAGGGACCTGAAGTTGAGTGTGAGCTAGGGCTTAGCGTTGTCTGATTCTTTCCGATCCTTTGGACTGTATAGCCTGCCAGGTTCCTCAGTCCATGGGACTCCCCAGGTAAGAATCCTGGAGTAGGTTGCCATTTCCTCTTGCAGGGGATCTTCCCCACCCAGGGATCAAACCTGTGCCTCCTGCATCGCAGGAGGATCCTTTACCCGCTGAGCCATCGGGGAAGTCTGAAGTCGAGAGAGGAGGGAGGACTTGGCTAGTTTCCAGCAGACCTGGGGTCTCCATTTTTTCGTCTAATGTCTACTTAAGTATCTACCTGCATTTTCTGCCCCCTTTATTCTTTGTTGTTGTTGCTTTATTTTCATTTTTAGGCTGTCTCATGTGACACGTGGGATCTTAGTTCCCCTACCCATGTCCCCTGCATTGGATGCGAGGAGTCTTAACCACTGGACCACCAGGGAAGTAAGTCCCTTCATTTGGTGTTCTTTCTGTTACACTTGCCACTCTGACCCCCACAGAGCAGGTTGGAGGCAGAAGAATTAATGAGGGCTTTGCAATCGGGCAGAGCTGGGTGTCAGGCTGGACTCTGGGCTCAGACAACTCCCAGAGCTTTGTTCTCTCTCAGTTATAAGGCTAACTCATGGATGGCGTTGGAGAGGGAAATGGCAACCCACTGCAGTGTTCTTGCCTGGAGAATCGCATGGACAGAGGAGCCTGGCGGCGGGCCATGGTCCATGGGGTCGCAGAGTCAGACATGACTGAAGCGACTAAGCACGCACGCACGCATGGATGGCAAACAGGTTTCCTCTTGGGGAGCAGCTGTCGAGAGATAGAGGCCACGCTCAGACCTGGAGGAAAAAAACGGTGCCAGGATCGATGAGCAATGTCTGCCTGGACGCGGTTGAGGGGGAGAAGGGGCCTGCCCCCCACCCCGATGTCCCTGGACCGGCCCCAGGTTCTGCTGGGGTCCACTTGTGTGTAACAAAAGCACCTGATGAGGTCAGGACCCTCCTTCTCACCGGGGGCCTCCGCTGCCCTTCAGCACCATTGGCCCCGGGCCGGACGATGGACCAGAAACCTGGCGGAGGAGGAGGCTACTTCAGTTCACCACCGAGGCTTATCGGCTCAGATGTTCCGGGAGGCAGATGCAGTGGTGGCCAAGGGCCAGGCGAAGACCTCTTCCTCCCTTTGTTCTCCCCAAAAGCACCTGAGGTTCAAGGACCCTGGAATCCCCTCATTCCCTGACTGCTCACCTTCCTTTACCTCTGGGTTTCTCTCCTGTGGACCTATCCTAATGGCCTCCCTGGTGGCTCAGATGGTAAAGAATCTGCCTGCAAGGCCTAAGATGCGGGTCTGATCCCTGGGTCAGGAAGATCTCCTGGGGAAGGGAATAGCAACCCGCTTCAGTACTCTTGCCTGGAGGATTCTATGGACAGAGGAGCCTGGCGGCTACAGTCCACGGGCCGCAAAGAGTCAGACAGGACTGAGCGACTAAGGCTTTCACTCCACTTCAAAGGATTTTGGCAGCTGGTGAAACCTGACAAGGCCACCCCTCTGTCGCTCTTCTCTCAAGTTCTGCCCTAGTCCCGGTGCCTGACGATCCGTCACACGCTACCATATGACATGTCTTGTGCTTCTGGTTATTTCGGGCTCCCTCCATATGGGTTTATGTAAATGATGTGGCAGAAGGAACTTTGTCCTCAGAAAGATTTGGGTATGCATCTTCTTAAAAATTATTTATCTGTTTATTTTTGGCTGCACTGGGTTTTCCTTGCCGCGCAGGGTTTTCTCTAGATGCGGCGAGCCGGGGTCACTTTCCTTGTGGGGTGCGGGCATCTCATTGCACTGGCTTCTCTCCTGGCAGAGCACAGGCTCTAGGGAGCAAGGACTTCAGTTGTCGTGACATACCAACGTAGGTTCCCCGCAGCATGCGGAATCTTCCCAAACCAGGAACCGAACCCGTGTCCCCTGCGTTGGTGGGAGGGTTGTTAATCACTGCACCACCAGGTAAGTCCTGGGGATGAATATTGCCCTGTTCGATTTTGAGCTCTGCAGCCAAGGGGTATGTGTCATAGCCTCTTGTGCTTGCTCTCCTCCCCGATGAATGGGGTGGTGATATCTGTGGGGCTAGGTTCTCCAACGGAGAAGGCAATGGCAACCCACTCCAGTACCCTTGCCTGGAAAATCCCATGGATGGAGGAGCCTGGTGGGCTGCAGTCCATGGGGTTGCTAAGGGTCGGACACAACTGAGCGACTTTACTTTCACTTTTCACTTTCACACATTGGAGAAGGAAATGGCAACCCACTCCAGTGTTCTTGCCTGGAGAATCCCAGGGACGGGGGAGCCTGGTGGGCTGCCATCTATGGGGTCACACAGAGTCGGACACGACTGAAGCGACTTAACAGCAACAGCAACAACAGTTTCTCCAGAGGACCGGGCAGAATTTCAGATGCAAAGAGCCTCACATATCACCTAGCACAGACGAGGTACTCAGTAAAGGGCTTAAGTAATGATGTATCTGCATGATGCACCTGGGTGATTCCACCATACTTTGAAAATTGCAGAAACAACAACAAAAATACTGGCAGCAAAACTCATGAAAGTATCAGATTCACGTCGGATATTGGCAGAAGACTAAACCATTCAGGGCAAAGAAGATTCAACTCATGTAAAGGAATGAGATCAGGGACTTCCCTGATGGTCCAGTGGTTGAGAGTCTGCCTCCCAATGCAGGGGGATGTGAGTTCGATCCCTGGCTGGGGAAGTGGGATCCCACATGCCACGGGGTAACTAAGCCCTTCAGCCAAAACTGGAGAGAACCCACATGCTGTAATGAAGATCACCCATGCCACAATGAAGACCCAACACAGCGACATAAATAAGTATTTTAAGAAATTAAAGAAAAATAAAGAACTGAGGTCATGAAACCCATGAGGATTCCTCGAATGCTGGGATGGAAAGGACGTAAGACCTGGACTCTGGTTCTGAGACTAGAGGATCAGACTGGCAAGATTCATCTTCTGTAACCTTGATTTCAGTACCTGGAAAATGAGGATGACAGCACCCTGTCACGGAGGCTTAAACTAATCACATGGGATAAATCACACTTAGCATCCGGAACAGAGTCAACGTTGGTAAATTAAAGCTACAAATGTGGCTGATTTTTCAGGCTCTCTCCCGGATGATCGACTTCACGAAGGAAGCCTCAGTTTTCTCATCTCTGCAGTGATGATCACAAGATTTGTCTTATCTCATTCGAATGAGATACTTTGTTCTGCAAGTTTTGAGTGGAAAGCAAATTCTGGACACAGTTGAGTAAGAGCTTTGAGATGTCTTCTTGTCCATCTGATCTTCTCTTTTCTTAGTAGATTTACGATTGGAATATAGTGAGAAACGGACACATGTGCTTCTGTTGATTAAACACTAATTCAGTATATTTATTTATTTCCAAGGACTTCCCAGGTGGTGCTTGTGGTAAAGAACTCGCCTGCCAATTCAGGAGATGTGAGAGATGTGGGTTCGATCCCTGGGTCAGGGAGATCCTCTGAAGGAGGACATGGCAACTCAGTCCAGCATCCCTGCCTGGAGAATCCCAAAGACAGGGGAGCTTGGAGGTTTACAGTCCATGGGGCCTCAAGGAGTCGGACATGACTGAAGAAGAACACCAATTTAAAGGTATTAAGAGCCAGCACTCAGCAGTTCTCTACAGGGAACTGAGCGCTGTCTTACAAACTGCACAGTCACCCTTTCACTTACTCTCTCAGTACCTTGTAACCTGGGAGGTGTAATATTTTTTAATATCCATCTTGCAGCTGAAAAGTATACTATGCATCAAGTCCTCACTCAAGGCTGGGATCTGGGCTAAACATTTTTCAGGGATTGTTTTACTTTCTGGTGCTGTGGTTCTGTGACCACTCATGCCCAAATTCTGGAGACAGACACCCTGAGTTTGAATTTGGGCTCCTCCATCCCCAGATATTCAATCTTTGGGTCCTTATCTACACAGTAGGCATAATGATAGTACTTACTTTACAGAATTGTTATAAAGACTAAATGAGTTAATACAAGGAAAGCTCTTAGAGAAGACACATATTAAGTGCTCCGTAAGTGTTACCTGTCATTGTGATGACTGTCTTTCAGTGAGTAAAATATTGAACGAAAGCAACTGGTAACTAAGCAGCAAATGACAAGAAGTGCAAAAAGCTCAGGCTCAGGCTGGAAGAACTGCTTCAGGAGATGCCCAGACACATCCTCCAGCCCTGGCTGCGATGTATGGTTCAGATCAAGAAGCACCAGCTAGTCACCACGTCACTTGTCCAACCCACCCAGTTTATAACGGAGGACAGGCAGAGATTCCGAGAGGGTGACAGGTTCGGTGTCACGCCGCAGTCAGAAGTGTGCGCGCCAGCACGGAGTCAGAAGTGTGAGCGCCAGCATGGAGTCTGAGACTGAGTCCCAGCCCAGCCGTCTCCACGTCTCTGGACGTGCCCTGGGCACGCTCCGCCCCAGGGCTCTCTATGGCCCACGAGCCCCAAGCTCATGCATCCGTGTCTACTGTTTTCCTTTCTTCTCTCCTGATCCTGTATCATCTCCAGAATACAATATGTTGCCCATTGTGAGCTTGAATCCTTAAAAAAAAAAAAACCCTCTCCATAAAAGGTGTTACGCACCGAATGCTGGTGTCCCCACACCAAAAACCTCATCTGTTGAAATTCTACCCTTGGGTGTGATGGTATTGGGATGTGGGGCCTTTGGGAGGTAATTAGATGATGAGAATGGTACCCTCAAGAATGGAGAGTGCCTTGTAAGGGGATGAAAAGACCGAAGCTTTCGGGACTTCCCTGGCGTCCGTGGTTAGGACTCCAAACGTCCAGTGCAGGGGTGCTAGTTCGATCCCTGGTCAGGGAACTAAGATCCCACATGCTGTAAAAATACAAAACAAAGAAACAAAAAGAGCGAGAAAGAAAGGCTGAAGCTTTCCCGCTGCCATGAGGACAGGGGGAGAAGGTGGCCACCTCAGAAAAAAGAGGGTGAGTGTTGACCAACTGGAACAAGAGTCATCCATCAGGGTCCCCATGATTCTGGAAGCAAGATGCTGTCCTTGGACGCAGAACTGAAGGTCAGGCTAACCATGTGCTTTGACTAAGATCTCAAGGCCAAGTGGTGACAGAACTGGGATGCTAGCCCAGAATTCCCAGTTCTTGTCCTTTGCCCTCTGCTATGCTTCTCTGATGGCAATTACCCTGCCTCCAAGGTTGGTCCAGCCTATGGATACCAGATTCCTTTATACCCGCTGCCCACCCCCAAATACGCAGACATGGTGGCAGCTGCCTTTGGAGGAGCCAGGCCACCTGCCTGGCTCATCCTAGGCTTTCAGTCACCTAAAATCTGGACCCTGATTCTTACCCAAGTTCTTGCAGTCTAGACTCCTGCTGATTATCCCCTAAAAGATAAATGGAAGTATTACCTTTACCCTTTCGTAATTAAAAATGCATTTTTATGTCTATTGATAAATACAGCTCTATATTTGGTCTTTACACGGATCCACAGAGGAAGGTTTGGAGAAGGCAATGGTTACCCATTCCAGCATTCCTGCCTGGACAAATCCCAGGGACAGAGGAGCCTGGTGGGCTACAGTCCATGGGGTCACATAGAATTGGACACGACTGAGCATAGAGGAAGGTCCATAATGTTCTCTACTTTACAGAAGACGTATGTGAGATTCAGAAAGATTAAGTGCATTGCATCAGCTGTCAAAGGCAGACAAACCTAATAAGTGACAGAACCAGAATTCCAACCCAGCTATTCACAGAATTTCTAACGTTTAATACCTGCCATTGTCCTGGACTGCTGAGAGTGTCGTGAGTCTTCATTTTCGGCACCCACATTTCAGGTCGCCCTCTGTCTCGGACTTTTGTCGTTACTAGTGTAATACATCTGTCTTCTGTGTCTTCAGCTATAGTTTTCTGTCTGTTTGTTTTGGCTGTGCTGGGTCTCCATCGTGGCACAGGTTTAGTTGCCTTGAAGTTGCGGGATCTTAGTTCCCTGACCAGGGCTGGAACCTGTGTCCCCTGCACTGGAAGGCAGACTCTTTACCACTGGACTTCCAGGGAAGTCCCTGCCTTCTGAGTCTTGATCAGAGGTCAGCAAACTAGGGCCTAAGGTTCATGTCACACACTGGCTCATCACCTGTTCTTACGACGTTTTATTGGAGTATAGCTGTGTACATTCATTCAAGGATCTCCTAAGTCTACTAACATGCAATGTTACCAGGCAAAGTAGGTATGACAGACACCTAACAGTCTGCAAAGCTGTTTTCCTCTCTGACGCTTCATGAAAAATGTTGCCACCTTCCGATCTACATCAGTGATGAAGAAGCTGAACAGAAGCAGCCGGAAATCTGCCCTGTGCCCACGACTGGAAACCTTTGCAGATGGCTTGTGATCGGCACTCTTTAGAGTCAGAGCTTGTCCCGAGCCAGGACACAACTTACTGAGACATACCCACCAGGGTCTGCTGTCTAGGGGATTTTTCCAGCAAGAATATTGGAATGGGTAGCCATTCCCCTCTCCAGGGGATCTTCCTGACCCAGGGATTGAACCGGAGTCTTCTGCAATGCCGGTAGATTCTTTATGGCTGAGCCATGGGGAAGCTCCAATATATGCCAGTCCAAGAAAAATGGCAGCCCCGTGAGCCAAGAGGCCACTGTCCATTAACATAAGCCACATGGCCTCGAACGGCATTTTTTTGCAAATCTCTAATTTCAGGGGCAGACTGCCCTGTGACCACACACACACAAGTTGTGAGTCTTTGCCACTATGCTCTCTGCCGACCACCCTCCAGGGTGGTTCTCAAGGTGGAGTCACAGACAGGGGCCTCCCTGAGATCTGTGAGACTGCTACAGTAACTTGCCAATAACAACAGTTCAAATCCTGACTCTCGGGACTTGCTGACTATTAAATAAAAAAACAAGCCAGTTCAAGCTCATGGTAAAACATCACCCAGTGCAATTAAAGACTGCAGACTCTGATCAAGGGAAGCCCCTCTCAGTTTAAATCCTAGGTCCACTGCTTTCCACCTGCAGACTTTAGGCAAATACTCTACCTTAGGCAACAGTAGTCTTATCTATAAAATGTGGGTAATGATAACACTCACATAAAAAGGTTTTTGTGGCAATTAAATTTGTTAAAATATATCCCTCAGGAAGAGATCAAACCAGTCCATTCTAAAAGGAAATGAACCCTGAATATATATTGGAAGGACTGTTGCTGAAGCTCCAATATTTTGGCCACTTGATGCGAAGAGGCAGCTCTTTGGAAAAGACCCTGATGCTGGGAAAAATTGAAGGCAAAAGGAAAGAGGGCAGCAGAGGATGAGATGGTTAGATAGCATCACTGACTCAATGGACATGAATTTGAGCAAACCCCGGGAGATAGTGGAGGATAGAGGAGCCTGGTGTGCTGTAGTCCATGGGGTCACAAAGGGTCAGAAGTGACTTAGCAACTGAACCACAACAGTGAGCAGTGAGAGAATGCTTGAAAAGTGAAAGGTGCTCAGTCGTGTCCGAGTCTGCGCGACCACACGGAGTGCAGCCCACCAGGCTCCTCTGTCCATGGGGATTCTCCAGGCAAGAGTACTGGAGTGGGTTGCCATGCTCTCCTCCAGGGGATCTTCCCAAACCAGGGACTGAACCCAGATCTCCCTCAATGCCCATGAGTTGCTTTTTTTTTTTTTTTTACCATCTGAACTACCAGGGAAGCCAGAATGCTTGGCCTGTAGGAAAGGCTATATGCGGATTCGCTATTGTTATTTATTGAGTGTGTTGAATATGCAATTGTATTCTAAGAGCTGTGCATGGATTACCTTGAACCTGTGACCCTGAATTGCGGTGTGTGGGCTCCTTTCCCAGAAGGAAGAGTTAGTCACAGCTGGTGTGTGGGGGATGGTGCAGAACCCACAGCCTGTGTTATCTTTGTGATATTCAGAAATAGATCTTTCACTGGATGATATCATTACTCAAATACTCAAAAAAAAAATTTTTTTTTAAAGTAGCATGCACACAGAAACAAGAGCTTTGAGTTTCAACCCAATTTTCTCAACTTTCTCTGAAAGATTTGGAGGAGGGCTTATTAAAATCATAGATTTACCCCCCGAGAGCACGTTAACCATGAGAACATCACCTGTCAAATGGATGTTGGGAGGAAAATTCTGGCAAATCTCTATCTTGGGAACTTAGACTCACACTCCCTTTCAGTCGATCATGAGTTTCTGCACCTGCACAGAGCCAGGCTCCCAGGTTTGTACTGAGAGAAATGAGATCCTCCGCGTACAATCTGCTGCCCAGAGTGGGGGCTCCTGGCACCTCGAGAGGCCTCAGCTCCCCTGTCGCAGTCCCACGGCTTCTAGGTTCCCTCAGCAGCCAGATCCCAAGCCTATTCTGGGCACAGGTCAGTCAAGCCCCCAGAGATGGAGACCAACCTACAATCAGAACCTTGGGCTTAACGTGTGTAAACGGATGAACAGCCTGTGCTGACTCTGGGAGCTTGAGTGTCCAGCATCCCGGACAGAGGGGCACGGTGGGTGACTCCTGGAGCTCAGTCCCTGTCCCATGGCAGGCGGGGTCCATGCCACTGAGAAGCGCCCAAGAGAAGAGCTTGGGGGACACCGTGGGGCCCAGAGGTCCTCCTGCATGCCAGAAGCCATCGGCACAGAGTGACTCCGCAAGCAGGCAGCTGTCTGGGGCCAGGGTTAGATTACGTCAGCCAGGTTCAGGGGCTTCCCTGGTAGCTCCGTTGGTAAAGAATCTGCCTGAAACGCAGGAGACCCCAGTTTGATTCCTGGGTTGGGAAGATCCGCTGGAGAAGGGATAGGCTACCCACTCCAGTATTCTTGGGCTTCCCTTGTGGCTCAGCTGGTAAAGGATCTGCCTGCAATGTGGGAGACCCGGGTTCGATCCCTGGGTTGGGAAGATCCCCTGGAGAAGGGAAAGGTTACCCACTTCAGTATTCTAGCCTGGAGAATTCCATGGACTGTGTAGTCCACGGGGTGGCAAAGAGTTGGACACAAATGAGTGACTTTCACATGCACACACACACAGAGCCAGGTTCAAGAAGTCAGTTGCTTTCCACACAGGATAAAAGTGGGCTGCCGGCTTGCTGTTGTTTTAATGACTCACTATTTTCTTAGTTTCTGCAGGAAAAATGATGCCTGGGATGCAATTTCCAGAGCTGCCTCCCAGCCCCCTGCCCGGGTGCGCAGAGACCACGACTTCGGTGGCAGTGGCAACAAAAACAGCAGTGACTGTTAGCCAGCTACCTGGTGCCTTAAAGACGCTTCCTCGCTCACTACTCAAAGCTTCCCCTATGAGGAAGGTAGCATTATCATCCCAGTTTTACAGCAAAAAAAAAAAAAAAAACAAAACTCAGAGATGTTAACCAACTGGCCTGCAAGTGACAGAACCCAGTTAGAAATCAATTCGAGTTCAGAACCAGCAATCCTAGCCTCTGTCTCTAGTGATTCCCAGGATAAGTGTGTCCCCAAGAACCAACATTCTCTTGTGGCCAAGTCAGAGCAGGAGAAGAGCGGAAGGGAAGGAAGCCTGGTGGAAGCTGCTTGAAGTCTGGCAATGTCATCTAAGAAGATGCTGAGGCTGGCAGACAGCACCCCAGGCTCACCACCAGACAGGCAAGAGTTAACAGAAGGGCAACTGTGCCCCTGTTGACTTGTGTTCCAGTTTCTTTTTTCAACTATCCTACTGGGAAGGGCTGTAAGCCTTTCCCGCTCCTTATTAAAAACAGAAAATCTGTTTAGGCAGCAGCTACAGAACAAAGACAGATAGATAGATACACATGAGCTAAAAGGAGCCAGGCTACGGGCAGCCAGCATCGTGGAGGCAGGGCTTGGCATCAGCCAGTCAACAGGCTGAGGATCTCCAGTTAAACCCCCTGCCTCTGGCAGGGTTAGGAAAATAAGAAACAATGGAGAAACAATAGCATACTTCATTCTCTACAGTAACAAGGAGAGAATGAATCCTTCGAGGGGGAAAAAAAACAAAACCAACTACTGCCTTCTTTCTTTCCCTTCCTCCCTCCCTCTCTGCCTTCCTTCTTCTTCCATCTCATCACCGAAAATTCTGACTTGTGGCCAACAGGGTTTTGATTCTGAAGTGAAAGCGTTAGTCGCTCAGTCCTGTCTGCCTCTTTACGACCCCACAGACTGTAGCCCGCCAGGCTCCTCTGTCCGTGGGATTCTCCAGGCAAGAATACCAGAGAGGGTAGCCATTCCTTTCTCCAGGGGATCTTCCCAACTCAGGGATCGAACCCAGGTCTTCTGCATTGCAAGCAGCTCCTTTACGTGTCTGAGCCACCAGGGAAGCCGTAATTCTGAAGGATGGTGGTAATTACCATGATATTCCTTTTCAGGGATAGGGGCATGAATCTGTTTCACAGTTAATATCTTTGCTTACAATCTATAAATACAAACTCTTTACGTGATACGCTTTTCCTACAACACCAGTCCAAAGTCTTCAGCATGTGTATAAGCTGCTCAAAGATAGTGTTGAAGACACTTGTGGACACTTATTAACTAATCAGTGAGTGGATACATATTAACTAATCGGTGAGTGAATGAGTATCAGAAGTAGACGGCCAAAGTCAAGGTTATTTCTGCAGCACCTCCCCCACTACCCCCGCTGGATTTTGGAGCTGTTGCTGTGCGTCACTTTTAGATCACACATTGGAGAAGGAAATGGCAGCCTGCTCCAGTGTTCTTGCGTGGAGAATCCCAGGGATGGGGGAGCCTGGTGGGCTTCCGTTTACAGGGTCACACAGAGTCGGACACGACTGAAGTGACTTAGCAGCAGCAGCAACAAGAAACATTCAGGTCTTCTCAAAACCTATGTTCAGATGCTCAGTCATGTCCGATTCTTTGCTAACCCACAGACTGTAGCCCACCAGACTCCTCTGTTCATGGGATTTTCCAGGCGAGAATACTGAAGTGGGTAGCCATTTCAAAACCTAAGGCCTTCTCAAAACCTGCTTTTCACACATGCACTCTGTTTAAGAATTCACTTTAGGTAGCTCTGAAATTTGTTGCTGTAGGTTTTGTGAAGTCATCAAAATTTTGCAGAGGTTTTTGGTTTCCTTATGCTGCCGAGTGTTCTGTTTTTCTTTGCTGTTGACAAGTAAGTCCGGGCATGAGTAAACTGTTGTATGGGAACATCTGGCCATATCTGGACACACTATGGTTGCCACAAGTGATGAGGGGGTAATTGGCATCTGGAAGCCAGGGAGGCTGCCAAACCACCTACATTTCATAGGACCTCCTCCTTCCGGCTTCCCAGGTGCTTCAATGGGTAAAGAATCCACCTGCAATGCAGGAGATGCAGGCAGACACGAGTTCTGTCTCTTGGTTGGGAAGATCTCCTGGAGGAGGGGATGGTAACCCACTCTAGTATTCTTGCCTGGGGAATCTCATGGACAGAGGAGCCTGGCGGGCTACAGTCCATGGGGATGCAAAGAGTTGAACACGACTGAAGTCACTGAGCATGCGTGCTCATCTCCTTCTTCACCCCAAAATATAAAACTATCCACACCAGAAAGCCCCTAGTGCTGAGGCTGAGAAACCAAATTACCCGACAAGAGGCCTTGTTGAGAAGGAAGGGAACCCTGAATATCAAAATGAGGACACCTCTTCCTCCTCTGCACGCCTCCCCTCCTTGCAGAGAGGCCCATTAAATTCCATGCGCAGAGCACAGAGAGAGCACAGGAAAATTAGAGCAAAGATCAATAGCAGTAATAACGATGATGACCCGCATGTGTGTATCACCTCACTGTTTACAGGTCACGTGCCCAGAGGTTAACTCAGTTGAGGCTGCACTGGTGAGGAAGCTGGGAAGATCGCCCTAAGAAGATTTCCCATTTTATGCATTTCCAGGGTTAACAGTTTAAAGCAAATTAGAAATAGCTTAAATGAAATACCTTTGGTCAAACAGGAAAGCAATTACACGATATTACACGATAGGAAATTGTAATAATCCATCACAGGCGTCTGCTTCCGAGTCTCGTGCTGCTTGCAGTTCTTGCTGGCATCTCTGCTGATACCCAGCTAGGGAGGCTGTCTTTGGTCTTTGGAATGCCGAAGATGAGAGCAGTCACCATGGGGAGGTGATTGGAAGAGGGCACCGAGGTATTTCCAATGGTAAGTTGTTGTTCAGTTGCTAAGTCCTGTTCAACTCTTCGCAACCCCACGGATGGCAGCACACCAGGCTCCCCTGTCCTTCACCGTCTCCACGAGTTTGCTCAAACTCACGTCCATCGAGCTGGTGATGTCATCCAACCATCTCATCCCATCGTCCCCTTCTCCTGCCTTCAGTCTTTCCCCATCAGAGTCTCTTCTCATGAGTCAGTTCTTCACATCAGGCAGTCAAAGTACTGGCGCTTCAGCATCAGTCCTTCCAATGAATATGCAGGCTGTTTTTCCTTTAGGGCTGACTGGTTTGATCTCCTTGCAGTTTAAGGGACTTTCGAGAGTCTTCTCCAGCACCGCAGTTTGATAGCATCAATTCTTCAGTGCGCAGTCTTCTTTATGGTCCAACTCTCACATCCATACGTGACCACTGGGAAAACCACAGCTTTGACTATGTAGACCTTTGTCGGCAAAGCAGTAAGTTAGAAGCACAGATCTTTTGTTGTGTTCCCATGTAATGGGCTGGACCGGGACTTGGTTTATATTTCATCCGTACATGATATATTGCATTGGCCAAAAAGTTCATTCAGGTTTTTCTATACCATCTTATGAAAAATCCAAACTGTCTGGCCAACCCAATAATTTCATTTCTGGATTTTTGCAAGCTAGGGGTTGTCACTCCCTCATGTACATATGGGTAAGGAAACCGAGAGGCTGAGCAATTGCCTCACACAAGTAAACAAGGCAAGTACACAAATAGGAACAACTTGTGATGCAGGCTTTGAACCTTGGTCTGCCTGCGTCACCATCCCCACAGCCTGCCCCCATCCCCTACCACGCCCTCATCATCTGTAAGAAAGAACTGCATTTATTGGGATCTGCAAATGTGTGGCACCTTGTACACAGGAGGGATTGAATCAGCATTTGTTGTTGCTGTCATTTTTCTGGATAAAATTATAGAAGAAATAAAAATCTCATCTTTTGACTGCACACACATACACACACACACACACACACGTCTTGTTCTTTGTCCACAGTAAAGGGGTGGTGGATGGCTTTTGTTTTCATTCAGCACTATGATAGCAAAATATCTAATTGATGAATGAGGAACCCCAAAATGAAGTCCTCATTGGCATTCATGTCTATATATAAGGAAGCTCCATGAACCCCGAGATGGTCAGATTGCTGCTAAGTTTTGCCTACACTTCTAAGTATTGTCATAGCCCTTCCTCTGTACCGTCGATGTACTTGTTTTTAAAAACTCTTCATTTTGAAATAATTGTTGGTTCATCTGCCATTGTAAGAAATAATACAGAGAGATCCAGAATATTCTTCCCTCCGTTCTCCCCACTGGCCTCCCTGGCAGAGCCCAAGCGTAGGAACGACTGCATCCGGGGAACTGACATTGGCCTTGATACCTCAGCCCCACCTGAGTCAGGACTGACTACTGGTGCAAACACTCACACGTGTGTGTGTGTGGGTGGGGGGCATGTGCGCGTGTGCGCGTGCTTGTGTTCAGTCACTCGGTCATGTCCCACTCGTTCCAACTCTGTAGACCATAGCCCGCCAGGCTCCTCTGTCCATGGGATTTCCCAGGCAAGAATACTGGAGTGGGTTGCCATGCCCTCCTCCAGGGGCTCTTCCCCACCCAGGGATTGAGCCTCCATCTCTTGAGTCTCCTGCATTGGCAGGTGGATTCTTTAAGTGTGACCTTAACCTTATGCAATTTTATCACATGCATATGTTTTAAATTTTTTAATATGGTAAGCACACCATGCAACTCCAATAAAAGTCAAATAGTGCAAAAACAATGATGAGTCGCATTCCTAATATAGATACATTAGTTCAAAAGATTCTCTGAAGAGGTTCTCTGCCAGGCACTGCCATAAAATAAGAAATATTAGACAGGAAGAGAAAAGAAAAACCCAGCTCCTGCTGTCCTGGCACTTCTGGTCTCATGGGAAAGGCAGGAATGTAGATAATTATAGAACCCAGCAAGTGCAAAATAGAAGAAATCTTTCAATTACAGTCGACTCCTGAACCACACGGGGGATACGTGCACTGACTCCCCGTGCAGTTGAAACTTCACATGCAACTTTATGGTTAGCCTTCTGTACACGCAGTTCTGCACTGGTGGGGTTCAGCCCACTGGGGATCATGCAGTACTGCCATGCATATTTACTGAAAAAGTCCATGTGTCAGTGGAGCCACACAGTCCAGTCCCGTGTTATTAAAGGGCCAACTGCTGCTGCAAAAATAATCAAGATGAATAAACTTATATATCTTGGTGGTTATTATTAAAATGTTGGCCCTGAGCCCAAAGTCACTTAAACCCTTAACACTATATACATCTTAATATATTAATAGTGCCCATGTAACATATGTTGAACATTTAAAAATATGAGCTCTAATGATCTATCAAGATGATGGCTATGTATCTTTTCCCATTGCAACAATTTAATTCAATATGTTAAAACATAAAAATAAATCAAAGCCAGACTTGACTTATTTATACAGAGATTTCCCCATTTCTTTAGTACAAGATTATTTAGAATCCCATTGAATACACATATCTGTCTGTGCTTAATTAAACAAAGATGTTTGTCAGATTAGAAAGGACTATTTGGCATATTGGCAGATGCTCATTAAGCTTTTATAAATGATAGGAAGATGAATAGTATATTTCATGCCCACGCGAACACCTCTGTTGGGAGAATTCAGTGTTTATAACTGAGTATCATCACATCCTGGGACTGTCCAGGTAGTGCTAGTGGTAATGAACCCACCTTCCAATGCAGGAGACTTAAGAGATGTGGTTCCATCCCTGAGTTGGGAAGATTCCCTGGAGGAGGGCATGCAACCCACCCCAGTGTTCTTGCCTGGAGAATCCCATGGACAGAGGAATCTGGGGATTCCAAGGGATTGCAAAGAATCGAACTGGAGAGTATTTCGTCTCTTTCTGTACCCCATTCTTGTATCCCTAGAGAGCAGAGAGGGAGTTGAAATGGTTTTACCTGGGAAGGACTGAAGTACAAGAAGGCAAACTCCCCAGGTGAGGCTCACATGCCCACTGGTGATACAGGCTAGATCAGAATCCCTGCTTTGTACCAGACACCATGGCAGGTGTTGTCAGGACTACCCACAAGAGGAAACTTCTAAAACCAGTGAGCATCATTCACCTCCTATGACATAGATGGGCTTCTCAGGTGGCGTAGTGGTAAAGAATCCACCTGCCAATGCAGGAGACGCAAGAGACATGGGTTTGATCCTGGGTCGGGAAGATCCCTTGGAGAAGGAAATGGCAATCCACTGCAGTAAGATGATGCTGTGAAAGTGCTGCACTCAATATGCCAGCAAATTTGGGAAACTCGCCAATGGCCACAGGACTGGAAAAGGACAGTTTTCACTCCAATCCCAAAGAAGTACAATGCCAAAGAATGTTCAAACTACTGCACAACTGCACTCATCTCACATGCTAGCAAGTTAACGCTCAAAATCCTTCAAGCTAGGCTTCAACAGTATGTGAACTGAGAGCTTCCAGATGTAAAAGCTGGATTTAGAAAAGGCAGAGGAACCAGAGATCAAATTGCCAACATTCATCAGATCATAGAAAAAGCAAGGGAATTACAAAAAAAAACCATTTACTTCTGTTTCATTGACTACACTAAAGCCTTTGACTGTGTGAATCACAATAAACTGTAGAAAATTCTTCAAGAGATGGGAATACCAGACCATCTTACCTGCTTCCTGAGAAACTTGTACGCAGGTCAAGAAGCAACAGTTAAAACTGGACATGGAACAACAGACTGGTTCCAAATTGTGAAAGGAGTATGTCAAGGCTGTATATTATTTAACTTCTATGCAGAGTTCATCATGCAATATGTTGGGCTGAATGAAACACAAGCTGGAATCAAGATTGCCAGGAGAAATATCAATAACCTCAGATATGCAAATAATATCACCCTAATGGCAGAAGAAGAAAGCTGATCGCCGAAGAATTGAGTCTTTTGAACTGTGGTGCTGGAGAAGACTCTTGAGAGTCCCTTGGACTGCAAGGAGATCCAATCAGTCCATTCTAAAGGAGATCAATCCTGGGTGTTCATTGGAAGGACTGATGCTAAAGCTGAAACTCCAATACTTTGGCCACTTCATGCGACAAGTTGACTCACTGGAAAAGACTCTGATGCTGGGAGGGATTGTGGGCAGGAGGAGAAGGGGACGACAGAGAATGAGATGGCTGGATGGCATCACCGACTCGATGGACATGAGTTTGAGTGAACTCCGGGAGTTGGTGATGGACAGGGAGGCCTGGCGTGCTGTGATTCATGGGGTCGCGGAGAGTCGGACACGACTGAGCGACTGAACTGAACTGAATGGCAGAAAGTGGAGAGGAACTAAAGAGCCTCTTGATGAAGGTGAAAAAGGAGAGTGAAAAAGCTGGCCGAAAACACAGCATTCAAAAAACTAAGATCATGTCATGCAGTCCTAACACTTCATACCAAATAGATGGGGATAAATGGAAACAGTGACAGACTTTATTTTCTTGGGCTCCAAAATCACTATGGATAGTGACTGCAGCCATGAGATTTAAACACGCTTGCTCCTTGGAAGAAAAGCTATGATAAATCTAGACAGTATGTTAAAAAGTAGAGATAACACTTCGCCTACAAAGGTCCGAATAGTCAAAGCTATGGTTTTCCCAGTAGTCATGTACAGATGTGAGAGTTGGACTATAAAGAAGGTTGAGCACCAAAGAACTGATGCTCTCAAACTGTGGTGCTGGAGAAGACTTGAGTGTCCCTTGGACTGCAAGGAGATCCAACCAGTCCATCACAAAGAAAATCAGTCCCGAATATTCATTGGAAGGACTGATGCTGAAGTTTAAGCTCTAATACTTTGGCCACCTGGTGAAGATCTGACTCACTGGAGAAGACCCTGATGAAGAAAGATTGAGAACAGGAAGAGAAGGGGTTTACAGAGGATGAGGTGGTTGGATGGCATCCCTGACTCAATCGACATGAGTTTGGGAAAACTCCAGGAGATAAGGAAGGACAGGGAAGCCTGGTGTGTTGCAGTCCATTGGATCACAGAGCCAGACACGACTGAGGGACTCAACAACAACCAATATTCTTGCCTGGAAACTTCCAAGGACAGAGGGACGTGGTGGGCCACAGTCCATGGGGTCACAAAGAATTGGACACGACCGAAAATGTGCACACACACACACACAGACACATGGCAGATACAGCGCTCTGCTAAGTTCCAGAGGTACAAATAGCCCTAAGGAATTATCAGTAGCTTTGAGAACTACGCAGTCTAAACAGTAAGCCAGGAACTTCCCTGGTGGCCCAGTAGTTAAGATGTTGCCTTCCAATACAGTGGGTGTGTGTTAGATTCTTGATTGGGGAGCTAAGATTCCACACGCCTCAGAAAAAAAACAAAACACAAAAACATAAAACGGAAACAATATTTTAACAAATTGAACAAATACTTTAAAATGGTCTACATAAAAAAAAAAAAAAACTTATAAAAACTTGGAAATAGGTTAAACAGGAAACCCCAAATAAAATGTCAGGAATAAAGTTTAAGCATATTAATAATTGTAATAAATATGGTTAAGCTCATCTATTAAAACTGTTAGATAGGATTTAAAGGAACCAATACAGTCGTATACTGGTTAGAGGACAGAAGACAGTCGGAAAAAAGGCAATGAAAAAAGACATGTAAACAAGTGCTAATGAAAGGAAATATAACAAAAAAAATCTTAATATTAAAAAATAAATAATAAGCCAGAAATGAGAAGCATTTCAAGGCAGGTACAAGAATGATACAATGCCTGATTTTATAAAAGCACGTGGTCTAAGCCACGAAAGTTTAAGGAAATGAAAAAGAATGGAGGAACTTGAGAGCCGAGTCCGGAAAGGGTCCTTGCGCGTGGTGGCGTCTCAGGACTTGGTGTTGAGGGTGCCTGGAGCTGGGTGCAAGACGGAAAGCAGAAGAGACCTGCCTTTGGTGTTTGAATCAGAGAAGCTGAGCTCTGCTTCTTGGCTCCGCTCTCATTAGCAGTGAGAGACGTCTGCAAACTCTCGGAGACTCAATCTTCATCTGTTTAAGTGGGGACAGGGTAGTGGGCCTGGGGTGCGGTCATGCTGAGGTCCACATGTATTAATACCTGCGATGCTCCTGGCGTATTTAATCAGCTCTGGAGGGAGAGAGTCACGAGGCGTGAGGTTGGTGGGAGAGCAGATGAAGAGTGTGCACGAGGGTCGGAAGGATGGACAGAGTTCAGGGGGCCTGACGTGGGGCAGTGGACCTGAACCTCTTTCCCAGGCTGTGAAGGGCCTTCTGTCCTCATCCGGTTACGTGGAAACGAAGAGCACGTGTGCATGAAGTGTGGTCACGAAAGTTATTGACAACCAACTGAAGAGAGTAGAGAAAGGCACTGAGGCGTGTGGGCAAGAGCCGCAGAGGACAGATGGCAGGAGGGAAGGCTGCATCCGGCAGGAAAAGCGGGTGAAGCCGAGAGCTACTCGCCGGGGAGAGGACGGAATGCAGTCCACACGCCGCACGTTCAGAGCTTCGGCCTCGCAGCCTGGTGACGCTGGTCCCTGTCAGGCAGGACCCCTCCTTGGGAAAGGACCTGAGAAGTGAGCAATCTGAGTTTCCAGTTGGTTCCATATAGCTCCAGAACATGACGTGTTTTTAGATCAAATATCTCGTTTTGTATAAGTACGTACTCCAATAGTTTATTATTGGAGTGGCAACTCCAACCATGTTATTATACTTTTTAATTTATTATATGATTAGTGGCAACCCACTCCAGTATTCTTGCCTGGAGAATCCCACGGACAGAGGAGCCTGGCGGGCTACAGTCCACGGGGGCGCAAAGAGTCAGACACAACTGAGCAGCGAACACACTCCCACAAAGTTTATTATCCAAACTGAGAGGCTTTTGTTCTCGCAAACGTGGAAACAGCTGGGATGCCAGGAACATGGAGAGAAACTGAAATGTCCAGCCAAACCAGAGCATGTGTTCCAGTTTCATACAACCCACGTAAATAACTTAATAAATGATATTACACTTCTGTTTTTTTATTCTATTATAGAAACATGGGGAAATGGCTGGAAATATTTTCGCCATGTTTGGTGGGTATATTGGGGACCATGTGAATCAGAACATGGATCTCTGTAAAATTTGCAGGGAGCGGTCTGGGAAATGCCTCGAAGCTACACATAACCATTCACCCAGAGCATCTGAGACAATTATGAGCAGTCCTGAGAGCTGCCATGCGGGAGGGATGGGCCATTGTGTATGGACAGCAGTGGACAGAGAAAGCAAACAGTGATTTCGGAGCTCAGCCCCAAGTCAGAAGTCCCCAGGCACGATGGCCAAGCCTGCCAAACAATGACCAAGGAGTCCAGAGAGGGCTTCTCAACTCTATAGATTCTATAGCTCTACAGGCCGCAGTGAAGGATGACATCTGTGTGGCCTTTGTCTTCACCACGGGAATGCAGCAAAGGTCAACTCAGGAGTTAACATTTGTTGAGCAATTATTTTGTGCCAGGCCTGCTGGTAAATTCCGTTCTTTTTTCACAGCTGCACTGAATATAATTGACATACAACAAACCAGACACGTTATTGATTTGGAGGGATTCTTAATCCCACATGGCCATCAAGTGTCCAATTGATGTGTCCCAAATGTATAGTGTGTGACACGCAATGGTGGGTACTGGTAGGGCTTCAGAGGGGTCTGGGGAAGTGCCTTGTCCTGGCCTTCAGGTTTCCCAGTGGAGTGAGCCTCTTTAGAGTAACGCCCTGTGTCTCTCTTGGGCCCCCTTCTCACCCTGTCTCAGGAAATGTGGAGTGAGTTATTCGGTAAACTCTGCAGGATATTTTGGGAAAATCCAGCTTAGCCTCAGCCTCTCTTCTATGGAATAGACCTGCAGAAAGGACCCATTCCCTGCTCCTCTGCTGTCTGCTTTCAGGGCAGGGCCTGGCAGAGAGATGGATAGAAGGATTAGGAAATGTTAGCCCTGCTCATATGGGATGGGTAAGCGTCTTCTCTGAGGACCCTAGGAGGAAGTCCAGTTGATTCGCAGGCCTGAAGTCCCGTTTTCTAAATTAGACTTCATCTTTTAAGGCACTAACACTACCAATTTTTTATTTCCATATTCTTGAAAGTGAAAGTCACCCATGTGACTTTTTGCTAACCCCTTGGACTGTAGCCAGCCAGGTCCTCTGTCCATGGGATTCTCCAGGCAAGAATACTGGAGTGGTTGCCATTCCATTCTCCAGGAGATCTCTCTGACCCGGAGGTCGAACCTGGGTCTCCTGCATTGCGGGTGGATTCTTTACTATCTATCTCCTTGAGTTCTCTTTATTGTCAAACAAGTATAGAGATGAACATGATGTTTATTAGGCTTTTCCAAATCTCAGTGGGAAATCTAAGAAATATAAAACAGGGTCTCTGAGCTTATCACCGGGTTGGGGCAGTAAAACATATACACACACACGTATGTACACACTGAATAGATACAAAGAAAACTGAGCAGATACAAAATAAAACACTGCCTTATTTCAGTGCCTTTGCAGTAAAGTAAATGGCACGAAGGTGATTTTTTTAGACCTTTCGTCTTTCATCCTTTTCATTCATATGGTCAAGAACTGAAAAACGATGCAAAAAACAGAGAGATTTTAGGGGAGTGACTCGGCCGAATGCTTCTTTTAATTGTGGGTGCTATAATATTGTGTTATAAAGAAATAACAGACAGAAGGAGAGAGCTGGGGATGAGGGGGGCGGAGAGAGAGGGGAACTTTTCTAGGCTGAAAGAGAATAACGATGATGACAATTAATAATGCTGAGCATAACAGTTCTCAAGCATTTGCTACGGCCAGGCACTAATCTTCTACCTTTATCAACTCCTTTAATCCTCACAACAGTGCTGTAAGGTCGATACTATTGTCTTCATGTCAGTTTCAAAGAGGGGCCAAATGAGGCAGACAGAAGGTAAGTGACCTTTTGGCAGTCCACATGACCTTCAAGGGGCAAGAAGTCAGTGACCCTGGGCTTCCTGCAGTCCAGCCATGTGCTACTAAACCTTTATACTCTGCGGCCACGGAGCAGGGTGGTCAGGCAAGGAAGTGCGAGAGGGAGGAGGGGCATGAGAATGATCTAGAAGGAACAGCTGATGGGAATAAAGGCCCGGAGGTGGGGCAGGCAAAGACCCTTCCCCAGGGCACCTGCCAACCAGCCTGACCAGACTGGAAGGCCGGTCTCTGCCACTCTGAGCCTGGCAGGCTACAGTCCACAGGGTGGCAAAGAGTCAGAAGCAACTGAGCACAGCCCAGCCCAACATCTTCTAGGACACAGAGCATCCCTTCTCTACTGGGATGCTCCCTTTCTTTCCCTTTCCCTCAATCAAAGCTGATCTTAACTTCCACCTTGTTCTAGACTCGGTGACGTGGAGGCAGGGAAACACCATATCCGCTCCTGGTTTATCTTTCTTTTACCAACTGTGTTCAAAAATCACCTCTAGGAATGAGGGCCGATATTCGGCTTCTTAGAACTTTACTGTGGGGCACTTCCCTGGTGGTCCGTGGTTCAGACTCTGCACTTCCAATGCAGGGGGCACAGGTTCCATCCCTGGTTGGGGAACTAAGATCCTACATGCCACATAGTTGGGCCAAATTAAAAAAAACAAAACCACTTTACTGTGTAAACAACTAAAATAGTCACCATTTACAGGATCCATACAACACGCTGGGAGGCTACACAGAGGACTTACTTGCTGACAACAGAGAACACTTGGGAAGGTTTGTTTCTAGTTGAGAGCTAGGAGATGAAACTCAGGAAGGCTAGGGAGCGTGCCCAGTGCTGCACGCAAGTAGGTTGAGAGGCGTGGATTGGAAGCCTGGTTGCTCCTCCTCCAAAGCCATGCTCTTGTCCCTTATTGAACACTTAGCCTTTCGCCACTGTTTCCACAAGTGGCAGAGGATATAGAAGAGTAGGGGGAGGGCAAATACAAAAGGGGGAAAAAAAAGAAAGACCCTCATGCAATCCAATGTACTGGCCATCTCCTATTTTATTCCTTAGACTCAACAGTCCCTGACTATCATACAGCCAAAGAGGGCAGAAACAGCCACTCACAGTTCAGTTACGTAGTAAACCTGAGAATTTACCGTTAAGATGAAAAGTCACAAGAAAATAGAACTTTGGTGGGCAGAATTCTCAGATGTGCCACAGGATTCTGGTCCCTGCTTATCAACATAGTACCGATCCAGGTGCAGCTGCAAAGAGATTCTGCAGATGTAACTGAAGTTCCTGTTAATCAGTCTAAGATATGGAGGGTATCCAAGTGGCCTTGACCCAATCTCATGAGCGTGTTAAAAACAGAGAATATTCTCTGGCTGGTCACAGAAGAGGAAAAAGCTGAGAGAGTCCCTGGGACAGCAAGGAGATCATACTAGTCAATCCTAAATGAAATCAACCCTGAATATTTATCAGAAGGACTGATGCTGAAGCGGAAGCTCTAATACTTTGGCCGCCTGATGTGAGAGTTGAGTCATTAGAAAAGATCCGGATGCTGGGAAAGATTGAAGGCAGGAGGAGAAGGGGATGACAGAGGATGAGATAGTTGGATGGCATCATCAACTCAATGGATATGAGGTTGAGCAAACTCCAAGAGATAGTGAAGGACAGGGAAGCCTGGGGTGCTGCAGTCCATTGCACTGCAGAGTCAGACACAACTGAGCAACTGAACAGCAAAAAGCCCTAAAGCCACAAGAAGTCAAATTCTTCTAACAACCTGAATGAGCTAGGAGCCTAACCCAGCTGATACCTTGACTTGGGTCTTGTGAGACCCTAAGCTGAACCCACATGATGGGTGTCTTACAAAACCAAGGCATAATACATGTGAAGGAAATAGCAACCCACTTCAGTACTCTTGCCTGGAAAATCCCATGGATGGAGGAGAGTGGTAGGCTACAGCCCATGGGGTCGAAAAGAGTTGGACACGACTGAGCGACTTCACTTCTACATTAAACCATTGTTTGTTGTAACTTGTTACACAGCAAACATATAAATAAATAAAAGAATATAAGAATTGTGCTGTGATAATATTCATTATTGAAATGCACTCTGTCCCTCATTTTAATAAAATGTGTGCATCCCGGTTCTGCAAAGCTGAGAACTGGGGAAACCTTTTCTACTTTCAGCCGCACTAAGTTTCACCATCTAGAAACATAGGAGACAGCTGCCTGTTTATAAATGAAGACTTACAGGAACATGTAGACTAATTTATTTCCCAGACGGTATCTTTTCAAAAAAAGTTTTAATGTCATTTTGAACATTGCTCATCAACATGTTTATTTTATACAGAGAGCAAGAAGACAATTGTGTAAGACAATTGGGATTTAAGTCTTAAAGAGTAAAAAGTGTTTGCTCCCACTCTCTAATGTTTTTTAATCTGTCAGGAAAAAAGAAAAGCCTTAGAAACAAATTAAAAAGTGACAAGAGGAGAGATCCCAGTTTAGGTTCTGTCAGCCCTGAAATCTGGCTATATCATGTCTCTGAGGATGAGAGTCAGAGATGGGGAAATGGGTGCAATGATGCTGTAGAAAGGAAGGGAGGACCAGGATCTGCCCAGTGGTTCCTCCCTCATTGATCAACTGAAGCTCCGCCTTCTCACTGACCATTGAGCCTCATCACAAGATGGCTATGAGGACAGCCAATATTTTATAGAGCATTTAGAACAGTAACAGCTATGGGCAGATGCTCAGTGAATGTCTATCCCTGCCCCTCTGGGCTACCTTCTGGTTTGCTAGAGATGCTGCTTCCCCACTTCTGATGTCTCTTTCTCATGGCAGCAGCTCAACTAACTCAAGACTCTGGGCATGCTCAGTTCATCTCCATCCCTCCTCCTTCAAGAAGTCAACACTGGTCAGAGCAGTCATCATTAAGAAGTCTACAAATAGCAAATGCTGGAGAGGGTATGGAGAAAAGGAAATCCTCTTACCCTGTTGGTGAGGATGTAAGTTGGCTCAGCCACTGTGGGAAACAGTATGGAGGTTCCTCGGAAAACTAAAAATATAATTACTGTATGATCCAGCAATCTCATTCCTGGGCACATATCCAGGCAAAACTCTATTATGAAAAGATACATGTACCCCTACGTTCACAGCAGCACTATAAACAGCAGCCAGGACACAGAAACAATTTAAATGTCCACGGTCAGATCAATGGATAAAAACATGTGGTGCATACATACAGTGGAATATCACTCAGCCAATAGAGAGAATGATATGCCATTTGCAGCAACATGGATGAACCTAGAGATGATCGTACTAACCGAACTAAGTCAGAAAGAGAAAGACAGATGGCCACATGATGTCACTTATATGTGGAATCTACAGCATGGCACAGATAAGCCTGTCTATGACTCAGAGATAGGATTATGGACATGGGGAACAAAGAGGGGGCTGCCAAAGGTGGGGAGGGGGTGAGGGGGGACAGGATGGAGTGGGGACTGGCACTGGCAGATGTAAGCTTTCATGTGTGCAATGGATAAAGGAAGGCCTACTGTACAGCACAGAGAACAACGTTCAATATCCCACAAGAAACCATAATGTTAAAGACTATAAAAGGTGAATGAGTATTTACGTATAACTGAACCACTTTGCTGTACCACAGTAATTAACACGACATTGTAAATCAACTATATCTCAATAAAAAAACAAACAACAAACAAACAAAAGGAAGTCAGCTGATCCTCCAGGGACCAACTCAGCTTCTATAGGAGGTTTGCAAAAGTCCAGCCTTATTGCACCCGGTTCTAGGGCTAGAATAAGAAGCCCACTTGGACAGTGTACCTCATGACCAATCTGACCTCTTAATCAGAAAGGTGATATTTCAGCCTATTTTTCAATGTTCTATTTTCCTACTTGTTTAGAACCAAGATGGGAAATAGGACACTTGTTATTGGATTTTCTGTTCTGAACTACCAATCACGACCCCAAACATTGTAACTCATCTCTGTTTTATTTTGAGGTTCGTGATTGAGCTACTATGCTTCCAGACCATTTGCCTTAGTGGGTGTTCAGTTTTAGTTGCAAATCTCTCTAATAAATTACATTAAGCAGTTTTTGTTTTTGTTTTTTTCTGTCTAACAAACTCACCCAACCTGGAAGCTCTACATTCCAAAGATAAATGAGAAGTAAACTTAAATAAATGCTTACGGGGTCCAGAAGATAATATGTCACTTTAAATAATCTATTACAAAAGCAACAATGCATTTATCTCCAAATATATTTCTCTTTTGGAAAATTCCACTTGAGATAACTGTACAGCTGGACAATGTCACAGAGGGCTACTTCCCGCCTCAATACTAATATTATGCTTTCCCCATCGCTAAGAGCTAATGTAAGTAGTTTCAAGTATAAACTAATAGATTACAGAGGTATACTATGGTGAGGTTAAAAAAAACACAACAACACTGAATTCTGGAGGCATTAGGACACTGAACACTAAAGTTAGGTCTGCTACTGACGAGCAATGGGATCTTGACTGAATTGCTTCATATCATTTATAAACTTCAGTAAAGGCAGTTGGTTGGACTGCAATCTCCCAAGTGCCTCCTGGCTCTAATTAACAAAGAACACACGAATAGAATTAATCAGAAAGGTAGGGAAGGGTCCCCTGGAGAAGAGGGTGAATATCACAGTCACTGGGAATTGTTCACATTAGGGAGGTGCCATGATAGAATAAAGTAGAATTATGGATGAGTGTATTAATTAATGTTAGCCACTGTAACAGAGAAAACCCCAGATTTCAGTGGTTTAGCACAACAGAAATGTGTTTCTTGCTCACTGAGGACCCCAACTCCTGTCTTGTGGCCGCATCACCCTCAGGCCTCTAGTTCATCAATTCCTCCCAGGGTTGAAGTGAAATAGAGTGAAGAAGGTCCACCCCTTCCTACCATTCAGCTCGGGAATAACACACGTGACTTCTCTCACATTCTGCTGGCAGCAAAGGGTCATAAGGCCTTGCCTGCTGAGTAGCTTCAGCCCCATCCAACTCTCTGCAACCCCACGGACTGTGGCCCGCCAGGCTCCTCTGCCCATGAGATTTTCCAGGCCAGCACACTGGCGTGAGTTGCCATTTCCTCCTCCAGGGGATTCTCCTGACCCAGAGATAAAAGTCCCATCTCCTGCCACGCGTGCATTGCCGCCGGGTTCTTTACCACTGAGCCACCAGGAAGGCCGAGCCTAGATAGAAAGAAAGGGGTAAGGAATTCTAGTTCCTGGTGGGGTCTGCACTTAGCAGCAGGAACTCTCTTCCACAGAAACCTGGAGTCCATCTCTGGGAAACAACGGCTGTACTTTCCACAGTAAATGCGATGTGCTCGTCACAGATATGAACTTTCTATTCTCTATGGCAACTTGCCTGTGAGCAACTGATCTCTGCTTTATCTGGTTTTAATTATGTAACACAAATGTGCCAAATAAAACAGCACCATTCATGACGAAAAGCAAGCTCAGCTCAGCTGAAATGGAGTGTGTGTTTTGCTCTGTGGACCGTTTTCGTTTTCAATGCGTGTGAGCAGAAATACAAGTCAGATGACTATGAGGAGAGAAAACGTGACTGCTGTTATTTCTGTCCAACTGTAATAAGAACGAACACATGAAGAATGGCTGGATTCAGGTAGAACTCAACTCATCAAGAATATTCTACAAAATATGTATATATTCCTTGATTGCCCATTCATCATACTTTGGCTTATTGAGCTGCTGACAGAGTTATATTTCTTGTTTTGTGTGGGGGGAAAAACACTTAGAAAAAGTGTCATGTTATTATTTAAGGTAGCTGAACTTTCTTTTAAATTTGCTCTCCAAGGCAAAGAAAAGTGCAAATTGAGCCAATGCAGGTTTGAGTCCAGTAGAGATAACTGAACCCTTGGGTTTGGGGTTTAATAACATCTCCACCATACATTATCACTGATAATTGAGAAAAACTTATTAAAAAATATGATTTCAGACCTCTAGGCCAACAACAAATAGTAACTGAAGCAAAAGTTGAAATTTTTTTTTTCTTTCTGTAATGGGCCAAACAGCAAACACTTTGGGTTTCAAGGGCCATTTAGTTTCTGTCTCAACTCCTGGAACAGAAAAAAAAAAAAGAAAAAACAACCTTGCTATTATAGCAGGGAGGCAGAAAGCAGCCATAGATGAGACGGAAATAAATAGGCATGGCTGTGTTCCAATAAAACTTTATTTACAAAAACAGATGATGAACTGCCTCTGCCTCCCCTGGCTATAGCTTACTGATCCCTAAAATAAAGACGTGACGGCAGAAAGCCCAAAGTGGAAAACATCCTCACCCATGGATGGGAGGCGGCCTGTCTTCCTCTTCCACTTTGGACTTAAATCTTCCTAGTTTGTTTGGAACTTCCTATATAAAATAGATAATGCTTTTCCATCAGCAGATAAATGGGTAAAGAAGATGTGGTGTATATGTGCAATGGAATATTACTCAGCCAGACAAAAGAACAAACCCCTGCCTCTTGCAGCAACATGGGCGGACACGGAGAGCATTGTACAGGGTGAAATAAGAAGAGAGACGAAGAAAGATACTATATGATGTTTCTTCTATTTAGAATCTAAAAAGTACAACAAACCGGTAACAAAAAAGAAGCAGACTCAGATGCAGAGGACAAAGGAGTGGTTGCCAGTAGGGAAAGAAAGGAGTCTTACAGGTGCAGAGGGTCAAGGGGGCTTCTCAGGTTGTGCAAAGAACCGACCTGCCAACGCAGGAGGTGTGAGACTCGGGTTCGATCCCTGGGTTGAGAAGATCCCCTGGAGGAGGGAATGGTAACCCCCTCCAGTATTCTTGCTGGAGAATCCTATCCTGTGGACAGAGGAGCCTGGCGGGCTACAGTCCATGGAGTTTCAAAGAGTCAGACAAGATTGAAGCGACTTAGCACACATGCATGCACAGAGGATTAAGAGATACAAATTATTAGACGTAAAATAAGCTGCAAGGATATACTGTACAACACAGGGACTACAGTCAATATTTCATAAAAACTATAAGTGGAGTATAATCTTTAAACATTAGAAGTTACTACATTGTACACCTGTAACTTACATAATATTGTACAGCAATTATATTTTGATAGAAAAAAGATAAAAAATAAAACAGATACTGTTTCTATGGTAAACAGTTGATGAAAGGGAAGGGTATTTGCCAGCTGCTAATGAACAAAGTTTGACACCCAGGAGACCAAGTTCTAATTTTGGTTGTGCCGGTATGGATGTGATCTCACTTGCCTCATTTAACTTCAATAGGCCTTTGTTTCTGCTTCCCTAAAATGAGGGAGTCGGGCGAGATTACCTCGAATACCCTTTATATCTCTCAAGTTCTTTTTAGACTGAAACGCTAACTGTGCTGGAGTAAATGTCAGACTTGGACCCGGAGGGCACAGCCCTACGGTCTTGCCAGGTATGCCATCTGGGATGAGTTACTTAAACCCTTCAAGTCTAGCTTCTCCAACTGTTCGATGAGCCTAATACACTTTATCTGACAGGATGAAGTGGGATACACGATGTGAAGATGAGTGCCAGGGGCCACACCCGGATCTTGATGTTCCAATGCGGTGCTGCTTGCTGTTCAGTCCCTAAGCCGTGTCTGACTCTTTGCAACCCCATGGAAAGCATGCCAGGCTCCCCGTCCTTCACTATCTCCCTGAGTTTGCTCAGATTCACGTCCATTGAGTCGGTGAAGCTATCTAACCATTTCGTCCTCTATTGTACCCTGTCCTGAAAGCCGAATAGCCTTCAATCTTTCCCAGCATCAGGGTATTTTCCGATGAGTCGGCTCTTCACATCAGGTGGCCAAAGTATTGGAGATTCAGCTTCAGCATCAGTCCTTCCAACGAATATAGAGGGTTGATTTCCTTTAGGGTGGACTGGTTTGACCTACCTGCAGTCCAAGGGACTCTCAAGATACTTCTCCAGCACCACAATTCAAAAGCATCAGTTCTTCAGTGCTTACCTTTCTCTATGGTCTAACTCTCACATTTATACATGACTACTGGAAAAACCATAGTTTTGACTAACATGGACCTTTGTAGCCAAACTGATGTCTCAATTTTTTAATACACTCTCTAGGTTTGTCATAGCTTTCCTCACAAGAAGCAAGCGTCTTTTAATTCATGACTGCAATGTGAGTCGAATCCAAATCCATGACTAATTTAAGGAAATTTCCTTCACTTCATTTATCCTAATGTGACCATCAAAGCTGCCCCCACCCCTTAGAATCTAGAAGCATTTTCCTGGAAGTGATCATCAAAATCAAGTAAGTAAAAAAATGTAAATGTGGCTGATCAAGACTAAACACAAGCTCTCAAGGATGTAATTTCCACGGGGCAGAAAGTTCTAACAGAGGAGCAGCCATGAATGGGGATTCCCCTAGTCCTTCCGCTAGCTGCTCAGAGACCTCGAGGCCAGCTTCTCCCTTCCTGTGGCTGCTCCCTCATCACAGCCTGAGCCCAAACCCCATAGCCTAAGAGAGCAGTGTGCCACGCACAGTCGGGTGAAAGCGGATTACCTCCCTTGTACCAGTCACCGTGCTGGCCTCTGAGGGCATTTTTCTCACTGTGCATGTACAGCCTTTCTCTGCACTTGGCGTGACGATTCTCATTCTCACTGATGCTGAGGGGCTGAGGAGGCACAGGCTTAAATAACTTTCCAAAAACTAAGCCTGCAGGGAAGATCGTTTGGTGCCACAGAAACGGTGCTTTTGTTCTTAGGCACAAATCTCAAGAGAAGTTAAAAATCTTTGGGTGGATATGAATCAGTGAGGCAGGATTTCTGAAACCAAACTTCCCAGTGACCTTGAAAATCAGGGTCCGCTTCCCCAAACCACGGGACTCTCTTCTAGATGATGGATAAGACAGGAAGACAGTCAGAATGTAAGTCAGGAGGATCAGGTTGTTCTTGACCTTGGAACAGAGCCAAGCACACTGCACGTGAACTCTACATGGTTTTGAATGAATGAATGAACCAGTGAAGGGCTGGTTTACATTTAAGTCGCCAGTACCACACTGGGCCGTGGATAAAATGAGTCTTGTGCAGCCTTTTTTGTTTTTGTCTTTAGCACATATCCTCGCTCTTCGCCACAAATCACATTTTTCTGTCCTTATTCATCCAGATTTCACCCTTGGGAAGCCTGACCTTCTATTTTCTTTGGCCTCCTCCCTTTCTTCCCCACTGTCCTTCATCTTCATCCCAAATGCTTTCAGAAAGAAAGCCTCGGATTTTCTTCTCTTCTTTTTCCCCAACGGTAGAATATTGGGTGAGAGGAAGGACTTTTTGTTTTTATACACATTTAGATCCTATGACTTTATAAACTTAAAAGAGAAACATGAGCTCATTAACGTAACACCATGTGCTTCTTATTAAGGGAACTGTTTTCAGTCGTGGGAACAATAATGATAAGGATATGGTGACTTAAGACCCACATGAGCTAAGACTGGATTTCTTCAGGAACCGAACAATAGCGGAGCCTATTGGAAAATATATCCACCCATACCAAAAAATGCGCACTCATTCATTCAAGGAGCTTCTTTTCCCCCCATTATTTCCTTTGTTCAGGGTGCTATACGAGCCTGGATCAAAAAGGAGACCGGGGGAAAAAGTTAAAATGTGAGAATATGTGACTCTAGGAACTGACTCAGGCGTTTTCAGGACAGGGAGGTTAAGTGTGGAGTAAACCTTGTTCATCATAAACAAAAACGTGGGGAGTAAACAGTTGAGTGGGAGACCTTCTTCAGTTCAACTCATCTTGCAGATATAAGTCCTGGGAAGAGTTTCACGCTTGTTCAGCATGCAGTACGTGTCAGGCACTGGGCTGGATGTGCTTATATTACATTTTAGCTGCAGACTCAGACTTTATGAGACAGATTGTAAAAATGAGTCATCAAGACTAAACCGAATTATTCCAAGTTACAAGGTGTGGAAGGGCAACAACGGGGATTTGAACTTCGGTCCTTGGGGCCCCGGAGGCCCTTGTGGCTGCCACAACCACTCTGCAGCCAGGGGTGGCCTCTGTACAGCAGGGAAAGAGCGGTTCCCGGAGCTGGATGCGGGAACTTGGTAAGAGGAAAAAGGAAATACCCACCGAGCGAACGTCTTTTCAACCAAGTAGGTATTGGCTCAGAGATCCCCCATCACACCAAATTCAGGCAGGTGTTGATGCAGCCCCCACCTCTGCAGGGCAGCTGCCTCAGTCCCCACAGCCCTAGGAAGCCCTGCATCAATGCGGAGCTCGTGGGATCATGGGGCTGCAGGAATCACCCAGCTGGCTGAAGGGTAGCACCTGCCTTTAGTAAGCGTGTAGCATGGACCAGTCTTGTGGAGCTTTGATAAGTTCTCTGCATGCATGATTTTGCTTCACCCCTGTAACCCGTGGAGGAGGTAGTTTTAGTCTCATTTTGAGTTTACTGTTAGTAAATGAGGAAAGAGTTGCGTAGGAGTCTGCTTTCCTAGGTCCACAATTTGATAGTGAAGCTAGGAGGCGAGCCTGGCTTTGCCTCCTGCCAAAATCTGCACTCTTTTATTATTATTATTTTTAACTGGAAGATGAGTGCTTTACAATACTATGTTGGATTCTGCCATACTTCCACATCAATCAGTCGTAGGTATACACATGTTCCCTCCCTCTTGAACCTCCCTTCCACCTCCCACCCTATGGCACCCTTCCAGGTTGTCACAGAGCACCAGTCTGAGATCCCTGCATCAAATAGTGAATTCCCACTGGCTATCTATTTTACAAATGGGGATGTATACGTTTCAATGCTGCTCTCCCAATTTGTCCCATCCTTTCCTTCCCCCACAGTTCCAAAAGTAAAACCTACACTCTTAATCTTTAATCTCTAAACCTGATAACTACATGCAACTAACACATCAATCCAGATGTTCACAAATGGTCTCTGTGGCTTTGGGGAGCAGAATTCCAGGTGGGACTTGACCTGGTACAGGGAGCAGAATGGAACCCACAGAGAACAGGAGAAGCCAAAGAAGGTCCAGACGGGACCAGAAGGAATTCATAAAAATGTTTAGGGAAGGACTGGAGTTACTGCACATGCTAATTTTGTGGAGGATGAGATGGTTGGACGGCATTACTGACTCAATGGAAATGAACTTGGGCAAACTCCGGGAGATCGTGAGAGACAGGGAGGCCTGGGGTGCTGCAGTCCACAAAGTCGCCAAGAGTTGGACACGGCTTGGCAACTGAACAATAACTGTGGCTTTGTCTATGTATACACACACACACACACACACACACACACACACACACACACGCACGCACGCACTGCAGTAGGCTGTAGATACAGTCCCTCTTTACTAATCTTTGTTTCTATGAAGTTCTGAGTTGGAAGAGCCCATTCAGACATTGACAAGGAGATGTGTACGGGTGAGGACAGACCAGCCAACAGGTGTGGGCATGCTTCCCAAGGCCAGGAGAAGCAAGTGGAGCAGTCCATGAGCTTGTTTGCTGAGAGTCCGTGTGGGGACTTTTCCAACCTCACAGGCTGCTCACTATGGACTCTGTGGATGGGGGCTGGATTAACCTGGTTTACGGATTTCTTTTGGGAAGAGGAGGAGAGGCAGACCAAGGAGGGACTTGATGGGTGAGTGACTCCTGGGAAGTTATGAAGAAAGGAGAGACCTCGCTTTAGATCCATAAGAGGAAATCAAGGAAAATCTCATCCCTTTTGAGCAAGGCTGGAAAGAGGCTTCCCCATCACCCCCAGGGATGGTGGGAAGGCGCCATCACCTTGGCGCCATGGAGGAGACTCCACCGGACGTGAAGGGCCATGTGAGAGTTAAGGACGCTTAAACGCAGAGAGTGGCAGAGGCCGCGGGAGCTGCCGCTGCTGCCCCTGCGCTGGACGGGTAGGAAATTATAGGTTCTTGTTTTTCCCCTTTATTCCATTTTCTTAAAAAAGCACAGAACGGCATTTTGCTGTGTAGCTATAATGACTGTTACAGCACTCGATTAGAATATGAGATCTGATAATAATTTTTAAAAATGATAACGTAGCTTCGCTTCTCTCAGCATCTTGAATGATTTGCCCAGGAGACAGAGCGTGGGGCCTTTTCAATCTGGTTGTGTTCAAAACAGAGAATGGGCTGCATTTCAATGAGGTATGCACTCTATGTAAAGTTCTCCGCTCCAAGTCTGCAGGCACAGTGTTGGAACAACAGGGTCTCAAAGCCTAAACTCAGAATCTCTGACTCCTCTTCTTAAGCCCCTAGCAATCCTTTTTTCCTCCTAACATACACATCTTCAAGTCTTGATATGTTATTTTTGATGCTTTTGAAAAATGAGAAACAATATTTCAGATGTCTAGCTTTGGATTCTGCATCAGGCAAGGTCGAGTCACAGAAACAAAAGCCACTTTAGGAATCTCAAGCAGAGGGGGTACAGCACAGGCATTGTCCTTCCAGATGGTGGAGGAGCCGAGACAACAACTCAGGGGTGGAGAGTGATCTAGAAATTACCCACAGCAGGACCAAAGCCCGTCTGCTTCCCATAAAAATGGAAGAGGAAGATCTCTGAGGGAGGCGTGAAACAGGAGGGAAGGGGGCACTTTAAAAACATGACGTAGCCATAGGACACGACAAAAGCTGGGTGGAACCAATTAGGTCCGAGATGGCAGAAGAGTCAACTTCCAGTGGGCCTCGAGCCTCCTTATAAGCGCACTGTAATACATTAGCTAAATGGCACACCCACCAGTATCATGACAGTCCCAAGGTTAACCACAATGGGTCAAAAAGTGGGCAGTGGCCCAATTCCTGGAAATCACCACCCTTTCCCTGGAAAAATAGGAATAATCCTCCCACCTGGCTTCCCAGGTGAAAGTGAAAGTCACTTAGTTGTGTCCAACTCTTTGCAACCCCATGGACTATACAGTCCATGGAATTCTCCAGGCCAGAATACTGGAGTGGGTAGTTTTTCCCTTCTCCAGGGAATCTTCCCAACCCAGGGATTGAACCCAGGTCTCCCACATTGCAGGTGGATTCTTTAACCACAGGGAAGCCCCAGGTGGCACAGTGGTAAAGAATCTGCCTGCCAATGCAGGAGACCCAAGAGACTTGGGTTTGATCCCTGGATCAGGAAGAGCCTCTGGAGAAGGAAATGGCAATCCTCCTCCAGTATTCTTACATGGAGAATCACAGGGACAGAGGAGCCTAGTGAACTACAGTCCATGGGGTCACAAAGAGTTGGACATGACTAAATATACACACACATCCCACCCATTAGCCTTTGGAATTACCTAGCCCATAAGAACTAATCACACCATATGCCGTGACCTCTCATCTCTTCTGAGATGACCCAGACTGTGTCTGTGGAGTGTGTGTCTCTCTAAATCAAACCACTTCTCACCTATCACTTTGTCTCTAAATTCTTTTTGCGACAAGACATCAAGAACTTGAGCTTCACTACATTCTAAGACCCTGTGCGTGGTCTCAATTAAAGACATGGGTTCAAGTCCCAGTTTGGATTCTGGCTGAGTTCAAGCCCTGGCATGTGAGTTTGAGTCCCATCTGAGGTACATGGATGGTTTCAGCCCACCTGAGCTCTGAGGCCACAGAGGAAGACAGGAGTTCTGGATGCAAGGTCTCCTGGTAGGAGCAGGAACCACTCGTGACCTGTGATATGGAGGGAAGGGCAATTCCAGAAGAACCAACTCATAGAAGAGATTCAGCCTCTGCCGGAGACAATGTCTGCGTCAGCCAGACTTTATAGTCACATAAACAGAATAGCCTGTGAGCCTCGAAGGCAAGCACCAGCCAGGAGTCTGGTGGTTGCCCCAGGCCTTAGATGTAATAGATGCAAGCCTGATCGACCTGGGTTCAAATCCTGGCTCTCCCACTTATAAGATCTCTGACTCTTGTTAAACTACTACATCTGGCTCAGTTTTCTCATCTACAATACGGGAGGAAAAAACTCATCCATGTAGGGACAGCACAAAGATGAAACACTGAAGCATGACTGAAGCCTCCCTGCACTCAGGAGATGAGTAGCTTCTTACTGTAGTGCGATCTTCTCTGGGTTGCAGATGAATTGTGATGCATTCAGAGAGCTAATGGTTTCTATTTGTTCATCTCCCTAAATCACTCGCAGTATATTGTACAACTTAATGGAATGGACTGTGTCTGGCGGGAAAGTTCTAAGAGCAGCTGGGCCTTGATGTTGTAAATATGAAAATCTATTTGCAGAGTTCATCTTCCTTAAAGTCATCCCTCCTGAGAAATTAACAGTAGAAAGACGCTTCAGAAGGAGGCTGCAGAAGGGGCTGGCCCAAATTGGGTGAAACCCATCTGTGCAATTCATCAACTTCAGTTACCCAACCAAATAAACAAAGATGGTTGGGCTAACCTCCGTGGCCAAGTGCTCTTAAAACAAGGACAGGCTGTCTTCACTCTCTAACTCATCACAAGGATGGGTGTTATAAACAATGCCACACCAGCTCCTGCCAAGAATTCCTCGTCAAGTATCAAAATGTACTTGGAAGAGCTATGGTTTTTTGCACCTGCTATGATTGTCTTGGGAGCTGGGATGGGTCCTCCTGAGTGAGGACAGCCTTCAGGCTCAGGGGAAAGAGGTCAAACAAATGTATATGCTAGCAACGAAATCTGATTAGAAACTTCAACCTGAGAATTGAGGCCTGAGAAACTTATGGGAGAGAGACAAAGTTACTGAGAGATGTCAGCTACTGCTTGAGTAACTGAGATCATATTGGGGCAAACTTCCTAAAGTTTTACACAATGGGATTCTAGGGATGCTTGAAATATAGTTTAAAACCACTCTGTGCTGCTTGTCCAGAAAGAAGCCTGAGTCAGATGGCCAGTTTCCCCCAGGTGGAAAAGGAGTTATCTTAGATTTCCTTTTATGCCTCTTAAATATAAGCACCTTCACTGCTACTTATTAATCTATACAATAGGAAAATCATTTCCATTAAGGATTTCCAAGTCTTGAGGCGAAACTGCAGGACAGGTATTGTTATCCAGACCTTAAGAGATGAGAACACCAAGATGAGAGAACTTAGGTGGGTCTGTTGCTGCTGCTGCTGCTGAGTCGCTTCAGTTGTGCCCGACTCTGTGTGACCCCATAGACGGCAGCCCACCAGGCTCCGCCGTCCCTGGGATTCTCCAGGCAGGAACACTGGAGTGGGTCGCCATTTCCTTCTCCAATGCATGAAAGTGAAAAGTGAAAAGGAAGTTGCTTAGTTGTGTCCGACTCTTTGCGACCCCATGGACTGCAGCCTACCAGGCTCCTCTGCCCAGGGGATTTTCCAGGCAAGAGTACTGGAGTGGAGTGCCATTGCCTTCTCTGTGAGGTGGGTCATCCAAGGTCAAACTGCTTCCACGTAGCTGAAGTGTGAATCCAACCCAGGCTGCTCGTCTCTGAGGCTCTAGGGTCCTTCCTCTTTCAGCTGGACCACATGTGGAAGAAAAATATCACCTGCCACATCAGCAAATAAAGGACATCGCTGCCGTCAAGCCAGCAGCCACTGCAGCCACCCCCAGCTGCACACCCTGAGGGGACTCAGAATGGAGGAAAGTAGGATACTGACCCCAGATACCGAAGGCACATATCAGAGCGATGATTTCAGTGCGCCCAGGTTCTTACATTTTCCCATACACAGCAAAGGGCTAAATCCATTAACTTGAGATATCTGATTTTCTTTAATTAAGAGTTAGCTTTAGGTGTTCCAACTATCTAGAATTTTGTTGAAAAAAAAATTATATATTCTGGTTCCTCCCTTATTTCTCTGGAACAGTCCCTCAGTGCAATCTAAGAGGCTGTCATCTGGGCTCAGTCATGTTTGACTCTTTGCGACCTCATGGACTGCAGGCCACCAGGCTCCTCTGTCCATGGGATCCTCCAGCCAGGAATACTGGAATGGGTGGCTGTCCCTTTCTCTAGGGGATACTCCCGATTCAGGGATCGGACCCACATCTCCTGCATCTCAGGCAGATTCTTTACTGTCTGAGCCACCAGGGAAGCCCTTTTCCGGGCTTATGCCCTCAGAAATTTTGAGGAATAAAACACAATTCTCAGCTTCACGTTCTGCATGCTTTTCCCAATGGACAATGCTGTGTCTCTTCTGTGATAAAATATTCTTCAATCATTCATCCATTCATTAAGCAGACAGCTAATGAAGGCTAACAATGTATACGGAACAGTACTGGGCTCTGAAACACCAAGAATAAGCATGGAGTGGAACAGCTGTGCAAATGAAAGTCACCCGCAGTAAGGGCAAGATCTCTGTCCTGAAGGAAAGGAGGCGCTTCTGCAAGTAAGGACTGTGTGTGCTTGCTGTTGTTCAGTCGTTCAATTGTGTTCGACTCTCTGTGGCCTCATGGACTGTAGTCCACCAGGCTCCTCTATCCTCCACTATCCCCTGGAGTTTGCTTAAATTTGTGTCCATTGAGTCTGTGTGCAAATATAAGTATTTAAATGATGCTACCCATTGAGTAGTAGAGGAGACGTTTTAAGCACAAGATAGAAAGAAAGCAATGGGATCAGGGATGTAAGAACAAACACTGTGGGTTCCTTCATGTAGGAATAACACAGGATATCTGATTTCAAGAACAAGCACTCTGGGTGGCCCATCTGAGCTCAATCTCAACTTGGCCAATAGGCTTTGGCAGTGTTTTGTTTCAGGCCTTCTTTGGGGAATAGAGGCAGTTCACAACCATCTAGTCTTTTTTTTTCCAGTAGTCATATACGGATGTGAGAGTTGGCCCATAAAGAAGGCTGAGTGCCAAAGAATTGCTGCTTTGAACTGTGGTGCTGGAGAAGACTCTTGAGAGTCCCTTGGACAACAGGAGATCAAACCAGCCAATCCTAAAGGAAATCAACCCTGAATATTCATTGGAAAGACTGACAGTGAAGCTGAAGCTCCAGTTCTTTGGCCACCTGATGCCAAGAGCTGACTCATCAGAAATGACCCTAATGTTGGGAAAGACTGAAGGCAGGAGGAGAAGGGGACGACAGAGGATGAGATGGTTGGATGGCATCACTGACTCGATGGACATGAGTTTGAGCAAACTCCAGGAGATAGTGAAGGACAGGGAAGCCTGGCATGCTGCAGTCCATGAGGTCACAAAGAGTCGGACATGACTGAGAGACTAAACAACAACCATCTTCTATACTCTGATCTTCCCGTTTTCTCATTCTAAAATGAAAAGGAGAAGTTAACCCATTTTCTTCTCGTGATGAAGACCATCAAAGGAGTTTAGGTATCTGACAAATTCAGGTTCCCATTCCTTCTGTTAGGGACCCCCTCTCTCCTTAAGTTAATGATCCTTTGAGAAGCTGCTTCGTGTCCTGAGCTTGTCTCTTTTCCCTGCCTGCTAGTTATCAACACTGTTGTGGTTACAAAGAGTTGAGTTCCTGACCTTTTCTTTTTGATATTCCAGTGACCTTACCATGGCCTTGGTGACATTCTGAGAATCACAGGATCTAAGTATTCTAAATATTATGTGAAAGAAGCACCCTTTGCTTAATCATGAGAGCCAGAAACATGTATTTGGAGGGAGAAATCTTATAGGAAAAGAAGCCTTATGTGAGTATCAAAACATCAAAATATCTGTGTCTATAAACTTCTGTAGTTACACATCCTAATTTGATAAAGCAGAAGTTGAATGTAAATACACTGACTCATGCCTGGAGGATATAAAGGAGAAAACAATCTTCTGTTAATTGCTGAGACCCTCAGAATTACCACAGTTGATGTCTTCCTATCAAGTCTCTTGCTAATACACAAATAAATAAAAAGTTAGGTGCAATCTTGTCCTTAGGCATCTATCAAGTCTAAATCCAACACCAATGAAAGGGGTTACCTCTAACCCAGCCTCCGAACGTGGAGATAAGCAGGAACGGGTGCTCTGAGCATGTAATATTTATAATGTCATACAACTTTAATTTGTTCTTCTTTGCTGTGGAAAGGCAGATATCTACTTTTCTCTCTCTCTCTCCTTTGGTAAAGCTCAGCACAGCAGGAGGAAGGGAAAAAAAGAACCTCATCCATTTGGGATTTTCCACTGTCCCCATCAGTCTAGTTAGAGAGCATAGAGAGGAGAGAGGACAGGAGGCAGAAAGAGGCACAGAGGTGAAGATTTGTCAGCTGGTGAATTTCAGAGATGCTTCATCATCCTCAAGCCAGATGCTGAACCTGTGCTAAGCTGGTGATCATGCCTGAGTCCCTTCTGCATTCTTGATGGATACACAAAGTGGTCCTTACATGTTAGTTGCTCAGTCGTGTCTGCCTCTTTGGGACCCCATGGACTATAGCCCACTAGGCTCTTCTGTCCATGGAATTCTCCAAGCAAGAATGCTGGAGTGAGTAGTCATTCGCTGCTCCAGGGGATCCTCCCAATCCAGGGATCAAACCCTGCATTTCAGGCAGATTCTTTACCATCTGAGCAACCAGGTTCTTACATAGACATATGAAAATATGAGACTGATGTCTGCTCTAGAAATCAAAGACAACTGTTCCTCACTGTGAGCACTGGCGTTAGTTCTCTTCCCTGGGGTAGAATTAGTATAAAAGTATTTACTCTCCAAATTTCCTCTCCCCACCTCCAAGCCCCATTAATTTTTACACTGAGAATTAGGCAATTCTCTGGGCCAGACCCCCTGTAATTCTCAAAGAAAATGGACAAATAGATTTAGGGGACCTTGACTTGGCTTATTGCAGGACATTGGCAGGGAGGCTGCCATTACATGAGACACACAGGGAATGAGTCCCAGAGAAAAACCAAAGACCTGACTATTGATGAATCATGATTTTATTTGAGGCTCATCAATCTGGGGACCTAAGGAATCTTTAGCGAGAAGAACCAGGGACCTGCTGCAGCCCTGGAATCTTCCAGAACTCCTGTGCCCTGGCACTGGGGGTACTTACTCCCTAGAGGAATGATGCTACACTTTTTGTGGCCCATTTGACACCCTGACAAAAACCTATAGTCACTGGACTTAGAAAAATTCACAGACTAATACAAATATTTTAAAATTTGTATTATATTTTTATAACACAAATCTTAGCTCATTAGTAATACATACTACAAAGCACTTAGTGCTAAGACGGTGGAGTAGAAGGATGTGAGCTCATCTGTTCCAGTGAGAACTCCAAAATTGCAACTCGCTGCTGAACAGGAGAATGTTGGATCCCACCAAAAAAAAAAAAAAAGACATCCCACATCCAAGGGAAAAGGAGAAGCCCCAATAAGATGGTAGGAGGGATGCAATCATGTTAGAATCAAACCCCATATCCACCAGAGACTCTCAGAGGGCTCAAAAACAAAAACAAAAACCTCTTGTGTGCACCAGGGCCAGAGGTCCCTCAGAGACTGAGTCAGACCCACCTGTGGGTGTTTGAGTGTCTCCTGCAGAGGCACGGGTCAGCCGTGGCCATGGCGGGGACAGGGGCTGTGGGTGCAGCAGACCCGGGAGGCACGGCACGTGGCATGAGGCCTCTGACAGGAGGTCGCCATTAGCCCCACTACAGAGCCACTGACCCACAAGCTGGAGAACAATTTTACCAAAGACATTCTCACACTGTTATGAAAGTTCTAGGACTCACAATAGATTTCTCAACCTTGGGATCCAACAAAGGGACTGAGAACCCCCAGGGAATTTGACTTTGGAGGCCAGTGTGATTTGATTATAGAACTTCCACAGAACTGGGGAAACAGACTCTTGGAGGGCACAAACAAAACGTTGTATGCAGCAGAACCCAGGAGAAAGGAGCAGTGGCCCCATAAGAGACTGAGCGAGACTTGCCTGGGAGTGTCCAGGAGTCTCTGGCGGAGGCGTGGGTTTACAGTGGCCTGCTGCAGGGTCAGGGGCACTGAATAGAATAGTGCTGGCATAAGTCCTTTTGAAGGAGGCTGCCATTACCCCTACCATAGTTTGGCCATGGCCAAACAATAGGGAGGGAACACGGCCCATCAACAGAAAATAGGATTAAAAATTTACTGAGTATGGCCCCACCATCACAGTCAGACCCAGATTCCCCCACAGCTAGTCCCTCCCATCAGGAAGATTCCACAAACCTCTCATCCTTCCCCATCAGAGGGCAGATAGAATGAAAACCACAATCATAGAAAACTGACCAAACTGATCACATGGACCACAGCCTTGTCTAACTCACTGAAACTATGAACCATGCCGTGTAGGGCCACCCAGACGGACGGGTCATGGTGGAGAGTTCTGACAAAACATGGTCCACTGGAGAGGGAATGGAAAACCACTTCAGTATTCTTGCCTTGGAACCCCATGAACAGTATGAAAAAATAAAAAGATAGGACACTGAAAGATGAACTCCCCAGGTCGGTAGGTGCCCAATATGCTACTGGAGAATAGTGGAGAAATAACTCTATAAAGAATGAAGAGATGAAGCTGAAGTGAAACAACGCCCAGTTGTAGATGTGACTGTTGACGGAAGTAAAGTCAGATGCTGTAAAGACAATATTGCACAGGAACGTGGAATGTTAGGTCCATGAATCAGGGTAAATTTGAAGTGGTCAAACAGGAGATGGCAAGGGTGAACATCAACATTTTAGGAATCAGTGAACTAAAATGGATCGGAATGGGAGAATTTAATTCAGATGACCATTATATCTACCACTGTGGGCAAGAATCCCTTAGAGGAAACGGAGTGGCCATCACAGTCAACAAAAGAGTCTTGAACGCAGTGCTTGAATGCAATCTCAAAAACGACAGAATGATCTTTGTTCATTTCCAAGGTAAACCATTCAATATCACAGTAATCCAAGCCTATGCCCCAACCACTAATGCTGAAGAAGCTGAATTTGAACAGTTCTATGATGACAAACATGACCTTCTAGAAGAAACACCAAAAAAAAAAAAAAAAAAAAAAACAGATATCCCTTTTATCACAGGGGACTGGAATGCAAAAGTAGGAAGTTAAGAGATACCTAAAGTAACAGGCAAGTTTTGCCTTGGAGTATAAGATGAAGCAGGGCAAAGGTTAACAGAGATTTGCCAAGAGAATGCACTGGTCATAGGAAACACCCTCTTCCAACAACACAAGAGATGAATCTATGCATAGACATCACCAGATGGTCAATACCGAAATTAGATTGATTATATTCTTTGCAGCCGAAGAAGGAGAAGCTCTATAGAGTCACAAGAACAAGATTGGGAGCTGACTGTAGCTCAGACCATGAAGTTCTTATTGCAAAATTCAGATTTAAATTGAAGAAAGTAGGGGAAAACACTAGACCATTTAGGTATGACCTAAATCAAATCCCTTATGATTATACAGTGGAAGTGACACATTCAAGGGATTAGATCTGACAGACAGGGTGCCTGATGAACTATGGACAGAGGCTTGTGACACTGTACAGGAGGTGGTGATCAAAATCATCCCCAAGGAAAAGAAATGCAAAAAGGCAAAATGGTTGTCTGAGGAGGCCTTACAAATAGCTGAGAAAAGAAAAGAAGCAAATGGCAAAGGAGAAAAGGAAAGATGTACTCATCTGAATGCAGAGTTCCAGAGAATAGCAAGGAGAGATAAGAAAGCCTTCCTAAGTGATCAATGCAAAGAAATAGAGAAAAGCAATAGAATGGGAAATACTTGAGCTTTCTTCAAGAAAATTATAGATACCGAGGGAACATTTCATGCAAAGATGGGTACAATAAAGGACAGAAATGGTATGAACCTAACAGAAGCAGAAGATTTTAAGAATACACAGAAGAACTGTACAAAAAGATCTGAATGACCCAGATAATCTCGATGGTGTGATCACTCACCTAGAGGCAGACATCCTGGCATACAAAGTCAAGAGGGGCTTAGGAAGCATCATTACAAACAAAGCTTAGGGGAGGTGATGGAATTCCAGTTGAGCTATTTCAAATCCTAAAATACGACGCTGTGAAAGTGCTGCACTCAATATGCCAGTAAATTTGGAAAACTCAGCAATGGCCACAGGACTGGAAAAGGTCAGCCTTCATTCCAATCTCAAAGAAAAGCAATGACAAAGAATGTTCAAGCTACCACACAACTGCACTCATCTCACATGCTAGTAAAGTAATGCTCAAAATTCTCCAAGCCAGGCTTCAACAGTACATGAACCGAGAACTTCCAGATGTTCAAGCTGGATTTAGAAAAGGCAGAGGAACCAGAGATCAAATTGCCAACATCCATTGGATCATAGAAAAAGGAAGAGAATTCCAGAAAAAAACATCTACTTCATCTTCATTGATTATACTAAAGTCTTTGACTGTGTGGATCACAACAAACTATGGAAACATTTTAAAGCGATGGGAATATCAGACCACCTTACCTGCCTCCAGCGAAACCTGTTTCAGGTCAAGGAGCAACAGTTAGAACTGGACATGGAACAATGCTGCTGCTGCTAAGTCACTTCAGTCGTGTCCGACTCTGTGTGACCCCATAGACGGAAGCCCACCAGGCTACCCCGTCCCTGGGATTCTCCAGGCAAGAACACTGGAGTGGGTTGCCATTTCCTTCTCCAATGTGTGAAAGTGAAAAGTGAAAGTGAAGTCACTCAGTCGTGTCCGACCCTTAGTGACCCCACAGACTGCAGCCTACCAGGCTCCTCCATCCGTGGGATTTTCTAGGCAAGAGTACTGGAGTGGCTTGCCATTGCCTTCTCCGGACATGGAACAATAGGCTGGTTCTAAATCAGGAAAGGAGTACATCAAGGCTGTACATTGTCAACCTGCTTATTTAACTTATCTTCAGAGTACATCATGTGAAATGCCAGGCTGGATGAAGCACAAGCTGGAATCAAGGTGCCGGGAGAAATATCATTAACCTCAGACATGCAGATGACACCAACCTTATGGCAGAAAGCAAAGAGGAACTGAAAAGTCTCTTGATGAAAGTGAAAGATGAGAGTGAAAAATCTGGCTAAAAACTTATTCAAAAAACCAAGATCATGGCATCCGGTCTCATCACTTCATGACAAATAGATGGGAAACAATGGAAATAGTGACAGACTTTATTTTCCTGGGCTCCAAAATCACTGCAGATGGTGAATAAAGCCATGAAGACGCTTGCTCCTTGGAAGAAAAGCTGTGACAAACCTAGACAGCATATTAAAAAGCAGAGATATTACTTCGCCTACAAAGGTCCGTCTATCAAAGCTGTGGTTTTTCCAGTAGTCATGTATGGATGTGAGAGATGGACCATAAAGTAAGCTGAGCACCAAAGAATTGATGCTTTTGTACTGTTGTATTGGAGAAGACTCTTGAGAGTCCCTTGGACTGAAAGGAGATAAAACCAGTCAATCCTAAAGGAAATTTGTCCTGAATATTCATTGAAAGGACTGATGCTGAAGCTGAAACTCCAATACTTTGGCCACCTGATGTGAAGAACTGACTCATTGGAAAAGACCCTGATGCTGGGAAAGACTGAAGGCATAAGAAGGGGACGACAGAGGATGAGACAGTTGGATGGCATCACCCACTCAATGGACCCAAGTTTGAGCAAGCTCTGTTAGTTGATGACGGACAGGGAAGCCTGGTGTGCTGCAGTCCATGGGGTCACAAAGAGTTGGACACGACTGAGTAACTCAACTGAACTGATTATGTGTTCAAGCCACTGATGGTCTCCTGAAGTTATAAGTTTTGGACCTTAAGTTATAAATCCATTCTAGCGAAATCTATGAAATAAAGCTAACTACTAAGCACTACTTGTAAAATAATAATAATAATGAGCTGGGAAGGAGATTATGGGGAAAAAAATGGAAAAGTAAGTATAGAAATTCCTAAACAAGGAGTTTTTTGTTCTCCCATCCAAACGAGTACCAAAAAGCCATGAATTTCATGCATTGATAAAAAATAAGAGTTATAATCATGAAGCTGAAGCTCCGATACTTCCACCACCTGATGTGAAGAGCCGACTCATTGAAAGATTCTGATGCTGGGAAAGATTGAGGGCAGGAAGTGAAGCGGGTGACAGAGGATGAGATGGTTGGATGGCATCACCGACTCAGCGGAGTGATTCTGGGCAAACTCCAGGAGATGGTGGAGGACAAGGGAGCCTGCCATGCAGCAGTCCATGCGGTCGGACACGACTTAGCAACTGAACAACAAACAACAATGTTTGTTAAATAATGATCATATTCCTGGCATCGTCCTGCGCGTTAGCTGTGCCAGTCTCTAAATCTTCTCAGGGTATAGGTACTTCATACATGTGAGCAGTATAGAATAGACAGAAAAAGGCTATGCATCTAGGCTGTATGATGCTAGACACTCCAGGATAAATAAGTTGCTATTAGTGTTTGTACTGGGTTTTGTCTTCATGTCGGAGCTTACAACACATATCCCATTCGAAGTTTTAAGCCAGGTGTGTCCTCCTAAGTTTTGGACGAACAGGAGAAATGTCTTGCAGGAGGTAGCGTGTAAGCCATCCCAGTAGATCATCGCCAGATGTGAACAGCTCAGATGTCTAATTTAGTGTTTTGCTTTTTTCACAAGAAGCACCCTTCATTAGGGACTTCCCTGGTGGCTCAGATGGTAAAAGCATCTGCCTACAATGTGGGAAACCCAGGTTCGATCCCTGGGTCAGAAAGATCCCCTGGAAAAGGAAATTGCAACCCACTCCAGTACTCTTGCCTGAAGAATTCAATGGACAGAGGCGCCTGGTGGGCTACAGTCCATGGGGTCGCAAAGAGTCAAGACTGAGTCACTTGACTTTCACCCTTCATTAAAATAAACATGAACTACAGTGATACTTTTCTTTTATGCAGTGAGTCTTCTCTCGGTCACGTTTTACAGCACCAGCTGTTATGGGTCCATGTTCTTTTTTTTTTTACTTTTTATTTTGCATTGGGGTGTAGCCAGCCGATTAACAATGTTGTTAGTTTCAGGTGGAAAGCAAAGGGACTCAGCCATACATACTGATGTATCCATTCTCCCCCAAACTCCCTTCCCATCTAGGCTGCCACATAACATAGAGTTCCCTGTGCTATACAGTAGGTCCTTGTTGGTTTTCCACTTCAAATATAGCCATGTGTACAGGTCAATCTATGGGTCCATGTTCTTAAATCAGAGAGGAAAAGGCTGGAGCTAAGGAGGCAGTGGATACAGAGAACATCTCTCCTGAGTTTCTTCTCAAAATCGGAGCAAAAGTGTGAGTGCGAGAGTTCAATATGGCAACATGTTTGTAAAGCGCTGCTTTCACAAGTGACTGTCGGGGTCAGAAACCCATTAAAATCCTTCCGGTAGGTTATCCCAGATGTGCAGACCAAATCCCAGCTAACGGAGCTTCCTCGCAGTGCGGGCATTGCGCTAAGCTCTGCAGCTTTGGGGCAGAATAAAAGAAAATGCATCACAGCTTAGACTGGTGAGCCCCAGGAGTGGTCCCTGGAGCTGCAGTTTTTAGGCTTTTGCTGACTCAGTGGCACGCTGTGACAAGCTAAGAGGCGATTTACGCGACTCAAAGTTGGAATGATTCATTTTGTGTACATATTGTGGGGGGCTTGAGGTAATTCCCGTACATTTGCATCTCAGGCTGCTGCCTTGGGAGGGAGAGAAAAGACTGGTGTGTCAGGTCACCTCCTACAGTTGCACTTTGCCCTGGTTAGCATCAGCACGGGAACATGAACCTCAGCAGAAAGATAGAAAATATGTATGCTTGTACGGGAACTGATGCAGTCATGTTCCGGGGGGGCACCAGGGGCCATCAACGTTCCAGGCTCTCTACAGTGATCAGGAGTCCTTATGGAACTAGAGACACATCACGGAAGGTGACAGGTTTAGTAAGAAAGCAGTTCTCAAAGCCTTTAAAAGAATGGAGAGCCTTATAAAACCTCACCAAATGGAAGGGAGATTCAAAAGGGAGGGGTTATATGTATACCTATGTCTGATTCATGTTGAGGTTTGATAGAAAACAACAAAATTCTGTAAAGCAATTATCCTTCAACAAAGAAATAACTTAAAAAACAAAAAAGCCTCACCAAAAGAAAAGTCAGACCAAAAATTCATCATGCTTTAAAGTATATCTAGAGCGCTGACTCATTGAAAAAGACCCTGATGCTGGGAAAGATTGAAGGCAGGAGAACAGGACAGCAGAAGACGAGATGGTTGGATGGCATCACCAACTCGATGGAGGTGAGTTTGAGCAAGCTCCGGGAGCTGGTGAAGGACAGGGAAGCCTGGCGTGCTGCAGTCCATGGGGCCACAAATTTGAATATGAGAGTGGCTGAACAACAGAGAGTTTTCAGTATAAGAACGAGCAGAAACAATTAAATCAGAGATTTGCAAATGTTTTCTATAAAGGGCCAAACAGAAAATATTTCAGGCTGGCCATAAGGTCTCTGTGAAGACGACTCCGCTCTGCCCTTGCAGGGGGAAAGCAGGCGCAGGCAAATGGAAATGAGTGGGCATGGCTGTGTGCCAATAAGCCTTCACGGATGGACACTCAACTGCGAGTTTCATGTGACTTTCAGGTGTTGTGAGATACTTTTCTTCTTTTGATAATTTTTCCCCAAGCACCTAAAACATACAAACTATCAGTCAGGTTTGAGCTCAATTCTCCAGTGAACCACAAGGCCAGCTTCTTCAGGAAGTGGGGAGCGGGTGTGGAAAAGGCCGTGACAGTCTCCACGGACATCATGGCAACCAAGCCCAGAACGAGCTTCGAAGGCTTCCAAGCTTCGAAGGCTTCCAAGTGTTGTGTTTCCATCTTTAGTAACACTGAACTACAAGCTTTCAAAAAATCTTTGCACCATGCCATGTGTTTGCCCCAGCAGATCGCTCCCCTCCCCAAATATATTCATAAATTCCTCCTTTTCCCCCAGATACGTCACTTTCGGTTCAACCATCAGAAAGCCTTTGCTAAGCACAGACTATACGCGTGGCTAATAGTGACCCGTGGCCTTCACCTGTGACTTCACAGGTGCTTTTTTCCACATTTGGCCACTGAGCAGAAGTTTCTAATTACATTTCCGGGATGCTCTGCACCTCAAGACTAGATCTGTGTGGTTCCCTCAGCCTGGATTGATCCAGTCTCCTCCACCTGAAAATAACTAACTACTATCTACCTTTCCAAATCAGCTCGACGACTGGATGCTCGGGGAGGCCTCCCGGGCCTGCCAGCATCTCTCCCTGGACCAGAGCAGGAGGTTCTGCCTGCTCTCTCCTGCCTCATCCCGTGCATTCCTCAGAGCAGCTGGAAGGACGTTGGAAAAACTGAAATCAAATCAAGTCACTCCTCTGCTTAAAACCTTCCTATGACTTCCTCTTAAACTTAAAAGGATGACTCCCATGCCCCACCGGGGCCTCTGAGGCTCCATGAGACCCAACCCCCACCCACCTGTCTGATGCTATCAGTGTCACTTTGCTTCTCCTCCTCCACTCTAGTCTCAGATCCACCACCCCCGTCCGCCTGCCTTAGGGACCTTGCACTTGCCTCCCTCTGCCTCAACCCTGCCAGCACTGGCCCTGGGTTTATTTGCCTCCCTGGCTCTAGGACCTCCACAGCGAGGCTTCCTGGTGCCCGCAGCCCAGCTCTGGGAAGAGACTGGTGGGAGAGATAGATAGTGCTCCTGTTCGCATCCATCCGACATTCTAGTAAGAACAGACAGAGAGGAAACAAGAAACACACACGTAAGACTAAACAATGCCACAAATCCCAGAAGTGATTTGGTGTGGCTGTTCAGAATCACTTGGATGCGTTGTGTGTATATGGGTCAGGACTGAGAGCTGAGCTTTCGGTGGGTCTGGGCAGAGCTGAAACAGTGTTCGCCAGCCTCGATGATGCTCGGGGGACCCCATGAATGTGCTGAGTGGCGGGGGATGGGGTGTCAGGCGGAGGATGAGCAGTGCCTTTGTGCCCTTGTGCCCACCCTGCCTTTGTTCAGTCTCCCTGCCACGTCTGACACTGGCGTTTCTGAGAATCGTGTCCACATGCCCTGCCCCCTCCCTGCATTAGTGGCCCTTCTCAGGTTCCCACCAGCACCTGAACCGGACGAGCAGTGCCGGTTTCAGGTGAGTTTTCAGCTGAGACTCTGAGACTCTCAGTGAGGACTCCCGGTGTCGGCCCGTGTGTCAGCTTTCGGAGCAGGCACCTCTTGTGTCCGCCTCCCTCCCGCTGCACACCCAGCGCCCAGGACTGGAATCATCCACTGCTGAATCTAATACATGGATTGCTGCTACTTCAAGCTATTACACTTGAACCATTACGATTTTCCTGAGGGGAAATGGGATGTCATCTAAACATTCAGAATCTTTGGCCCTTCTGAGGAAAGATCTAGACATCGAACCATGGGAAACCCAGCTTCGAGAGGGTTGCCTGTGGATGTGGATGTGTGTTGTGTTGTGTTGTGTGTGTGTGCGCCCACGGGTGAGTGTCTCTCAGAATTCCTAACTTGATTCAAATTACAGTTGAGTTTATATAAAGAATGAGTCTCTGTATCAAAGAACAAACGTGTGCATTCACTTAGTTACAATGGTCTCCATTTCATTTCAAAGGAGAGGATCAGACTATCTGAATAGAAACACAATTTGATGTTAATTTATTCTAAGTACACCAAGATTTTGATTGTCCTAAAGAATTCTGCCTTTGTTAATACTGTGTTAATTTTTTTTTAATTTGTGCCAGGATTGTAGCAAATTATTATTTAAGGAAAATAAATTACGTGAAAATTCGAAAAAAAAAAAAAAACAATGCCACATAATGTAAAGAAAATAAAACAAAATGATGTGACCAAAATCCTCTCACCATTGTAGTGCCAGCACCTATAAAAGTCCTTGAAACACTGGAGGTATTAAGTAAATGTTAGTTAAAATTGGATTCCTGTGTGTGTGTGCACATTTTTTTTAAGATTTATTTTATACTGGAGTGTAGCTGATACTGTGTTAAGCTTCAGGTGTGCAGCCAAGTGATTCACTTATACATACGCAAGCATCTATCCTTTTTCAAGTTCTTTCACCAGGTAGGTGGTTATAGCATATGGAGCAGAGTTCCCTGTGCTCTGCAGTGTGTCCCTGTTGGTTATCTAATTTAGATATAACCCTGTGTACTCTGTTTTAAATGCTAACAAAAAGGATTATAGTTTACGCACTGTCCTATGTTCTGCTTCTTTCTGCTGATGACATATCTTAGACAGCTTTTCTCAGAAGCTCATGCAGATCGACCCTATTGTTTACTGTTTTCATCCTATTGAATCCTGGTGATAGATCATTCCTTGTTTTGCTTTTCTTTTTTTGGTAATTAGAAATGTCATTTCACTGAACATTATCAATATATATCTTGATTTACTGGGCACCACATTAGTGAAGAGCATTCTTAGGGGGCGAAATTATTGGGTCAAAAGAATATAAGCCATATACTTTTGATACATATTGCCAAATTATCCTCAAAAATATTGCCATTTGAATGCCCATACACTCCCAGTGTACAATAATAATGCTGTTTCCATATACCTCACAGGTACCCTCTATTGTCAAACTTTTAGTTTGTCAGTCTGATAGATGTCTGTTTATTCCATTCAATTTGCATTTCTTTAATTATGAATGAGCCTGAGCATCTTTCCATATGTTTATGGGCTATTTGCACTCCTTTCTGAACTATATTTTCATATCCTTTGCCTTTTATTCTTGAGTTGTTCACCTTTTTTTTAATTCCTTTCTGTGGGTTCTTTGTAAATTAAGGAAATTTGCTTTATGATTCATATTATAAATATTTCTTTCACATTTGTCATTTTTCTTTTCACATTTATTTTATATTTATTTATTAGTGTATTTTTATTTGCCCTATGAGAAAGGTTTTTATTTGTATAAATGCAAGAGTTGGACACGACTGAGCAACTGAACTGAACTGAACTGAAACATACTATATGCTTTCATGGTTCTTTGGCAATGATTTGTTTTTCGTGTAATAAGCATCTTAGTGTCTCATCATGAATGAAGTCATTGTCCTAGTCCTAGTATACAAAATGCCACAGACTGGGTGGCTTTAAATGGCAGAAACTTAATTCTTCCAGTTCTGGAGGCTAGGAGTGCAATATCAAGGCATCAGCAGATTCAGTGTCTGGTGAGAACCCCTTTCTAATTCACAGACAGAAGTTTTCTCTCAGTGTCTTCATTTGGTGGAAAGGACATGGGGGCTCTCTCTTATTCCTCTTATAAGGGCACTAACTCAGTGCATGAGGGCTGCACCCTTGTGACCTAAGCAACTCCAAGAAATCCCCACCACCTAATTCCATCACACTGGGGATTAGCTTTCAACACATGAATTTGGAAGGCCACAAATCTTCAGTCTTTAGTAGTTACGTTAAAAACAGAATTCCTAGAGCTGGCAATTAAAGGCACTTGAAAACTAAGGAATGATGAAATCTCCTTCTTGATGTCTCTGATGAAAAATCGGTCAGCTTCCCCTTCAACCACCATAGGTATTAAGTTTCCTATTTTAAGAGGCAGCCGTTTATATAGCTAAACAGCTTCTTATCCATTTTTTCAAGTAAAAGATAGAGGAACAGTGGTCCAGGCAGAGGAACAGGGTGCACAGAGGTCAAGCACAGGAGGTAACAGCATCTTTGGAGGCTGCTCATTCTTCAGCTTCGATGTGAGCTAGTTCCTCCTAATACGGAGCCCAATGCTGTCTCCTGCTGATTGATCATGACTTTGTAATCAAGTGAACCCATTTGAAATAACAGAGTCTGCCAATCTTTGCGGTCCATGCTGCAAAAATCAAACCAACATTCCCTAACAAGGATCATCACTAACTAATTGTGTAGTAAATCCCAACACAGATTTCACTCTTCAGTGATATTATCAAGTAAAAGGTGGTTTGTTTGTTTTTTGTTACAGTTTATGGGAATAGGATGTACTTGTATGAGTTTGCCTGTAAGATCAAGTTCTGAATATCAGTACCATTTTCCACTGAATTTTATTATGTAATTAGATATATGGTGGCCTGGTATTAACATCCATTATGCAAATGAGCCTTTGTTCTCATGGAGAATGTTTGAGATGGAGAAGTCTATGGAACACCTAGAAATAGACACTGCACCAAGAACTGTGAGAGAACTAAGGTAACAACTCCAACCTCCAGAAATGAAAACTCTAGAGAAGAGGAACAAGGAAGCAAAGGCCAAAGATAGACTTACAACTTAACATGACCATTACTCCAAAGAAGAACTTCAGTCTTTCATTGCTCACTTCTCTCTTCTCTGGGAGGAAAATCAGGAGAAACCCCTGAGAGGCTGGAATTCCCATGATGCACTCTATCCCCAAGATGGCCGATGCTGCACCCACTGATAACACATGAACGGCAAGGTTGCCAGATTCAGCAGATAAAGGGGACTTACCCTGTGGTCCAGTGATTGATTAAGACTGTGCCTCCATTACGGGGGGCACTGGTTTGGTCCCTGTTCAGGGAACTAAAATACCACACGCTATGCAGCATGCCAAACATATATACGTATATATATATAAAATACATGTATGTATACAGGATTCAACAAATAAAAATGCAAAACATCCAGTTAAATTAGAATTTCAGATAAATAATGACTAATTTTTAGAGTAAAAATGTCACAAATATTGCAAAGATGCCCCACATTCGATCTGGCAGCCCTCATGAATGGTAAACTTATTTTCACTTTGTAAACTCCACATTCCACAAAGATGGTCATTGGGGTAACTCCAAATTTACAAGGTCTTTATATTATCTGTTAAAAACACTTGGTTGCTGAGTAAGAAGACAGTCTTGTCCTGAGAAGTTCCAAATGTCTTAGGGGGAAAAACCTAACCACATATTTCATTTGTATATAAACATATTCTGATCCGAGGAACAATTACCACATGCTTTCCCACTGGAAACCTCCAGTGGATTAAAGAAGATTACTGCATTTGTTCTGTTTCTAGTGGCAATTTGTATTCAATCACATAATGCATGCAAAGATGGTCATGAGTTGGAGAGCAACACGCTATGCTGGGGAGAAGCCAGACTATGTAGTGAGAAGTCCATGGAAAACTCTTATCAGTAACAAAGTGGGAACTGGTTGATGTGTAGTCACTAAATCGTGTCCAACTCCACGGACTGTAGCACTCCAGGTTCCTCTGTCCATAGGATTTCCCAGGCAAGAATACTGGAGTGGGTTGCCATTTCCTTCTCTGGGGGATCTTTCTGACCCAGGGATCCAAGCCAAGAATCCTTCATCTCCTACATTGGCAGGCAGATTCTTTACCACTGAGTCACCTAGGAAGCCCATACAAAGTGGAAAGATTTGAGGTGAAAACAAAATCTCATTCAATTGTTAACTACAACAATCACTTCTGACTTCCCCTGGACCAGTTACAGAAGCAATCTAGGTAATGCCTTCATAAAGAAAGTTTAAGCCCCCTGCTGAATAGATAAGAATAAATGTCCTCATCAGCTTCCACCAAGTAAAGGGGCAAATGAGTGAGAAAATCACAGCCAATATCGAACAATACTAATATAAATAGCTCTCATCTCGTGTGAAGTGTGTTTTATATATATTAACTCATTTGTTACTTAGAACAGTCCTGTGAGGGAAGAACTCTTATTACTTCCACTTTACTGCAGAGAAGCCTAACTCACAGAAGAGTTAAATCATGACCCCAGGTTATGCCACCTGGAAGCTGCCAAGATGAAATTCAAACCAAGGCAGAGAATAGGATGCTTGCTTTCTCTGAGGCGGCTTGTTCCTCAGATTCTCTGACAAGGGAAACACAAAACAGCATAATGACAAAACAGAATAGCCACGTGGAGTAAATCTGATGGCCTCTCCAGAGGTCTTATTCTGATTATATCAGAATCCACACTGGCAGCCTCAGCCTCTATGGTGAAGACCTAACTGCTCAGTAGACAGCCTGTCAGCTGACAAGCATCACGCTTCTCTGAGGACCAGCCTCACCACCCGTTTTGCTCCCAGGAGTGAACCAAGTGACAAGAGGAGAGGGGATTGGATGTCTGAGACTCGCCCAGTAGCCACGTGACGCAGCACCCCGAACTGCCTGAACAAGCCTGCACGCACGGTTCTAATAGTCAGTACTAAAGTTTCCACCTGTTCCCCTTCCTCCGCGTCCTCTCTTTGAGGGTAGTTTCAAGAGGAAAGTAAAAACAAATTGAAGGTGAGAGAAGCTTCTGTTGTGTTTCAGGCATTGTTGGATTTTATTTTCCTCTCCAAGCAAGTTCTGCCTCCTTGCCAGCAGACCGTGGGAGGTGGTTATCATCGTCCTTCACCTTTCCACTTCATGCTGATGAAAGGAATGGCTGATGAGGTCCAGGTGCCTTCTTGGTCTGCACGGGGACTGAGGTGTGAGCCCAGCCCCAGAGGTGTTTTTGCTCACATACATGCCCCCAAAAGAACACTAGCAATGTGCTATGGCTTCCTTCCTTCCTGTGGCTTAAGAGGCTTGCCGTGTCTGCTCTTGATGATCTTCCAAGCCCTGTCCGTCTCACTGTGCCATACTCAATTTCTCCCAGTCCTTGGATGGCCAATGTGCCTTCTCCATGGTCTGATGCAAATAATTCTTCCATATGGAAAACTCCTTCCCTCCTCTCATTCTGAATGGTTAAGTTTAAACACGGTACCTTCTAGAAAGCCATTCTCAATCACAAAAATATTCTGGATTCCTTTTCCTTCCTGTGTATTTTTATATCCTGAGTATTGGTGAACCCACATTCACTGGACATCTTCTGTGTGCTAAGCTCAGCCATGTTCGACTCTCTGTTACTGAGGCCAGAATGGAGTAGCCTTTCCTTTCTCCAGGAGATCTTCCCAACCCAGGGATCGAACCAGTGTCTCCTGCAATGGCACAGGGACTCTTTACCGCTGAGCCATCAGGGAAGCCCGGGTGTAGGTGCTATGTAAACATGTTAGGCTGGAATGGGTGTGACGTGTGGGAAGGACAGAGATTTCCCTAGAGGACAGTAGGAGTGGTCTGTTTGTGTGTCAGTAAAATGATTGCCATGGCCAGTTTACATTCTCTGCTCACCTGATGGGCAGAGAGCTGTTGCACATGAGAAACTTTATGAGAAAGCTTTTCTTTGGTTAAATTAACCAGGGTTATTTTCTTTTGTTTGCAACCCCAAACTATAACCGATCCATATAGCTATCTTACTGTTATTATGATTATTAGAAAAGAGGGTTTAATTAACATTATGATGATGATGATTTTTGATGCTATAACCAGACCACAAACTTCCTGTGTAAACTGGTGGCAGATACTAATCAAAGCAAGCCGCGTACAGCTCTTCTCACTTGCACATTTGTGCCCACACCTGCTCTCTCTATATATACATACGTGTTCACATAGCTTGTATGATTTACAGGTAAAGACTAAATCCTGGATAAGGTTCAAAGCAAGAAAAAAATTACAAATAATATCCTGGGCTTCTGATTTAATGTCTATCTTCAAGGTCAGTGACAGACACATAAAGAAAAATCTGTGATCAAATATTAGTGGGGGGAGAGAGATTAATTAAGAGTTTGGGATTCACATATACACACAACTATATATGGGCTTTTCCAATGGCTCAGCAGTAAAGAATCTGCCTACCAATGCAGCGGACATGGGTTCAGTTCCTGGTCTGGAAAGATTCTGCACGCCGCAGAGGAACTAAGCCCCTTTGACACAATTATTGAAGCCTGCGAGCCCAAAGCCCATGTTCTGTAACAGAAGTCACTGAGATGAGAAGCCCACGCACCGCACCTGGCGAGCAGCCCCCTCTTGCCAGAAGTAGAAAAAAGCCTGTGCAGCAAGGAAGACCCAGCACAGCCATAAATAAATAAATAAATAGTTTTGTTTTTTTTAAAGATTGGAACCAGTCTTGTGACTTTTCTGCCTCCCCACAGCAGACTGAATCAGCGTCCACGCCTTCACATCCTCCCTGTGGTAGAATCACACATCCATGTGGCATCTGACTTGCCAGCTCTCCTACTGGAGTTGAGTGGGGTGTATTTTCCCACCCTTTGAGATTGGGCATGACCCTGTAACACCCTTGGCCAATAGATAAGTGACTGTGAAATCTCGGGGACAGAGCAAGTTCCCTTCTCTCCTTGACCTCTGATAATTTGCTATGAGAACCACTGACCCAAAGCTGCTGTTACAAGGAGGTTGAGGCACATTAATGCCCAGGAGGTGGGCCTGGAGCCAAGCCTGGCTGAGCCAAACCTGACATAGGGGTGCCCCACCCTACCGCAGACCCAGCAAGCAAAGAGTAAACAGCTGGTGCTTAAAGTTACTGGATTTTGATGGTGCACAACAAAAGGATGATACAGCTGAACCATATATCGTTAGCCCTTACAGTCTAACAAGTTAAAGTTAGTAAGTCTGCAAAGTTAGTGTCAGGGTCTGGTCCATTGCTGTTTCCTGCACTCTTTAGGACAGTGTGTAACACATAATATTTAATGGTCTGTGAGTCTATTGCATGAGCTTATTGTATTACTCGAGTCCTCCGTCACCAATAAGATGTGAGTTAAAGAGAAATAAGCGATCCTACGTTAAAAGTGGTAGACACAATACATATGGGATTTTCTTCCACTTCTCCCAGTTACTGTATAATCAATTTTTTCTTAAGTGAACCAAATAAACAGGCAAGTCTTACGAACAAAAGCTCCAGTGTCACTTCACACGCTGTTCGAGAAATTCGTTGGTGGTCCAGGAGTTAAGACTCTCACTGCAGTGAGAGTGAAGTTTCAGTCTCTGGTCAGAGAAGTTCCCCATGCCACATAGTGTGGTCAAAAAGCCAAAACAAAGCAAAGCTGTTGGAGAAAATATTTACTGCATTTTTGAATGGTGGAGGGTCCAATAATGCCAGTCAAAATAATTCTGAATTTGTGTATTCCTTTTTTCATGGAATAAACCTTTTGATAGAAAACTGACTTTGTGCAAAGATCCTGATGCTGGGAAAGATTGAGGGCAGGAGAAGGGACGACAGAGGATGAGATGGTTGGATGGCATCACCAACTCAATGGACATGAGTTTGAGCAAACTCCGGGAGATGGTGATGGACAGGGAAGCCTGACATGCTACAGTTTATGGAGTTGCAAAGAATCTCAAAGGACACAAGTTAGAGACTGAACAGCAATAAAGTGCCATATTATCTTCTTGAGGTAAGAAGAGCAAGATCATGGTTCTTGGCCTGAAGTCCTTTATACTGTACTGGGATACATAATTCCCTGGACATCTAAACATTAGTGTATCAAGTATTTGGCTAGATAGAGGGTTCTCTCTGGGCGGGTGGAGGGGTGGAGGTATAAAAGAAGAAGCATCTAACTAGGACCTGGGAGAAATCAGGAACCTCTTGAAGCAGGCTGAATTTTAAATGATGAGAAAGAGACAGTTCAATGAATAATAAAATTGGAAAAGATAAAATCTACAGCATCTCTTCTCAGAGACATCATGGCTGGCAGGGTGACAAGGATGGCTTGATTAGGAAGCAGCTTAGTCCTCCAAAGTTCGCAGTTTGAGCACAAGGTTTGTTCTGTCTGCCTTTATGGACTATGATTCTATCTTCTCCACACCCCCAGCCCACTGGGAAAATGACTGTATTTTTTACTTTGGCAAGTTCTCTGGGATGAAGCAAAGTCTTCAATGTGTGCCTGTGTGCTCAGTTTCTCAGATGTATCCAACTCTTCGTGGCCCCGTGGACTGCAGCCCACCAGACTTCTCTGTCCCTGGGATTCTCCACAAGAATACTGGAATAGGTTACCATTTCCTTCTCCAGGGGATCTTCCCAACCCAGGGACTGAAACTGAATCTCCAGCATCTCCTGTATTGGCAGGCAGATACATTACCACTGAGTCACCTGGGTTTAGACAAAATATTCACAATTTTGATTTATTTGCCCTCCATTGTAAAATTAATGATAATCCTATTGTACTTAATATAGGGGGCAGAAGCTGCACATGGAAGTCTAGGAACTAATTTGATGAAATAAAAATTTGATATTTTGTGAATTATCTCACAACTCAAAAGAGAATGCTGTGGGTCATCTTATGTCACTGAGAATTTTCAACTTAACATCTGGGACATACAAGAGGACTGCTATCTTTCTATTATTTACATTTGGCCAAATAACTGAGCATGATAATAAAATAAAATTCTAATTTTGTGTGCTCTAACCATTTAGAGGAAGGAAAAAAAAAACCCTATAATTAAAATATTATACAAAATGACCAATGGATGTGGGGATAATGTAAAATAAATCCCGGAATTTAATGAGCTTTTTAATCATCACTAGTTAAGACAATTGGTAGGGCCTGTTATTTTCAGCAGCAAGCTCAAATCATTTCACGTGATAATTTTGAGGGTTAATTGTCTCAGTTTATTCAATGCAATCTTCTCCACCAGCTTTATTTTTATCTGCCAGTACACCAATATGCTGTAATTAGCATAAATTAAACTAAATGAATTCTGTGGGTTACTAAATTATTTTACACCAATCTTTTTTTATTTTCCTCTCCAAACATTTAAAGGTTAGGGATGGGTGAATGGTTTGATGGCAAATTCCAACATCCAGCTGCTCAGGTTCAGCTCAGAAGAAAAAAAAAAAAAAGAGTGCTTAAAAACTGAATGATTGATTTTTAGAAATCTTGAGTAGGAAAATACATCATGAAAAATGTCATCACACAAGATGTATCATTATACACTGACCTTCACAGAGGTCCACATGACTCATGGCTGGAAAGTGGGGAGCTCGACATGCAAACTCAGATAATGTAAAATGAGAAGAATTCAAGCATGTGCCTCAAAAGAGCGATTTCCAGGGTTGGGACTGACACCTGGTGACCTTGCATGGCTACGGGAGCTTTTGCACTTAACAAAGTGAGTTTTGTCTAATTTAGAAACCTGGTTCCTTTAACTCTGCCCTATTGGTGGTAACCCATCTTTCGCTGAGAACCTCAGTGCAGGTCCCCTTGACTTCCAGTACAGCCACTATGGAGAACAGTGTGGAGATTCCTCAAAAAACTGGAAATAGAACTGCCATATGATCCAGCAATCGCACTCCTGGGCATACACACCGAGGAAACCAGAATTGAAAGAGACACATGTACTCCAATGTTCATTGCAGCACTGTTTATAATAGCCAGGACATGGAAGCAACCTAGATGTTCATCTGCAGACGAATGGATAAGAAAGCTTTGGTACATATACACAATGGAGTATTTTTCAGCCATCAAAAAGAATGCATTTGAATCAGTTCTAATGAGGTGGATGAAACTGGAGCCTATTATACAGAGTGAAGTAAGCCAGAAAGAAAAACACCAATACAGTATACTAACACATATATATGGAATTTAGAAAGATGATAACGATAACCCTGTATACGAGACTGCAAAAGAGACATAGGTGTATAGAACAGTCTTTGGGACTCTGTGGGAGAGGGTGAAGGTGGGATGATTTGGGAGAATGGCATTGAAGCATGTATATTATCATATGTGAAATGAATCACCAGTCCAGGTTCGACGCATGATATAGGATGCTTGGGGCTGGTGCACGGGGATGACCCAGAGGGAGAATAAGGGGAGGAGGGAGGTGGGAGGGGGGTTCAGGAAGGGGAACTCATGTACACCTGGGGCAGATTCGGGTCAATGTATGGCAAAACCAACCAATATATTAACGTAAGGTAATTTGCCTCCAATAAAATAAAAAAAATAAAATTAAATTAAAAAAAAAAAAAAAAGAATGCATCAGCTAGTGGCCTGCAGACGTGTTCTGTTGGATCTGAAGCCTGTTTTTCTAAATTTTGAATGGTTTACCAACATGGAGAATTTGACAATAGGAAAGTACCTGACATTTAAAAGAATTTAACCTTTATATTTTTGAGAAAATATGAGAGAGAATCTAGAAATAGCGCTGCTACTGCTGCTAAGTTGCTTCAGTCGTGTCCGACTCTGTGAAACCCCATAGATGGCAGCCCAGCAGGCTCCCCCGTCCCTGGGATTCTCCAGGCAAGAACCCTGGAATGGGTTGCCATTTCCAGGAGCCATTTGTTTAGAAAGCTCCAGGAGCCCTCTCGTTTGAGTGGGGCATGAACTCTCCACTTCACCATGGTCAACACCTGGCTGGCCTCATGCATCCATACACCCCGGAGGCTTTGGTTCTGTGACTCTGATCTAAACAAGCGTATCAGAGGAGAAGCAAGAGAGATCATTCGCGATTAAGCGCCCTAAGGTGCTCTTTGATTCTTAACAATTTATAGTTTAAATCCTTTGTCTATTTTCTAACAGAGTTTAAAATGGAGAGTGATGTGATGGGAAGAAAAACCACTTTAAAAAAGCTTTTACAAATAAAACTCAAAATACTCTCCAACCAGCCAAGAAAGCTGAAAATAACAGGGTGGGGTTCGTTAACTTGTTCTCCACATGTTCTCTGCTGGCCTGTGAGGAAGAGAAGGGACAGTCATGACTACACACAGTCTAGAAAATGCTAGAAGGACGCCTGGTTTGACAGTGAGATCAACCGACACCTCCAAAAAGTGGAGTGGTTTCATTCAGAGTCTGGCGTCCGACAGTCAAATCATTCTCCTTTGGGTTAGACCTGTCAGTAACATAATGAAGTGAAAATTACTGCGAGTCTGAAGAGAATCCAGGCTTCCTGAGAAATCTGGAGTCATTTATGTGTGGGTAGAACACTAGAAGGTGGCATGAAAGATAAATTCTAGCTACCCAGATAGGAAAAAATAGACACCCAAAGTAGAAAGCAAGCTCAGAAAACGATTCCCTAATAGCTGACAGGAAGGTTTTCTTGAGGGCTATTTTAGGAAAATAAGAAAAAAATAAACAGAAAACAAAACTGTGTCTCCAAGGATGTTTATTGGATTTGAATTAGGACAAAAGTCTCAGCAACTTATCCTTAAGCAATATTCAAGCTGAGCTTTATCATGATGCCAAGAGTTGTTCTTGTTTAATTTTTTCCCTCTTTTTGTTTCTAATCCACTGTTTATTGGCCCAGAACCATCTCAAAGTAATAGGTTGAGTCAACAGGGAACGACGCAAAATTGAGGGTGGAAAGCAGTGGCTCAAGAAAGGGCCAAGAAGGCAACTGACTCTGCCCTTACTGCCAGAGGCTGGGCAATAATCGCACTGCAAACAGCCGAGGATCCAGACTCCAGGAATCTTGTGAAGTACCCCTGGCTATGTAGGCACTTTCTGAAAAACCCTAAAACACAAATTTCAAAACATGCATTTACCTATCCAATCATTCAACAATGTTATTGGGTACCAAGTCGCATGAAGGTCAATACTGAAGGTCTTAAGATATAGGAGGAGGTATACACATATAAACCAATACCTACATTGAAATATGATAACTGGTAGTCTAGAATTATTTCCAGGGCACCTAAAGTACATGGCAACAAGGGAGTATTTGGTCAGAGGAAAACTTCTAGGAGCAGTTTACCAGGTAAAAAAGAAAGAAAAAATGGTGCCCAAGCAATGATCATGGGTATTCCTGGTTTGTTCATCTTATATAAGGTGCTATGCTTAGTGCTCAGTCATACCCGATGCTTTGTGACCCCACGGACTGCAGCCCGCCAGGCTCCTCTGTCCGTGGGGATTCTCCAGGAAGAATACTGGAGTGGGTTGCCATGCTTTCCTCCAGGGGATCTTCCCAACCCAGGGATCAAACCCAGGTCTCCCTCATTGCAGGCAAATTCTCTACCATCTGAGCCACCAGGGAAGCCCATCTTATATGATAGAAATCTACTTCTTCCAGGCACCGTGCTTGCCAGTATGCTAGGCTCTGGTGCTTGAAGGTGTTAAAAGCATACAGCTTCATCGGGCAATGTGAATAGCCCAGGGATGCTGGAACGAACAATCTTGAGTGACGATGTGACGAGACAAAGATGAACGGGTAGGCAGGGGCACCTCCCCTTAATAAATAACTTTATTCATTAGAAATAAAAAGATGACAAGCCAGATAGGGTTTAGAAAGATTTCTCTGAATGCTGTATAGAGAAAGGACTGCAAAAGGCAGAGACTAGGGGCAGGAGACCAATTAGGAAGGTGGTCCAGTTATTCAGGTGAGAACAGATAAGGATTTGATTTCAAAATTCACGGTAAAGCTACAGTAATAAAGACAACATGGTTCTGGTATAAGGATAAACATATAGATCAACTGACTAGAATTGAAAGTACAGAAATAAATCTTCACATTTACTGTCAATAGACTTTAAATGAAGTTGTAGAGACAATTCAGTATATTTTCAACACATGGTGCTAGGTTAACTGGATATTCACATATAAAAGAATGAATTTGAACCCTTACATCATACCAAACATAATAGTGAGCTCAAAATGAATCATAGACCCAAAACAGAAAACTTTCAGAAGATAACGTAAGACTTTGGTTTAAGCAAATATAAATCGCAGCAAGATCTTTTTGACCCACTTCCTAAAGTAATGAAAATAAAAACAAAAATAAGCAAATGAGACCTAATTAAACTTAAAAGCTTGTGCAAAGAAAACCATAAACTAGACTAAAAGTTAAAAGAACTCAGAATAGAAAAAAATATTTGTAGGCAAAGCAACCGACAAGGGATTAATGTCCAAAATATATGAACAGCTCATGCAGTTCAATATCAAATAAACAACCAGTCAAAAAACGGGTTGTTCAGTCGCTAAGTCATGCCTGACTCTTTGTGACCCTATGGATGCAGCACGCTAGGTTTCCCTGTCCTTCACTGTCTCCCAGAGTATTGGAGCTTCGGCATCAGTCCTTCCAATGAATATTCAGGACTGATCTCCTTTAGGATGGACTGGTTGGATCTCCTTGCAGTCCAAGGGACTCTCAAGAGTCTTCTCCAACACCACAGTTCAAAAGCATCAATTCTTCAGTGCTCACCTTTCTTTATAGTACAACTCTCACATCCATACATGACCACTGGAAAAACCATAGCTTTGACTATACGAACCTTTGCTGTCAAAGTGATATCTCTGCTTTTCAATAGTTTTGTCGTAGCTTGGGCAAAAGACCTAAACAGACATTTCTCCAAAGAAAGCATACAGATGGCCTACAAACACATGAAAAGTTGCTCAGTATCACTAATTATTAGAGGACTGTAAATCAAAATTACAACGATGTATCACTTCATACCAGTCAGAATGGCCACCATAAAAATGTCTACAAATAATAAATGCCAGACAGAATGTAGAGAAAAGGAAACCCTCTTACACCGTTGGTGGAAATGTAAATTTATACAGCCACTATGGAGAACAATATGAAAGTTCCTTGAAAAGTTAAAAATAGAACTACCAATAGTAACAATCCAACTATTGGGCATATACCCTGAGAAAACCATAATTCAAAAAGATACACACACCCCTTTATTCACCATAGTGCTACTTACAATAGCCTGGACATAGAAGCAGTCTAAATGTACATCAACACAGGAATGGACAAAGATGTGGTACATATATATATAATGGCATATTAGTCAAAAAAAAAAAAGGAACAAAATTGTGACATCTGTAGAGAAGCGGATAGACCTAGAGACTGTCATCCAGAATGAAGTAAGTCAGAGAAAAATATATATACACTAATGCACAGACGTGGAATCTATGGTCCAGATGAACTTATTTGCAAAGCAGAAATGGAGACAGAGACGTAGAGAAAAGACATACAGACACCAAGAAGGCAGGAGGGATGTGATGACCTGGGAGACTGAACTGACATAGCAAGAGCACTCATGGGAACCGACTGTACGCACAGGCAACGCTGCTCAGGGCTCTGTGGCGACCTAAAGGGGAAGGAAATGCAAAAAGAGGGGATGGGTGCGCACACAGCTGACTCACCTTGCTGCACAGCAGAAACTAGTTGTAAAGCAACTATATACCAATAAAAACTTTAAAATTTTTTTAAAGATTCCTTAAATATAACATCAAAAGTACATCCCACAAAAAATCAATAATTTACACCTCATCAGATTACAGATTTTTGTACTTCAAAACAAATTATTTAAAAAGCGAAAAGACAACCCAGAAACACAGAGAAAGTATCTTAAATTGTATGTTCAATAAAGGACTTTTACTGGACAGGGAGGCCTGGCGTGCTGTGATTCATGGGGTCGCAAAGAGTCGGACACGACTGAGTGACTGAACTGAACTGAACTGAACCCTGAATATGTAAGTAACTCTTATAGCTCAACAATAGAAAAGACTACTAACACATTTAATAATGGGCAAAAGATTGAGTACACACTTCTCCAAAGAAGATATGTGAATAGTGAGAGTCAGTTCCTAGGCAGGTTGATAGGAAGTCCAGGGTCCCCGAGGAGGAGAGGGGGTCTGGGGCTCTTGAAAAGGAGATAGGGGTCTGGAATTCTCAAGGAGGAGGAAAGGACAAACGTCTTTTTTTCTCTCTACATTCCTTAGTCACATAAAACGTTTTTTTTCTTTAAGCCGAGGACTGATGATTACACACCAACAACTCAGTTTAAACTGTCCTAAGGATTATATCGGAGAAGGCAATGGCACCCTACTCCAGTACTCTTGCCTGGAAAATCCCATAGGCGGAGGAGCCTGGTAGGCTGCATGGGGTCCATGGGGTTCGCAGTCCATGGGGTCGTGAACAGTAGGACTCCACTTTCACTTTTCACTTTCATGCATTGGAGAAGGAAATGGCAACCCATTCCAGTGTTCTTGCCTGGAGAATCCCAGGGATGGGGGAGCCTGGTGGGCTGCCATCTATAGGGTTGCACAGAGTCGGACACGACTGAGGTGACTTAGCAGCAGCAGCAGTAAGAGCTTTACAACCTTGAGATAGTCTTTTGATTTATTGTCAAAACTAATTAAAAAGCATATAATTCCCTTACTAACACTAGCGAGGGGGGCACTCTCCATCCCCCTTCTGATGTCTGTGTCAGAAGCTTTCTCTGTCCATTTTTATACTTTAATAAAACTCTGCTACAGAAAAGCTCTTGAGTGATCAAGCCTGGTCCCTGGTCCCAAAGCTAAATCTTCTTTGGAGATCACGAATCTGACACCGTTCACCGTAATCTATCAATAGCCAGCAAGCAGATGAAAACAACGTTCAGCATTAGTAGTCACCAGGGATATACACACCACACCCACTAGGATGAGTATAGTCAGAAAGAAAATCACAAATGTTGGAGAGAATGTAGAGCTATCAGAACCCTTACGCTTTGCTAACGGAAATATAAAGTGAGGCAAAAACAGTCTGGCAGTTTCTCAAAATGTCAAACATAAAATTACCATATGACCCAGTAATTCTACATTTAAGCATCTAAGCAAACATATATCTATTTCTACACAAAGATTTATACACACATCTTCAGAGCATCATTATTTATAATAGTCAAAGAGTGGAAATGACCCCAAAGTCTACAACTGATGAGTGAACTTACAAATGGCAGTGTATCCATACAGTGGATTTACACAATGGAATGCTGTCTGGCAACAGAAATGAATGACGTCCTGATATTAATACATCGTGCAACATGAATGAATCCCAAAAATATTGTTAAGCGAAAGATGCTAGACACAAAAGACCACATATAGCACAATGCCATTTATAGAAAAATATACAGGGAAAAAAGTAAATCTTTAGACACAAAAAGTAAATTAGTGGTTGTCCAGAGGCAGCAATGCAGAGTGTACACATTTCTTAAACGGTGGTCTTATTGGGGGTGATGGAAATGCTCTGAAACTGGATTGTGGTGCTGCTCAAACAGCTATGGAAGCATAATTTTTAAAATATTGAGTTGTATACTTAACATGGGTCAAGTTTATGGTATGCATAAAATAAACAGTAAAGCTGTTAAAAAAAAAAAGATAAAGAATGGAGGAACGTGATGTAAACCAACAATAAAAAAAATAGCATCAGCAGAATTTGAACTTGGAAACGAAAGAGATATAAAAGTGTGTGGCAGAAGAAAAAAAAATTTAGGATTGAAAGATTGAAAACAAGGATGATACTGACGGGTCAACTTAATTGCGCAACTGTCACGTGCCAGACACTGTTATGGGTCTAATATGAATCACTGCACGGTTTTTGTAGAAACCTTATTAGGTTGGTATTGTTATTACCCATGGGATTCCCAGGTGGGTCAGTGGTAAAGAATCTGCCTGCCTGGAGACGCAGGTTTGACCCCTGGATAGGGAAGATCCCTTAGAGGATGAAATGGCAACCCACTCTAGTAACCTTGAAGGGAAAATCCCAAGGACAGTGGAGCCTGCCGAACTACATAGAGGGAGTTGCAAAGAGACGGACAAGACTAAACACTGAGCCCATTATTATCCATGCTTTATATATGAAAAAGCCCTGCCGAGGCACAGAGAGGTTAGGAGATTTTCTGAAGGTCACACAGTAAGCGGTGATCCAGTGATGCTATCTGCGACCAGAAGAAGGATCAACTCCACAGGCCCCCCAGGGGATTCCTTATAACGCCTGGTAAGCTTTTATTTCCACAGGTTATCCACACAGCGATCTTGACCCACGTGGCAGGGAACATGCACACCTCTTCTTTCCTGGCTGTAGATTCTGGCCCAAGCACATCTACACCCGCTTTGCCACTGCCTTCTGCGGGGACAGCCACTCACAGATTGATGATCTCTGCCTGAGATCATCAGAAACACCAAATGGTAGGGCCAGGACGACAGCCAGAGAGAAATTAAGAGCACTTAGGACTCACTCACTACTGAGAAGATATTTAAAAGGCAATTACCAGCTTCCTCCTGACAAGCAGTCAGAAATTGCCATGGAAAAGTTCACAGAGTGGAATACAGCTTCCTCTGGGCAGGAAGCAGAAAGCCATCTCATATCTGTCTCGTGCTAAGAAGTTTCACCTTGAGAAACTGGTTTTTCTTTGGTCACTAGTCCAACCTGGGTACTATGCTGCTGGGAGATGACACTGGAGAGGAATAAATACCAGGCTGCCGTGTTTCTTCAGCGGAAATTTTACCTGTGCAAGAAATTTTACCTGTTGCATGCCTGCTCACCCCAGGCAGGTGTGAGACGGCCGTGTAGCTGGACTCCAACACGTGGTCCGGGCACATCTTTCCAGGGAGGGCATCATGGTGTGGGCAGTGCCCAGAGGAGATCAGCTGACTCCCCAGAGGCCTTTTGTCCACTTGGGCCCTTCCACTGCCGGCCCAACTTTCTGTGTGTCCTTGGGTGAGCACCACCTCTATTCTGGGCAGAAAATGAGAAGACTGAGGCAGATGGATGCCAAGGTCTCTTCAAGCTCAAAAGTTCTTTTCCCACTGTAGAGTCTGAAGCAGACCAGCCTGTTAACTGGGGAGTGGGCGGGGGGTGTCCTCGATGCTGCAGTGCAGGAAAAAATAACAATATAAAGGCTGACTCTTCCCCTTATGGTTAGAATAGTGTGTTTTTCCTGTGGCTGGCTGCTGTCACATATTACTACAAACTGGGTGGCTAGAAACAGATTTTTTCATTCCCAGCTGTAGAGGCCACAAGTCCAAAATCATGATCTCCTCAGGGCCGATTCCTTCTGCAGACTCTGGGGAAGAATGCGCTCCAGGCCTTTCTCCGGCTTCTGCAGCCCTTGGGGCTCCTTGGCTCAGAGGCGCATAAATGGAACCTTCGCCTTTGTCTTTCTTCACAGGGTTTTCCCGTGGTCCTCCCTCTGTGCCTCAAACCTCCTGCTCCTTTCAGTCCTGGGAACACCTGTCGTAGGATTTAGGACCCTGGCTCAATCCAGAAGTTCCTCTTAAGATCTTTAACTACATCTGCAAAAATCTCAAGGGGCCTCCCAGGTGTCTCAAGCGGTAAAGAATCCGCCTGCAACTCTCGAGACGCAAGAGATGCAGGTTTGATCCCTGGGTGGGGAAGATCCCCTGGAGAAGGAAATGGCAACCCACTCTAGTACTCTTCCCTGGAGATTCCCATAGAGGAGCCTGGCGGGCTATAGGTCACAGGGTTGCAAAGAGTCGGACATAACTGAGCACACACACATGCAACGACCTAATTTCCAAATCAGGTCACATGCACAGGAACTGGGGCTTAGGCCTTGGGCATATCTTTTAGGGGTACAGAATCACTCTGATAACAAATAGCTAACACTTAGTGAGATTTTATATGGGCCCTATGTGTCTCAAGGTGCTTCAGATGTATAACCGCATTTATTCCATATGACACAAAACTTGGGGGTGATGGTTCCTGCTTAGCTGAGTCTGACTCTTTGTGACCCCATGGACTGTGCCTGCCAGGCTCCCCTGTCAATGGAATTCTTCAGATAAGAGCACTGGAGTAGGTTGCCATTTCCTTCTCCAGGGGATCTTCCTGATCCAGGGATCAAACCGGAATCTCCTGCTTCTCCTGCATTGACAGGCAGATTCTTTATTACTGACCTACCTGGGAAGCCAATAAAAACTTACACGCATCTTATAAATGAGTTTACCAAGAGATTGACTAACTGGCCCATGTCACTCAATGAGGAGGGGGACAGAAGATACCACCCCAAAATCTGCCACATTGGCATACTGGTTGTTTTAACCTGAGGGCAATTAAGGCCTAGCACACTCAGGAGAAGTGTTTATTTTTAACCTCCCCCTTAACTGCCTAAAATAAATTTAGATTGAGGGCCTTCATCAGGAAGAGAGCTAATACCAAATATAATTTTTTATATCAGGAAGTCTTACCCACATGGCACGGAAAACATTGCTTCCCAAACGTCTCATCTCCCTGCGATTCTGTGCTTCGCCTGTGAGGCCCTGGGCCCTTGTCCCCGCCACCTTAGCCCAGGCTGGCATGCAAGCCTCAGTCCCCGGACTGTCGGGAGGAGCGCGTGTCTTTGTGGGGCCCCTGTGCAGAGCAGATTAAACTGGCCTGAGTTCTGAGACCAGCCACAGAGCCTAGAGGGACAGAAGGGAAAAGTTTTCCTCTCCTACACCCACTATTCAGCAAGGCATGTAGAGTGCTCCTAGAGCACCCATGCAAACAAGGCCTCGATGCTCCCTCCCGCAGAGGTGCAAGCAGACAAAGCGCCAGTTTCATGTAGATTACAGGGACCATCAGATTTCATTCATTCCTTTATCACCAAACAACACGGGAGGTGCTTAGTACATGCTTATTGATTAAATAAATGCCTGCAATGCCACAGGCTTTGTATTGGACACCGGGGTAAAGATGACCACAAGATTGCAATAGGATCTGGCAAAAATCAGAAATGGCTTTCCAGGCATATAAGAATGACATTCTGCCATTTGCAGCAACATGAGTGGACTTGGAGGGCGTTATGCTAAGTGAAATAAGTCAGAGAGAGAAAGACAATTGCTATCTGCTATCACTTACATGTGGAATCAAAAAACATACAACAAACCAGTGACGGTAACATAAAAGAAGCGGACTCACAGATACAGAGAAAAAACTAGTGGTTACCAGTGGGGAGGGGGAAGGAGGGGAGCAATACAGGGGTGGGGAACTAAGAGACACAAGTTATCAGCTGTAAAATAAGGGATATATGACACAACATGGGGAACGCAGCCAACACTTTATAGGAACTGTAAAGGCTAACCTTTAAATATCATGAATCACTGGACTGTACACCTAAAACTTACATTCTAGGCAAGAATACTGGGGTGGATTGCCATTCCCTGCCCCAGGGGATCTTCCTAACCCAGGGATCAAACCCAGGTCTCTTGCATTGCAGGCAGATTCTTTACCATCTGAGCTTCCAGGGAAGTCTACTGTACGGCAACTACACTTTAATAAAAAACAAATTAAAGAAAAAATGACTCGAGCTAGGCCTAATTCTTTGAGTCCCCTGGACTGCAAGGAGATCTAACCAGTCAATCCTAAAGGAACTGGAATTCAGGAATCAGTCCTAAATATTCATTGGAAGGACTGATACTGAAGCTGAAGCTCCAGTACTTACCCACATGGGTACTTGATGCGAAGAGGTGACTCACTGGAAAAGACCCTCATATCAGGAAAGATTGAAGGCAGGAGAAGGGGACAACAGAAGATGAGAGGGTTGGATGGCATCACCGACTCAATGGACTTGAGTTTGAGCACGCGCCAGGAGTTGGTGATGGACAGGGAAGCCTGGTGTGCTGCAGTCCGTGGGGCACAAAGACATGGATTCGACCCCGGTTTGGGAAGATCCCCTGGGGACGGGGATTACATAGGTGTACATGTGTGTATATTCTTCAATCCACTTAATAAGCTATCTAATGCAATGAAAAGGAAAAACGAAAAGAGTTTAAGAGAATTTTCAAGATAAGATTGCGTCTAAGAATTTTAAATGGCTTGAAACCAAATGCTGTTCTGACAAGTTTTACTCTCACTACTATCTTTAGACACAAGACACATGGGCAAACATCGAGATTTGCATATTCAAGGCAGCCAGTCTGCATATGTGTAGTCATTGACCTAATGGCTGTGCTATAATTCCTCCAAGTGTATAGCTCATCATCCCTTGAGAGAAAAAAAAAACTAAAACAAAAGGATGGGAGGGAGGCATGATCAACTTAACTGGGAAATCACTGAATATTTTCTCTTCATCTTAGAGATTCATAACAAATCCACATATGAAAAGCTAGGTGAGGTACTGCATCAGAGAACCTAGTATAATTTATGAAAACCAGACTTTCCCAAACTTACCCTCTTACGGATAGAATTCCTTGTGCAGCACCTATTTATTGGCATTCCAGAACATTCTCTCAGAAATACTGCAGTAATAGATAACAAACACGTATTTACTGCTCTTAAAAGAATACCTGTAGCTCACTTGTACTGTTGATCCCAGTGATACCTTCCAGAGATTAAACTGTCATATCCTGCCGTGTGCATTTGCAGAAACTAATGTTTATATATTGAAGAAAACTGTGACGATTGAACCTCAAAGTAAGTAGGTATGGAAGAGGGAATGAGCTGCAATATGAAAGGTTATGAGTAAATGCAAAAGGAAAAAAAAAAGATTTTATACACAGCAGCCAATCTGCTGTTAAACAGGCTTTATGATCTGCTTGGTTTTCCTTATTCTTTTCTTCTCGACATAAACATGATTCAATTGTTTTAGTCAATTCTTTCATGATAGCTTTGTTAGTCTCAAGTTGTAGATGACTCCTTCGGAGAAAGCAGCAGACATGGTCAGCTAAAGGAAGGCATGCTTTTCAATTACAAAACAAGTGCCTACAGAGAAGCATAGGGAGTTCCTTAGCTTGATAAGACTATATTCATAAGATCAATAAAGTAAGTCAAAAAAATAATTTTATTTCCACGATGTTAGTTCTTACAGAGAGGGAGTATGACTTTGGCCTTTTGTTCTTCGATAAGGTCTTCTGTAGCATAAGAAAAATCACTTAAAAATAAATCTCCTTCTTACAGGGTCCTAGGTTTCGGCTTTGCAACATGAGTAAACATTAGAGCTCTACTGTACAGCACAGGACCTGCAGTTAACAATACTGAATCCTACATTTAAAACTTTGCTACGAAGGTAGATCTTACAAGAAGCATTCTTATCCTCACAAATGACTAAAAATAATAAAATATAAAGAGGCAGACTGTGAAGAAAGCTGATCGCCGAAGAATCGATGCTTTTGAACTGTGGTGTTGGAGAAGACTCTTGAGAGTCCCTTAGACTGCAAGGAGATCCAACCAGTCCATTCTAAAGGAGATCAATCCTGGATGTTCATTGGAGGGACTGATGCTAAAGCTGAAACTGCAATACTTTGGCCACCTCATGCGACGAGCTGACTCACTGGAAAAGACTCTGATGCTGGGAAAGGTTGGGGGCGGGAGGAGAAGGGGACGACCGAGAATGAGATGGCTGGATGGCATCACCGACTCTGTGGACATGAGTTTGAGTGTACTCCGGGAGTTGGTGATGGGCAGGGAGGCCTGGCGTGCTGTGATTCATGGGGTCGCGGAGAGTCGGACACGACTGAGCGACTGAACTGAACTGAACTGAACTGAACTGAACTGAAAGAGGCAGGAGAAAGCATTTGGAGGTGACAAATATGTTTATGGCATAGATTATAATGATGGTTTCATGGGCGTATCCTTTCCTCCAAATTCATCAAATCATATACATTAATTACATACAGGGTTTTAGATATCAACCATACCTCAATAAAGCAGCTTAAAAAGGAAACAGATTGATGCAAAAAGATAGGGTATGCGCCAAATTATACCTTTATACATAAAAATAAGTAAATTTTATGGATATACATATTCGCCATTGGCCTTCCCAGGTGGCTCAATGGTTAAAAATCTGCCTGCCGATGTGGGAGACACAGGAGGTGCATGTTCAATCTTTGGGTTGGGGAGATCCCCTGGAGGAGGAAATGGAAACACCTCCAATATTCTTTCTTGGGAAATCTCGTGGACAGAGGAGCCTGACAGACTATAGCCCATAAGATTGCAAAGAATCGGATTCAACTTAGCAACTGAGCACCGGTGCATTCTCCATTACTCATACAATTGATCTGTTTGAAAACGCATGTGTGTCTCACAATTCCACCCTTCCTGCCCCTGATCTATTGATAATTTAGTAAATTTAGTAAATTCTCTCCACTAAAAAGATTTTCATATTTATGTTAGGGGAAGCAAATTGACTGAAACCGCCCACTCTGGCCAGGCCCTTTAGTAACCATTCGCATGAGCTGCTTTATGACAGGAGATCTTGGTAAGGAATAGGGAACTAATAAGCCACCACCAACCGGAAGAGTTCAGGAAAGGTCAAAAGGAGACACCTGCATGTCTGTCCACTTCCCAGAATCCCTCTCGCTGGCATCCATCTTGCTGAGCAATGCATGCGCCTCCAGGAAAGACTATGAATTAGAATGGTTGGCCAAAGATACCCGGAAACTAATCCCATCACCATAAAACCTGAGACTGCCAGCCACGCGGCAGAGCTGTTCTCCTGGGTTCCCTTATCCTACTGCTCCCCACCCGGGTGCCCTTCCCAATAAAATCTCTTGCTTTGTCAGCACGTGTCTCCTTGGACAATTCATTTCTGAGTGCTAGACAAGAGCCAAGTTTCAGGCCCTGGAATGGGTCCCCCTTCCTGCAACATTTACAGTTATTAATGTTACTGTGAGTACTATTTACTGCGGTCTTAAATGTGGTAACACAAGTAATACACTTGTAACAGTATCTGGTCCATGTAAAGATCCCCTGAGCGTTGGCTGTAGTTATAATTTGCCAGCAATTTGAAATTCAATTCCTCTTACACTCCTCACAACATTATTGAGTAGACAGTATTGTTCTTCCCATTTTGTAGATGAGAAAAATGAGGATCAGTGATACAAAACAGCCTGAAGCAAAAGCAACCACAGCCTGAGAATTATTTTATGCATGATCCAAGGTCAATTTAAATACTTACTTTCTTATAACTCGTTAAACTCCAACTGTTACAATGAGAAAAATAAAGAGCAGAGGATTTCAGCAGCTCCTTCAAGGTCATATGGAGTCAAAAGTGGAGCCTGGTGTGATGGCCAGTTTTCTGTGTTAAGGTGGTTAGTAATTCAGTTCAGTTCAGTTCACTTCAGTTGCTCAGTCGTGTCCGACTCTCCGCGACCCCATGAATCACAGCACGCCAGGCCTCCCTGTCCATCACCAACTCCCAGAGTTCACTCAAACTCATGTCCACAGAGTCGGTGATGCCATCCAGCCATCTCATTCTCCGTCGTCCCCTTCTCCTCCCGCCCCCAACCTTTCCCAGCATCAGAGTCTTTTCCAGTGAGTCAACTCGTCGCATGAGATGGCCAAAGTATTGCAGTTTCAGCTTTAGCATCAGTCCTTCCAATGAACACCCAGGATCGATCTCCCTTAGAATGGACTGGTTGGATCTCCTTGCAGTCTAAGGGACTCTCAAGAGTCTTCTCCAACACCACAGTTCAAAAGCATCAATTCTTTGGCGATCAGTTCAAGCTAACACTAATTTAAGTGTGCTTGGGAAGTTCCTTCCTAGATGTGAGTAAAGGCCATCATCAGTTGACTTTAAGTAAGGGAGACTGTCCTAGTCTGGATGGGCCAAATTGCATTAGCTGAAAGTCCCGAAGAGCAAAAATCATAGCCCTCAAGGAAGGAGAAAGTCTACTTAGGGCTACAGCATCAGCTTACACCTGGCAGTGCCAGCCTGCCCTTCCCAGGGGGCCCACCCTGTAATTTTTGGAATTGCCAAGCCAGCCCCCACAATCACATAAGACAATTCCTTACAATGAACCTCCTAATGTGTATCTCCTACTGGTTCTGTTTCTCTAGTTGAAACACTTGGATTAAGACCTTAATCTCTGTATGCAGAGACAGAGTTCAGCTCTGAACTATTACCATCATGGTAACCCTCAAAACTCAGCTTATCTTGGTCAAAGAGGTCTTGGCCTATTAACTTAATTATGAGGGCTTCCCTGGTGGCTCAGTAGTAAAGAATCCACCTGATCCCTGGGTCAGGAAGATCCTCTGCCGAAGAAAATGGCAACCCATTCAAGTATTCTTGCCTGGAAAATTCCATGGACAGTGGAGCCTGGTGAGCTTCAGTCCAGGGGGCTGCAAAGTCAGACACAACTGAGCGCAAACGCTACTACCAGCTGTTAAAACCAGCTTTTCTTGGTCAAAGAGGTCTTGGATTTATCAGAACCCTACTGACTTAATTAAGCAGCTTTAAGGAGACCCACCAGGAATAAATAATACAACCGTTCTTTAAGTGTAGAAATGCTACCTTTCTTGTACTAGTAATAGTCAGTTCAGTTCAGTTCAGTTCAGTCGCTCAGTCGTGTCCGACTCTCCGCGACCCCATGAATCACAGCACACCAGGCCTCCCTGTCAATCACCAACTCCCGGAGTTCACTCAGACTCATGTCCACAGAGTCGGTGATGCCATCCAGCCATCTCATTCTCCGTCGTCCCCTTCTCCTCCCGCCCCCAACCTTTCCAGCATCAGAGTCTTTTCCAGTGAGTCAACTCGTCGCATGAGGTGGCCAAAGTATTGCAGTTTCAGCTTTAGCATCAGTCCTTCCAATTGAACACCCAGGATTGATCTCCTTTAGAATGGACTGGTTGGATCTCCTTGCAGTCCAAGGGACTCGCAAGTGTCTTCTCCAGCACCACAGTTCAAAGGCAATAAATTCTTCGGCAATCAGCTTTCTTCACAGTCCAACTCTCACATCCATACATGACCACGGGAAAAACCATAGCCTTGACTAGACGGACCTTTGTTGGCAAAGTAATGTCTCTGATTTTTAATATACTACCCAGGTTGGTCATAACTTTCCTTCCAAGGAGAGGCGTCTCTTAATTTCATGTCTGTAATCAGCACCTGCAGTGATTTTGGAGCCCCCCAAAAAAAGTCTGACACTGTTTCCACTGTTTTTCCATCTATTTCCCATGAAGTGATGGGACCAGATGCCATGATCTTTGTTTTCTGAATGTTGAGCTTCAAGCCAACCTTTTCACTCTCCTCTTTCACTTTCAAGAGGCTTTTGAGTTCCTCTTCACTTTCTGCCATAAGGGTAGTGTCATCTGCATATCTGAGGTTATTCATATTTCTCCCAGCAATCTTGATTCCAGCTTGTGCTTCTTCCAGCCCAACATTCCTCATGATGTACTCTGCATAGAAGTTAAATAAACAAGGTGACAATATATAGCCTTGACGTACTCCTTTTCCTATTTGGAACCAGTCTGTTGTTCCATGTACAGTTCTGACTGTTGCTTCCTGACCTGCATACAAGTTTCTGTGGAGGCAGGTCAGGTGGTCTGGCATTCCCATCTCTTTCAGAATGTTCACAGTTTACTGTGATCCACACAGTCAAAGGCTTTGGCATAGTCAATGAAGCAGAAATAGATATTTTTCTGGGACTCTCTTGCTTTCTCCATGATCCAGCGGATGTTGGCAATTTGATCTCTGGTGCCTATGCCTTTTCTAAAACCTGCTTGAATATCTGGGAGTTCACAGTTCACATATTGCTGAAGCCTAGCTTGGAGAATTTTGAGCATGACTTTACTAGCGTGTGAGATGAGTGCAATTGTGCGGTAGTTTGAGCATTCTTTGGCATTGCCTTTCTTTGGGATTGGAATGAAGGCTGACCTTTTCCAGTCCTGTGGCCACTGCTGAGTTTTCCAAATTTGCTGGCAGATCGAATGAAGCACTTTCACAGCATCATCTTTCAGGATTTGAAATAGCTCAACTGGAATTCCATCACCACCACTAGCTTTGTTCGTAGTGATGCTTTCTAAGGCCCACTTGACTTCACATTCCAATATGTCTGGCTCTAGGTCAGTGATCACGTTATTGTGACTATCTTGGTCGTGAAGATCTTTTTTGTACAGTTCTTCTGTGTATTCTTGCCACCTCTTCTTAATATCTTCTGCTTCTGTTAGGTCCATACCATTTCTGTCCTTTATCGAGCCTATCTTTGCATGAAATGTTCCCTTGGAATCTCTATTTTTATTGAAGAGATCTCTTGTTTTTCGTATTCTGTTGTTTTCCTCTATTTCTTTGCATTGATCACTGAGGAAGGCTTTCTTATCTCTCCTTGCCATTCTTTGGAACTCTGCATTCAGATGCTTATATCTTTCCTTTTCTCCTTTGCTTTTTGCGTCTCTTCTTTTCACAGCTATTTATTTGTAAGGCCTCCTCAGACAGCCATTTTGCTTGTTTGCATTTCTTTTCCATGGGGATGGTCTTGGTCCCTGTTTCCTGTACAGTGTCACGAACTTCTGTCCAGAGTTCATCAGGCACTCTATCAATCAGATCTAGTCCCTTAAATCTACTTCTCACTTCCACTGTATAATCATAAGGGATTTGATTTAGGTCATATCTGAATGGTCTAGTGGTTTTTCCTACTTTTTTCAATTTAAGTCTGAATTGGCAAGAAGGAGTTCATGATCTGAGCCACAGTCAGCTCCTGGTCTTGTTTTTGCTATCTGTATAGAGCTTCTCCATCTTTGGCTGCAAAGAATATAATCAATCTGATTTCGGTGTTGACCATCCGGTGATGTCCATGTGTAGAGTCTTCTCTTGTGTTGTTGGAAGAGGGTGTTTGCTATGACCAGTGCGTTCTCTTGACAAAACTCTATTAGCCTTTGCCCTGCTACATTCCGTGCTCCAAGGACAAATTTGCCTGTTACTCCAGGTGTTTTTTTGACTTCCTACTTTTGCATTCCAGTCTCCTATAATGAAAAGGACATCTTTTTTGGGTGTTAGTTCTAAAAGGTCTTGTAGGTCTTCATAGAACTGTTCAACTTCAGCTTCTTCAGCGTTACTGGTTGGGGCATAGGCCTGGATTACTGTAATATTGAATGGCTTGCCTTGGAAATGAACAGAGATCATTCTGTCGTTTTTAAGATTGCATCCAAGTACTGCATTTCGGACTCTTTTGTTGACCATAATGGCTACTCCATTTCTTCTAAGGGATTCCTGCCCACAGTAGTAGATATAGTGGTCATGTGAGTTAAATTCACCCATTCATAATAGCAAATTAACATTTACTAAGGAATTACCACCTTCCAGCAAATGATCAAGATCTTTGCAGTCATAATCTTATTTCATGGAGATAGAGAGGTGGGATCCTACTCAATACAAGGACGAATTTTCTAAGCATAAAACCAACCTGGGCTGTTTTAACAGGTGGGAAGCTTTCCATCTGTCAAGGTCTGGAAGCTCAGATTCAAGGCATTTTGCAAGTTAGGGAGGGAATCTGGCATTGAATGGTAGCTAAAGATGACTAACTGTAAGCTCCCTTATTCCAAAAACTCTGTCCTCTGGCCATTGACATACTAAGCTTTCATAACATTATTTTTAAATTGCTAATAAAACTGTCCTCAAAGACTGAGTATGTGCAGCCTTGAATTTCTGGAAAAATTAAGTCAGTGAACCTTATCTCTACTTTTGTGGCCTCCCCCAATAAGGGTGTCTGCAAAGATCCATAAACAGGCACTAAACAAAAATGCAAATTAAATCAGAGTCAGTTCTCAATTATCCATACTGATAGAAGCAATGGACAGATAATCCAAATTAACAATCAGTGGCAAATTTTTTTTACATTTGATTTTTAAATCCTGCACTCTACTGCTCCATGATTAAGAGGTGACTTTTGCTGAAAAAAAAAAAATCCACTGCCTTGGTAGTGGATTTTTATTTTTTTAATGTTTGAATTGAAATATCGTTACAAGGTGCCAATCTCTGCTGTACAGTACAGCAATGTGATTCAGTTATAGACATATAGACATTCTTTTTGTATATCCCTTTCCGTTATGGCTCCTATATAGTTCACTGTGGTATACATTAGGACCTTGTTTTTTATCCATTCTAAATGTAACAGTTTGCATCTACCAACTTCAAACTCCTGGTCCATCCCTCTCCCTCTCCTAGATCTCCCTGGATACCACAAGTCTGTTTTCTATGCCTATGGAGTGAGTGAGTGTCAGTCACTCAGTCGTGTCCGACTCTTTGCGACCCCATGGACTGTAGCCTGCCAGGCTCCTCTGTCCATGGGATTCTCCAGGCAAGAATACTGGAGTGGGTTGCCATTCCCTTCCTCGGGCGATCTTCCTGACCCAGGGATCAAACCTGAGTCTCCCACGTTGCAGGCCAAGTCTCCCACCTTGCTCCTCTATCCATGGGAATCTCTGAGCAAGGATACTGGAGTGGGTTGCCAGTTCCTTCTCCACTATGTCTGAGTCTGTTTCTATTTTGTATATAGGTTCATGTGTGCAGGATTTTAGATTCCACAAGTAAAGGATATCATCTATTTGACTCTCTGACTCACTTAGTGTGATAATCCCTGGTTGCATCCACGTTACTGCCAGTGGCACTATTTCATTCTTTTATGGCTGAGTGTTCTTGCCTGGAGAATCCCAGGGATGGGGGAGCCTGGTGGGCTTCCGTCTATGGGGTCACACAGAGTCGGACAAGACTGACGTGACTTAGCAGCAGCAGCAATATTCCATTGTATGTATCTACCATATCTTCTCTATCCATCCATCTCTCGATGAGCATTTAGGTTGTTTCCACATTTTGGCTATTTTAAAACAGCACTGCTATGACCCAGGGATCTAACCCACATCTCTTATGTCTCCTGCATTGGCAGGCGGGTTCCTTTTTTTTTTCTTAAATGAAGGATAATTGCTTTACAGTATTTTGTGGTATTCTGTCATACATCAACAAGAATCAGTCATGGGTACACCTTCCCTCCTGAAACGCCCTCCATTTCTCCCACCCATACTGCCCTTCTAGATGGTCACAGAGTCCCTAAGTCCCTGAGTCACACAGCAAATTCCCATTGGTTACTCTCTCCATATATGTTACCCTCTCCCCCTGCCCCGCCCCCCATGTCCATAGGTCTGGTCTTTATGTCTGTTTCTCCATTGCAGCCCTGAAAATAATTTCATCAGTACCACCTTTCTACATTCCACATATATGTGTTCAGTTCAGTCGCTCAGTCGTGACTGACTCTTTGCGATGCCATGAATCACAGCACGCCAGGCCTCCCTGTTCATCACCAACTCCTGGAGTTCACCCAAACTCATGTCCATCGAGTCGGTGATGCCATCCAGCCACCTCATTCTCTGTCGTCCCCTTCTCCTCCCGCCCCCAATCCTTCCCAGCATCAGAGTCTTTTCCAGTGAGTCAACTCGTCACATGAGGTGGCCAAAGTATTGGAGTTTCAGGTTCAGCATCAGTCCTTCCAATGAATACCCAGGATTGATCTTCTTTAGAATGGACTGGTTGGATCTCCTTGCAGTCCAAGGGACTCTTCAAGAGTCTTCTCCAGCACCACAGTTCAAAAGCATCAATTCTTCGGCAATCAGCTTTCTTCACAGTCCAACTCTCACATCCATACTTGACCACTGGAAAAACCATCAGTTCAGTTCAGTTGCTCAGTCGTGTCCGACTCTCCACGACCCCATGAATCACAGCACGCCAGGCCTCCCTGTCCATCACCAAATCCCGGAGTTCACTCAAACTCACATCCACAGAGTCAGTGATGCCATCCAGCCATCTTATTCTCGGTCGTCCCCTTCTCCTCCCACCCCCAACCTTTCCCAGCATCAGAGTCTTTTCCAGTGAGTCAACTCGTCGCATGAGATGGCCAAAGTATTGCTGTTTCAGCTTTAGCATCAGTCCTTCCAATGAACACCCAGGATCAATCTCCCTTAGAATGGACTGGTTGGATTTCCTTGCAGTCCAAGGGACTCTCAAGAGTCTTCTCCAACACCACAGTCCAAAAGCATCAATTCTTCGGCGATCAGCTTTCTTCACAGTCCAACTCTCACATCCATACATGACCACGGGAAAAACCATTGCCTTGACTAGACGGACCTTTGTTGGCAAAGTAATGTCTCTGATTTTTAATATATTATCAAGGTTGGTCATAACTTTCCTTCCAAGGAGTAAGCGTCTTTTAATTTCATGGCTGCAATCAGCATCTGCAGTGATTTTGGAGCCCCCAAAAAATAAAGTCTGACACTGTTTCCACTGTTTTTCCATCTATTTCCCATGAAGTGATGGGACCAGATGCCATGATCTTTGTTTTCTGAATGTTGAGCTTCAAGCCAACCTTTTCACTCTCCTCTTTCACTTTCATTAAGAGGCTTTTTAGTTCCTCTTCACTTTCTGCCATAAGGGTAGTGTCATCAGCATATCTGAGATTATTGATATTTCTCCCAGCAATCTTGATTCCAGCCTGTGCTTCTTCTAGCCCAGTGTTTCTCATGATGTACTCTGCATATAAGTTAAATAAGCAAGGTTACAATATACAGTCTTGAGGCACCGCTTTTCCTATTTGGAACCAGTCTGTTGTTCCATGTATAGTTCTGACTGTTGCTTCCTAACCTGCATACAGGTTTCTCAAGAGGCAGGTCAGGTGGTCTGGTATTCCCATCTCTTTCAGAATGTTCCACAGTTTATTGTGATCCACACAGTCAAAGGCTTTGGCATAGTCAATGAAGCAGAAATAGATGTCTTTCTGGAACTCTCTTGCTTTCTCCATGATCCAGCGGATGTTGGCAATTTGATCTCTGGTGCCTCTGCCTTTTCTAAAACCTGCTTGAACATCTGGGAGTTCACGGTTCACATATTGCTGAAGCCTGGCTTGGAGAATTTTGAGCATGACTTTTGGAAAACCATTGCCTTGACTAGAAGGACCTTGGTTGGCAAAGTAATGTCTCTGCTTTTTAATATACTATCTAGGTTGGTCATAACTTTCCTTCCAAGGAGTAAGCATCTTTTAAGTTAGTTTATGATATTTTTCTTTCTCTTTCTGACTTACTTCACTCTGCGTAATAGGTTCTAAGTTCGTTCACTTCAGTAGAACCGACTCAAATGCATTCCTGTTTATGGCTGAGTAGTATTCCAGTCTATATGTGTACCGCAGCTTCTTTATCCATTAGCACCACCTGGGAAGCCCAGTAAATGGATTAGCAAACCTAAATTGCACAGCTTCCTGCTTTGTCAATGATAAGACACCTTACATCCTAAATACAGCTCACACCGAACCTATTCACAGGGGAAGACTTTTCATCTTAGCTTGTCCCTGAAACTTTGCATTTGCTCCCTTGACAGGGTTAGGCTGCAGGACAGTCAGTTTCTAGGTGGTCTGTGCCAGAAGGCTAGAGAGTGAAGGCACAGTGACCTCAGAGGTCTCTTCAAAGAATTCTGAGGAACAGAAGATAAAGTAGGAACTCACTGCATTCATTTCCTGAATGGCACACCATGGCTCAGCAAAGAGGGAAAAAGCTTACCTTCATTTCTGTTTTGTTTCAATAAATAATTAAAACAACATAAACCAGTTGAAGATAGAATGGAATGCTGTGTCCTGGACTAGAAAGTGGAAGGCAGAGATGCTCATCTGAGTGCCAGTAATTACCTGAGACAGTAGGCAAATCACTTGACTTCTCCGTTTCCCAGTTTCTGTATCATAGCAACAGCTACTGCTTGTGGAAAGCTTTCTTACGATGTCTTGGTTACTTTTTAAAGATCACTTTTGCAGTTTAGCTCAACAACCTTATAAGTTAGGTGTGATGAGCAACCCCATTTTACAGATGACAAAACAAAGGCAGAGAAAGTAATGTGTCCAAGGCAAGGTCAGGTAGCGGGGTTGTCAGATCAGATTCCACCCACACTCTTCACCATCATGCTATACGGCTTCTCTGTCAGAAAATGTGAGAGTTAAATTAGGTGTTCTCTCCAGATCCTTTAGCTCTTATAGTCTGTGATTCTACAACAGAGCAAAATATCTACTAAATAAACAATCTGAAAGAGCTAGCCTCAGAGGGGATGTCCATTTCCAGAAATATGTCTCCTTCAACACCCAGATGGAATGCTATCTCCTCCGCCCCCGGGCGCATGGCACAATAGAGCCTCTGCGAGAGGAGCACTGCTGTCAGTCTCAGCTCTGGCTCTCGTCACGCTGCATGCACTACCACTAGCTTGTCCTTCTTACCTATCTGGTTGCTGACTCTTCCAGATCAAGACTGCTCAATGCACGTACATGTTCTTGTCACTTCCTGAGCTGATAGACACTAGGAGCTTTATTCTAGAGGAACAGGAGGGGAAATCCAGAAATGTAAAATGATCCACAGGTGGTGACAACGCGTGTCTTTGGAAGAATCAGAAGTCTGAGGTCTGTTTACTCCGCCTGAGAAATCAAAGACTCCAACTTCAATAAGGACTTGTCCTGCTCTGCCTTTTGCCCCTGCCTGTCCACATGTAGGAGAAGCAGAATGGCTTCTTGGAGAATTCAAGGTTACCACTTGAGTTATTAGTTATGGGAAGCGACTACTACATAAAATATCTAACACACAGATAGAGAAGGGAGGAGGGAGGGAGGGGGGGAGGTAGAAACAATTTACAAATGAACAATGGCCAGACTATATATAAAACTCACCTACAACCTGAAGCAACCTGCCTGGGAACACAACCTTTCTTTACAATGAACAGCCCAGGAAGTCAGCCTGCTACAAGCCAGACTTGCAGGAAGCCTGTTTGCTCTTTCTAGTGACAATCCAAGAAAGTGAAACAATAACTTCTGGAACAATCGGTTTAAACTGGCCAGGACTCAATTAAAACTGACGACTTGATTGCTGATTACATTTTGTCCCCACTTCCAACTTAGGATCCAGCATGAGAAAGCCAAACAGACACCCCAGACCAACTGGGGATGACCACTTCCAGCTTCCCAAGGGCATGATCCTCTAATCAGGGCCGACAGGAAACCTACCTGTTTTCCACTGGAAAGCTTCACACTCCTCTGCTTGCCTTTGAGTCTCTACCAAAACTCAGGTGCCGGCGGCTGATTCCGTTACTAGAGCAGGTTTTGAATCAACATCCTTTGCTTTTCTCATTTGGCTGATACATAGCGATACTGGGTTGGCCGAAGAGGCCTGGCGTGCTGTGATTCATGGGGTCACAAAGAGTCGGACACGACTGAGCGACTGAACTGAACTGAACTGAATAATAAATGATGGAAAAACCTGAATCAATTTTTGGGCTGACCATACATAGATATACGCTGGTGGTTTAGTCACTAGGTTGTGGCCAACTTTTGGCAACTCCATGGACTGTAGCCCACAGGTTCCTTTGTCCTTGGGACCTTTCCAGGCAGGAATACTGGAGAGGGTTGACATTTCCTTCTCTAGGGGATCTTCCCCGCCCAGGGATTGAACCTGGGTCTCCTGCATTGCAGGTGGATTCTTTACCAACTGAGTCACCAGGAAAGCCCATATATATACATATATGTAAACACACACATATATCTGTATACACATAATTTTATCCATATATATATATATATGGGTATGTATCTCACATAACCAATGAACTGTTTGTCTAATATTTTTCTTTAAATACATTCTCTAGAAAACTTTAATTTTTTTAAAGTGAACTTTCACACTTCTGTCTTAAACAGTGATAAACTAGTAATTTTCTAATCAGTACTAAATGGTTGTTAAGTTACATCTCTTCATTCAGTTACCACCTGAAAACATGTCACATACTGCCAATTATTTAATGTATGTAGCTTAGTTGAGTAAACGCTGAGCTCAGGGGTAAAAAGTCTTGTGTTTGAACTCAGTTCTAACACTCACCTGCTCTGTGACCTAGGACAAGTGATCTAACCTCTCTGAGTCTTGGGTTCTCACCCGGTGAATTCCTACAATTCCAAACTAGTAGGGTGATGGTGAAGATGACATTCCATGGTACCTATGAGGACACCAGGCAAAAGCTAATGCTCACCGAATACATGTATATTCTAACAAATACAAAATAACTGGAAGTTATGAAAAAGAACTGCAGCATCAGAATGAAGTTCCTTGAATTTGTTCAAATCCAAATTAGTATGTGGAGTCCACCATTGGTCAACTACACAGCAGCCAGGAAATGTTCACTTAAATGAAGGAAAATGCTGATAATGAAAAGCTATTTAAACCACATCAGAGGAATCACAGGTTTTATGTACAAGCAAGGCTCTAAGGAGAAGGAGGACCAGCCTGAGGGTCATTTACAACCAAACCATCATTACTGGCAACAGGTGTTCAATGCCTATTTAAGGTGCCTTTGAATGTCGGTTAGAATTAAAGCAAATAAAGAAAAAATATTCATCAGATGACAAAACAGCCCTAAATCCATCCTTGGACATTTTCCAGAAAAGACTGGATCTCTTTCAAAAGCCTTAAATAGCCCCTAACAGTAAGAAATCTGGAACACGGAAATTGCGTACATATATTATAGGTGTACACATGTTTTCTAACAATGTTCACGATAATGTGGGTCAGCTTGCTTTAGAAAAATAGCATAATTATGGTAGTTTCTGTGTGCTCAGTTGCTCCGTTGTGTCCAAATCTTTGCAACCCCATGGATTATCGCTCACCAGGCTCCTCTCTCCATGGAATTCTCCAGGCAAGAATACTGGAGTGGATAGCCATGCCCCTCTCCAGGGGATCTTCCCGGCCCAGGGATCAAACCTGTGTCTCTTGTGTCTCCTGCATCGGCAGGCAGCTTCTTTCCCATTGCGCCTGTGGTAGTTTGCTGGTACATTATTTCGTAAGTAACTGCACAGATTGATGAATCAACCGAAATGCATTTATACAATGGGCAAGGCTGCTCAGTTTTCTCTTAGGGGAACATAGAAGCAGAACTACGAAGACAGATGCTCCCAGGGACACGGATTCCTAATTCATTGCCTCAAAGAAGACCGCCAGGCCACCAGAAATTGGAACAGAAAGGGTGGTGCTGTAGACAGTGCCCCCAGGGGAGGAAGAGCAGAAGTTCTATTCTGCAGAGAGAAAGAAACTGCCTTGGCAATTTCCAAAGCAAGAAGCTGGTGTACCCGGGTCATACAGAAAGAGAGCCAGGCCAGAGGCTGTCTCGGCTCATGGAGCCCGCGTGCAGGTCGGCGTGCGCTCCACATCCCTCTCCATGAATGTGGACCACCAGGACGTGGGAAAGCAGGCACGGGTGGCTCAGGACCCCTCTGCCCCAGGCACTCCTCACCAATATTCTCAATTCTTCTTCAAACACAAGAGATACCTTTCTGCTTCTAAAGAAGAGACACCTGCACACCATCTCGTGAAATACCTGTTTCGCCCTACCAGTAGCCAGGATCTCTTATGTTTCCTGCAGGCTAATTTTCTATGCAGCAGTGCAGGTGTCATTTCTCAAATGTCTTCCTGCACGAAGCTGCTGTCTCCACCACCAAGTTTTCTCTGGCTTTCCCATTCAAACAAAGTTGATAGCTTATTCCTTCCCACCCACCCCACCCCAATATTTTGCCAAGCTTCTTTTCTTTCTCTCCCCCCTTAGCTCATCTTTCCCCCCTTTTCATTAAACACCTTCATCCTCATGTGCAGAAGTAAGCAATAAACATGACTTTCAGCCCTCCATAGAGGGTTTGATTCCCCCAGGGGAAATCTTCGCTCTTTCTCCAGTGGGATTTCATAAGACAGGTATTTTCTGTCAGTGGCCCCTTCTATGGCCGGGATTATTTAGAAGTAAACCTTCCTGAGCTCCCATGTCATGTTCTTCTCCGTAAAATTTGGTCTAGGTAATAATAATAATAATAATCGTGGGGGCTTCTTCTCACATTAACATTCTCTTATTATATGCTCATCCAGTTTACTAAATAGGATTTGCTTCCACTTTGAAAAGCAAAACAAAGAAGTAAAAAATGAAGGTGCACCCTCACTGGGGAAATTAGGGTGTTTCACATTGAGAAGAGAGGCACGCGTGTGTGCTCTGTGCTGAGTCGCTCCTTGCAACTCCACTGACTGAAGCCCGCCAGGCTTCTCTGTCCATGGGCGAGAGTACTGGAGTGGGTTGCCATGCCCTCCTCCAGGGCATCTTCCTGACCCAGGGATCGAGCCTGAATTAAAGAGTTCAGGATCGTGTCAGACAGAGCATGAATATCAACACCAAGTAGGATTAAGTTCTCAAAACCTAGTAAGGTAAGAAGGGAAAAAAGCGTTATGAACACCTTCAAGTCAGTCAAATATATATATATATATAATTAAAAGTCTATACACAGACTGTATATACATTGACAGCATAATCAGTAATCAAGGATGTATTTTCAATGTGTCATTGTCACATAGCACGATAACTAATATAATGTGCCTATCCCTCGTAGTGATGTAATTTCTAGCTAGCACAACATGAAAATACCCCAGTACATCAGTCTCCAAGGGATACCACTGGAATGGCCTCCTTTGGAGGGCCACTGGTCACATGATCACTGGCATCCCTGTATCCCTCAACAGGTATAGTCAAAGCTTTGGGCAAGATGAGAGCACAATAAATATTTGCTAAATGGCTAAAGGAGAGACCATGATGATCTCACAGGACAAGTCTGGGAGAGAAGGAAGAATTCTCAAAGGAGGCTCTGCAGGACTTTCTGCCTTAGCAGAGTGCATGCAAATAAAGCACTAAACTCCACCAAGAAATTAAAGCCACGTTAAAAAAAATTAAATGAGATCCATTTTTTATTGGAAAGACTTGCACTTAGATCTATGGCCTGTTAATGCGTGAAAGCTGGTCATCAGTAGTCAGATCCTAAATATACAGAAAATTCCTTGAATTACACAGAAAAGGCAAAAGTCGTCCCCTCACTGAAAATTCAAGCATTTTTCTCTTCGTACTATATTTCAGATGATTTCGGCTTTCAAAGCAACTTCATCTTTCACGTTAAGAACACAAACACAAACTCTCTAGCCCTCTCTGCTCATGCTGTGAATTCTGTTTCTCATGTTAAAAGAGGTTTTATAAGTCCAGCCTTGATTTATCTCCTCATTTATTATAAGCCTACATTGTTTAAAGGTAACACGTATGTGAGGATCGGCCAAGGTAACAGAGCTGGGTTACATGGAATTCAGTCCACAATTCAAGTTGAAAACTTACCATTTTCTCTTTGAATGGCAACTGAAAGAAGAAAATACAAAACCACCAGCTCAGTTAGGGAGCAGGAAGGGGAGGAGGGGAATTAGCAAATCTCTGAAAAATAAAGCCGCATAATCTGCTATATTTCAGGCTGCCTTTATCCTCCAAATCCCCCATCTTTGTTTAAGCTACAAACGGACTCTATAAAAATCAGCTCACTGGCCTCCCCTATTATACACCTCCCTGCACAAATCAAATGAAGCTTTGGCTGAAAAGCTGATAAAAAAAAAAAAAATACACTACCACTGACATGTGAGCAAGCTGATGTATTTAAAAAGTGGTTATCATTTCTAATTCTTCCTCTTCCCTGCAGGGACTAGATCATCCTTCTAAGGTGCACACACAACTCGGGCACGGAGCACACTCTGCCTCTGCATTTGTTTTCAACAGGGATTTTCTCAGATCACCACTGCACAAAGTGTTTCATCATTAGCATCGATTTTTAACACCTTGGGAGGAAAGCCAACAGTGGTTAGTGTAACTGTTTAATACCAGGGCATAACCAAGACTATCTTCTAATATTTGCTCTCATGATCGAGTTTTTTCCTGGAGAAACAAATTCCTCTTGGGCTGAAAACCACGCTGGCAAGGTATCATCCAAATACTTGAGGGTCTAGGCTGTTTTATTTATTTTTTATTTATTTATTTTTTGCTCTTTATAGTGAATTCTCATTTCTGAACAGCAACATTGGAATGTAACAGATCCTTCTTGGCTTTTTTTTTTTTGGTCCTGGCTTTTCCCCTGATTGCTGGCAAATTGAGCAGGGGGTGGGGGGTTGGAGGGTGGGAGATCCTAAGATATTCAGCGTCTGTCTCTTTTGTAGATCTGCTCTAAATCCGGGACCCCTACCCAACTCTCAGTGCCTGCTTCACACAGCACCATAGTGTCAGAAATCTCTGCTTCATGGTCATTACCACGGTTACAAGTGTAGAGTGTCTAATCTTTGCTCCGTAACACTGAATTCCATGAAAGCAGAGACTCTTAATCATCTTTGAATACTCTGTGCCCAGCCTCATGAGCTGGGTGTGAGAAAGACTCAATAACTGTATCACTTACCCCATTATAGATTTTTTCATAATAATGCTAGCTAATATTGACAGAGTATGTACACTCCAAACCAAGCACTTTACATACATTAATCCCACTTACTCTTCTCTCCAACTCCGTAAAGCAGTGACTAACATCATCTCGTTTTTCAGATGGAGGCTTAGAGAGGCTAAGTCATTTGCCCAGATACGAAAGCATGGGATAGAGTCAGCATTTAAATTCACACAAGTTGCCTTCAGAGCCCCAGGGCTGACCCCCTAGACTCCCACCTTGGGCCAAGAAATCCTCAGGATAAGAGGTCAAGTCTCCGTTTCAGGGTAAATGGCACTGAAACCTTGGCACCAGGTACTGAGCTCTTCGTTCTGAGACGTCCTTCAGGCACACAACTACCCTGTTCATGAAGAACTGTCAGTGTCCTAATCCCCTCTGATCGTCAGGAATACGGCAACTGGGAGTTCAAGTGAGTCCTCTGGGTTAGCAGGGAATGTCAGAACCCAAGCTTAAAGTCCTGTCTGTTGGGCGGAGTTTTCCCAGTGCTCCCCCAGGGGAGCTGGAATTGGAGGGTGGGAGGGAAATTAGGGAGGAGACAAAAACAGGAGCTGCTCTTGGTCATCAAAAGGAATCGGACAGGGAGGGAAATGACAGAAGTTCAGTTCAGTTCAGTTCAGTTCAGTTGCTCAGTCGTGTCCGACTCTCCGCGACCCCATGAATCACAGCACGCCAGGCCTCCCTGTCCATCACCAACTCCCAGAGTTCACTCAAACTCATGTCCACAGAGTCAGTGATGCCATCCAGCCTTCTCATTTTCTGTCGTCCCCTTCTCCTCCAGCCCCCAACTTTTCCTAGCATCAGAGTCTTTTCCAGTGAGTCAATGAGGTGGCCAAAGTATTGCAGTTTCAGCTTTAGCATCAGTCCTTCCAATGAACACCCAGGATTGATCTCCTCTAGAACGGACTGGTTGGATCTCCTTGCAGTCCAAGGGACTCTCAAGAGTCTTCTCCAACACCACAGTTCAAAAGCATCAATTCTTTGGCGATCAGCTTTCTTCACAGTCCAACTCTCACATCCATACATGACCACGGGAAAAACCATAGCCTTGACTAGACGGACCTTTGTTGTAGAGGGAGTCAAAGAACTGCTGCAGGGTTCACAGGTGGGACTCAGGCAGGCATTTGTTGAACCAGAATGGAATGGAATGGAATAGAGTGGATTAGGTGGAAGAGAATGGGTGGAGGTAGAATGAGATGGAACAGACTGGTTTGAAACGGACTAAAACACATGATCAACTTTGCACTTGGCACATCTGTGGGTGTGTGCAGTTGCTCGGTTGTGTCCGACTCCTGCAGCCCCATGGGCTGTAGCCCAACAGGCTCCTCTGTCCATGGGATTTTCCAGGCAAGAATGCTGGAGTGGGTCATCATTTCCTCCTCCAGAGATCTTCCTGACCCAAGGATTGAACCTGTGTCTCCCACATCCCCTGCATTGGCAGACAGATTCTTTACCACTGAGCCACCTGAGAAACCCTTGACACATAGGTTTACTCATTGCTGTGAACTGAATTGTGTCCCCCAAAATTCATATGTGGAAGCCCTAACCAGGGCTTCATCACCCTTCATGTGATATTTGAAGACCTTTAGGAGATAATTAGGCTTAGAAGAGATCAAGAGGGTGGGGCCCTCATAACAGGATTAGTGCCCTTATTAGAAGAGGCATTAGAAAATTTGCATGCCCTTTCTCCCCTGCTGTGTGTATGCAAAGAAGAGGTCATGTGACCATGAGGCAAGATGGTAGCCAGGAAGAGAGCTCAGAAATCAGAAGTCAGGAATCAGATTGGTTAGAACTTTGATCCTGAACTTGCTAGCCTCTAGAACATTCATTTCTATTGTTGAAGGCACCCAGGCTGTAGAATTGGGTTGGCCAAAAACATCATTTGGACTTTTCCATAAGACAGCACAGTAAAACCCCAAAGAAAATCTTGGCCAACATGGTATTTCATTGTGTCACGCCAAGTGGACCAAAACACTCACATTTCCCTAAAAGTCTGTGATCCTCCTCAGCCTGCTTCCGTTTCCAAATCCCACATCCTGGCCTCGGCTGTCTCCAGCTTGTAACATTTGCTGAGAACGTTTCTTTTGCCCACTGGGCCTGCGTGCTTCCCTTCTAAAGCAGGCAGTCTCAGGAAAGCAAACCAATACAAGAGGGAAGGGGTATGTGCATATTTATAGCTGAATCAGGTTATTTTACAGCAGAAGTGAAGGCAACATCATAAAGCAATTATCCTCCGACTAAAAAATAAAGTTAGAAAAATACAAATCCAAAGCTTTCTGAGGAAAGTTCAAACTCCTTTTTCAAAACTCACATGATGTAAGAGACAGAGGGAACCCCTGTGTTTTCACTCTGTGAAAACCTAGAAGAGTGGAGTGAGGAAGAAGGGGGGGGGGGCTCCGAGGGAGGGGCATATGTATACCCGTGGTCGATTCCCGTTGATGTATGGCAAAAACCATCACAATACTCTTAAGTAATTATCCTCTAATTAAAAAAAAAAAAAAACTCACATGGGTGGCCTTTCAAGCCATGGGTGGGATCTGCAGGATGTTCTAACAGGAATTCAGAGGCCTTGCCTTGAAAGGTAGATCTTATTCTTCAAAGCAATTTAGTCTGAAATATTCAGCCTACCCAGTGGTGCAGTGGTAAAGAATCTGCCTGCCAATACTGGAGCCAAAGGGAGACACAGGTTTGATCCCTGGGTTGGGAAGATCCCCTGGAGGGGGAAATGGCAACCCAGTCTAATATTCTTGCCTGGAGAAGTCCATGGACAGAGGAACCTGGTGGGTTATAGTCCAAGGGGTTGCAAAGAGTCAGACACCATAGAGCAAGCACACATGGATTTAGGCTATCAACCTTGAGTTGCTCAGATTCTCTCTCTCATTATGGATTTGAACCTGCTGCACAGAGAAAAAAAAATCTCCTTCCACAAAGAATGTTGTTTTGGGACACCCGGATTTACAATTGTCACCTCCCAGCCATGCCTTTTCAAAGGATCCAGACTTGGCTGGAGCCTTTTTACATAAATGCAAATACAATTATTACTTATGCATTTCAATACATCCCTAAAGGGTAAAGGACAATACCACAGCACTCACAATAACAATACCTCCCTTTTCCTGCCCTGCGGAGCTCCAAATGTTACTTCATTAGTGTGGATTTGATCACAATGCTCTTTGCCACCATGCTGTATAATATATAATTATTAACCTACATCAAGCAAATCGGAGTGACTCAATATACTGTTTTCCTACTAAATCTGGTCCTGCATTAATAACCTTAATTATTGTGCACGGACAGGACAGGATTTGTAGAGTACAGAAGCCTGAAACTGCTGTGGCAAAGTCATTACCATCTGTGGCTACAGTTCTATACAGAAGTCAAAATGGAAAATGTGAGAAACTGCCTAACACAAGAGTTGTATTTTGACAGGAGAAGACTGGGAGGATGCTTTCTCATCTGTCTGGATGAACAAATGTATACATCTGAAGAATCAGCTGTTAGGGACCAGAATGGAGCCGGGGCGGGGTCGGGGGGCGCAGATAGGAATAAGGGATGCATTTTTCTCTGAAAAGGGGTTTGTCAACAAAGCAAAACCAATGTAAGTTAAAAATGAACACTCTGCCCTTGGAAAACCAAATTATGCAAATCCATCCACTTTTACCTAGCTCCTGATTCTCTGCACTGGCGAACTTTTCAGTATGGGGACAAAGGCACAGGGGGACGTTTGTAAATCCTCTGGGTTAGGTGCTGAGGTTACAGAAAATCACAGTCAAGGAAACTAGCCTTGATTGGAACCAGATACACCAGATTTTTAAAAAACCATTGGAACAAAAAAGGTAAAACTGTTAAGTAGGACAAGCATCAAACTCAAGGCCCTGCTTAGTGCAGCATTCAGATGCAATGTAGCAGCACAACAACAGCGAAAAATGGTCCAAAATCAAATGAATTTACCTGGAGGAATGTACATATTTTCTACGTTTAATATTAATGCTGGACTCCCCTGGTCGCTCAGTGGTTAAAAAAAAAAAATCCACCTGCGATGCAGGAGACACAGGTTGATCCCTGGGTTGTGAAGATCCCCTGGAGAAGGAAATGACAACCCACTCCAGTAATTTTTACCTGAGTAACTTCTTGCACAGAGGAGCCTGATGGGCTACAGTCCACGGGGTTGCAAAAGAGTCAGACAGGACTTAGTGACTAAACAACAAGAACAATAATAAAGTCAGACAGGGATAAAGAGGGGTGTGATCTAGTCCCTCATGATTATCGGGTGCCCTGGAGTGGCATAAATTTTAAACCTGGGGCAGATGACGTGAGAGCGTAATTCAAATGAACCTAAACAAATATCCAATTACTGTACAGGAAAAGTTGGCGTCTGATTCTTGAGCCTTTCTGGAAGTTCTTGACAAACACAGGATGCACGAATGCCATCTAGGAATTGGCCTTGGAGTGGGGAATCTGGCTGTTGACAGACCAAGCAATGGCACTGAATTATAAAACCAAACACTGACACCTCGGGGTTTACTACATCTGCCTCAAAGGGAGGTTTTGGGATATAATGGAATAATAGACGAGAAAGCCGTGTGAGATAGCAGCACTGAGTAAAAATTGTTTGTGTGGAGCCAGTGAACCCAGAACCTGCCCGTTTTCCAGAGATCCACTCTTAGGACAAGCGTGACCTTGTGGCATGGCAGACTCGCAGAAATACCATGTCCCGATGCAACGTTCATGCTGTCTTATCTATTGCACACAGACCACCCTAGTCATCAAGGCAGTAATAACTGCATTTTGAAGTTGCCTAATCATGTTTACTCTTCACACTCTCATCACATATTGGCTTATTTTTTTAAAGAATATTGTTATTAGTGGTAACAGATAAAATGAAATCTCCATGTCTGGGCAAGATGAAGCTGCAGAAGACAATTTGTTATGTTACAGAGGCAGCCTGGCACAGGGAGAGGAGAACAGAATTGGATTCAGGAGAAACAACCTGAGTTGAAATGTTGACTCGGCCTTTGTTTTCTCATCTGATAAATGAGACTAATGATACTGACCTTTACAGAGTTGTTGGGTGGATTACAGAGATGAGATGCTTTATGTGATACTGTAACCAAGTTTGTGGCCCAGAGGTTCTCCTTAAATGGCTGTAATGATGATGACGATGACTAATAAAAGCGGTTCGTTAGGTCAGATCTTTGAAGCAAGATGTCCGAAAACACACACGGGTAATGCACCCAACTACAGTATATTCAATCAGGCTGATTAAGTCAATTAAGGAGTGAGTGAGCAAACAGAGGAATGAATACAAGGAAGACGATGATTTAAGGAATCTAGCGACACTGTTCATCACTAAACAACTCAGGCACTGAACCCCTGGTCCCGAAAAACAGTGCCTGGTACTCAGAATTCGTCGGAGGGAGTTAAATGAAACATTTAAAAATATTCCCCAAAGGAATTTGCTGTATGTCTCCGGGAACTCAAACTGGGGCTCTGTGTCAAACTACAGGAATAGGATGGGGTTGGAAGTGGGAGGTGGGAGGGAGGTTTAAGAGGGAGGGGCATATGTGTATCTATGGCTGATTCATGTTAATGTGTGGCAGAAACCAATATACTATTGTAAAGCAATTATCCTTCAATTAAAAACAAAGAAATTAAAAAATATTCCCCAATGGGCAACTATACTCCAATAAAAATTAATTAAAAACAATAAAATTATTAACATTAAAAAATAAAAACAAAAAACATATCCCAATGAACAATTGTTACACTGAGGAGCACCCTTTCATGGCCATTTGCCCTCACCCCCTCCTACATGGGCTTCCCTGGTGGCTCAGCTGGTAAAGAATCCACCTGCAACGCGGGAGACCTGGGTTCCATTCCTGGGTTGGGAAGATCCCCTGGAGAAGGGAATGGCTACTCACTCCAGTATTCTGGCCTGGAGAACTCCGTGGACTGTGTAGTCCAGAGGTCGCAAAAAGTTGGCCATGAATAAGTGACTTTCACTTTCCACACTGTGTGTGGAAGTACTGATCCACAGGCAGCCCTTGCCTAACCACCCACCTTACTTCTGTCTGTCATCAGGGGTCTTTCCTCTGGTATTGCCCACCCTGTGCGATGCACCCTCTTCTCAGTTTGCACCAAAGATGAGGAAGAGCTGGTTGCTCTTTATAAGGACTTAGCCATGCAGTGAGCTGATCTCATATGGGTACAAAAGAATGAGATGAGTCATCATTTCCCCAATTTAAGGGCTGGTCAGGTACCCGGTTTGTTTTGATTCACGTGAAGGCTTTAGCCGCAGTCAATGAAGCAAAAGTAGATGTTTTTATGGAATTCTCTTGCTTTCTCTATGATCCAGCGAACGTCGGCAATTTGGTCTCTGGTTCCTCTGCTGTTTCTAAACCTGGCTTGTACATCTGGAAGTTCTCAGTTCACATACTGCTGAAGCCTAGCTTAAAGGATTGGTGATGGGAGGCTTGGCGTGCTACAGTCCATGGGGTCGCAAAGAATCGGATACGACTGAGCAATTGAACTGAACTGAACTGAAGACCTGCGAAGAGCTGATTCATCACAAAAGACGCTGATCTGGTAAAGATTGAAGGCAAAAGGAGAAGGGGACAGCAGAGAATGACTCTGTATCAGTGACTCAATGGGCATGAGTCTGAGTAAACTCCGGGAGATGGTGAAGGACAGGGAAGCCTGGCGTGCTACAGTCCAAGGGGTTGCAAAGAGTCAGATGGAACTTAGCAACCGGACGACCACAACAGCAGGTACCGGGGGACAGCAAACAATGACGCGGCTACAGTCATGCCTGGCCCTGTGCTCCAGGCCATTCCTCTCTGCTCTGACGTGGTGGAAGGCGGGGGGTGGAGCTAAACAGTCCTGGAGGACCTGTGGGAAGACAGTCTCAAACTAACTCCCCAGATGAAGCGGCTGCTGTCCCCCACCCCCGGGGGCCAGACACAGGGAGCCACCCCACCCCTCTACCTTCCTTCCCTCCTTATAGAGATGGGCGTCCAGGGAGCTGGACCTAGGCAGGTGCAGGCAAGGGGCAAGAGACCCCACAGGGGGAGGCCAGCTCCTGCCTCCAGCTTCTCCCTCCCACCAGGCACCCTGAACCTCAGCTCTGGGCGGGAGGGATCCCCACAACCCACCCGCCCTCTCTGGGCTCAGGCCCGCACACCTGTCACATGCATTGTTCTGGAACATTCCAACCTTCTCAGAGGACTTCACAGATCAAAGGCAATCAAATAAAATCCTTCCAGATGGAAAAGTTAATACTCCCCACACAGTATTCCTGAGTCTGTCCACACAGAAAGCCAGAGTCCCACTTTGACATCGTCTATTTGCCTATATTTTTTAAAGGCTCTCTCCACCGTCAGCTTTGATTGGAGGTTTGTATCTATACCTGATCTTATGTACTATTTCTGGAGCACTTTGAATTGAATAAATAGGGCACTGAACAGGAGGGGATGTTAATAATTTTAGTAGAAAATAAAAAGAAACACACTGAACTAAGTATAAGGGGACCTGGGCAAAACACAGAATCTTCCTGAAGGAAAGATTCCAACTGTGCAAGTTTCGGAATTTAATCTACACTTTACTCTGAAGTTCTGAAACGCTGACAGTGTGTTCTTCAGTTATTATTTTTTTTCTTTTAAAGAAAACAAAACCAGCCAATCAACTAACAAACAAACCCCCAAAGCTCTAGAATTTGCCTCCTTTTGTCTTTAGGAAGTAATATAAAATAGGTCAGAAACTCACATCAACAAAGACCTCTACACAAAAATATTTGCTGTCAAATATTTAAATTAAAAAAAAAAAAAACCCGAACCAAAAATTGTTGGGTGTTTGCCATGAGATCTTAGTTTTGATTTAATCCCTTAAAACTGGAATAACAAAAAATATTTGTTAACCGATTTATGCATGCATGGGTGCTAATTTGCTTCAGTCTTGACCGACCCGACTCTTTCCAACCCCATGGACTGTCCCTGACCAGGGTCCTCTGTCCATGGGATTCTCCAGCCAAGAATACTGGAGTGGGTTGTACACCCTCCTCCAAGGGATCTTCCTGACCTGGGGATGAAACCCACATCTCTGCCTCTTATGTCTCCTGAACTGGCAGGCAGGTTCTTTACCACTAGTGCCACCTGGGAAGTCCCAACCAATTTATGCTTGGAGTCAATTTTAAATATAAACATTGGCAATATAGATATTTTTATAAGAGTAAATGTAGAAATTAAACTGTAATTTTTGCAATAATAACTAGCACATCTAGCAGTGCAGGAACATTGACTTCCTGATCTGTTACTGATAGGAGTGTAAACTGATACCAATTTTAAGGATCAAAATTTGGCCAAATCTATTAAAAGTTTTTAAATATAAAAATATTTTTAAAAGTCTATATTACTTCTATCCAGCAATTTTTCTTTTGTGAATAAATTCCAAGGGGAAAAATATCTAGGTTTATTCACAAAGGTTTAGTGACAAGATGTTTGGTAAGACACAGAGAAAACAATACAAAAAAATTAAAACATACTAAATAGTCAATAACAGAACACCAGTTAATCATATGAAACTCATATATAAAACAGAATATTACACAGGCATTAAAGGGGATATCATAAAAGAAAATTTTTGTTAAAAAGATGCTGATTGTTTAACAAAAACAATCAGCTGTCTTTCCCTTGGCTGTCTTGCCAAGGGAAAGACAGTTTACAAAAAGTCCATGCCCTTGCCATTCCAATTTTGCAAAGAAAAAACATTTGAACATAGATGACAAAGATTGGAAACATAAACTAAATATTAAGTGATTTGTCTCTGAGTTATGATAATTTCTTTTCTTTTCTTTCTTTTTTCTTCTTTTTCCCTTTCTGTATGTCAGAATTATCATCAATAAGCATATATTGCTTCTGGTTATTTTTTGAACCATTTATATTATCCAGGAAAGGATTTTAGAGTCAGGATTTATCTCTTACCATGATTCAATAATGCTTATAGACAGCTAGCTCCTGTAGCCATTTAAATGAGTTTATTTCTATCCCAGCTCGCATTCAGTTTAATAGTTAAGATTAGTTATTAACATATATACACTTGTTTTTGTTCAGTTAGCCAAGTCATTTTTGAATCTGCGTTCCCATGGACTGTAACCTGCCAGGCTCCTCTGTACAAGGGGTTCTCCAAGCAAGGATACTGGAGTGGGTTGCCATTCCCTTTTCCAGGTGATCTTCCCAGACCAGGGATCAAATACATGTCTCCTGCATTGACAGGAAGATTCTTTACCACTGAGCTACCGCGGAAACCCCAAATATACACTACTATATATAAAATAACTAACTAATGAGTGTTGAGGTCCATGGGGTCGCAAAGAGTTGGACACGACTGAGCGACTGAACTGAACTGAACTCAACTGAATGAGAACTAACTGCATAGCACATCTGCTGTGACCTAAATGGGAAGGAAATCCAAAAAACAGAGGATATATGTGCACACACATACAGGGCTTCCCAGGTGGCGCTGAAGAACCTGCCAATGCAGGAGACAGAAGAGACAGTGTCTCAATCCCTGGGTCGGGAAGATCCCCTGGAGGAGGGAATGGCGACCCACTGCAGTATTCTTGCCTGGGAAAGCCCATGGACAGAGGAGCCTGGAGGGCTGTAGCGGTGGGCTGCAAAGAGTTAGACGTGACTGAAGCAATTTAGCATGCACAAACACACATAACTAACTCGCCTTGCTGTACACCAGAAACAGAACATTATAAATCAGTTACACTCCAGTTAAAAAGAACGATTGGTCATTAAGCTCAGAGGTCTAGAGTGAGGATTTGGGGCTCCCTCTAGAATATCCTACCCATGGTATTAATGGTCTGATGTGGCAAATTGTTTGGAAAGAACCTACAAATGGGACCTGTCACTCAGAAGGCATATCAGGGAAAACGAAGATTAGGGATTTCATGAGCTCCATCGCTGGATACACCCCTGCCCCTCACCTAGCTTCTCACCCCCAAAAGGAAAGGCTCAATTGTCACCATCCTCAGACCAATGTAAGGACAGTGCTGTCGTACTGCTAGAAACAAAGAAGAGGAAGAAGATAGAGTGGAGGGGCAGGCGAGGGGGCGGCGCTTAATGCTGAAACAGGCAAGAAGCATCGAACACAGGAAATGATTTTTCTTCAGTCATCATATGACACGTTGCCCTAGACTAGAAGCTCTCAGGCAGACTTTATGACTTCTGATATATTTTCCTGCAGGACATGAAATTAATTTGCACGTTGCTGCACAAACCCACACTTCCTTGTATCAAATGGAAAGGCACTTTTGTTTTCAGCAACTATCAATGAAAACTTTGTAAGGCTACCGGTGTCCTCAGAGAAAACCGAAAATCTGGCTCGTATGTATTAAGTACAAGGAGACGCAGAACATTTGGCAAATTAATGAACAAATGTTAGGAGTGTTAAGTGTAGAACGAATGAATATGTGAAGAGATGAAGCTAACATTTGTGGTCCCATATTGAATAAATTCTTATCATGGATTGTTTACTCATAGGATATGCAAATCTTCTCCATGCAGGCTAGGACAGTTCTAGTAATTTGGGGTTCTTTGATGACGGGGAGTAACTACATATTCTGGATCCAATTCTTCTAAACCGGAAAATCCTTATCACTTGGGGCATGCGTCCCCAAAATTTTGTGATAGAAGAAATTAAAAGTTAATTTTTAAAAGGAGAGAGAAAGATAAAGAGATAGATAGACTGAAAGAGACAGACTGCCTTCCAATTTTCCCAAATGAAATTTTCCTATGGGGTCTCTTTAATTAAACCAATCTAAGGGACCACCAAAGTGATCATCCTTTAGAATGTTGACTTTTGCCCACTCTATCAGTTTCTGAAACTCCTTTGAGGATAAAAATATTTTAAATTTTCTATCACAAGTCATTTTTTTGAAGAAGTTTTTTTCAACAAGTGCAGAGCAGAAATGAAAGGGGAAGTTGTTATTGTTTTAAAATACACTAAAGCATAGCACTGTTCGTAACAGGGAAGATATGGAAGATGCCAACGTGCCCACCAGTGATGAACAGATGAAGAACGTGTAGTGTATATATACATGCATACATACATGTATAGACTTCCCTCGTGGTTCAGATGGCAAAGAATCTGCAGGAGGTCTGGGCTCAATCCCTGGGTTGGCAAGATCTCCTGAAGAAAGGAATGGATACCTACTCCAGTATTATTCTTGTCTGGAGAACTCTATGGACAGAGGAACCTGGCGGGCTACAGTCCACGGAGTTACAGAAAGCTGGACACGGCTGAGCAACTAACACTTTCACAAGAATATTACTCAGCCACAGAAAAGGAAATCTTACCGTTGGCTAAACCATGGATGAACATAGAGGGCATTATGGTAAGTGGGAGAAAGTGAAGAAGAACTAAAAAGCCTCTTGATGAAAGTGAAAGAGGAGAGTGAAAAGGTTGGCTTAAAGCTCGACATTCAGAAAACTAAGATCATGGCATCCGGTCCCATCACTTCATGGCAAATAGATGGGGAAACAGTGGAAACAGTGTCAGACTTTATTTTTGGGGGCTCCAAAATCACTAAAGATGCTGACTGCAGCCATGAAATTAAAAGATGCTTACTCCTTGGAAGGAAAATTATGACCAACCTTGATAATATATTAAAAAGCAGAGACATTACTTTGCCAACAAAGGTCCATCTAGTCAAGGCTATGGTTTTTCCCGTGGTCATGTATGGATGTGAGAGTTGGACTATGAAGAAAGCTGAGCACCGAAGAATTGATGCTTTTGAACTGTGCGGTGTGTGGTGCTGGAGAAGACTCTTGAGAGTCCCTTGGACTGCAAGGAGATCCAACCAGTCCATCCTAAAGGAGATCAGTCCTGGGTGTTCATTGGAAGGACTGATGCTGAAGCTGAAACTCCAATACTTTGGCCACCTCATGCGATGAGTTGACTCACTGGAAAAGAGTCTGATGATGGGAAACACTGAAGGCAGGAGGAGGAGGGGGTGACAGAGGATGAGATGGCTGGGTGGCATCAACGACTCGATGGACATGGGTTTGGGTGGACTCCGGGAGTTGGTGATGGACAAGGAAGCGTGGCGTGCTGTGGTTCACAGGGTCGCAAAGAGTCAGACACGACTGAGCGACTGAACGGAACTAATGGTAAGTAAAATAAGTCAGAAAAAGACAAATACTGTATAACTTCATATATAATCTAAAAGACAAAACAAATGAGCAAACAAAACAAAACAGAAACAGACTCATAGATACAGAGAAGAAGTGTGTGGTCACTAGCGCGGGGCGGGAGTGGGTGAAAGAGGTGAAGGGATGAAAAGATACAAACGCCCCGTTATAAAGTGAGTAAGTCATGGTGACGCAATGGTGATGTCATATACAGCCCAAGGAGTATGATTAATAATAGTGCTATAACTTGGTGTGGTGACAGACGGTTACTGTACTTAGCATGGTGATGTACTTGTAGCATGTATAGCTATTAATTCACTATGTTATACACCTGAAACATGTATGCTCTGTTCTTTATGAATATGCTATTGCATACCAAGTATTCTTCAACAAAACGATAAATAAACAAACAAAAAAACCTATTTTTCAATTGATTGCATTTTGTATCTGAATACAAACTTTCCTACCTTTAAACATTAAAATTAAAATGAACTGATGTGTTCATTACTTGGATTAAACTAGGAACGTGAAATTAAAGATTCATGGGATAACACGGTTCAACACGTGTGATTAGTGGAAACAAAACGTTTAAAATGTTAAAGTTGGAATTGGAGACAGGAAAGGGCTGGCAGAGATTTCATGGTGCAATCTCAATAAATATTTCTTGGTTTTGTCTCATGAGCACTAAACCGGGACATCTAACATTTGAAAGAAATCAGCTTTGTTTTTGAGTCTCTAAAAAAGCAGTTTTCATCGTTTCTTCTGCTGGCAGACACCCAACTGTTTAAATTCTTCTTTTGTCTTGTTCCGTTTGGTTATATTCCCTCTTACACTGCCCTAAACAGGTCACTCGTGAGCCCTGGAGGCTTGGAGGCGTCTCGAGCGACGCGTACTCTGCTATCAGTCGCTTAGATACATTGCACATCCTTTGTTCTTTGCCCACGGATCAGTCCCACCAGGGCTCCCAGAGTGTGAGCTGTTCTTTTGATTGTCCTTCGTATCCTTTGCCCTTCCTGCTGCTCAAATCAGCACGCTAGGGACAGACTCCCGAGCTTGCAGCATCAGTCTGATTTTTGTCTCATGCTAATGCTGTGCTTGTCTAAAACCACTCAGGGACCTCTCAGGCACAACCCCTGCTTGGGCTTGTCTCTGCCTTAGGAGAACTATATCCTGCTGGACATTTACTGATGTACACAAACAGGCATTTTTCCTCCATAGAAAGAGATGTCGTCATCTGTCCATCTGTCCTAGAGGCCTATTTTCATTGATACTTTGATAGACATTTTAGTCCTAATCATGACTTGGATTATCTCTTTAATGTTATCTCTGTACTGTATTTGTACTTAAAAAAAAAATCTTATCTTTCTAATTCTAAATGTAACATTCTGTAACAAGTCTAAAATGCACAGCACATCTGAGAAATGCCCAGCTAGGGAAGACTCTCCCTATCAGAAAGGGCTAAACCTAAATTCAACCCTTTAAAAAATGCATCATGGGAATTCCCTGGAAGTCCAGTGGATAGGACTCTGCACTCTCGCTGCTGTGGGGCTGAATTCAATACCTGGTTGAGGAACTAGGATCCCACAAGCCATGCTCAGTTCAGTTCAGTTCAGTTCATTCGCTCAGTCGTGTCTGACCCTTTGTGACCCCATGAATCACAGCACGCCAGGCCTACCTGTCCATCACCAACTCCCAGAGTTCACTCAAACTCATGTCCATCGAGTCGGTGATGCCATCCAGCCATCTCATTCTCTGTCTTCCCCTTCTCCTCCCACCTCCAATCCTTCCCAGCATCAGAGTCTTTTCCAATGAGTCAACTCGTCGCATGAGGTGGCCAAAGTATTGCAGTTTCAGCTTCAGCATCAGTCCTTCCAATGAACACCCAGGATTGATCTCCTCTAGAATGGACTGGTTGGATCTCCTTGCAGTCCAACGGACTCTCAAGAGTCTTCTCCAGCACCACAGTTCAAAAGCATCAATTCTTCGGTGATCAGCTTTCTTCACAGTCCAACTCTCACATCCATACTTGACCACTGGAAAAACCATAGCCTTGACTAGACGGACCTTGGTTGGCAAAGTAATGTCTCTGCTTTTTAATATGCTATCTAGGTTGGTCATAACTTTCCTTCCAAGGAGTAAGCCACATAATTAAAAAACAAAAAGTATCAACTTTTTATATCAAAAAAAGTATCAAAAAAGTATCAAATTTCTCAAGTTATCAAGATCAAAAGCATACTTTGATAACTGATAGTAGACATAATCAAGTTTTTCAAATTCTATTTCAGTTCGGATTTATGTACACAAGCCCAGGGGACTTCTGTCACCTCCAGGGAAGGTGAGTTCCACCTCTACTCTGAGACAGAACTTTTCACTTTGGAAAACTGACTTTTATTCTTTTTCAAGATCTTCCTTTTAAAGTCTGGTGGCTTATCAGTGTGTTACTGTCTTCACTAGTTCTAAATTATTCATTCAACCAGTTCTGGTTTATTCACCCAACAAATACTATGCTGTGCTGTGCTTAGTCACTCAGTCATGTCCCACTCTTTGTGACCCCATGGACTTCAGCCCCCCGGGCTCCTCTGTCCATCGGATTCTCCAGGCATGAATACTAGAGAGGGTTGCCATGCCCTTCTCCAGGGGATCTTCCCAACCCAGGGATCAAACCCAGGTCTACCGCACTGCAGGTGGATTCGTTATTGTCGAGTTACCAGGGAAGCCCAACAAATACTATTCTGCACGAACTGTGTCATCAGGTGAGGCAGCGGGTAACAGTGATGAAAAGATAAAGCAGCCACAATCACCATCTGAGGACATCGGCAGTGAGGTTCTACCGAACCTTGTGTAACAGAAGACTGTGAGCCATGAAGGCCACGTGATGGAGGAAAGGGCCACATGGCCCCGGCACCCACACAAGGGGGTGATTGGTCCACTGGAGGGAACTAGGGAGAGAGGCAGGCTCCGGGGGGAGAGCACTGGTACCCCAGGCAGAAAAGACAAGGAACACGTCCAAGCTGACCCATTATGTTGCTGCTCAGTCGCTCAGTTGTGTCCGACTCTTTGCCACCCCATGGACCGCAGCACGCCAGACTTCCCTGTCCATCACCAACTCCCAGAACTTGTTCAAACTCTTGTCCATTGAGTCGGTGATGCCATCCCACCATCTCATCTTCTGTCATCCCCTTCTCTTCCCGCCTTTAATCTTTCCCAGCATTGGGGTCTTTTCCAGTGAGTTGGCTCTACACATCAGGTGGCCAATAGAGATTGAGCTTCAGCATCAGTCCTTCCAATAACTATTCAGGAATGATTTCCTTTAGGATGGACTGGTTTGATTTCCTTGCAGCCCAAGGGACTCTCAAGAGTCTTCTCCAACACTATAGCTCAAAAGCATCAATTCTTTGGCACTCAGCCTTCTTGATGGTCCAACTCTCACATCTGTACATGACTACTGGAAAAATCATAACTTTGACTATACGGATCTTTGTTGGGAAAATGATGTACCTGCTGTTTGCCTGAGAGATACATGCAACTCTGTGTTCACTTTAATTTGTCTCTTCTCCCAAGAGATTTTATTCATCCTTTCTAACTTGTTCAGAGAGGTTTAATTTGATGTCACTCCTGCAGAGATAGGTTTCAGCCTCTGATATTGCTCACAGCACTCCAGATATTTTGCCAGTAGCACTTACCACAGTTGAAATTAATTCATAATAAGTGTTTCCTTCTTAGCTCTCTATACCTCGAGAATCTAAAGCCTAAATGACCTAGAATTTTCTTGAGTCTAGATTATAAACCTCATGAGGGCAGGAGCCAAGGCGGTCTCATTTACCACATCTCCAGAGCAAAGCAGAAGGAGGGGCACCAAGGAACATGGTAACATGCTTAGTCAACAAACATGTGATGAGTAAATGCACTGATCGCCACACGTCACAGCCTTGGGTTCTTTTAGCTCCAGCTGGTGTCACCTATAGCTTACAGGATTGAACTTGTAGAAGAAACCACTTCTCCCAGGTCCTGAAGGGCCAGCAGAAGGAGGATTCAGAACCTTACAGACAAAGGACACGTGGCCAGAATCTTCCCTTCTCGACCAGCCGGTGCATTAAGAAACAAGGGATAGGGACTTCCCTGGTGGTCCAGCGGTTAAGACTCTGCCTTCCAATGCAGGGAGTTCAGGTTCAATTCCTTTGGGGAACTAAGATCCTACAAGGATTATGGCCAACAAGTCAAAACATAAGACAGAAGTAATATTGTAACAAATTCAATAAAGACTTAAAAAAAAAAAAGCAGAAAAGGATAATAATGGAATCAGGTAGTTCTCATCACATTTTGCATAGGAAAGCGTCTGCCTGCAATGCGAGAGACCTGGGTTCAATCCCTGGGTCAGGAAGAGCTCCTGGAGAAGGAAATGGAAACCCACTCTAGTATTCTTGCCTGGAAAATTCCACAGACAGAGGAGCTTGGTGGGCTACATAGTCCATGGGGTCGAAAAGCGTTGGACGTGACTGAGCAATTTCACTTTCTTTCTTTCATTTGCTCAAAAACCTAATAGTCTTTTAAAAACCACAGCTGCTGCTGCTAAGTCACTTCAGTCGTGTCCGACTCTGTGTGACCCCGTAGACGGAAGCCCACAGGCTCCCCTGTCCCTGGGATTCTCCAGGCAAGAACAGTGGAGTGGGCTGCCACCTCCTTCTCCAATGTGTGAAAGTGAAAAGTGAAAGTGAGGTCGCTCAGTCGTGTCCAACCCTTAGCGACCCCATGGACTGCAGCCTACCAGGCTCCTCCATCCATGGGATTTTCTAGGCAAGAGTACTGGAGTGGCTTGCCATTGCCACAGAGCAGCTCCCTAAAACCAAGTCCCAGTTCATTTGAGCTTCCCAGGTGCCTTAGTGGTAAAGAATCTACCTGCCAAGCAGGAGACAAAGGTTTGTTCCCGGGGGTGGGAAGATCTGCTACAGAAGGAAATAGCAACCCACTCCAGTATTCTTGTCTGTAAATCCCGTGGAAAGGGGAGCCTGGCGGGCTGCCACCCGTGAGGTAGCTAAAGGGTCGGACACGACTTGGCCATTAAATACCACCACCCCCTGCTTTGCATCCGTCAGGATGTGACTCCTCACCCTTCCTTCCTCACTGTCCTTGCCCGCCTTGACCTCTGTCCACCAGAACTCTGCCCGCTGTGGCTGTCATGCTTCTCAAGCCCCATAGCAGGAAATCACTTCTCTTCTTGGGCTTCACCTGGCGCTTAATACTCGCTTGATATTTGCCAAAAAGTGGTGTGTCACAGCTATGAGCTTGTCCCATTTCCCTGGCAGGCAGACTTCTAAGATGACCCTCAAGATTCTCACCCCCTGGCGGGCACACCCTTCACTATCTCCGCCCCACTCTGCGTGTGAGTAGCACCTACGATAGTGATGAGACGTCGCCCCATGATTATGATACAAGAGATCACAGAGGGATTGTGCGGAGGTTAATGAAGTCCTTAAACAGATTAAGTTATCCAGAAAGAGACTCTTTTTGGTGGGCCTGGCCTAATCAGGTGAATCCCTCATGTCAGAAGGGAGAGAGTCTCCTGATGGTCTGAAAGACCAAGTCTCCATGTTGTGCAGGGGATACATTTAGGACCTCTAAATACTCTCTAATAACAGCCAGCAAGAACGGGGGAACTTCAGTCCTACAACCACAAAAGAACTGAATTCAGTCAATAGTCCTGAGTCCCAGAAGGGGTCACAGTTCCAACTGACGTCAGTTTCAACCCTATAAGACCCTGGGCAGAGGATCCGGTTAGCCAGTGCCTGGACTCCTGACCCTCAGAAAATGTGAAACAGCAAATGTGCTCTATTTTAAGCTGCTAAGTTTGTGGTCATTTGATATGCTGTAGCAGAAAACTGAAACACCCGTTCGATAGATGATTTCTAATTTTTGGCACACCACTGAATTCCAAGAATTTAGGGACATTTTATATTGTACTTAGCTCTGAACTATTTTGAAGATGATCCAAAGAACAAAATTAAATTATATCTGGTCCCTATAAACTATGTTACTTCTAGACTCAGTCCAACAAAAACAGGAGTGAAGAACTGTTAGCTGGACACTAAATGGAATCTTGTGTTTTATAAAGAGTCATGACATGTGAATTCGATCCTGGCTCTATCACCAAATAGCCAATTGTCTTGAATAAGTCAAAGCCAAGTCAACTTCTTGGTAGGTTATCTGTCAATATTAAAATAGCTACTTGCATTCATTGGAAGTGCTGAAGCTGAAGCTCCAATACTTTGGCCACCTGATGTGAAGAACTGACTCATTGGAAAAGACCCCAATGCTGGGAAAGATTGAAGGCAGGAGGAGAAGGGGATGACAGAGGATGAGATGGTTGGATGGCATCACTGACTCGATAGACATTGAGTTTGAGCAAGCTCCAGGAGTTGATGATGGACAGGGAGGCCTGGCCTGCTGCAGTCCATGGGGTTGCAAAGAGTCAGACACGACGGGGCGACTGAACTGAACAGATACTGTTGGTAACTTCTCATGCATCAGGGACTGCATGTATTTTATTTACAAATACCACCCTGCCATAGCCAGATATACTTTATGCTCATTTTATAGATGAAAATAGTGAGGTTCAGAGAGATTGGGTATAATAACCAAGGTTATGGGTTGCTGCAGGATAAGGTCATGATTTGGAGGCTCTCTGCCTCACAGGTCTGTGCTATTAAAGTGAGGAGTTAATGTAAGACCTTCTCCATTTGGGGCTTCCCTGATAGCTCAATTGGTAAAGAATCCACCTGCAATGCAGGAGACGCTGGCTCAATTCCTGGGTCAAGAAGATCTGCTGGAGAAGGGATAGGCTACCCACTCCAGTATTCTTAGGCTTCCCTTGTGGCTCAGCTGGTAAAGAATCTGCAATGCGGGAGACCTAGGTTCAATCCCTGGGTTGGAAAGGGAAAGGCTACCCACTCCAGTAGGGGTTTCCCTTGTGGCTCAGACAGTAAAGCGTCTGCCTGCAATGCGGAAGACCCAGGTTTGATCCCTGGGTTGGAAAGATTCCCAGGAGAAGGAAATGGCAGCTCACTCTAGTACTCTTGCCTGGAAAATGCCATGGATTGAGGAACCTGGTAGGCTACAGTCCATGCGGTCACAAAGAGTCGGACACGACTGAGCTACTGAGTGACTTCTCCAATTGGATCACTCCAGAGATACAGACATAACGTGATTTCAACAGCATAAGGCCCCGAGAAGACTCCTCCCCGACACCTAAAAATGAGTCACATCTGAGTTCCTGGCAGTGCAAACGTGTCCAGGTTTAGACAGTGACACAAACCCAGTGCCCAGGCAGGGAGATTGCACAGATTTAAGGACCTGTTTACTGAGAACAACGGAAAGGAAGTCAAGTGTGAACTTTCTGAGCTTCAAAGATATTCTCAGGGCCCATTTGGGAATAAGCATAAATCTTCAAATTTATCCAAAGTTTAGCAAATTCACAATGACAAATGTAACAGTTCCTCTAAATTGAAGTTCATCTCTTGGCAGTTTTGGAGGCTTGGAGAAAATGCCAGCAACAAGGAGTTGGAAGGAAATAAATCTTTAGATTCCCTGAAAACATAGATAGTTATTATGGAAGACATATGGAGGATCCCATACTGTGCTGAAAAAGAAAATTTATAAATGTCAGCTTTGAGGCAGCAACGTTGGAAGGATTGAAGTGCTCTGCACTTAACTCTGATGGGCAAAATTATGCTGAGGGTATGTGTTCCCATGAAGAAAGAATTCTTCTTAACCTGTGCTGTTTCTGGGAGGAGTGATGAGGATAGAGGAGAAGAAGACTCCAGAATTCAGAGCAAGAGGTTAGTTTTTTGTTTTTGTTTTTAAATCAAAACAAGTAAAATTTAACAGACTTAATTTTCTTGGGCTCTAAAATCACTATAGATGGTGACTGTAGCCATGAAATTAAAAGATGCTTCACTCTTGGAAGAAAAGCTAGGATAAATCTAGACATCGTATTAAAAAGCAGAGACATCATTTTGCCGACAAAGGTCCATACAGTCAAAGCTATGGTTTTTCCAGTAGTCATGTACGGAAATGACAGTTGGACCAAAAAAAAGCCTGAACACCAAAGAATTGACGCTTTCAAACTGTGGTGTTGAAGAAGACTCTTGAAAGTCCCTTGGACAACAAGGAAACCAAACCTGCCAATACTAAAGGAAATCAACCCTGAATACTCACTGGAAGGACTGATGCTGAAGCTGAAGCTCCAATACTTTGACCACCTGATGCAAAGAATTGACTCACTGGAAAAGACTCTGATGCTGGGAAAGATTGAAGGCAGGAGGAGAAGGGGACGACAGAGGATGAGATGACTGGATGGCATCACCAACTCAACGGACATGAGTTTGAGCGAACTCTGGGAGATGGTGAAGGACAGGGAAGCCTGGCACGCTGCGGTCCATGGGGTCACAAAGAATTGGACAAAACCGAGGGATTGAACAACAACAGCAGTAGCATTTAAAAATTCTCTACTGTTTAAAAAAGGTGCTGATAAATGGGAAGAAAAATGGACTTCAATATGGACACTGATAGCAAGTGAGCTGAGTTCATGTCTACAGTACAATCAGTAGCATATCAGTGTAATACCTTCTTCCGGGCTCACAGAAAGGATGGAATGAGGTGCCGCCATCCAACCCCACTCAGCAAATATGAGCCATGGTCCCCCTCTTCCTCCCTTACAGGCACAGGCCCTGAGGGTGCAGAGGAGACCATGGTCCAGTCTTTTCCCTCCATGAGCTTTCAGATGCTCCTGATTTATGAAAGGCATTTATAAGCTGCAAACCATAATCAGAACACTTGTCATTTGAACTCATCCACCAATCCAGGAGGTTACTGTTGGCCATATTTGAAAAACATCAAGGCAAGAATCCATGAAGTATCTCTCTCTCTCTTTCTTTTTTAGCAAATTAGAAGAACAGAGCTAGAATTACTTTGGCCTAAAAATTGGAACTGGTCACTGTCTTCTTTCTTAGGCAAAACCACAGCTAATATTGGAAGATCTTGATTTTTTTTCTCCCCTCTCCAAAGGGAAAGAAGTAATAAATAAAACTGGAATGCAAAACCAGGGAAAGTAGGAAGAGAAATGGTCTCATACACATTTCTCCTTTCCCTGGGGATGGGTCTTCTCTTTGCTCCCTAGAGGCTCTGAGTGGGGATGGTGCCAATTAAACAGTTCCCAGTTGGACTTCTCAGGTGGCACAGTGTGTGTAACACATTCTCCTGCCAATGTAGGGGATGCAAGAGACGTGGGTTGCATCCCTGGGTCAGGAAGACCCTTGGCGTAGGAAATGGCAACCTGCTCCAGTATTCTTGCCTGGGAAATCCCATGGACAGAGGAACCAAGTTATAGTCCATGGGGTCACAAAGAATTGACACGTGCACACACACACACACACACGGTTGGCAACAAAGCCCAGAGCTGAGAATAGAGAAAATACTGTTGGAAGCATCAGCCGTCAACAGATGCAATGGGACCTCAGGAAACAAATTGCGAACATCTACTGAGAAATAAGTGACTTCTCAGAACTTCCGTAACTAATGTCAATGAGGCAATGCTGAAGAGGAGTCTGGATTTAATAGATCTTTTAATATTTTCACAGCTGGGCCTGCTTGCAAGGAGCTGGTGGGCCATTTTCTTAACTAAGGTATGGCGCTGGTCTGACATTAGTTTAACAAGGTAATTATCAAGTGAAGAATAGCAGCCGCACTGCTGTGAACCTGAATAATAACGCTCATAATTACTGATTTTGGGCCCATCGTTAAAAAAAATAATAGAGCGCTATGTACTAAAGCATTTTAGAGGAAATACATTCAGGAACAGTGTCTAGAAGTGCGGGGAACTATTAAAGATGTAATTAGCAGTTTATTTACATAATAAGTCAAACACCATATATCATTTCTCTTACGGTCCTTTTGAAAAGAAGCAAATAAGCGTGGGAACATTTAGTTAGGTCGGGAAGTTCCCCTGGAGAAGGGAATGGCTACCCACTCCAGTATTCTTGCCTGGAGAATTCCAGGACAGAGGAGCCTGGTGGGTTACAGACCATGAGGTTGCAAAGAGTCGGACACAACTGAGCAATTACCACTAACATGCAGGCAACCTGGAAAAAGTTGATAATTATTATTGTTTTAAAGCTTGAAAGTTGAAGTGCCCTAAATGCCTCAGTTGAAAATTGAATAAGTGCTACTGACTTTATCAAATGCTAGCACTCCTTCACACGTATGATGTGACAAACATTTCCAAGGGAAGCGTTCCTTGGGCAAATACATCTCTCAGGTAACTAACTTCAGTCTTCGGAATATATTCAAAGTTTGCATTAATTCTGAAACAACACACAAATAGCCTTTTATTGAGAAACATCTTAAGTGGTTGATTTTTATCTGGAATATGAGAGCAACATGGAGATAGCAAGTATGTCTGTGAGGCAATATCCTCTCAAGCATTACTGACTAAGCTTCCTCATAATTTGATTTTAGAACTTCTGTCTTTCCATTGTCCTCAGTATAAGTAACCCATTCTCACATAGAAAATGATGTGTTTTTCAAAGTTAAAAAAAAAAAAAGACAATCAAATTCCAAATCAGATTATTCAAAGGCAGGATTAAGTAAGACACATATATTTTTAGAAAAGTCTTTAAAAAGTAATGTAATGCTCTGATTGCTGTGTATAATATGGGGACTCTGTCTCATGAAAAGGGAGTGGCTTTATCACTAGGCTCCCAGGCGACCTTCTTCCTCCTTCTACATATCTTCAGAATGATCATTAAAGTTGATTGCTGTCAATTTCAAGTCCTTCTAACTTATTGAAAACCCAGAGATAATGCTGCATCAGGGAAGTTCTTATCAAAGAACACATTAAAGACAGCGCCAGCTGGGAAAGGACCAGCTTCATAAAAACAAATAAGCACATTATAATGGTTACGCAAAGTGAATTCTCTTGGAATGAATAATAAAAGCAAACTACAAGTAGGCACTAAGTTCTGTAAGCTCCTGAATTTAAATATTCCAAAACAACCACCTTGATTAAACAGTAAGTAATGAAACACACCCCAATGGGTGATTTTGTCATGGAACCTCTATATTCTTAATAAAATACACATGAACATTGTTTAATACAGTTGTAGAAGAATGCTAATTTAACCTGACTTCAACAAATGCTTTATTTTATCCTGTTTGCATAAACAAGGTGCCCTCACAACCTGCAGACATAACACAATAGTGAAGATGAAACTATACACTGGTTTGTGAGGGGGTGGTGCTTAAAGTCTGGTCGTGTCCCTAGATAAGAGCTTCACAAACCAGTATTGTACCAAGGAAATACTGCCTACGTTCCAGCTTAACATTGGGCTTTCAAAATGTTTTACGTTGAAGATAGTATCAATGCTTCATTTAGATGTAGAATCTAAAAATGTGATGGTGAGCATTAATAAGGACAGGTTTATAGGGCTTCCCTGGTGGTGCAGAGGTTAAGAATCTGCCTTGCAATGCAGAGCACACTGGTCCAACCCCTGGTCTGGGAAGATCCCACACGCGATGGAGCAACTGAGCCCACGTGCCACAGCTGGAGAAATGCCCTCATGCGACGATGAAGACCCAGTGCAGCCATAAATTAATTCATTACTTTTTTAAAAAGAACAGGTTAATAAACAGAGGCATAGGGTCACAAAAAGAAAAAAATCTAGCTAAGATCCGCTGATGGTCAAGTCCTAGAAGCAACAGCTCACTAGACTTTCAGCTCCTCCCAGACAAGAACTTTTGCTCATCCACCTTCTTATCACAAGGGCACAGGCAGATGACACGTGGAAAGTCCTTGAGAAAGGTTAAATAAATAAATAGGCATCTCAACGGCAATTGTGTCCAGTAAGATCCATTCAATAAGGAGATTTAAGTGCAGTTGCTGAGGACTACTTATTCTATGAAATTTGATGACACAATCAGACTTACCAGGAAGGTTGGCAGACTGTGGACTGAAATACTCCACTAACCTATGGCCCAAAGCATTAAAGAAAAGAAAAAAAAAAAAAAAAAAGCAATTGATCTTTATGCCCCAAGTGCTTTGTTAGCTTTACGCTTCCACCGTGGGGATATTACTGCACTGGAGCTAATTGCTTGTCTCCATCTCCCTTGTTAAACTGTACGCTCCTTTCAGGCAGGTGATAGTATTCCCTCCTGTGTGTTCAGCACCTGCCCTCAACTGTGGAGGGTCTGCAATATGGACTTTGGATTCAAAATCAGGCAGGCTTTAGCCTATTGCCCCCACTACCACCACCCCACCCCATGCCCCCGCTGCTGAGGTGTTTTATTCTTTAGGTAAGACTCATGAGAACAGATGCTGAATGTAAGCAGAATCCTATGCAGGCAAGACTCTTATGCATAACAGGGCCAAGTAACACTCTTAGAGAGTTTCCCATATAATGTATAGTGTCCACACTCCATTGGAACTGCTTTGGAATTGTCTAGATTTCATATTTGAGCATGAACTGGGGTCCTTTGGTAGGGCTGCCAGCTTTAAGAAAGACACGGGGCATCAAGTTAACTCAGATTGTTAGATAAACAACAAGTGATTTTGTAGTATTAATTATGTCCCATGTATTGCATTTGTATACTTAGATTTTATCTAGTGACACTACCTTCAAGGTGAGGAGAAAATTGGATGTGAAGAGGGTCAGGTAAGATGCTTCTTAATAGTTTTTTTATTGAGTAGAACATTTGTCTTCTCCAGCCCCCTGACAATAAATGCCAGTAGCATCACCTACCATGTGATAGTGCAATGTTGGGTACATTCATCCATTACCCTCTGTGAGGCAGTGCCATATTGGTTTGAGAACCATAGGGAAACAAGTGAGAGTAGGCATATACCCATGAAACCAAGAGTCAAGAAACGTACATACCAGTGCTCCATAGACATCATAGTCACACAGTCTCAAAAGCGAGACATCCTTGTCCATTTCTTGGCTAGAACCTCATTTAGACCTCTCAGCCAAGCTCTGGAGAATAGTTATAGGTCTGACTTGCTTAAGCTTGTGTAATATTGACAATGAATTTTATCCCCATGAGAGAAGATCCAACAATCCTCCCAGATTTCCTAACAGCTTGACTTATAAAGGGAAAATACAGTCAAAACCCAAAAGGTCAATTATAAACGTGATGACAATTATGCTTTCAACTTAAATAGCACTTTATTTAACACAGTTTTCTGTCCATTATGTCATTTGATCATCAGTGTGGTATTTATTAGCAGATGAGTGAATGGGAGACATGCTGAGTCTATTGCTATGACCAATTTGCATTTGTTGATATCATCAATTTGAAACCACAGATGAGAAAAGATTCAGGCTCATCTTTCCCTTCAGAAGTCTGTTTGTTCCTTCATCAGTTGTAGGCTTTCTCTCAGGTCTTTTTTTAAAAAATATATAACTAATCCTAGATTTTGCATTAACATTACGAGAATATTTTCTCTTTGTGCTACTTAGCTGATTGTGTTAATTTAAGGTAAGAGTTTTTCATAAAATTAAAAGTCAATGAAAAAAATGGTGATGAACTGCCTTCCTTTCAAGACTGTCTACCCCGTGATGACAACGCCTGGCGAAAAGCAAGAATTCAGTGCATTCTGAAAGCAGGGGTGAATGAACGAGGGAAGAGAAAAATGAACTTAAATGAATGCCTGCTTAAGGACATGAACTGAATTTCCTCCAAATCTTGCCAGCCCAATAAAGACTTCTACTGAAAAGGAAACTCACTAGAATCACAATCTCAAATACCAGACCTTTCCAGAAACCCTACAGGGCAGCTCCATCAGAGAACAGCATTTTCCTGAGTTGACTGAGGCAAAGACAATGATGTCATCATGTAACGGAAGTGCCACAGTCATCCAGTAACTGACCATCAGGGACCACTCTGAAGAAGTGCATTGCTTCCTCTCGGATTAAACTCTGAATGCAATCACAGTTCCCTTCCTCTCATCTGGTCCTCAGCAAACAAGATATAGAACCCAAAGGTTCCTGAAGCAGAGGATGGCACTCTTTGGTCTCCAAGCAAAATAAGGGGTGGAAACTTCACCTTCTGCTGGATGAGTGTCACCATTGTAACAGTTTGGCACTTGTTTATTTAAGTCACCATCTTCCATTAATATCAACTTTTCTCCCAGTTGGTCATTAAATTCTCAAAGTTTCCCTATAGAAGGCAGACAAATCTGATCAAGCTTGGCCCAGAATCAGAGGTTTTCCTACTGTGTGTTAAATGATGAAAAGAATAAAGGGAACTATCCTTTATAGTAACACCAAAGTGAAAGTGAAAGTCGCTCAGTCATGTCCAACTTTTTGCGATCCCATGGACTATACAGTCCATGGAATTCTCCAGGCCAGAATACTCAAGTGGGTAGCCATCCTCTTCTCCAGGGAATCTTCCCAACCCTGGAATTGAGCTGGGGTCTCCTGCATTGCAGGCGGATTCTTTACCAGCTGAGCTGCCAGGGAAGTAGTAGTAATGCCGAGTGACTGGCATATCATAGGTTCAGCTCATTCTCTTATTCATCCATCTGTTCATTTATCCAAGCAATAAACATTTGCTGTGTGTTTTTCAAGGACAGCACTAAGCTAAGGTACGTGTTCAGTTCAGTTCAGTTCAATCGCTCAGTCGTGTCTGACTCTTTTCGAGCCCCTGAACTGCAGCATGCCAGGGCCCCCGTCCATCACCAGGGAGATCACCAGGGAGAAGTGATTGAAGATTAAGATACGTGTTCCTTAATGTTATTTAATCCCTGATAGCTCAGTTGGTGAACAATCTGCCTGCAATGCAGGAGGCCTTGGTCCAATTCCTGGGTTGGGAAGATCCTCTGGAGAAGGGATAGGCTACCCTCTCCAGTATTCTTCAGTTCAGTTCAGTTCAGTTCAGTCGCTCAGTCGTGTCCGACTCTCCGCGACCCCATGAATCACAGCACGCCAGGCCTCCCTGTCCATCACCAACTCCCGGAGTTCACTCAAACTCATGTCCACAGAGTCGGTGATGCCATCCAGCCATCTCATTCTCGGTTGTCCCCTTCTCCTCCCGCCCCCAACCTTTCCCAGCATCAGAGTCTTTTCTGAGTCAACTCATCGCATGAGGTGGCCAAAGTATTGCAGTTTCAGCTTTAGCATCAGTCCTTCCAATGAACACTCAGGATCGATCTCCCTTAGAATGGACTGGTTGGATCTCCTTGCGGTACAAGGGTCTCTCAAGGCTTCCCTTATAGCTCAGCTGGTAAAGAATCCGCCTGCAATGCAGGAGACATAGTTCTATCCCTGGGTTGGGAAGGTCCCCTGGGCCACCCACTCCAGTATTCTGGCCTGGAGAAGTCCATGGACTGTATCGTCTATGGGGTTGCAAAGAGTTGGACACGACTGAGCGACTTGCACTTTCACCTCACTTTCAGTCTTCACAAGTATCTTATGATGTTGGCATTCTAATCACCTTGATGTTATGTATAAAGAAACTGAGGTTCACTACCTCACACACCTAATTTCATACAGCTCTGCAGAGGCTCAAAAGGACCCAGAGTCAGGGATTTTGAACTCTACCTCCTTAAATGGAAAAAAAAAGAAAGAAAGAAAGAAAAGGAATGAAGAATTTTCAGAAGAACAAAATTACTTCACAGAGGAAGAACCCCTGGACTAACTGGCACGTGCCTCTCGAGGAAGCTACAGGTCTCTAAATGTTAGCTACACAATCCTGTGACAAATTTTATTTTCTTGGGCTCCAAAATCACTGCAGATGGTGAATTCAGCCACGAAATTAAAAGATGCTTGCTCCTTGGAAGAAAAGTATGACAAACCTAGACAGTGTATTAAAAAGCAGAGATGTCACTTTGCTGACAAAGGTCCATATAGTCAAAGCTATGGTGTTTCCGGTAGTCACGTATGGATGTGTGAGTTGGACCATAAAGAAGGCTGAGCACCGAAGAATTGATGCTTTCAAATTGTGGTGCTGGAGAAGACTCTTAAGAGTTCTTTGGACAGCCAGGAGATCAAATTAGTCAGTCCTAAAGGAAATCAACCCTGAATATTCATTGGAAGGACTGATGCTGAAGCTGAAACTCCAGTAGTTTGGCCACCTGATGCAAAGAGTCGACTCACTGGAAAAGACCCTGATGCTGGGGAAGATTGAAGGTAGGAGGAGAAGGGGATGACAGAGGATGAGATGGACTATAGAGAATCTAGAAAAATGGTATTGATGAACCTATTTGCAGGGAAGGAATGGAGACACAGATGTAGAGAATGGACGTGTGGACACAGCACAGGAGGGAGAGGGTGGGACGAATGGAGAAAGTACACTCTCAGGTGCAAGACAGATAGCTAGTGAGAAGCTGCTGTGCAGCACAGGGAGCCCGAGCTTGCAACTTCTGGTGACCTGGAGGGGTGGGATGGGGAGAGGGGAGGGAGGCGATGTGTGTATAATTATGGCTGATTCACACTGTTGTACGGCAGAAGCCAACACAACGTCGTAAAAAAATTTTTTTTAATAAAATATTCTTTAGTTGAAGAATTAAAACCAAGAAAGAAAATATATAGGTGTCCTACTAAAAACCATACCCATGTTCATATCCTAATAGTTATTAAGTGTCGTGTCAAAATGCTAATTCAAGGAGTCATTTTCCCAGAAATATATTTTTAATCATGTAAGGTGATATTGCAGGGAGAAAAAGAAAGTGAGGGAAAATGTTTGCAGAATTCTGATATAGCAAGCACAATAAAAACACAGCTGGACAAGGTGAACCAATATCAACCAGGAAAAAAAAAAAGCAACCAGAGATAGGCAAGCTACTCGGGCCTTATAGAAATTCTCTACCTTAAGGGCACACATCCAAATACACCTCACATAAAAGCACACATTACAAGGCAAAACTGAAGAACTGCATCAATATTTCAGCGCCATCAGAATTTTCAGAATGAACGGGAAACAGGGAAAAAATGTAAAGGAGAGGTAAGATGCGTAGAAGCTGCTCCACAGAGGGGCCGACGTGCAGGTCTGCAGACATCTAGTGGGACCTGATGACTAAGGCAGACAGCATGGAGAGTGAGGGAGTGTCCCCAAACAACTTTCTGCTTTTGGACGGTGAAATAAATGAGCCCCCAGAAGCCACAAAGGAAACAAAAGTAGTCCTTGGCTCATGTGACTATAAAGGTGTGCGGTCCTGCTAGAAACCTTTACTCTGGAAGGAACGTGGGACTCAGCATAATATGAGTTGTAAGTCGGCAAATTACTGGGACCGGTCACCTTCAAATTACAAACAATATTTAAAGGTTTAGTGACGACTGTGTTATCTGAGTTGCCCTCAGTCTCAATCTAGAGGCCGAGGTACGCTCATTGGAATCCAATTGAAAAACAACATCTGCTTATGGAGCTGTGTTCTGTGTGCTGGAAACTCTGCTAAGAAATTTACATACGTCACCTCGTCAAACCCTCACTTTGCAAAGGAGGCCGCTGATGCTTCAAAAGTGACATGGACCAAATCACACAGGTAGTAAAAGACAGGGTGGCCCAGTGGTAAAGAATCTGCCTGCCAATGCAGGAGACGCTGGGGACATGGGTTTGATCCCTGTATTGGGAAGATTCCCCTGGAAAAGGAAATGACAACCCACTTCAGTATTCTTGCCTGGAAAATTCCATGGACAGGGATGCCTGGCAGGCTACAGTCCAAGGGGTCCCAAAGAGTCGGACATGACAGAGCACACAGGCATGATCTCTGTCCAAATGAGTTGAAGCTAGGATCAAGTATTGACAGCAATCAAGTAAAAGACAAAGGTGGTTCTGAACCCAGGTATCAGACCCAGAACTCCTGCCTGAGCCACACACCTCTGCCTACTAATAATGAGGGGGATAAAATTTTTTAAAAAATGGGGGCCAATGAGAAGTGCCCCCAAATAAGATGGCTTTTTAGTATTTGTATCGGCCCTCCCCACCAAATTTCCAGAGTAAGGCCAACCTGGATATAGTGTAGAGTTTGGAGTCTTCAGCCCCCAAAGCCCAGAGCCCACACACACTCAGTCACTCTTCGCGTCCTCTCCCACTTCACTCACCAGCGATGACTGTGGGTTTTCTGCAGTGGAAAGCCTGGGAGGAGGTGATCAGTTCAATGCTGTGTTTCAGCAGGAATTGCCCAGCCCAGCAAAGCTGTCTGTGGGCTCCCTGCTGCCCAGCAAGCCCTAGGTACCTGATAAGGACTTGTCCACGGCAAGCCTCTCCAATGCACAGAAACTGCAGTGACGCCCAAGCTGTGCACTGTTATCAGTAATAATAGTGGAGACTTCCCTGGCAGTCCAGTGGTTAGGAATCCGCCTTCCGATGCAGGGGACGTGAGTTTGATCCCTGGTCTGGGAACTAAGACCCCACATGTCACGGGGCAACTAAGCCCCAGACTGCAACTACAGAGCCCTCACGCTGGAGCTCACACGCCATCTAGAGAAGCCCGCGCGCCACATCTAGAGAAGCCCGCACTCCACAATGAAAGGTTCCGCATGCCGCAATTAAGACCTGAAGCATCCAAAGAAATGAATAAAAGAAAAGTGAAAGTGTTAGTGGCTCAGTCGTGTCTGACTCTTTGCGATCCCAAGGACTGTAGCCCACCAGGCTCCTCTGTCCATGGAATGCTCCAGGCAAGAATACTTGCGTGCGGTAAGCAATTTCTTCTCTAGGGGTTCTTCCCAACCCAGGGATGGAACCCAGGTCTCCTGCACTGCAGGCAGACTTTTTACCCTTTGAGCCACAAAAGAAGCCCTAAATAAATAAATAAATATTTAAAAAAAATAATAGTGCTGACTGCCACATAGTTCAAATGCTCCAAGGGCCTTTGATCATCTTATCTGCTTTAATTTTCACCACAAGCCAGTGATGGTGGTATTGAGTCCGTTTTACAGATGAGGAAATAGAGGTTCTGTTTAATAATCAAAGCATAAATTAAGACCCAAGAATGTTCACATTGAACCCTCGTGTGATTTCTATTATTGAATATACCCACTGGCTCCCATCCTCTCCACTGTCTCCATGGAACACAGGAGAACTTTCTCCAGGCATCCCTCCCAGCAGAGAACCCTTTCCTGAATGAACTGGGAATCATGTATTTCCTACAGATCAAGAATACAGCCATCGTGACCCTGGACGTTAGCTTAGGTCTCTTTAGGGGGTTAACCAGTGTCTTTACCAAAAGTGTCTATGCTGGTCACCAGGAGCTGGTGACTGTGCCCACAGTTCTGCTTCGTGCCCAGAAAAGGTGCAGAGGAAAACCAACCCTCGCTTGGTACTGACAGTGAGCAGGCGACCTAAGAACGGTCACTTCCGTACAAGATGGAGGAGAAAATCACACGCCACCCTAAAACTGCAAAGCGAGCGTGCAGAGGGCTCTGCCATCCCCTTCCTCTTCTCACTTGTCTTCTCCATCAAATGAGACACATTATTGATTGCGACTGGCATTTTCAGGAATGTGTGAGTTGACACACATTTCTTCCCCCTTTGTGGTGAAAGATGAAAGGGCAGGATGGGGGCGGGGTGGGGTGCCCTGACTCTGACTTTGGAGGCAGTCAGCCTGAGGCCTCACGGCTCACCAGCTGGGGCTCTGGGGGCCGAGGAAGGGTCTGCTTCCAAAAAACACACTCTTCAGCTCTCCAGGCCTTTAACCACAGACTTGCTGACCAAGAGGGACTCTCTTCCGCCTGGACCTCTTCCCCATTCGAGAGTCCACCTCACCCAAAGAGAAACCACCTCCCTGGGCTGTGGGTTTCTCCAGCTGCTGGGAAAACATCTTCAGGATGGCTCACGAGGCAGTGGCAGGCACATAACCTCAGGTACCGCTCCGCCCGGTGGCAGACAGTTTCCAGTAACTCTGTGCCTCTGAGTCCTCTCCTCATCAACTACACCCCAGGCTTCTAGGAAGACAGCAGCAGTCTCTATCGGCAGTCTCGATCATACCTGACCTGGGGAGGGAGCCCATTCCCATCAGGAGAGTAGGCACCCGAGTGGACAGAGCAACCAAGGCTTTCTAAAAGGCAGAGCAATGGGACTTGGCCGGCAGGCAAGTGGTTAGGACTTCTCAGTTCCAATGCAGGAGACAGAGGTTTGATCCCTGGTCGGAGAACTAAGATCCTGGATGCCAAGCAGCCAAAAAATAAATAATAAATGGAAGAGTAGTGTATTTTCCCAAATATAATTATTTCCTGAATTATTATATGATTAGGTTTCCCCCTCCCAGTGTAGTTCAGTTTGGTTGCTCAATCGTGTCTGATTTTGAGACCCCATGGACTGCAGCATGCCAGGCTGTCCATCACCAACTCCCAGAGCTTGCTCAAACTCATATCCATACAGTCAGTGATGCCACCCAACCATCTCATCCCCCTCCCAACCGTACAACTTAAAATAGATCCAACCACACCCTAAAAATTATTTGAAAACCCAACAGAGCACTTTGGATTGAGCTCTCCCCATTTAAAGAAGGGCAAAGACCTTGGTAAGGGAATAGTTTTGCCAGCATTCTGTTTGGTGGTATAAAATTTTCCCCCAAAATGTCCATTCATTGAGTCATTCAATGAGTATTTATTGGGCACCTGTCTTGTGCCAGTTTCTGTATTAACTTGAGAATTCAGCAATAAATAAAACAAAGCCCCAGTGCACAGAGAGATAATATTCTAATACAGGATGACAGGCAACAAATAAACAAGTAAACACATATTACGGGATTTACGGTAGCTTAGAAATAGGATCTATTAGAGCTGAGAGACCCTCTGAAAACCCAGAGATAGGGAGGGAGAAGGAAAAGCTTTTTTTCTAGTAAGGGTTAAGTAAACCTCACCTGGAATATTCCTTGGTACTTAGAATGAAAGTAATTTGCAGAAATATCTTACATATATAAATGTAATAGCCAAGTCCTACTTTCTCCCTCAGAAATACACAGCTCTCAGCTCCTTGCAAGGTGTCAGGAAAAGGCTGCAGCCCCCAGCACAGGGCCAGCATGCGTTTTCCCTGCCCAGCTGGCACAGTCTGCCTGGAACGCCAACGGGTTAAGGTGGCCGCGAGATGCTCGGAGCGCTGCATAAACAGCGCAGGTCAGTCGTTCCAAGCATCCTTCATCTTCCCTATCTCCCGGTCCTCAGCTGTCAATCAGCTGCCACTAGCCCGCACATCAGCAGCGTGCGCACATCACCCGACTGTCAGCAAAGCAGCTGATGAGACTCGGCTCCAGCCTGTCAATCATCTTTGTTTCTCTCTGCCGCTCGGGAAATATTTTGGCTCAGAGAAACAAAGAAGCCTGGGCAACAATGGCTCGTTGTCAGGCAGGCACTCCTGTACATGAATGTAAGATCTTCAACGAGCCCTGATCATGCCTCACCCCCTCAAATGATGCTGGGGTCAGGGGTGGACAGATGGAAGATTGAGAATCTGTTTTATTAGTAATTCCAGTTCCCTGAGCAGACCCTGATGGATTCACACACACACAAATAAGCACAGGAACATGAAACAATGATAACTTGAAGTTATCTGAGCTCATGCCTCAGAAAAAAAATAAGGCTCGGAGGATGGATGACTGCTCGGTGGGCAATTATTCATCATTGATCAGGCAGGCTTTTGGGGAGAGAGTAACTGCTGGATTGCTGAGTTCATTCATCTCCCAGGGAATTCTGAGATAGTAGCTTTGACTCTCCCACTCTCTGGGGTGTGAGGAGGTTGGGAGAACCCACGCACAGAAAAGCCAGCGAACTCCTTAGGACACCGGTGAAGTGGGTTTGCTGGCACTTGCAACAGGCATCCTTATGTCGAATGTAGACATTCCGGAACAGCCCCTTGTCTGGCACAGTAACTGCCCCTCTCATACAAAACATGTACTGAACATGCCCCCCACCTCTAAAAGCCTGCAATATACACATCTAAAGAGACGATCCTGGCTCTGAACTTCCGTCAAGCAAGCTGTCCTGCTTCCCCACCAGTTTGCCACTTTTGCAAAATCACCATGCATGTATTGGCATAATTAATCAACTCATCTTGCAATAGATCCAAATACCAAGTTATCTGAAGCCCTGTAACATTAAGGAAAAAATATACACTTATTGTACGCTAATTGCTTTGCAATGCATTTAGAAGCCGTCAGATCTTTTCATGGTGTTTATCAAGACTGCTATTACTTATCAATTACCCAATGCTCTGAACCGACCCGTTCGTACATACTGTGACTGTCCCATTATCAGCTCCGTGTTTGTGACATTTGGGATGTTTTACCCTGACAGACAGATCCTTTCCTACCGCGCAACACTGATTCCTGAAAATGCATCTCTCACTGATCTAACCGGACATTAATTGCTTCTGTGCTGATGTATCTATGCCTCTCGGTCTTCCAGCATAACTAGCAAATCTCATCTCTGACAAGTTGGCTGAACCTAATCAGGACGGATCAGCTGTTACCCAAGGTGCCATGGGCTGTAATTTGTGGTTCTTTACAGAGTTATCACTTGCCGGAAAGACAAGGAACTATAAATTCTGTCAACAGGAATCCCAAAGTGTGTGTTCCAAGCAGCTGTGGCCTCCCCCGCCCGCAAGAAAACCTAACACTTGTCAAATAAATACTTGAGATAATTGATAAGAGGGGTTAGAAGGATGTGGCTGATACCGTGACTATAAGACATTTTTTTTTTTTAAGGAAACTTCAGAAGCAAAATGGTGCGTGTGAAGTAAGAGTTGTCAAGGATAAAGAAGGTTTGCAGGGAAGTGAGGGGTGACGGCTGTCCACAATTCAGCTCCCACCTATCATTGGGGAACTTGGTTCACAACTGCCTCTCTCTCTCAAAACAGGCAAATGCCTAGACATCGTAAACTGCAAAGGAAACAGCTCGTCACCTCTGAGTCAGGCTGCCGCCCGGTGACAATGCCTTGATCAGAGGCAGGAGGGCAGGGAACACTGTCAGCCTGTCAGCACCGTTCTATTCTCTGAAGACCCCTGTGGTTTTCTTTCAGGCGCAAAAAAAAAAAAAAAAAAAGAGAGAGAAAATAAACTGCTTTCTTACTGTATCGCTTTGGTCCATCTTCCAAACAAAATGAAAGGGTTAATGTGGCATCATCTTCAAAAAACTCAGTGGCAAACGCATCCCACCAGAGGTTGTCGCTGTCCTGCAAAGAGACAGATCTTTTATTTAGCAGGCAAGAGCAGAAAATAGCCCAGAGAGGAGCTGAGAAAGGGAAAAAGGCAGAGAAATCCAGTCACCGGTGGCTTGGGACTCGGCATACGTGTGTGGGTGTTCTGGAAGGAGTGTGGGCGGGCGTGCGGTCACTCTTCAAATTAACTGCCTCAAATGGGGACCGAATTCCAATTCAATAAACGAGTTAATGCAAAGCGAATGAAAATTAATTCTGGGGGACATATTTGGGGAGATTTAATAAACGTATTTTGGAATACTGTGAAAGTTTTTAAGAAAAGGGTTTGCACATAATGTAAAATGTACTCAGCCTTTTTTCTCTTTCTTCCACTTTGCTCTTTTAAGAGCCCGACTTTACAAACAGAAACCACAACATTACAACCAGGTTAAGGAGACTACATTTTTTTAAAAAATTTATTTATTTTAATTGGAGGCTAATTACATTATTGTATTGGTTTTGCCATACATTGACATGAATCTGCCCTGGGTGTACATGTGTTCCCCATCTTGAACCCCCCTCCCACCTCCCTCCCCATTAAAGATAATTTATTTAAAGAAAAAGAAAAGACTGTGTGCGGCTTGTGGCATTCCTCCATGTAAACCTCCCTATGAAAGACACCGGCATTGCCACCTGGGTTTGTGCAGAAAGGATTTTGTGCAGGGGCAAACATCACACGCATGCGGACTGTTCTCGAGGATGGGTTAGGACGACAGGCAATCACTAGCTCGTTATTAACTCAGTCATTAAAAATAGGGCCGTTCAGCAGAATGCAAACCATCCACATGAACTCTGCTTGTTTGTCTTGGTTTGAGACTCTCCCTGGTTCATCCAGAAAATACTTTGAACTTGAACCAGTTGAAGACCGTTAACATCACTGCAAATCTTCAAGGGCAGGAGAAGGGCTTCCCTAACGGGGAATCAGGGGGATTATGCATAGTGTTGTGTTTAAAGGGGGGGGGGGTCCTACCTGTGCCTCATCCTCTGTATAGTGCTCGATTTACTCCCAAATTATTGTTTAATTTTAATTTTTGTTAATCCATGTTTATTGGTTTGGTTGCTTTACAATGCTGTGCGAGTTTCTGCTGTACAGCAAAGTGAATCAGCTGGACATATAGATATCCCTTCTCTTCTTAGGATTTCCTTCCCATTGAAGTCACCACAGGGAACTGAGCAAAGTTCCCTGCGCTGTACGGTAGGTTCTCATTAGCTATCTATTTTGCACCTAGTATCAATAATGTGTACATATACACATGCATATAGAGACATAGATGAGTGCTGAATAGTTGATGCTTTCAGATTGCGCTGCTGGAGAAGACTCTTGAGAGTCCCTTGGACAGCAAGGAGATCAAACCAGTCCATCCTAAAGGAAATCAACCCTGAATATACATTGGAAGGACTGATGCTGAAGCTGAAGCTCCAATACTTTGGCTACTTGAGGCAAAGGGCTGGCTCATTGGAAAAGACACTGATGCAGGGAAATATTGAAGGCAGGAGGAGAAGGGGATGACAGAAGATGAGAGAGTTGGATGGCATCACCGACTCAATGGACATGAGTCTGAGCAAACTCAGGAGATAGTGAAGGACAGGGAAGTCTGGCATGTTGTAGTCCATGGGCTCACAAACAGTCGGACACAGTTTAGTGCCTGAGCACCAACAGCAACATGGGGCTTCCCAGGTGGCTCAGTGGTAAAGAATCTGCCTGTCAAAGCAGGACATGCAGGAGATGTGGGTTCAATGACTGGATCGGGAAGATCCCCTGGAGGAGGAAAGAGCAACCCCCTTTGGTATTCTTGCCTGGGAAATCCCATGGACAGAGGAGCCTGGTGGGCTATGGTCCAAGGGGTTGAAAATAGTTGGACAAGACTGAGTGTACACATGTGCGTGAATACACGCGTGCTCACGCACACACATGTATATATGTTCCTTTGTCACCTGATGTGAAGAGCCAACTCATTGGAAAAGATCCTGATGCTTGGAAAGACTGAAGGCAGGAGGAGGCGGGGGCGGCAGAGGATGAGCCAGTGGGACGGCATCACTGCCTCAGTGCAGACAGTGGAGGATAGGGGAGCCTGGTGGGCTGCAGTCCACGGGGTCGTGAGGAGCTGGACACGGCGAGCAGCTGAACGACAGGACGTGTCAATCCCAGTCTCCCAATTCCTCCCACCCCACCCCCTGCCCAACTTGTTTTTCTGCATCTCTGGGAAGGCAAGGACTAGGGTTGGGGAAGAAGGAAGGGTGATGGAAAGGTTCATATCTTGTCTCAGTCTGGTTTCTTTTCAAGCCCTTCACTCTACTGCTCCACTGTCAGCACTCATGCTCAGGAGGAGGTTCGAACCGTGCAGTAGGGCAGGTGGTGTTATGAATACATCATTGGTGGATTTGTCCTGTGCACAGCCCTTGGAGCAGGCACATCCTGACACCTTTTCCCAGCTATGTGAGCTTGAACAGCTTATTTTACCTCCGTGAGCCTATTTGCTTACTTGGAAATTAAGGATAATGATAATGACAACAGTAACGCATATCTCAACCCGAAGATACAACAGCAGTGACATTAACAAGTATGGCATTTCAGTAAGTTAGTGGCTGTAACGTGCCCAGCAGAGTGCTGGGAACACAGTGAAGATCAGTGCAGTGCCCCTTCCTCTTATCTACCGTCTTTAACATCACTTCTAAGGGATGAAGCATTTCATGTTCTGATGTTCTACATCAAAACTTTCCAAACTGAGAATGTTTCCAAATCTTTGACTTGGACTGTCTGTAACCGCTTTCTTGGCCACAATACCTGCCTGTGACACAGTGGAAACTTGTGAATGGATGAAGCGCTGTGACACATATACGCATGTGGTGGAATATTGCTCAGCCATGAAAAGGGACATACTGAGTCAGTGCTAGTGAGGTGGGTGCACCTAGAGCCTGTTATACAGAGTGCAGTCAGTCAGAAAGAGAAACACAAATTTCATATATGGACAAAAACATAAGGAAAAATGGGACTGATGAACCTACTTGCAGGGCAGGACTAGAAACACAGACCTAGAGAACAGACTTTGGACACAACGGGACGAATTGAGAGAGTAGCCTTGAGACATATACACTCCTGCACGCTAAGTTGCTTCAGTCGTGTCTAACTCTTTGCAACCCTATGGACTGTAACCCACCAGGCTCCTCTGTCCATGGGGCTGTCCAGGCAAGAACACTGGAGTGGGTTGCCATGCCTTCCTCCAGGGGACCTTCCCGACCTTAGGACAGAACCCATGTCTCTTTTGTCTCTTCCATTGACAGGCAGGTTCTTTATCACTAGCGCCACCTGGAAGCCCATATAAACGTTGCTGCTGCTGCTAAGTTGCTTCAGTCGTGTCCGACTCTGTGTGACCCCATAGACGGAAGCCCACCAGGCTCCCCCGTCCCTGGGATTCTCCAGGCAAGAACACTGGAGTGGGTTGCCATTTCCTTCTCCAATGTGTGAAAGTGAAAAGTGAAGTTGCTCAGTCGTGTTTGACTCGTAGTGACCCCAGGGACTGCAGCCTACCAGGCTCCTCCATCCATGGGATTTTCTAGGCAATAGTACTGGAGTGGCTTGCCATTGCCTTCTCCGATATAGATGTTACCATCTGTAAAAGAGAGAGTCAACAGGAAGCTGCTGTATGGGCACAGGGAACTCAACCCCGTGCTCTGTGACAGCCTAGAGGGGTGGAATGCAGGGGAGCTGGGGGGAGGTTCAAGAAGGAGGGGACATACCCTTTGTACTTGTGGCTGATTCATGATGTTATATGGAAGAACCCAACACAATATTGCAAAACAATTATCCTTCAATTAAACGAAAGAAAGAAATTAACCAACACTGTTTCGCTGATTGTTCAAAGACCCAGGGACTAAATCAGTTCCTCCAGCTCCATTCTCCTGTCCTCTCACTCTGGGCTTCTAGCCCTTTTGCTAAATGGACCAGTGGAAAGTGAAAGCCCAGGGGGCACACGGGCTGATCTGAAGTCACCAGGAAAAAAGAAAGGATCCAGGCTGTCAGGAGGCGGGAGGATTGTCTATAAGCAGCCATACAGTTTCTGCGGGACCCGGACGAAGGAGTGCTGGCAGAAGTCAAGCGGGGAGTGAAGACCCCAGAAGGGGGACATGACATTTGATTCAAACCAACTGTAATGGAACATGAGATGACTCAGTGTCTCGGGAAATGTCAGGACAGGTTTGGTAGGAGAAGGCTCCATCAAATGACTATACACACACACACACACAAAATCAACTAGCTTCGGTCACAGATCTTGCGAGAACATTCCAAAAATTAAAAAAAAATTCATAGTTTCACAGGACCAGACACATCATAAGTACATAATAAAACATATACACATGTGGGCTGACAGAATGAATGAGTAGATGGGAAACAGGACTTCTTTTTTGTGCCATCAAAGACAAGCCAACTCAAGAAATTCACGTACACGTTTCTGTGAGGTCGATCCTACTTTGTCAGTTGGTCAATAATTTTAAACTGGCACAAAAAAATTTTGGGACACTATTTTTAAGCTCTAAATTGGTCCTTGGTTATGAGAGGAAAAATTCTGATGGAAAGGGAAGGTTAAAAAGTAGTATTTTTAAGAAAAAAATTAGTAAATGTCAAGTACAATCCAGACTTAGCTTGGCTTTTTTTCTGAAGGAAGCAGATTATGGAAAGAACATACATAGCGGGGCCTGGGGCGGGGGTAACTGGGTTAGCAGTACCACCTATAACTCAATATTTTCTAAGTTTTTTTTCCCATGAATTGAACCATGTGATATTCACAACTGCCCGAGTTGCTCCCAAGGGGCAGAACAAGCAGTCTTTAGAGAGAATTTATACCTGTGACCTCTATGTCACACTGGCTTCAACATATAAACTCTGCCTCTTACTCACTGATGACCTAAGTCAGAACCTCGACTTCCCTGCCTCTACTATTCATCTGAAAACTGGGAACAATCATTGCAGTGGACTGTGGAGCCTAGGGAGTAACTGCCCGGTGCATAATTGTTGCTCAATAAATGGCAGTTATTATTTATTATGGTCTTCTTTGACCCGAAGATATCTGTAAGTAGAGAATCTGAATTCTGAAAAACTTAAACTTCTCAGTCAAGATCATCAGCTAGAAAGTGGTGAAGCTAAAGTTCCCATGCTGTGATTTCCTTAGTCCACACACACAACACAACAACACGGGAACTTTAGCTTCACCGCTTTCTAGCTGATGAAAGTCTACTAATTCTAGCCTAGTTTTTTTTTAATGGATTTAATCTTTTTAGACTGGTTTTAGGTTCACAGCAAAATTCAGAGGAAAGTACAGAAGATCCCCACACCTCCTTGCTCACATACACGCCGAGCCTCACTCACTACAGCAGTGGATTTGTATAACTGATGAACTGACCAGCCCATGTTTTTTTACCAAACAGTTCTGCTCAAAAAGTGATTTTCACCTTGGATGGAAGACAACAGCAAGAGTAGAAGAGGCTGGCATTGGCTGCAAGAAATTGTGCTCGAGCGGATCTCCCCCAGTTCGTCCAGATTTCACCCCCTTCTCCCACTGTTATGTGTTTTTCTCTGAAAATAAATCTCCTCTTTAAACACCCCCTCCTGCCATTCACTGGCTAGTACAGTTCCTGGGATCATGAGGCAACTTTATGGAAGAAATCTGCATAGTAGCTAGGACAGGAGTGCAGGGAGCAGCTGAAATACAGCTATAAAGACCCATGCTGAACCAAATGTGAAATTTCTAGCAGAAGATCTAGCAATGTGACAGGTGGAATCTCAGTTCTCAGCCACCGAGCTGAGCTAACAACCTCACGAGCTATGGGCAATGGTAAAAAGTCGGTGCTTCCATATTCGATTTCTATATGTCAGTCATCTAGATGGCGTGAGCCTTGCAGAAAAGGCAACAGGGCTCTGCTTGACCACATGTGAGAGAGACCAAGGAAAGGTAACAGAAAGCGACTGGTCACGATTCTGCCTTTCTATGCACAGGCTAGCACTTCGGCCTCCTGATTGCAAACGTGGTGCCTCCATCAGCAGAGAAATGAACGATTCAGGAAGTTCCATTTGGAGCAGGCTGCATGGCCAAGTCCAGTCAGCTGACCAGTAAGAGGCTGCATGTGGAAAATTTCCAAGGCCTTTTAGCAGCAAGGATTCCACAGAGGAGTTCGCAAAGCCTGGTTTCCCCTAAGAGGGGAGGGCAGACCCGATGCTGCCAACTCTCCATGAAGGAAACCCTTCAATTCAAACCAACATGGAGATTTGCCAGGAAGGGTCTTGAGACTCACCAGCGGGTCAAGATCAACCTCTCAAGATTCAGCGGTAAAGGTTATGACAAATACCTTTAAAAACAAACCAAGAGCCAGAGGTTTTGTTCTGGGGTATGTGGGGGTGGCCATGCGCACCAGGTACTGCCAGATACAATAGATACAATGTTTGGTGGATATATTGTAAAACACACCCTATCCAGGTGTGTTCAGTTCCTTAGGCCTGTCCGACTCTTTGAGACTCAGTCGGAGCCCGCCAGGCTTCTCTGTCCATGGGATTATCCAGGCAAGAACAGCTGGAGTGGGTAGCCATCCCCTTCTCCAGGAGATCTTCCCGACCCAGGGACTGCACCCACGACTTCTGCACCTCCTGCACTGCAGGCAGATTCTTTATTCCCGAGCCATCAGGCAATCCAGAGAAAAGCCGCTATTATCCTGCTGGGGACCGGCACGTGAGGAGTTGGCCTGTGTGGAGTCAAAGGACCCAGCAACGTAGCTTTTCAAACCAAGGGCCCCTTGGTAACCATTTCCGCCCCCTTGGACGGGCACGTCCAGCAGAGACCAAGTCTCAGCCCTGGGATTCCCCTTCCCCTGTCCGCTGTGCTAGACGGAGAAGGCAATGGCAAGCCACTCCAGTACTATTGCCTAGAAAATCCCATGGATGGAGGAGCCTGGTAGGCTGCAGTCCGTTGGGTCACTAAGGGTCGGACACGACTGAGCGACTTCACTTTCAGTTTTCACTTTCCACTTTCCACTTTCACACATTGGAGAAGGAAATGGCAACCCACTCCAGTGTTCTTGCCTGGAGAATCCCAGGGACGGGGGAGCCTGGTGGGCTTCCGTCTATGGGGTCACACAGAGTCGGACACGACTGAAGTGACTTAGCAGCAGCAGCAGCAGCAGCAGCAGCAGCTGTGCTAGAAAAGCTGACCTCTACCCAGTTAGAGTGTGGATCAAATTATAATTGAATCACTGCCTTGAAATATACTGGCTTGGCCAAAAAGTTCACGCGATTATTTCCTTAGGATGGTACAGAAAAACCAGAACGTACTTTTTGGGCAACCCAATATGTTTATCTAACCTTGTGACTGCCGTAGTAGATGCTTAAGGAAAAGTGAAAGTGAAGTTGCTCAGTCATGTCTGACTCTTTGCAATCCCATGGACTGTAGCCTACCAGGCTCCTCCGTCCACGGAATTTTCCAGGCAAGAGTCCTGGAGTGGGTTGCCATTTCCTTCTCCAGGGGATCTTCCCAACCCAGGGATCGAACCCGGGTCTCCTGCACTGCAGGCAGACGCTTTACCGTCTGAACCACGAGGGAAGCCAAAGGACCTAGTATTAAGTGCCTCTCCATCCTCAGTAGGTCTCCCATCTACAGTTAAGGAGTAGAAGAAATGGAGAGGCCATACCCGCATAGTGAGTAAGATTCTTCCTCGAAGACTGGAGGAACCGTAACTCTACACTCCATGGCCAGGGGCCCAGGACAGCACACAGAGGGCCTTTGTGTGTCACATCACCGACGCCTCCCTTATTACCAGTGGATGCACCAGCCATGCGTGTGACAAGTTCACACAGACGCAGGAAGGACTTCTCACTTACACTGCTGTTCACTGAACCACCTGTGGGCATTTATCTTACTCTTTTCAGTGAAATGTTCGTTAAGTGAATACACTTCATTGATTGTAACTCAAATAAGAGACATTTTCTTTTATCAGTTTTGAAAAACAGAGAATAGAGGATAATACGATGAAGACCCATTGGCCCATTATCCAGGTGGTTTAATAATTTAAATAATAGTTTAATAATCATTATTAAAATAATACCTTTTTTCCTTTTTAAAAGGAATGAAAAAATTATAAATAAAAATCGATGTCCCGGGTCTCCATAGCCAGCTCTGTTCTTCTCTCCCTTCCCCCAGGCCCCCATAAACAGCCATCTCCTGAAAATCAGATAGCCCTTCATAGTCCATCTTTTGTGTGAAAGTGAAAGTCGCTCAGTGATGTCTGACTCTTTGCAACCCTATGGATTATACAGTCCATGAAATTCTCCAGGCCAGAATACTGGAGTGGGTAGCCTTTTCCTTCTCCAGGGAATCTTCCCAACCAAGGGATCGAATCCAGGTCTCCTGCATTGCAGGCGGGTTCTTTACCAGCTAAGCCACAAGGGAAGCCCATCTTTTGTGTATATATGTGCATATATATGTATGTGTATATACATACATACGTACATATACATACATGCATAACTCCATTCACATGCAATCCTGTTTTCTGTTTTTAGTATTTAAATTATGTCATACATTATGTTTCCTTTTGTAAACTTGCTTTTTTTCAACACTGTGTTTTGGAGACCTCTCTATTTTATATATTAGAGTCTCTTCTTTCCTTATATAAGCTACATGGTAGCACACTGAATGAACAGAATATATTTTATTTAAGCATTTTGCTACTAATGACCTCTAGACAGTTTCTAATATTTTGCCATCACAACAATGCTGCAGGCGGTATCTCTGCATGTCCCGCTGTGCTAATGTATAAGAACGTCTCCTGGGTAAAGTGGCCACACCTAGGCATAGAGCGTGTGCTTTTCCATTAGCAGATCCCTGTGCTTCCAGATTGAAGACTTGCGGTCTGAACTTGCACAGGTAGAGCTGAAGCAAAGAGCATTTCTAAGTGATGTATTTCAGTGGGATCTAACAACAGTATCAACATAATTACAAAACAGAGTCCAGCTCTGCTAGGAGAAGTATGGGCATCTAAATGTCCACAGAAGATGCAGTGATCAAATACCACCACTCATAAAACTCAGCTTATCATTCTCTTAAAGGCAGAGTGTATCACAGGGCTTCATTAGTCAAAAGGAGGGTTTCTTGCCACAACACAAGAAAGGAAGCACAGTGGCTAGGGCCTTCCAAAACAGCTAATGAGCCAGGATGAATGGGGACCAAAGGCCCCAACCTGTGGGCACAAAAGTGGGGAATGGTGAGCACCTCATTCCATATGCCCTGCTACCAGGCTTCTCATGGAGGTCACACCGCCCTTTCCCAAAGAGAGAGGTCCTTTCACACCTTGCTGCTGCTTGGTATCTGAGCAGTGCTTATTTACTAGTTAGTGAATAAGTAAAGAGTGGATTCTTTTCCCTAAGCTGGAAAGTCACAATAGCAGAGTACAGCCTCCAGGTAAAGAAAGACGAAATTAACTCAGCCTGAGCTCAGGCATGGAGCCCGGTGCTGACAATCCCTGTACATTTTAATTAGGTAAAAATACCAGTGGGCTTCTCCACTCTAAATAGTCCCCCATATGCATTTCTGCGATGAAAGCCCTGGTCCTTCTGGCTCATCTCACAGGTGAGCCCACATAGCCCCGGCAGCCAGACCATATACCGGGAGGAGAGATGCACTCGGGTCAAACAGCAGCAGAGTGTCTTAATTAGATTCAAAAATCCACAAACGCGTTCTGCTCCCATCCCGGATCCGCGTCCACTCCCGTCCGTGTCTCTCTCCGCCAAAAACAGGATCCGGGTGCCAGGGTTGCCCCCTGGGCAACTCTAACTTCAGTACTGACAGGTTATGTGGGATTTTTGCCAGAGTAATTATTTTTCAATTCAACAATAATGAGAAATTACCATGGCAACCACTTGTCACGTGGCACACATACACCCCCTCCGAAGAATGAACTATACATAAAGCTGTTGCTTGAAAATTGTAGGTTTTTTTTTTTTTTTGCGTTTTGTTTTTTATGAAAATAAACAGGTCAAAGTGGAGAAACGGGTATGAAGGGGTCTGGAAACAGGAGGATGAAGAGGGCACAGACTTTCTTCTGTACCTTGAGACTCTAGAAAATGGTGATACCTCATCACACAACCCTACCGTCTTGTACACAGGCTCACGCAGATAGCACACTATTCATTCGTCTCTGACCACTGCGATCACTCCCATCTGACACATGTCAACTGGCTTCTCTCAGAAAACACCGGAGAGAACAAATGTGACTCCATGACCGAAGCGGATACACACTTGGCCAGACTTGCTTTCTCTAAATGTCTCTGCCCGTCATAGGCATGTTTTGAGACAGAAGACCTTGACAATCCCAAATCCCCTGCCTTTCCCTTTCTAGAGGAGGCCCCCCTCGGACTGAAGAGGGGTGCACGTCTTTCATTTTCTCTGTCAATAAGGTCTTGCTTCCATCAATTTCTCCAAGCCTAGGAGTCTTGTATCAAACCGTGTTTATGTCAAATTATCTACATTTAATAAGATGGTCATATAGAGTGAAGTAAGTCAGAAAGAAAAAAACAAACAAACATGTTAACACATGTACGTGGAATCTAGAAAAATGATACAGATGAATCTATTTGCAGGACAGGAACAGAGACACAGCCATAGAGAACAAACGTGTGGACACCAAGGGGGAAAAGCAGTGGGTGGGATGAGCTGGGAGATTGGGATTGACCTTCATACACTATTGATACTACGTATAAAAGAGATAACCAATGAGAACCTTCTGTATAGCACAGGGAAGTCTATGCAGTGCTCCCTGGTGACTTAAATGGGAAGGAAATCCAAATCAGGGGGCATATGTATACACACAACTTATTCACTTGACTGTACAGCAGAAAATAGCACATCATTGTGAAGCAACTGTACTCCAATTAAAAAATTTAAATAATAATAAACAGTTCCATAGCAGTTATTGCATACTGGCCACCATTCTGAGCCAACTGAAAAACATAAATTCCTTGAAACCTCACAGTGAGCCTAGCGGATAAGCCCGAATATTCATTCCATTTTACAGATGAGAAAACTGAGGCACAGAGAAACTAAATATCTGCTTAAGATCACAAAGCTGACAAGTAGCAGAGAAATTTCAAACTCTGACTCTTGAATTGAGGCTCATATAACCACTCTGCTACTCAGATATTCCTTTGCCCAGAACACTGTTCTTCAAAATTTCTACTGTCTTCTTAGTTGTTTAAATATCCAATTAATGCACTGAATGTTTGAGGCTTCATCTTGTGAACAGACAGCCCAAAGCAAGGTTTTCCACCACCTCGATGGAATTCTACATTGAAGCAGAGATAAAAGTAGCAAGATCACTTGCTCTCACCAGCTGGTAATTGCAGAAGCATGTGATGGACACACAGAATTTTAAATCCCTCCTTTTTATCTAATGTTATGGATTTTTAAAAAATTTCATGTCCCTGGGGTTGTAGTTTTGATTTGCTTTTTCTCTCATGGTCAACTAGGATTTGTTTATTCTCAGTTAAATTGTATTTTATTTACCAGTAAACGTTAGTTATCATTTTAACAGAGAAATTCTAAAACAGCGGCATGTTACCGAGAGAGTTAATCGCATGTCAGGGTTTCACTCACAATTCAAGGCTTCCTTTTTAGAAAGTACCTCCTGCATTTCACTCCCCTGGGCTTCTGCCTTGGGAAAGATATGTATTAAAACAGGCAGAGAGACAGAACTTGGCATCTGGCAGAAATGATTCTACAGCCGTAGCTACATCAGTGCCTCCCCCTGCCCCAAACACCTGGAAAATCCATGTATTTCAATCTCCATCCTTGACCTACAAAAGCATTAATTAATCGTAAAGAGTCCAAAGAGAAAGGCTATTTACAATAATCTAAAAATAATGAGTAAAATGTATACAGTTGAGGTACCAAAAATAAGCTCTGAACTTCTTGCAATTATTATGAAATCCTGGTGGCTCAGACGGTAAAGATCTGCCTGCAATGCCAGAGACCGGGGTTCAGTCCCTGGGTCAGGAAGATCCCTTAGAGACCGGAATGGCTACCCACTCCAGTATTCTTGCCTGGATAATTTCATGGACAGATGACCTTGGTAGGCTACAGTCCATGGGGTCACAAAGAGTCGGACATGTCTGAGCGATGAACACTTTCACTTCATTTTTCATTAATTGTTTTTAATAGTCTTTTAAAAATTAATTTATTTTAATTGGAGGCTAATCACTTTACAATATTGCAGTGGTTTTTGCCACACACTGACATGAATCAGCCATGGGTGTACTTGTGTTCCCCATCCTGAACCCCCCTCCCACCTCCCTCCCCATCGCATCCCTCAGGGTCGTCCCAGCGCACCGGCCCCGAGCGCCCTCTCTCACGCACCGAAATTCCTATCAGCTTCATGAGGGCAGGATCACTCCCTGTATCTGCATTTGCTAACATCTGGCAGGCAAGCAACAGATAAGTATTCGATTGCTTGATTATTTAAATTATTCCTTTTAACAAACAAATACTTGTTTAATTTAAAGCCAACGTGTTCTCAAAACCCTAGAGAAGCACAATCGCATCTTCATGATGGTTAGACACGTCTATTCTCTTCTTTGGCTCACGTGTCTGTCATTAATAAGTCGGGTGTGTTAAGTCTTCAAAGAGTGACAATGCAAGGGCTTAAGAGTTTCACAAGGAATTACATTCTAGTCCTCACAGTATCCCTATCAAGTTGGTACTTTTACTATCTCAATTTAAATGGGGAAACTGAAGGCTCAGGAGGTTAAGATATATACCCACTGGACTTCTCTGATGATCCAGTGTCTAAGACTCTGAACTCCCAACGCCCAAAGCTGGGGGCCTGTGTTCGATCCCTGGTCAGGGAACTAGACTCCACGTGGCCAAACTAAAAGTTCGCCTGCTGCAACTAAAAATCCTGCCTGCCTCAACTAAGGCCTGGTGCACTCAAGTAAATAAAAATAATCAAATATTTTAAAAGATATATACCCAAGGCCACAGACTAAGTAAGAGGCAACCCTGGGATCTAATGCCTGAACACTGTGATTCTTTAAATGTGTGTTTCTATCTGCAAATCTCTGTTATTCTGGTATGAAGGACTAATATTTTCATCATAATTGAATTTCCTCTATTAGACTCCAACCTGGAAACATGCACTCTGACATATCAAAAATATACACTAGAGACCATGAACAAGCTCATTTTGCCAATGACATCAGAAGAATTACTCTGGAAGCCTGGGTCTCGCTGGGGACAGATTGGGCAGCGAGCTCACGTTACATCACACCCTCTGGGTGTGAGAGGTCCTGAGTGGCAGGGCGATCTGATGAGGCAGCGACCCCTGTATCTTGAGAAAAGCACGCCATAAAATCAGGCACAGATTTTCTGTCCCAACGTGAACACAGCAGACAGCAAGAGAACATTTCTGGAAAAGCCTGCGACATGCAAAAGCTTGTTTTTGTGACCTGCCCAATTGCATCGGAATCAAATGACAGGGATCACTCCTAGAGTCCCCACTGAAAACTGGAAGCTTGTGCCAGGACCGAAGCGAGGAAAGAAAACTGGTGTTTTCCCCTCTCCTTCCTTGGGAACAGGGAAAAGGACTTTTGTTCACAAAGATGAACATAAGAAATCCAGCATAATCTCAAAACTCAGAAGGAGGATATTAGGTTTCTCTGGAGCATGGTCGAAGGCCTCCATGCTGTTCTCAGTTTGCCCATCTGTTTACTGGGGTCTTAGAGCCCCAGCTTCTCCTTGGGGCTCCTCTAACGCCACCAACTTCCCCATCTGTTAACCAAAGACAGAAGACAACCAAAGCCAGACCTGCCCCCATTTTCTCCACACCCCACCTTAGTCTCGCCACTTTTTTCCAGCTCAGTAACGCCACTCCAGATCGCTATTCTCAATAGCGATCTACTCTGAGCCTGGACTTTCAGGACATGTTCTTTCCCTCTCTCTTTCATCCAGGATACCCTGATTGAAGTTGATTGAACAAGTCAACAACAAACAAAACAAAATAGGACATATTCTCGATCGTTCTCTTTTCCTAAGCCCACACCTCCAATCCATAAGCAGTTCCCATGCATCTATTTCCAACCTAGAACAGGGCCCATTCATCATTCTCCTCCTCCACCCCTGCTCCTCATCCGGACCTCCAATACCTCCAGCCTGCACAGCAGTGCTGGCTTTCTACTCCTTCTTTCTGCCGGAAGCCTGTTGCCCTGTACAGTAAGTCCCCTACATACATAGGAGTTCCATTCCGAGAGCGCGTTCCTAAGTCCACTTTGTAAGTGCAACAAAGTTAGCCAAGGCACCCGACTGACACAGTGGGTTACATACTGTCCAGGAATAGGTTTACACTACTTTCACACAAAAAACACACAAAAGGCAAACATAAACAATAAAGGAAACATCGCTAGTCCTATAGGACAGACCCTGAGAAGTACAGGAGTACCAGCTACCTCACTGCCGCGTCATGCTTGCTTGAGGATGTCCTGGGCTTGAGATAAAGACGCTGACTACTGTACTCTATACAGAACCGCACAGTGAAGCGCACAAAAGTGCACCCACTCGCAGGGAAGCAGGCACGTGACAATGTGTGCCGGACACACGAACCAACTTACATAGTCGGAGACGCAAACACATGTTCACATCTTTGAAAGTCCAATATCTGAAGGTTCGTATGTAGGGGATTTACGGACCTGTGCTCTCCAAAGAAGCCTGCCTGATATTTGAAAGATACCCACTAGATTACATCGCTTCCTGCTGAAAGCCTCTCGGGCAGTTCCGTGGCTGCTTATCACCAAAGTGCACCCTGCCCTGCACGACTGGTACCTGGTCTCTCCCCCAGGCTCAGGTCACCTCACTGAACACGGCTCACAGATCTGGGCTCTTGCCACAGAAACCTTCCTTTTGACCCGGGACCACACTCCTGGCCACCACAGAGCCCTCTGTAATCGCGCTTCCATCCACAAGTGGACACCTTTCCTCTGCTTGACGTGTCTTTCTCTTCCTCGTCATTCAAATCTCAAGTCCTGTGTCACTTAAGAATCTGCCTGCCAATGCAGGAGACACGAGTTGGACCCCTGGGTTGGTAAGATCCCCTGGAGAAGAAAATGGCAAGGCACTCCAGTATTCTTGCCTGCAGAATCCCATGGATAGAGAAGCCTGGGGGGCTATAGTCCATGTGGTCGCAAAAGAGTTGGACACAACTGAGCAACTAAAGAAGAACAGCAACAATCCATAGGAGCTAACTTAAAAAACACAAACCCAACTCTGTTAATGTTCTTTCTCGGGGAAGCCCTTAGTACTTCTTTTGTCTATTTGTTTGTTGTCTTCCTAGCTACTGGAAAATACAAGCTCACTGGGAGAATGGGATCCTGCTGCCCACTTTGCTGTGGACCCTGGTACCTGGTGCTTTGCCTGGGGGCTCAGATGGTAAAGAATCTGCCTGCAATGCAGGGGACCCAGGTTCAATCCCTGGGTTGGAAAGATTCCCTGGAGAAGGAAATGGCAACCCACTCCACTATTTTTGCCTGTAGAATTCCATGGACAGAGAAGCGTGGTGGGCTACAGTGCATGGGTTTGCAAAGAGTTGGACATGACTGAGCAACTAACGCTGGTACCTAGTAGGTACTTAATAGATGACAGCTTGAATAAATGAATATATGGAAAAAATGTGTTAAGCAAGAAAAAAGAAAAGAGAAAAATCTATCAAAGAAATCAATTGCTTGAACTTCCACAGGCAACTATTCCCAGACCCAGGCTTGTCACAACCCAGTTGGCTTCAACGACATAATAGAGTCCTAGAAACTTACCAGAATCTTTATTCCCTTTAATTTTTAAAATAAATATATGCCCTGAATTAAAAGCATTAAAAAGCATTCATGCCCTTTGACTCAGTAATTCTATTTCTGGGAACCCATCCAAAGAACATAATCCAAAAATATGTAAATGCTTTATATGCAAAAATATTCACCATAGGAGCCTTCATAATAGGAAAAAACCAAAAAACTAGGAACAATATGTTGCCTTACGAGGGAAAAATGATACCAGAAATCACAATTTGGCCACTAGAAAAAAAAAAAATAGGAATCTTTAAATGTAATGTCTGCTCATGGTTTACAATAATACAAAGGCATGCTTAGGTTATCATGTAAAATAAAGACAGGAAGATGGATACACAGAGCTGTGTGGCCACATGGAGGGTGACATACATGCAGAAGCAGGCATGGGGCCTGAATCTGTGAAACAGACAGCCTTGCTGGAGAGAAGGGGAAGGGTGACCATTGGATAAGTAGTGTTGATTTTTCATATGTAAAATTAAATTTGATTCCACTTCACATAATCAATAATTTGGCCACCTGATGCAAAGAGCCAACTCATTGGGAAAGATCCTGATGCTGGGAAAGACTGAGGGCAGGAAGGGGGGGCGGTGAGAGAGGATGAGATGGTTGGAGGGCGTCACTGAATCAATGGACATGAGTTTGAGCAAACTTCGGGAGACAGTGAAGGACAGGGAAGCCTGGAGTGCTACAGTTCATGGGGTTGCAAAGAGCTGGATATGATTTAGTGACTGAACAACAACAACACATAATCAAATCAAATATGAGTTCCAGATGGATCAACCATATAAACGAAGAAAAACAAAGTTTTCAAACCATTAGAAGAAAAGAGACTATTTTGTATGACTTCGCAACACGGGGGGAAATTGGTAAACAAACACAAGGACAAATCATATGAGAAACGGGCGATCCACTTGAATCCATCAGCATCTCATGTGACAAATATCAGCATCTCATGTGACAGAAGACGGTATAAACCTGCTACAATGTAACTATGAGCTGGATGAAGATTAGCCACTAGAATATACAACAAACTGTTAGAAATCAAGAATCAATAAAATATAAAAGAGCAAAAAAGTTATGAAAGTACCATTCCCAGAAAATAAATAAAGCAATGAAAAGCTGTTCTATTTCATTTGTAGCCAAGAAAAGGTAAATTAAATCTAAGTCCTTGAACATCCATGAGATTGTCAAAAAAAATAAAAAACTGAATGATACCACACGTTGCTGGAGATCTGTGGAAATAGGAATTCCCATACGCTGAGATCACTTCTCAGGGTCTGGAAGCCCCAACGCATGAAGTGCACCGATGTCTGCACGCCACCGCTCAGCACGTGCTGCCCTCCTGGACGGACCTGCCCTTCACCCCCGATCCCTTCACTCGCAACACTCTTCTCACACCACACTCCTCCACTGTTTTTCAACTGTCTCAACTCATTCAACCTCCACCAAGTCTGGCCTCCATCCTGAAACTCACCAGCATTTCCAAACTATAGAAAAGTCTCTGTTTACTAGGCTGAGAAACAAAATTTTCAATGACTCTGAGCCTCATGCTGACAACGCCTATAGTACAATACTTTGATTTTATTTTACACAATGTCTAGTTATTGCATAGTCACGTCTCAATGACTCTAAAGCCCGTGGATGTGAAGTGAAAGTCGCTCAGTCGTGTCCGACTCTTTGCGACCCCATGGATTATACAGTCCATGGAATTCTCCAGGCCAGAATACTGGAGTGGGTAGCCTTTCCCTTCTCCAGGGGATCTTCCCAACCCAGGGGTCGAACCCAGGTCTCCTGTATTGCAGGCAGATTCTTTAGCAACTGAGCCACCAGGGAAGTCCATGGATAGAGACATCAAATACTGTGGACTGGTCTTTGCTTTCCGTTGGTTACCTGGCATACATTTATTATGAGTTTAATTATGAACCAAACACTGTGCATTATCTATTTCGGGCTTTGGAGCACGATCAGGCAGCTACTATTACTCTCCTTTCACAAATGAACAACAACAACAATAAACCTCCGAAAGGCCACTCAGTTTTCCTGGCCACACAAATGGGACATGTTGGTATCAGTGATCAAAGCCACGTTGCGGTTCCAGAACTCATTTCCTTTAACTGAAGTGAGAGAAAATATCAGTAATAAGTCACGTGTAAGACTTGTGCATGAATATTCATTGCTTCACCATTCATAATCAGCCAGAAATGAAAACCATCCAAACGTCCATCAGCTGATGAATGGATAAACAGAGTGGTATCGCCATATAATGGAATACTCTTAGCAATGAAAGGATTTAAATATGGCTAAGTGCTTGAATATGAACCACAAAAACATTATACAAAGAGAAAGAAGCCAGACACGAAATGCCACAGATTGAATGATTCCATTTGGATGAGAGATCCAGAACCCCAGCTCTGCTACTCACTAGCTGTGTGATCTCAGGCAAATTACATAAGCTCTCTGTGCTTCTGCTTCATGGAGTGTAAAATAGATACAATAATTCATCACTCTCATTGTGAAGATTACACTAGATAATACACGGACCGATGACTGGAGTAACACCCGATAATGGGCGCTGTTACTAAGCGGGAGAGAGTCCCAAGGTCAGGGTTGGGTGGATATTAAATAATAAATATCAGCAGTGCATCTTACATGACAGACCACACACTTTACAACCTGACCTCCAGGGGCTGGATTCCAATCCCTGCATTTCTGTGCTCTACAGCTCGAGGCAGGTTATTCAATCTCAATTGCCTCTGCTGTGAAGAGGAGAATGATGATGGTCTTGGCACCCTGTAGTGCTGTTGTGAAGATGAAATACACTGATCATTGATGAGCGTGGGCTTCCCTAGTGGCTCAGTGGTAAAGAATCTGCCTGCAATGCAGGAGATGTGGGGGATGCGGGCTTGATCCCCGAGTCGGGAAGATCCCCTGGAGAAGGAAATAACCACCGACACCAGTATTCTTGCCTGGGAAATCTCACGGACGGAGGAGCCTGGTGGGCTGTAGTCCGTGGGGTCACAAAGAGTTGGACAAGACTGAAGTGACTGACGCATGCACACTGGTGAGCTTAGCACAGTGCCGGGCACACGAGACGTGTTTCAGTTGTGTTATTTTTCACCTGTCATTATTGTGTCGGCCATCAGTGTTAGGTGGCATTAAAGACACCCGAGATAGAGACCTCTAGCCTCAGAAAGTGTATTCTCCAGTAGCCTAGCTGTCCCAGTATCGCCACTGACACTGGCTACACACAAGGGTGCCCTCCTCTGTCTGTCTCCCTCTTCAGCCTGCCAAGTCCTCAAGGGTGGGATCGATGCTTTGTTTTGCACCATCTCCCTTGTGCCTTGCACAGTGCCTGCCTGGGAAAGAGCAAGGGTATGCTATCCACCAAAGTGAGTTTTCCATGCAGATTGAAGGGAGAGCAGCTCCTGCTTTGCACGCCAGCCTCCAATCCACACTTGCATGTGGTTCAGGCTAATTTGCATCTCGGCACCTCAGAAGGCTCTGCTTTTAGCTACTCAGTTTGCTTCCTTGTCAACTGGGGATCACAACATGCAAGGCAGAAGGGAGCTTTAGGGAACAGTGGCTTGGCTGCCAGCACCCTGATTTGGGGCCTGCAGGATCTTTCATTTTCTCCTCCCATCTCCATGGAAGACAGAAAACTGGGTTCTAATTCTGATGCCAGTAATTCTCGTTGCGTTCACACACAAGTATAAATCAAAGAATCTGAAGTCTTCCAAATGTCCTTGGAGAATGTGCGTGAGCCTCCCTTTTTCTGTCTGTCAAATATGAAGATTTAAGGATACTTCCAAAAGCATCCTGCCAGAACACTCACTTCCTCAGGGATTTGTTTTTCACCAAATGAACCTGCCCACCTTCCCTACTCTTGCTTTCAGGGAAAACATTTCTAGGGCATCTTGGTCAGGGCTATAGTAAAGGCAACACACCAAACGGTGTATGAAGGGAAGGTTTCCACCACCTCCCAGGGTCCAAGAATAGTCCCCATAAGGATGGCAAACGGATTTTAACCCAAGTGGCCTCTGATGAATGGGCTACTGTTCACTAGGACTCTGAATCCATTCTCACATGCAACAGATGTTTATTGAGAACTTACTCTGGGCTAGACAATGTCTGAAGCATTTGTGAGAAAGCGGTGAACAGAAAGGATGTAATCTCTGTCCTTGGAGAGCATAAAGCGTGGCTGTTGTTCAGTCGCTCAGTCGTGTCCAGCTCTTTGAGACCCCACGGACTGCAGCCTGCGAGGCTAGCTGTCCTTCCATCTTCCAGAGTTTGTTCAAATTCATGTAAATGTGTATGTATATATATATATATATACACACACACGTCCAGTAGTGGATGACACACAATAAGCAAGATAAATAGTGACATATACCATTTATCAGACTGACTAGTGCACAGAAGGAAAATAATAAAGCAGGAAATGGGGACAGGGTGTGGGGGTAAGGAAGGGGCAGTGAGACTTCAGATGGGGCAATCATGGAGAGCCTTGCCGGAATGTCCCACCCCAGTATTCTTGCCTGGGCTACAGTAACTGGGGTCTCAAAAGAGTCAGACATGATTTAGAGACAAAGCATGCATGCATATAAATGGAGTATAACTTTTTAAAATTATAAACCACTATACTGTACACCTGTAATGTATAATATTGTATATCAACTATACTTCAATAAAAGTTATAATCAAAAAAAGAGAGAGAGAGAGAGAGAGAGGTCTTGGTCCATAGAAGTGAGGAAACAGAAGTGCCCGACGCATGAGGTCAGAAAACGGTGCTGCATTTAAGAAACTAAAAGGGAGGCATCTTAGCCAAGTGCTGAGAGCAGCAGAGAGGCTGAAGACGAGCCTGGTGAGGGTCTTGGATCCCTTCCTACAAGCCAGACCTCCTAGGGAAATTTTAAGCAGGAAAGAGTCATGATCCATTTAGATTCCAAGAACCTCCGATGAAAAGACCGATGAACGTCACTCCTGAGTAGCTGTGTAGCCCTGGGTGAATTCCTTTGCTACACGGGGCCTCAGTTTTCTCATCTGTAAAACTGATGAGTAGCTGCTTCATGGGTTCGCTGTGAGGTATTATTAAAGGAGAAAATCTATGCAAAGCATTTAGAACCCTGCCTCAAATGCAATGCACACTTGATCATAACCTTAGTCTTGATGAAGAGAACTCTCCTTACACAAATATCAGCTCTTCTTTGCTTCCCTTTCTCTTGGAAGCTTACCAAGGCCCAGTGAAATTTATTGTAGGTATAGTTTTCTTTCTTTAAAAAAAAATTTTTTTTTACCATGCTGCATGGCATGTGGGATCTTAGTCCCCACAGCAGGGATCGAACCCATGCCCCCTGCATCGGAAGCACAGTCTTAACCACTGGACCACCAGAGAAGTCTCAGGTTTAGCTTTCACATCCACCCACCCCATCCCTGCCCCACCGTGGCCCCAGGTGGGGGGCCTCTGCTCCCAGGACCCCGTGTTCTACTTCGATGGCACCACCTACTTGCCAACTTCTCTGCACACCTGGATTGAATATTTTCTTTCAGTAGTTTGGGGCAAATACTTCCATTTGAAAACCAACGTTAAAGAGACCTTCTATTTCCGCAAATACTTTAAGGCCTCCTATATGTAAAACTCTCAGTTCTACCTTGAGAATGGATTCTAAACCAATCAACTGTCACCTCTGGGGGTCATCAAACCACCACCCCACCCCCCCCACCTAATGACAATATACTACTGTCATTCCATTTTTGGCTGCACTTTCCAACTTGTAGGATCATTGTTCCCTGACCAGGGATCCAACCTGCACACCCAGCGGTAGAAGCACAGCGTATAATAACACCGGTGTTTTGTATATGAGCAAGCCAACATGTGCTCCAAGTTTCCCAGAGAGCAAATACCAAAACCATTAGCTACATATGAATCTTCTAACTTCTAGTGGCTAGACTTGTATTTTAAATAAAATTGCTATTTGCCGAAACTTTAAAATGTTTAGACTCAAAATATGCAGCATGAGTATATACACAAAAGTACTGCCTGTTCCTAGACTTGTTGTCATCAATAGTACCATGGCAATAGTAACAAAAAAAGAAATAACCAGCAATCACTGAACACTTTATCTGGACAGGCAGTGTGCTGGGTACTTTACAAAACTGTTGCTGTTTTTCAGTCACTAAGTCACGTCCGACTCTTTGCGACCCCGTGGACTACAGCACACCAGGCTCCTCTGTCTTCCAGAGTTTGCTCAAATTCATGTCCACTGAGCTAGGGATGCCATCGAACCATCCTCTGCTTCCCTCTTCTTTTTGCCTTCAGTCTTTCCCAGGATCAGGGGGTTTTCCAATGAATCAGCTCTTCACATCAGGTGGTCAAAGTATTAGGGCTTCAGCTTCAGCATCAGTCCTTCCAATGACTATTCAGGGTTGATTTCCTTTAGGATGGACTGGTTTGATCTCCGTGCTGTCCAAGGGACTCTCAAGAGTCTTCTCCAACACCACAGTTCAAAACATCAATTCTTTAGCACTCAGCCTTCTTTATGGTCCAACTCTCACATCTGGACTACTACAAAACTAACTCATTAAATTCTTACAACATTCCTATGAGATAGGTATTACTGTTTCTAATCGACTGATGAAGAAAGTAAGACTTCTGACCAAGGCCACTTCATCAGTAAATGATAAAAGTAAAATTAAAATCTAGGCAGCTGTGACATTAATTTTATGTGTCAATTTGAGTGGGCACTGGGTGCCCAGATATTTGGCTACACTCTATTCTGGGTGTTTCTGAAAAGGTGATTCTGGATGAGACTGAGTAAAGCAGATTGCTCTCCCGATGGGTGGGCCCTATCCAGTCAGTTGAAGACAAAAACGGAACAGAAAGGCTAAGAGGGAATTTCACCAGCCTGAGCTGGGCCATCAGTCATCTCCTGCTCTCAGACTGGAGCTTGAATTGTTGGCTACCCTGATTCTCAGGCCTTTAGACTCAGACAAGAGCTTTCCTGGTTTAGCTTTCCTTGGTCTTCCGCCTGTCAATTCACCATGCAGATCTTGGGGCTTGTTGGCCTCCATAACTGCATGAGCCAATTTCCTGTAATAAATCTCTTTCTATGCATGCATATATCCTATTGGTTCTGTTTTTCTGGAGACCCCTGACTAATATGTTGGTATGTACCTAAGACCTGGTATGTTTCCATTCTCTGTATTAAGTAGAAATAGAATTCCTTTTACTCCAGGTGGCGAAGAAGCATTAATTATCAATAGACTGCAGCAAGGGACTCACTAACACATTTCACTAGATGTAATTTGCTTTGTTCCAACATCTCAGAAGCAGGTTTTCCCTCTGCTCGCTTATATTTTAGAAGATCACACTGTAGAAGGGCTCTGAGGGACAGTTTTGGATTTCTAGGAGCTTGGTGGGCATTGGAGCCCTGACACACCCTGCATGGATGACCTTGGAAAAGTCAGATGACCTCTCTAAGGAGGAAGAACGTGGATGATCTACACCTAGGTCCCCCATAAGACGTGAGGCTTAAAACAGATCAGGTATTGATTATTTCTAATTTCATTCATCCCCAAACCACACACACACACAAAGTTAACAAGCAAGGGGGACTGCTGGCTTCAGGAGCAATGCACCATGAAAAATAGATACTAATTCCATTTCATCTGATTCTTGTCCAGTCATCTTAACTGAAGGCTAAAAATGATTCTGCAGTAATAAAGGGAATTATAATACACGGTTGTGGAAGCTTGGAGAGTAATTCCAGCACTGAAGCAAGCGATTACACATTCCAACAAATTAAAAACTCGGCGAAAAAGAAGGGCGGGAGAGGAGGGAAACCAAAGAGCACTCAAATCCCTCAAGAAACACTATTTAATAAAGCAAACTCTATTTTCCATAGAATCCCAATCAAGGGGCATTTTGGCCACATGGAAGCAATTAACGACATCTATGATTTAATGAAAATGCGAAAACCGAGGCCCAACAAAACAACTTCATAACATGAGGCTACTTCTCAAACCCCTGCCGCCAAACTGTAGGACGGAGAATGGCTGAAAAACCAGTACCAGTGACACAAGCCTCAGATCAGCCCGCGTCACAATCCCCCAAAGTCCAGCCTGCCATTTGCTGGAACACAAAGGAAACAGAGCTTTAAGCAAAACAAAGACCCAGAGCATAACCGCACCAAGCCTCCTCCGCGGGTGGCCTTTCAGACCAGTGCTCTCAGGAGGAGAAAATGCCTGTGAGGTCTGGCTCCTCCTGGCTTTGGCCTTGCTGAACAGCTAGCCCCATTCCTGAGTAGATTTGATCATCCTCGAGGCTCCCCTTTGCCAGCCATAAACATCCAAGGTAATTTTGATTTTAAGCCATTTCCCTCACCACAGAAGCAGACATAAGTCACTTTCCTGTGAACTGGAACTCTTTTGGCTTCAGGCAATGAAAAAGGAGACAAGTTTATCTCACTGACACCCTCCCCTCTCCCGGAGCCCCTGGACATTGCTCAGTGGCTTTTCCCCTCCGCTCCCAACATCTTATGCTAATGTCTGCTTCGGGTCTTGCTTCTCCATGCTTTCCCTGCCTGTGGGGCTGGTCTTCCAGTTCTCTAAAGACTTGAATCCTCCACTTTCTCCACCCATTATCATGTCTGATTTCTTTTTTTTTTTTTTTGAGCATTTATCACCATCCAGAACCTCTGCTATTAACTCATCAGTGTCCCTCCTGATTTAACCTGCCCGCCTTGGCCACTCTCTCCTCCAGATCATAAACCAAGAGAAAGCAGAAGTGTTGACCATTTATCTCTTTGCCACCACGTTCCCCACTCCCAGCACAGTTCCCGGCAGACAGCGGGCACTTAATAACGTCAGTACAATGAATGCATAAAATGGTGGGCTGTTTGGAGTTTCTGAATTTGGGGAAGCACTGCTTGAGCCAAGCAGCATCTAACTTATTCATTCATATGCCTCCATTCTTTCCATATCTGTTGAGTACAAGGATGTTCCAGGAACTAGGGATACAGAGAGGAATTAAATCCGGGTCTCTGCCCACAAGGAGTTAGGAACGGAGGTGAAGAGAAGGAAGCGGAGGCAGGCTACTGCAGTCGGACGTGAGGAGGAGCGCGTCTCAGGGCACCAAGAAGTGGCTGGCGCTTGACCAGTGGTAATGTCACCTGGCCGGAGGAAGGGAGTTTCAGAGGTCCTTACTGTTAGGCAGGTGTGTTGTTGTTGATCAGTCGCTCTGTCGCGTCCAACTCTCTGCAGCTCCACGGACTGCAGCACTTCAGGCTCTCCTGTCCTTCACCATCTCCCAAACGTTGCTCAAACTCATGTGCTTTGAATCGGTGATGCCATCCAACCATTTCACCCTCTGTCGGCCCCTCCTCCTCCTTCTTTCAATCTTTCCCAGCATCAGGATCTTTTCCAATGAGTCAGCTCTTCGCATCAGGTGGCCAAATTACTGGAGTTTCAGCTTCAGCATTGGTCTTTCCAATGAACATCCAGGACTGATCTCCTTTAGGATGGACTGGTTGGATCTCCCTGCAGTCCAAGGACCTCTCAAGAGTCTTCTCCAACACCACAGTTCAAAAGCATCAATTCTTCGACAATCAGCTTTCTTCAAAGTCCAACTCTCACATCCATACATGACCACGGGAAAAACCATAGTTTTGACTATACGGACCTATGTCGGCAAAGTGATGTCTCTGCTTTGTGATAATAAAAAAGTGTTCAGTTCAGTTCAGTTCAGTTCAGTCGCTCAGTCGTGTCCGACTCTCAGCGACCCCATGAATCACAGCACGCCAGACCTCCCTGTCCATCACCAACTCCCGGAGTACACTCAAACTCATGTCCACAGAGTCGGTGATGCCATCTAGCCATCTCATTCTCCGTTGTCCCCTTCTCCTCCAGCCCCCAACCTTTCCCAGCATCAGAGTCTTTTCCAGTGAGTCAACTCGTCGCATGAGGTGGCCAAAGTATTGCAGTTTCAGCTTTAGCATCAGTCCGTCCAATGAACATCCAGGATTGATCTCCTTTAGAATGGACTGGTTGGATCTCCTTGCAGTATAAGGGACTCTCAAGAGTCTTCTCCAACACCACAGTTCAAAAGCATCAATTTTTCGGCGATCAGCTTTCTTCACAGTCCAACTCTCACATCCACACATGACCATGGGAAAAACCATTGCCTTGACTAGACGGACCTTGGTTGGCAAAGTAATGTCTCTGTTTTTTAATATACTATCTAGGTTGGTCATAACTTTCCTTCCAAGGAGCAAGCGTCTTTTAATTTCATGGCTGCAATCAGCATCTGCAGTGATTTTGGAGCCCAAAAAAATAAAGTCTGACACTGTTTCCACTGTTTTTCCATCTATTTCCCATGAAGTGATGGGACCAGATGCCATGATCTTTGTTTTCTGAATGTTGAGCTTCAAGCCAACCTTTTCACTCTCCTCTTTCACTTTCATCAAGAGGCTTTTGAGTTCCTCTTCACTTTCTGCCATAAGGGTAGTGTCATCTGCATATCTGAGGTTATTGATATTTCAGTAGGTGGGAATATGAATTTCTTGTGACTGCTGTAACCAATGGCCACACGTTGCTGGCTTAAGGCCACAGAAAGTTGTTCTTCCACAGTTCTCAAGGCCAGAAGTCTTGAATCAAGGGGCCAGCAGATTTGGCTCCTTCCGAGCTGCCAGGAGGCGTCTGCGCCATGTCTCTCCTAGATTCTGGGGGCGGCCGGCAACCCTTGGCATCCTTGATTTGCGGGCACGTCACTCTGATTTCTGCCTCTGCCTTCACACGCCCATTTCCCTATGTGTCTGTCTCTGTGTCCCATGAGCACACCAGACTCTGGGTGTAAACCCACCCGAATCCAGTGTGGCCTTGTCTTAACTAGCTACATCTTCACAGACCCTACTGCCAAAAGCTCACGTTCTGAGATTCCGGGATTTGGGAATGACGGGTTGAAGGAGGACACAGTCTCCAACCTAGGGCCATTGGCGACTCCTTCCTTAGCCTTTGATTCTGGACAAGAGAATGCCTTTCCCAAGCACCGTTTGTCTGACGGATTTAGTGTGACAGGATTTCACTCTCCGCTGAGCACACAGGTCTGCCAAAGTGTAAGGGGCGACCCACATTCTTCTTCTGCCTCTGATGGAGTCAACCTACCAGAGGGAAGAAGGGCGAAGTAGGTCAGCCCTCGGCGATGCCTCCCCCGCGCAGCCCCCCCTCCGCCGCGGGCTCCATCGCCTCTGCCTCTGCTTCTCTCGGTCTGAGTTCGGCCGAGGGAGAGGGGGCTTTTGGGGGACATTTGACAGGAGGAGTCACTGTGAAGCCCTCGGGGACGCTGAGGAAACTGCCGCCAATTAGCGCTTCTTCTGTGTGGCCCTTGAGATCCCAGCCTGGCCTCTCTGCTGTCCCTTCTGGTATAAACGTAGCCCGGCTCCCAGCTGTTGCTTCTGTCTTCCTACTCCATTTCCTTGACAAGTCATCATCTTAGTTCTTCTCAGGGATGGAGACTGAGGTCCCTGAAACTCAAAGAGTAGGTCCCAGCCTGGAGACAGCTAACTGGTCCCCTCATTGGAGAGGATCTCAGCCACTTCCAGGCAACCTGTGTCCCAGATGTGCCCCGAGCAGCCCCAAAGTGAGGCTCAGTAGAGATGATACACAGGAATCCAACAGCCCAGAGTCCAAATCAGAGCCCTGATTTTATTAAGCATCTCGCTCTAGAGCAACAGCTTAACCTTCTTAGCGGCCATTGCCTCATGGATGTCAATTCCTACCAAATGGGGGTTAAAATATACATTACATTTTAAAATAATGATGCACACAGCACAGTTCAAGACACATTGCACCTCCCAGGTGGCTCAGAGGTTAAAATGTCTGCCTGCAGTGCGGGAGACCCAGGTTTGAACCCTGGGTCGGGAAGATCCCTTGGAGAAGGAAATGGCAACCCACTCCAGGACTCTTGCCTGGAAAAAAATCCCATGGGCGGAGGAGCCTGGTGGGATACAGTCCACGGGGTCGCAAAGAGTCGGACACGACTGAGCGACTTCACTTTCTTTAAGACACATGGGATGTGCTCAATAAATGTTTTTTGAATTGCACAAAGAAAATCGAAAGATCTGATATAGAGCTAATAAAGTTGCAAGAGAGAGAAAATACACTAGATTGAGGTCTATAAAGAGATACCTGTATTTTCACTGATGTACAGATTCAGTTTTCCTCCATGGCTTGTGCCTGCCCATTCTTCAGGTAACTTAAATGTTACCTTCTCAGAAAGGCCTTGCCAAACCAGCTTTACCTGAAAGAGGACATCTCTCCTCTAGACTCAGTCCATCTTTCTCATCCCCTTCATACAAATAACGGTATCTGTGTTTGTTTTATTTGCTCCTGTGTTTATTGTCTGTCTCCGGCTCTAGCTTTTTCCCTAATCCCAGTGCCTCGCATAGGGCAACACGCCCAGTGACATTTGTCAAAAGAATGAAGGAGGAAAACAATAAATCCTATGACAGCAAATGGAGATCCTGCCATAGTTTCATCATTTTAACTGTTTTAAAAAGACATGGGAGAGAACTGTGCAATTTGCAGAAGAAAATGAAAGAAGGCAGAAGAATTTCATATTTAATTTCTACTCGTGGGATTATCGCAGCAGGTTAAGAATAGTAGGAAACTTGTATTAATATATAATCTAGAATAAATATTCAACTGATGCCTGAAATTCTTAGACACTCCTGGCCGTTTGTTTAGTAACTGAACTGAAGTAGGGGGAGGGAAGGAAGTGACAGCAAAATTAACTTGCCTCAGTCACCCCTTTTCGTTGGCTACTCAGCATCTGAGTGTCCTAAATATGTCTCTTTAAAAAAAAATGGCCTTCAAACATTTGCGGACACATTCACGGCCCCCATGGCCCTTCCTTGTCTCCAAACTAATCACCTTGAGACTTCCAACTCTTTCTCAAAGGACAGAGTTTCATTTCCTCTCATCATCCAAGGTGGTGGGGCTGAAGTCAAAGAGATATTTAACTTGCCACCCAGCCGCCTTTCTATGTGGGTAACAGTCCGTGTGAAAGAAACAGGCAGGTAAACCCAGGCCATCTGTGCTTCGAAAGTGTGTTTAGGTTTCCATAAAGCCATGAAAGGTTTCAGATGACACATTTGCTTTAAAAACGACAGATTCTTAAATGACAGCGATTTCAAGAAGCCCAGGCATCCTGTGGTGCACTTGCGGAGGGAAAGCAAATTGCATAACCGCGGCTCATCTGAGCAGCGGTGAGGAGTCCTGCCAGCAGTGGCCCAGGTTCAAATCCCTGCATCACCTAAGCCAAGTTCTGCAAAGATTCCTCTCCAGCTCACTACCTGCCACAGCTAGATGGCCAGGCTAACTGATCCATCCCACTGTGTTTCCCTGAAAAAACGGAACACAAAAATATAAAATGAGCTTTGTGAAAGCCATACATTTGTCCTAAATGTTCCCTCCTCTGAGTTACAGGGACACAATGAGATGAGGATTAAAAAGCTTTAGCCTGGGAGTCAGATTCTTTAGGTCTGATTTTACAACAGGAAAGACCTACAGCCGTGAGCTAATTCAAGTTTCTCATTTTCCATCCGAGGTCATTGACACTGAAGCCACCTTCATTATGTATTGATTCATGTGATCTTGAATGAGTTGCTAAGACTTGCTGGCCTCAATTTCCTCATCTGTAAAGTGGAGGTGATGATCATGTTAACGCTGAAGAATCGATGCTTTTGGGTCGTGGTGCCAGAGAAAAAGACTCTTGAGAGCCCCTTCGACAGCAAGGAGATCAAACCAGTCAATCCTAAAGGAAATCAACCTTGAATATTCACTGGAAGGACTGATGCTGAAGCTGAAGCTCCAATAATTTGGCCACCTGATGCAAAGAGCTGACTCACTGGAAAAGATCCTGATGCTGGGAAAGACTGAGGGCAGGAGGAGAAGGGGCCGACAGAGGATGAGATGGGTGGATGGCATCACTGACTCAATGGACATGGATTTGAACAAACTCCCGGAGACAGTGGAGGACAGGGGAGCCTGGCGTGCTGCAGACCATGGGGTTGCAAAGAGTTGGACACGACTTAGTGACTGAACAACAGCAAAAACAAATCGCTGTCATGATTCAGTGACATTGGGAAATGTATGTAACATGCTCGGTAGGGAGAAAGCACTCCACAATTGCTAGCTATTATTATTTTTCATTCAAATAGTGATTGGCTTTGTCAAACACCGCTTCAAGGAATGAGGATATAGCAGGAAATGAGACAATCCCTGACTTTATCGTCCTGAAGGCTTCTGGGAAGACAGACATTAAAACACGAGTTCACAGACACTGCGGATTACGGTTGGATGAGCTCTGGGGCTTAAGGTCACACAGCGAGCTGCTCATTCACATGAAACGAGAATCTAGGTCAAAGAGCTCGCAGACTTCTCGCTTTCGTGAGTGTCACTGTGGCCGTCCCACCCTTGTCAGCTGCACCACGAGGGGAGCTTGGTGGGATACAATGTGTGTGGGTTAAGCCGTCACGTCAGTCACGCCTGACACTTACGATCCCATGGACTGAAGCCAGCCACGCTCCTCTGTCTGTGGGAGTCTCCAGGCAAGAATACTGGAGCGGGTTGCCATGCCGTCCTCCAGAGGATCTTCCCAATCTAGGGATCGAACTCGAGTCTCTTACGTCTCCTGCACTGGCAGGCAGGTTCTTTACCACTGGCGCCACCTGGGAAGCCCAGGAGATATAATAGCAGGTGCGTTAAGAGAAGCTCCCTCTCCTAGGCCTTGATGAGTCTGCAGTGGAGTCCTAACTCAGCTTGGTCACTTACTTAGCGTCCAGTGTCGGCAAGTGACTTAACATCTGTTTTAACTCCCTCATCTATAGAATGGAGACAATAACATTCCCTATCTCACAGGACTTAAATTCTCTATGTAGACAAGAAAGAAATAAGAACAAATGCAATTTATTGAATAATTACTAGCTGCCATGTCTCAGTTCCCGGGCCCTCCCTTTAAGTAAGATATGGATCATCTGGAACTAAGTCTGTGGCCCAGAATGGAAAAGCAGATAAACTCTTTGGAGATGAGAGAGAAAAAAAGAAAATACTGGTTTCAGAACCAAGCAGGATTACACTGTTTTAACCCAAACTGGACTGCACTCTTGACAAGCTATGGAACCTTTGATCGAGTTGTGAAACTCTCTAAGCCTCGGTTTCCTCATCTGTAGACTGGGGCTGGTAATTTCCACCTCGCAAATCTGGCTTGAGAAATAAATAAGAAAGTGCACATAAAGCACTTAGCATAATGATGCATGCAGTAAGCTTTCCATAAATGCTGGCAATTCTTAAGGAGAAGAGAGGGAGTTAAAATATAGGAGTTCAAGACACAAATCATGTCTCATCTCTGCTTAAATGCCCCCAGGAACTTCTCAGTCAATGCAGAGGAAAAGGCAGCCATTAGAATAGCTCACAATCCCGAAACAGCCAGCTGCCTGCATCCCTCTGTTCTCGCCTCCTTACATTTCTTTCTGTAGTCACTCCACTCCAGCCAGCCCCCATGCCTTAGACACACTAAGTACCGGAGAAGGCAATGGCACCCCACTCCAGTGCTCTTGCCTGGAAAATCCCATGGACGGAGGAGCCTGGTGGGCTGCAGTCCATGGGGTCGCAAAGAGTCAGACGCGACTGAGCGACTTCACTTTCACTTTTCACTTTCATGCACTGGAAAAGGACATGGCGACCCACTCCAGTGTTCCTGCCTGGAGGCCACCTCAATACATTTAAACCAGTAGCCTTCCTGTAAAAGGCAGAGTAGCCTAATGATCTAGAATATGGGATTGAGGGTCAGAAGCCTGGATTTGGATCCCAACTTGGCCACTCACTCAGTGCTCAGTGTGGCCAGCTTAACCTGCCATCTTTGTTTCAACTCCTTCACCCGTAAAATGGACATAAGAGCACCACCTGTGCCGTAGAACGTAACCTCTCTCTGCAGGCAAGAAAGAAACAACAGAAGCAATTCAGTGGACAGTTACTAGCTGCCAGTCTGCCCAGCTGACATACGGTGTCAGCAGTCTGCACACTTCGTATGCAATCCTCACAAAATCTCAAGACAAAGCACCGCTCGTCCCATTCTACAGATAAGGAAGTTGAGGCCGAGAACATTAAAGCACAACCAGGACTCAGATCCAAGCCTGGCTGGCCACAGAGGGTTCTGCTCTCCACGCAGATTTGGGGTTCTGCTCTCCACGGAACGCCAAATCTGTTCATTCTTTCTGAATATGGGTTCAGATCTCAAAGTCACCAGAATATGAGGGACACACATTTGTCTAGTGTCCCTCTGGGCCTGGTTTTCTATCTTTTACTTGTCCAGCAGGCACATGTGAGCTAGACACGCCATCTCCTCTCCTCCCTTGCATAGCAGAGGTCAAGCGGGCAGCCCCACCCGGAAAGGAAGGAACTCGGCCCCTGTGGAACCTGCAGAATGCAGCAGCTGTCTCATACACACGTGGGGTAGAGACCCCAAAACACTTATCATGTGACTAAAGCCGCCAAACATCTATCAAGCCCTCAACCCTAACCCTAAAGGAGATCAGTCCTGGGTGTTCATTGGAAGGACTGATGTTGAAGCTGAAACTCCAATACTTTGGCCATATGATGCAAAGAGCTGACTCATTTGAAAAGACCCCGATGCTGGGAAAGATTGAGGGTGGAAGAAGAAGGGGACGACAGAGGATGAGATGGCTGGATGGCATAACTGACTCAATGGACATGGGTTTGGGTGGACTCTGGGAGTTGGTGATGGACAGGGAGGCCTGGCGTGCTGCACTCCATGGGGTCGCAAAGAGTCGGACACGACTGAGTGACTGAACTGAACTGAACAACCTCACAACACATGAGTGAATGAATGAAGTAAAAGAGCAAGCGCGTCTCCGACAGTGTTAAATCTTCGTATTTTTCCTTCCTCCCCGGCCAAGTGTCCGTCACCTCCTGCCTGAATCACAGGGGAGAGCCCTGCACCTGTGCACTGGTGTGCTGGTCACTGACTCAGAAAGTGCTCACCAGCGAGGCCAGGCTGCTGGAAGCACAGGGCACCGGGGCCCGGCGTCCGGGTAAGCTTGCGTGGGACGTGCTTCGTCACCCACACTGGAGCAGCCGGAAGAAAGGGGGAAGGTAGAGAGGCAGAGCTGGATGGGAACCTCTAAACAAAGCCCAATTCCAGTTTGGCTTGAAACAGAGTCACAGGCAAAGAGCGCCTATGTGCTTCTACATGGGGCTGAAAGGAACCAAGAGGTTAAATCCACTCCAGTAACAAAGAGGGCACAGTACGCGAGAGCTCTTCTTCATCAGAACCCGATCAGGGGATGCCCATGGCCCTCACGGTCATGGGCCTGAAACTGGATTGTTTTAGCCTGTCTTCAAGGCCCTGGGGATTAAAAATGTGAATCTAGGCAGATCACCAGCAGACAGGGAGATATTCTTAGGTCCTTGTTCCTGGACCAGTGCTCACAGCAAACATCTTAAGATCTGCCTTTCGCCAGCCACTTGACATTAGATCGTGCTTCTTTTTTTTTTAATTGGAGGATAATCGCTTTACAATGCTGTGCTAGTTTCTGTGGTACAGTGAATTGGATCAGCTCTATGTATACACATATCCCCTCCCTCTTGGACCTCCCACCCCCATCCCCCACCCCCAAATCCCACCCCTCCAGGTTATCTCCACGCTCCAAGCAGGCTCTTTCACACACGGTAGCGTGCATATGTTAGTGCTAGTCTCCTGATTTGTTTCACCCTCCCCAGCCCCCCAGCCCCTTCTCTTCATGTCTACAAGTCCTTTTTCTGCATCTCGCCTCTATTCATGCCCTGGAAGTATGTTCATGTGTGCCATTTATGGAGGTTCCTTAAAAACTAAGAAGTGGGACTACCCAGCAATCCCACTCTTGGTCACATACCCTGAGAAAATCATAATTCACAAGGACACATGTGCCCCAATGCTTATTGCAGCACTGTTTACAATCGCAAGGACATGGAAAGAACCTAAGTGTCCAAAAATAGATGAATGGATAAAGCAGATGTGGTACAAATATACAAAGGAATATTACTTGGCTGCTAAAGAAGAACAAAACGTGTCGTTTGCAGAGACGTGCATGGACCTAGAGTCCGTCACATAGAGTGAAGAAAGTCAGAAAGAGAAGAACAATTATAGTATGTTGATATAGTTTATCAATCACTAATGTATACTGTGGTGCTGGAGAAAACTCTTGAGGGTCCCCTGGACAGCAAGGAGATGAAACGAGTCAATTCTAAAGGAAATCAACCCTGAACACTCACTGGAAGGACTGCTGCTAAAACCAAACCTCCAATAATATGGCCACTTGATGTGAAGACTTGACTCACTGGAAAAAACCCTGATGCTGGGGAAAACAGAAGATCTGGCTCCCTGGGCATAGACTGCCACATCCCTTCGCTCTGTCATCCTCAGATACACTCCAATCCCCTACACTGCCTAATTTTCTGCAGTAAATGGGTGCTGTGATCTGAATGTCCTCCCAAAATTCATATATTAAAACCTAATGCCTGATACAATGGAGGCAGGGCCTTTGGGAGTTGCTTAGGTCATGATGATGGAGTCCTCGTGAATGGGTTTAGTGCTCTTATATAAGGGACTCCTATGTGGAGTCAAAATGAAAAGACAGTACTTTGCAACTGGGAGAGAGCCCTCCCCAGGACCTGGCCATGCTAGCGCCCCTGATCTTGATCTTCCAGCTTCCAGGGTCGTGAAAAGTCAACTTCTTTCGTTTTTAGGCCACGAGGCTTGCGGTATTTTGTTACAGCTGCCCAAGTGGACAATTGAGAGAAAGAGTTATTATCCAGTTGTTGATATCATAGAAAGATCATAAGACCCAATAGTGAATGAAATAAGCATTATGTAAAGTTATACATGTACATATGTAATGATCTCGATTTTGCACAAATATATTTATTTTTTAAAAGCCTGGAAGAAATTCTCTGGGTGGCTAAATTAAAGGTAACACAAAGAAAATGTCTGTTGGCATGAAAAACAAGGCTCTATCCAAGACTCCCGAGGACCCCAGGCCACAGTTGTCCCAATGCTCAGAGTGTGTCCGGACCAAAGAAAGTACAAACCAATTCCAACTTTCCTCCAGTAACTTTCTGGGTCTCAGCTCCACCACAGGCTACAACAGAGCAGAAGGGGGCAGGGTCAGCTCCCAGGAGAATCCCTGTGCTCTGCTGAGACACAGAAGGGCCGTGTGTTGAGAGAGGACACATCACCATAAAACACAGTAGCAGGGGCCCACCCCAGCTCCACAGGCAGGCCAGAACGCTATGTACAAGCATCACCTATGTTGGTTCTGGTGGCAGGGCTGTCCCTGGACCAGGTAAAAGCAAAGGCAACAGTGTTCTGCAATGTTCCTCTGATGATAATGAACTAGCCAAGCATGCAAAGCGGGTTCCTGCAAAATGCAGGATGGATAAACAAGTCAGCGTGGAAAACACACTTGCTGGCTGGCTTTATTGAACACTCTCTGGCCTTCGCCCTCCACTCCCACCCCAGATGAGAGAGAGAATGGCTTAGCTCCTCTGTCGTTTCTCAAGAAATCCACATTTCAGGGTCTGTTCCTGGAACCACACTAGATATTTTAGCTTATCCTGAAAGGTTAAAAACTCTGAATGACCCCTAAAGGAGCTTCATTTGTCTCCTCAAGTTCTGAAAGCAAAACTCAAGGGACTTTCCCCAACATGAATTATGCAGAAGCTATGATAAAATGAGATTCCACCTGCTGTTAAGGGACTCGCCTTCGAAAAATGTAATCAGATATTCATTTCCTGATATTAACAACCACTAAAAGGGAGCTCTGATTTCTGGGACAAATATCTTAAGAAGGAAGTTTCAACATATACATTTTAATTGAATTTCTTCTCAGCCAGAATGCAACTGACAGAAGCCTACCTTCATCATGACCCGCAGGCTGCTAGAACTCGTAAGTCAGCCAGTCTACTAGTAGGACTTTTCTAGGTTCTTAACACTCTTATCAACCACTCAGGTTTCCAGGGAGACTCATTAGTGGAGCTGCAAATGCTGTAGTTGGCATCATTATCCACCACGAAAGTTTGGAGCATCTGCCCTCCTATATATATTTATTTGTTTACTGTCTGTCTTACCCCAACTAGAATGTGAGCTCAACAAAGCAGACATTTTCATTTGTCAGGCTCATGCTGTAACCCTCAGCTGCCCAGCACTTGTGGGCCTCCAATACATACCTGCTGACTATTGAAGGGGACCAAATATGGCACCCCAAAATACGACACTTGGTACAAGGATTATTTGGAACTGAAGGCAACTGAGAAGAAGTGGATATAAGAGCTTTCTGCCCTCCTCCTATCTGCTTAAAAGTCAGACCCACCTGTGGTTGAGAATCTGCCTTCCAGTGCAGGGGACATGGGTGCAATCCCTGCTTGGGGAACTAAGATCCCACACGCCCTGGGGCAACTAAGCCTGCACTGCAACTACTGAGACCCCCGGCCGAAACAGAAGACCCCACGCACCGCAACAAAGACCCGACACAGAATGAAAACAGAGAGCAGGACCCAAATCTGTGAAGGTTTTCCCCTCTCCTGGCTTCCAGAAAGGACAGAAGCTAATCAATCAGCAGAGACAACTCTAGACTCTGTTAGTACTCGAGGAACCTACGTGACAAACTGTGCCAACTGGCTCTTCTCTTCCACGAGTCCCCCGTGTATTTGTTGTTCAGTCATTCAGTCACGTCTGACTCTGAACTGCAGCACGCCAGGCCTCCCTGTCCTTCACCATTTCCATATACTTCAGTTCAGTTCAGTTCAGTTCAGTTCAGTTCAGTCGTGTCCGACTCTCCTCCGCGACCCCATGAATCACAGCACGCCAGGCCTCCCTGTCCATCACCTACTCCCGGAGTTCACTCAAACTCATGTCCACAGAGTCGGTGATGCCATCCAGCCATCTCATTCTCTGTCGTCCCCGTCTCCTCTTACCCCCAATCGCTCCCAGCATCAGAGTCTTTTCCAGTGAGTCAACTCGTCGCATGAGGTGGCCAAAGTATTACCTTCCCATAATTTGCTGCTCCCAGACATTCCAAGTTCTTTTCCTTTATCTTGTCAATTCCCTACAAATGTATAGTTCCTATATTAAGATACTGTATAAGCCCAAGTTCTAACCACCTCTTTGAGTTAGTTATTCCTGAATGGTCCTATTTGTATGCACGGTACAAACTGAATAAACTCCTGTTTTTCTCTTATAAATCTTTCTCTAGTAAATCAGTCTAATTTGCAAGGCCTTTGCCTGACAACCTAAAATAAATAAAGGAAAAATATAGCTCTTCTCCCCTACAGATTGACCCTCTCATGTATTGAGAAACTGGAGCCTGGGGATGCAAACAGGTCCCACCAGGAATAAATTTTTGGTCTCTCTGGCTAGGTGACCATACACATATAAACACACACTCAGAGAAATAATCCTTAGCAGTGCTTAGAAAATTTAGATGGGGAAGGAACATGCTTGGTTTGATAAAACAATTCTGTGTGTATTTTTGTTAAGGTTTGTCTTTGCAACATCATACCTCTTTGGGAGAACATTTTTGGTTTGCATATTGTTAACCTTCATTTGGCTTCCCTGGTGGCTCAGTGGTAAAGAATCTGCCCACCAATGCAGGAGACATGGGTTCAATCTCTGAGTTGGAAAGATCCCCTGGAGAAGAAAATGGCAATCCACTCCAGTATTCTTGCCCGGGAAATCCCATAGATAGAGAAGCCTTGTGGGCTGAAGTCCACAGGTCGCAGAGAGTCAGACATGACTGAGTCTAAACCACCACCGCCAAACAGAGAAATGATGGCAGCACATTCTCAGAGCCAAATATGAAGGGGTACAAGTCCTACTTTCAGGATATAAGGTCTCCTCTTGCACTCTCTCCTTCCTCTAAGTGTTGACATAAGACTGAGAACAACTGGGAACTCCTCAAATAGCTAAGCCTTCCTGTCCTTGGGAAATACTCAAGCCTCACCAGAAACCAGGCATCTCCGATGGCTCCGTGGTAAAAGAATCCGCCTGCAATGCAGGAGACATGGGCTCGATCACTGGCTCGGGAAGATGCCCTGGAGGAGGGCATGGCAACCCACTCCAGTATTCTTGCCTGGAGAATCCCATGGACAGAGGAGCCTGGCGGGCCACAGTCCAGGGGGTCACACAGAGTCAGACACAGTGAGCAACTGAGCACACATGCACACACACCCCAGAAAAACTAGAGGTACCTGCCTCTCCTCCCACACCAACTGGACCCCAAATCCTGCAGGCCCTGGGTCCTGCATGGACCCATCCCTGGTGGATGCGGAGTGACGCCCCAGGACCCACCCTTCTCTGCTGTCTTGCCTCAGAGGCAGGGTTGTCTTACAGATGCTGAAAGGGAGAGGACCCGCTATTGATATTTAAATCAAGTAAGTCACGAGACAGAAATGAAAATCTTCTGTGTAAGACAGCTTGATTGTTTTCAAGGCTGCTGTGGAGGACAGAAGAAGTGGCAGGTGGGGAAGCAGCATTCATTCCTGTGTTCCCTCTTTTATTCCATAAATGAGTATGGAACCGCTACGCTATGTGAGGGAATGTGCTAAGAGCTGGGGAAACAGAGGGAACCTGAAGACACAGCCTTGCCTCGAAAAGTGTCTGGCCCAATACTGTAAAGCAAATACCTTGCAATAAAAAAAAATAAAAATTATAAAACCTGAAAAAAAGTGTCTAGTCAACAGCACAGAAGAGCAAATAGGTAATAATCTTAGGGTGCCACAAGATTTATTATAAGCAAAGCAGAGGATGCAACAGAAGCAAAACAAGGGAAAGCCTTCCTTCAAACCCTACTTTTGCCATTTAGGAGGCCTACGACACTCGCAGGTCATCACATATTGTCGAGCTGTGATCTCAAGACTCAAAAAGGGGAATCCTTTCACTGCCGTGCAAGACTGCTGTAAGGGTTCAGCGTGCTTCCATGTATAAACTGCTTAGCAAAGTTCAAGACCTACTGCAAGCACTCACTGCATTGTAAACATTCGTATCAGAAAAGGGGATGTCAGGACCTGCCTTCAGATTTGCTTCCCACCATTTAGGATTGAGTGCGTGGTTGACTCACTGGTAGAATTCTCACCTGCCATGCGGGAGGCCCCATTATAGCCTCCCATTGTTTGCCGGCCCATATAGCCACAGTGACCCCTCTTTAGGGCTTTCCAGAAGCGCAAGTAGTAAAGAATCCACCTGCCAATGCAGGGGATGCAAGAGACATGGGTTCGATCCCTGAGTTGGGACGATCCACTGGAGGAAGAAATGGCAAACGACTCCAGTAATCTCGTCTGAAAATTATGGTCAGAGGAGCCTGGAGGGCTACAGTGCATGGGGTCACAAGGAGTCGGACACGACTGAGCACACAGGTCGGGGTCATTTAGGACTGAGTGTAACTAAGCTCGGATATGGATGTTTCATCATCCTTCTTCTTAGCCCTTGGGGTGCTGCCTTCCTTGGCTCCTGACTGGAGTTCCCTGTACAGTGAGGGCTTCCCAGGTGGCACTGGTGGCAACGAACCCGTCTGCTAATGCAGGAGATGTAAGAGATGCGGTTTTGACCCCTGGGTCAGGAAGATCTCCTGGAGAAGGAAACGGCAACCCACTCCAGTTATTCCTGCAGAGAATCCCATGGACAGGAGCCTGGCGGGCTACAGTCCATGGGGCTGCAAACAGTCACACGTGACCGAAGTGACTGAGCATGCATGCATGCACGGTGGTAAAGTTTGGACACTGGGGTGGGGATCAGGAATGGAGACCCCGACAGATGTGTGCCATCTGGCTTCAAGACAGTCCCAAGAAGTTCCCCAACAGCCTTTCACCTGTGCTGAGCATGCCTGAGGAACTGTGTGTGATCCTGTTAACATGAGATTATAATTTCCATGGGGGCATGATCCAAGGAATGGCTGAAGGGAGACTTCAGAGGTGGGGAAGGAAAAGGGGTCCTCTGTAGTCAGGTTCCTCCACCTCAAGCAACCCACATCGATGCAAAATCAAGGTCAGAGGAAAGTGTTTGCTATGCTACATTATTTTTAAGACTTATTTACTTATTTGGCTACACCAGGTCTCAGCTGCAGCCTGCAGGATCTTTGTGGTGGCACATGGGATCTTTAGCTGCGGGGTGTGGGATCTAGTTCCCTGACCAGGGATGGAACCGGAGTCGCCTGTATTGAGAGAGCCAAGTCTTAGACACTGGACCACTAAGGAAGTCCCTGTGCTAATTCTTCAAATGCTGAGCCTTCCTATCCCTGGGAGATCTATGGAATGAGCTCTATTCAAGTGTCCAAGAAACCAGGAGACCCCAAGGGGCACCTTGGATCCTAGACTAGTCTTCCCCAACTGCAGCCCCCCAGCCCACCCTTTCCCCCGCCCCCTCACATACCCGGCTCTGGGTCTGCTTCCCACTCTCTTCTGAAATTCAGACGCTCAGCACACTGCCTGGCACGATGGCAGATGCGGGCTAAGCACCAGTGGATGGATGGGTGAGTGGGCACAGGAATGAGTGCCTGAGCAAAGGGAAGAAGCACCTGGGATCTGGTGTTGTCTGGCATCAAACGACAGAAACAGTCCGTCCTGAAGCCCAGGCACATGCATAGGATGGATGTCATCCTGACAATACTGGCTGCAAAGGGGCACTGCTGTGCAATTAACTCTCTCCCTCCCAGTCTAGTGGGGAGGAGGAAGGGATAGGGGAAGCCCACCGAGGCAGAACCATTATGCGAACAGGAGGCAGGGTCCAAAGAGCAGCCAGACTGGATTTCATTTTGAACCATACTGTAAGATTTTTTTTTTTTTTCTGCTGTTCCAGCCACAGCAGCAGCAGATTTACGCTCCTAATTATGTTTGGCTTTGGTTAAATTAGTTTGCATTCCCTGAGCATACACTGGCTGGGGGGAGGGGCAGCAGGCAAGGGAAAGAGGTGGCCAGAGAAGATGCCAAGAGGTGGGGAGGGGAGGATCTTCTTGCAGGAAGATGCTCACTCATAGCCACGGGACGATCAACCAAGCATCAGGCAGCCAGCCCCACTGCACAGGGGCCCCGGGGTCCCAAAGGGGCGCAGCAAGTGGTGTTCCACCTAGAGCCCCCATGCATTCACTCATTCCTTTACCCTGCCAGTATTTACCGAGAGCCCGCGACGAGTCAGACGTCGAACTAGGAGATGGAGGAAACTGCAGTGAACTCGACAAATAAAGACTCCCTGACCTCCTAAGTTTATATTCTAGAAGGGAAGTGAGACAAGACACCAGCAAAAAGTTAAGCAAACCTTTTCAACGATAGGAAACCAATGTATTAATAACAAGTAAAGCGATAGGGAAGGACAGCCTATTTTGTTTTTATTTATAGTAGTAGTTTCAACCAGCAATAAAACACTAATAAACAACTACTATTGATCCATTTACTCAATGTTTACTACAATCTAGACACTCTTTGCAACCCCATGGGCTATATGTAGCCTGCCAGGCTCCTATGTCCATGGAATTTTCCAGGCAAGAATAGTGGAGTAGGTTGCCATTTCCTACTCCAAGACATTCACCAAAAGTTTCATTTAATCCTCATAAAAAGCCAGTGAGATGGGTATAGTTATTCCTGTTTTACAAATGAGGAAACTGAGGCTCAGAGAGGCCTAAACCTTATCTGCTGGAAGACACACATCAATGTGTGACCTCAAATGTAATGTTGGCCTCTGATGTCCTTTTCAAAGATCTACAATCAAGAATAACAGTCAGGGATTAAAGCCCCCACTAAAGAGCAGACACAGAATCCTTGCCACACGTCTCCCCTGTCAGCGCTTACCAGGTGTGTCCTATAGACTGAGAGCCTCATTGACTTAACTTACTTATATGCAGAGTACATCATGAGGAACGCTGGGCTGGAAGAAGCACAAGCTGGAATCAAGATTGCTGGGAGAAATATCAATAACCTCAGATATGCAGATGACACTACCCTTATGGCAGAAAGTGAAGAGGAACTCAAAAGCCTCTTGATGAAAGTGAAAGAGGAGAGTGAAAAGGTTGGCTTGAAGCTCAACATTCAGAAAACAAAGATCATGGCATCTGGTCCCATCACTTCATGGGAAATAGATGGAAAAACAGTGGAAACAGTGTCAGACTTTATTTTTGGGGGCTCCAAAATCACTGCAGATGCTGATTGCAGCCATGAAATTAAAAGACGCTTGCTCCTTGGAAGGAAAGTTATGACCAACCTTGATAGTATATTAAAAAGCAGAGACATTACTTTGCCAACCAAGGTCCGTCTAGTCAAGGCAATGGTTTTTCCCATGGTCATGTATGGATGTGAGAGTTGGACTGCGAAGAAAGCTGATCGCCGAAGAATTGATGCTTTTGAACTGTGGTGTTGGAGAAGACTCTTGAGAGTCCCTTATACTGCAAGGAGATCCAACCAGTCCATTCTAAAGGAGATCAATCCTGGATGTTCATTGGAGGGACTGATGCTAAAGCTGAAACTGCAATACTCTGGCCACCTCATGCGACGAGTTGACTCACTGGAAAAGACTCTGATGCTGGGAAAGGTTGGGGGTGGGAGGAGAAGGGGACGACGGAGAATGAGATGGCTGGATGGCATCACCGACTCTGTGGACATGAGTTTGAGTGTACTCCGGGAGTTGGTGATGGACAGGGAGGCCTGGCGTTCTGTGATTCATGGGGTCGCGGAGAGTCGGACACGACTGAGCGACTGAACTGAACTGAACTGACCTGCTACATGATGTAACTAGTAAGGGGCGAAAGCAGGGTTCACACTTAGGGCTGTGTGACTCTGCAATCTTTTGGCCTCCCCAGAACATAACACAAAGCAGTCTGATGGCACGAATCTGTATTTTCCTTGATAACCAAGAGGAAAGTTTCAGGTGTTAGAACATCCTGGAGTCCCCATCCAGTGACTCACTCACTGGAGAACTCATGAGATGATGGCCCTTTGAGCTGTACCAGCTAATCCAGACCTAAACTCAGCGGTCTTACAAAGTTACTTTCAGGAATGAACCAGAAACAAAAATGCCTTGAACCCCAAACAATGTGGCCATCATGAAAGAGGTCTCTTGTTAAATTGCACATCCTTAGTAGAGACATCGGAGAAGGCAATGGCAAGCCACTCCAGTACTCTTGCCTGGAAAATCCCATGGATGGAGGAGCCTGGTAGGCCGCAGTCCGTGGGGTCGCTAAGGGTTGGACACAACTGAGCAACTTCACTTTCACTTTTCACTTTCACACATTGGAGAAGGAAATGGCAACCCACTCCAGTGTTCTTGCCTGGAGAATCCCAGGGACGGGGGAGCCTGGTGGGCTTCCGTCTATGGGGTCGCACAGAGTCGGACACGACTGAAGTGACTTAGCAGCAGCAGCAGCAGAGATATAAGCAGACAACTCAGGACTTGGCACTGTGTGTAAATGAGAGCTGTGTACACCTTCACACCAGCCTTTTCTTAGCATCCTTTCTGCTCAGTGGACTTCTCTTCTCTGTGGAAACCCAACTGCCTGGCTCCTGAAATCCATTTACATAACTACCTGTCATCATCAGCTGCTGGGATAGCTCTCTCTGATGGATGGCCAAGGGGACACCTCACACACCACCACAGGGAAGGGCATTGCAGAATTTTCATGACAAAACCTGTTCTTTGTGCTTTAATACCTTGCCTGTTTTTCACACTTGCACTGAAAGCAAACCTGAAAAGGGGATTGTCGAATCAAGATTTTTTTTAAACAAAATGCCATGACGAATAGAAGCAGCTGGTTTTGATTTATAAACACTGTAATCTTCCCCAGGCCTTAGGTTTTCTTTTTTTTTGACAACATCCAGATCAGAACCAATTTAATTTTGAAAAATAGCCAATCAAGTAATTTGTTGCAGCACTTTCCTCCTTCTTGCTGTTGCAGAGGGGGTTGGGAGTTGCATATGGATAAGCCGACACTATATTGAAGGTTACAAACGGACCCTTCAGGTATCATGAAGCGCTCACCTGTAATAACTTGCATACATTCATTTCACCAACCAACGTGAGCATTTCAGACCGTCACATGGAACGGTATCCAGTTGCATAGCTAAAAGCTGAGGCTGCAAACATTTTTACATGCAATATGTCTCTCTGAGTCTTTTTAATTTTTTTATTACAAGAGGCATTTAAAATTTTTTTAATTTATGTTTTCTGTTTTTTATTGAAGTTTAGCTGATTGACAAATTGTCTTAGTTTCAGGTATATAGCAAAGTGATTCAGTCATATATATAATTTTCATACTTTCCCTTTATAGGTTATTACAAAACACTGATTATAGCTCCCTGTGCTACACAGTAGGTCCTTGTTTATCTATTTTGTTGGGTTAGACAAAAAGTTAATTTGGGTTTTCGTAAGATGTTTTGGGAAAACCCAGATAAACCTTTTGGCCAACAAAATACATATAGTAGTGTGCATATGTGCATCTAATTTATCTCAACGTCTAATTTATCCCTCCCCACTCTCCCCCTTTGGTAACCATAGGTTTGTTGTCTATGTCTTGGGTCTATTTCTGTTTTGTATGTAAGTTCTCTTGTATCTTTTTCTTCTTTTTAGATTCCACATGTAAGTGATATCATATGATATTTATCTTTCTCTGTCTGGCTTACTTCACTAAGTATGATAATCTCTAGGTCCACCCATGTTGCTGCAAGTGGCATTATTTCATTCTTTTTTGTGGCTGAGTAGTATTCCAATGTTCATATATGTATATCTCACACCTTCCTTATCCATTCCACTGCCAGTGAACATTTAGTTTGTTTGCATGTCTAGGCCATGGTAAATAGTGCTGCAATGAACACTGGGGTGCCAGAATCTTAAGAGACTTATGTAGATGAATGCCCAGTACTGGAGGAGGAAAGTCAGCTGAACAGTCTTGATACTATAATTACTTACACTCCCACACTTAATGAGAAACATACATGCTAAATAAACAAAACAGGCATGGATTTGAGAATTTCATGTATTTTGAGACCATTATGGTCACCCTGGTCTTTTCATCCACTAAATTTAATGAGTATTTACTGAATAACAGGAACATATACTTCCCTTGGAACTCATGTCTTAGCAAGGACAATAAGGTGATCCGATGACTTTTACTTAGCAAATCCCTACTGTGTTCCAGGCTCTAACTGCTTTATCACTATTTAATCCTCATCACAGCCCTACGAGATAGGTACTGATTTGCACCTTACATTTTTTTTGTCTTTAAATCTGATCTGACTTGAGTCCCAGCCATGAGCTTCTACTTCTATCTAACATGTAGGAAAGAAATATTCATCACATTACACGGGATGAATTTCTCAGAACTATTTCACATTCTAAAGTGGATCGAAAGTGTCATATGGAGTTGACACTGCTCCTGGTCTAGCAAGTCCCTTTCCCCAGAACCAATTATCTAATTACTCTTTCTGAGCAACATCTCATTCCCTTTCAAAAGATGCATCTTGATTCTGGGAAAGACAGAGCCCCCAGACATTCCCTGCCAATCTAGGCAGACAAATCTGGAAACCTAGTGTTACTCCTGGTCATCGTATCCCTGTTCCCTCTGTTTACTGTGGCCATCAATTCAATTTAAAATTCTCTCTGCTTAGGGGCTTCCTGGTGGTCCAATGGCTAATAATACACCAGCCAATGCAGGGGACATGGGTTTGATCCCTGGTCAGGAAATTAAGATCCCACATGCCATGTAGCAACTAAGCCCACCCACTGCAACTTCTAAAGCCTGCAAGTTCTAGAGTTCCCATGCCACAACCAGAGAAAGGCTCCATGCAGCTATGAAGAGCCCATGGGTGGCACTGAAGACCCAGTGTACAGTCAAAAACAATAAACAAATAAATGTTGTTGTTTAGTCACCAAATAGTGTCTATTTTAGCCGACTCATTAGAAAAGACCCTGACACAGGGAAAGACTGAAGGCAGGAGGAGAAGGAGATGACAGAGGATGAGATGGTTGGATGATATCACCGACTTAATAGACATGACTTTGAGCAAGCTCTGGAAGATGGTGAAGGACAGGCAAGTCTGGCGTGTTGCAGTCCATAGGGTCGCAAAGAGTCAGACATGACTGAGCGACTGAACAACAAAAAAGCCCAACTTTTTGTGACCCCATGGACTGTAGCCCGCCAGGCTCCTCTGCCCACGGGATTCTCCAGGCAAGAATACTGGAGTGAGTTTCCATTTCCTCCTTCAGGGGATTTTTTTCCCACCCAGGGATTGATCACCCCATCTCCTGTTTTGCAGGCAAGATTTTTTTTAACCACTGACCCACTTGGGAAGCCAAATAAATAAATACATAAAATTATATATAAAAACATACAGCAGAGGAAGAATACTCTTTTAAAAAAGTCCTCTCTGCCTAGCACTGCAGGCAGGATTTATGAAAACTCTTTATGCAAGAAGTTTTGTTGAGAGAAAAGCAAGAAAGAATGTTACAGTACATTCTATGACTGTATTTTGAAGGCATTTTCCCCTTGCTCTGGTAGAAATAAACATGGTTTGCGGGGTTTAAATCTCAGGTCTGCCCCATACTTGCTGTGTGAATGTGAGTGAGTTACTTAATGTCTCTGAGCTGTCACCTCATCTGTAGAAAACATACTCCATAGATTTTTACCAAAATGAAGTAAGGGGTTACAACGGAAGTATAATGATCCATCGTGGCCACTTCATAAACACTGGGTGTCCCTTCTCTTCCTCTTCTTCCCATGTGTATTAACCTATTCTGTCTTTCCAGGACAATCTGCTACCATAAATTCCATGTATTAATGGGTAAGTGTCCTGTTTTGTTTTTTTAAAAAGACAATCTCCGAAGTCCTAGGAGGGATGTTCTGTTCCTATTTTATTTATTTATTTTTAATAGAAGGATGATTGCTCTACAATATTGGTTTCATTTCTGCCATACATCGACATGAATCAGCCATAGGTGTATATGTGCCCTCTGATCCTATTTTTTGGGTTTATCAGGCTGGGCTGATTCCCACCCAGGACACCCATTCTGTCCCATTTTGCTGCCTCCGAGGGGAGCTAACATTTATCTTCTCATTTACTTGCTAGGGAGTAAAATACTTCCCACAAGTGCATGAGGGACGCGCCCGCCTCTCTGAGGGGTCTTGGAAGGCAAGCCTTCCTGACCCCAAATGGAAGGAGCTGGCCCCCAAAGCAGCAGCGCCCCTTGGCTGATGCGAGCCGCTGTGACAGGCTTTGGGGTTACGTGAGTAGAGGGTGGAGGAGGCTATTTTCTCCGCACGGTTCAAGCGTTTGATTTTCCTAATCAGGAAACTGCATTTCTAAATGTGCTCGATAGAATCTCTAGGTTTCCTTCAGACGACAAAAGGAAAGCAGCTGAAAACTGGCATGCACTTTGCCTTTAACTCAAGCTTTTGTTCCCCTTTTCCTGGTCCTTGTGGCTTAGGAGATTAAATGCTGCTCCTGCCCTGCCATCCCCACTCCTGCCCCCCATCCCCTCCCAAGAGCAAAAACAGTATCAAAGCGCCCTCTAACCAGGCAGGGCAGGATGAGCCTGGTGGCTTTAGAGCTTCAGTGCTGAATCTTCTGGCTTCTGCCGGTGGACATCAACTCCTCAGAGTTCCTTGAGGTGGTGCTTTGTGCTTAATTATACATAAAGGTTCTGTGGGTGGAATTCCATTTGAAGCCCAAACCACCAAGCCACTGGTTTGTCATTTCAAGCTTCTTACTTTTCATCGCTTGAGTCTTTACCCAAGATGTGATTTTCTTCAGGTTAAGGGGATTTTTGCTTGTAAGCACTCATCAGTTCAGTTCAGTTCAGTCGCTCAGTCGTGTCCGACTCTCTGCGACCCCATGAATCACAGCACGCCAGGCCTCCCTGTCCATCACCAACTCCCGGAGTACACTCAAACTCATGTCCACAGAGTCGGTGATGCCATCCAGCCATCTCATTCTCTGTTGTCCCCTTCTCCTCCCGCCCCCAACCTTTCCCAGCATCAGAGTCTTTTCCAGTGAGTCAACTCATTGCATGAGGTGGCCAAAGTATTGCAGTATTAGCTTTAGCATCAGTTCTTCCAATGAACACCCAGGATTGATCTCCTTTAGAATGGACTGGTTGGATCTCCTCGCAGTACAAGGGACTCTCAAGAGTCTTCTCCAATACCAGAGTTCAAAAGCATCATGCAAAAAGTAGCATCTCTTACTCATAGAAGTAAAGACATCTGAATAGATCTCAACCTTTCATGTAAATAATTCACAAATGTAACGGCTGCTCTTCTTGACCTGTGTTTGCAGACTAGGTCACTCTGCTGGGGCAGACAGGATACGCAACACATTTCTGGAGCAAGACTGTGTGAAGCATCAGTGTGAGCCACTGTGGGGGAGGACCACCAGGTGCTGGAGATGCAGAGGCGTGGGACTCAAGAGGGGCAAGTCATACCCCGTTTTGCAGATGCGGAAGCTCACCGAGGCCTTGAAAAGCTCCGCAGGATCCTAAGAGCACTAAAAGCACTTGTCTGGGACCTGAGTCTCCTTTCCTCACCATCTCAATAAGTTCTTGGTTGCAACTGGCAAACACCATAGCGGCCTCTTTCAATAAATATGACCATATCCGAAATCCACTGGAGAACTTTCAGAAGAGTCTTAGCAAAAAGCAGCAGCAGTAAACAGCCCTTTTAGAACCCACTAAAGACCTTAAAGCCCATGGCAAGCAAAACAAATGTGTGGCCTCCAGTGGGTTAGGCAGGCTGACGTTGATGCCCCGGGCAGACCTGACACGGTTTGGCTTTAAATCCCTTGAAATACCTTGAAATGTGAAGTCTGCACAAGCTGAAGGTACCTTGGTTGGCAGAAAGAGGGCGTGGGGAGATGCCCTGTTTAAAGGAAGAAGTGAAAAGAAACTGCCAATTTCAGGACGACCATCCCAAGTTGGCTGCCGCTCCTTATAGGCTTCAATCGGCTCAACAGACTCTGTCTTCTACGGAAGATGCACAGCTCATCTTCTCATACCTTCTGTAATGCCCCTGCACGTTCCTTGTCCTCCTTGCTTTCACGATATTGACTAAGAGTTCAGAGTTCTAAAGTAGACATTCTGGGCTTTCCAGTAGGTTTCCTACTGGGCTGTGTGGCCCTAGGCCTGTTACTTAACTTCTCTGTGCCTCAATTGTCTCATTGGTCAGGTGTAAATAATAGGAGCATTTACCTAACGGGACTGACAGCATCCATAATGAGTTAATATATGCAAAGAACTTAAAACACGTACTAAATGTACAATCATCTTAGCTAGATCAAACAAGTCCAACCTAAAGGAAATCAACCCTGAATATACATTGGAAGGTCTGATGCTGAAGCTGAAGCTGCAATACTTTGGCCAACTGATGAGAAAAGCTGACTCACTGGAAAAGACCCTGATGCTGGGAAAGATCGAAGGCGGGAGGAGAAGGGGCTGAGAGAGGATCAGATGGTTGGATGACGTCATTGACTCAATGGACATGAATTTAAGAAAACTCCAGGAGATGGTGGAGGACAGGGAAGACTGGCGTGCTGCAGTCCATGGGGTTGCAAAGAGTTGGACACGACTGAGCGACTGAACAGCAACAAAAGTATCTCCCAAATGTTTAAAGTTTATTTAAAATGATTAAGTGATTCCTTTCCTATCTGACTTTTCAGATACTTCAATATAGTAAGAAACACTATGAATCTTCCCCAGTGAGTGTGACCAGGAAACTGAATAGCTGTTAGACTCTCTTGGGCTCTAGTGTTCTCTTGAATACTTAGGAATAACAATAATAACAGTAACAATAATACTAATATTTTTAGAGAACCTCTGAGCATCCTGGTTAATATCGCAGTCCCATGTGCCGGGCTTCCTATTCACATGTTAGCATCAGCACTTAAAAGCTGTCCAATCTTAGGCGAATTGATTTAATTGTATCTTAGTTTCCTTAGTTGTAAAGTGGGATTAATTATGCTCCCTCCTCACAGGGTTATTATGAGAATTCAATGTGTATAGAGATGACTCCGTGGTTGGTGCAAAGTAAACTGCTCAACGTGGTACCCTTGAGGCTTCTTGAGGGCTTTGTGGCGTTATTTCTCTACATAGCAAATATGATCATGTGTGGTAGTAACTGCTATCATTTTATAGAGTAACTGGCCCGGAACTCACAGTTAGAAGACAACAGAGTCAGGACCATCTGGGAGGAGGTCCAAGACTCAGGATGTTGGAAAGAAGCAACCCCTAGGAGACTGAGTGATGAGATTTTGGGAGAGGGAGGAAGGTCCAGGGGCTAAGAGCAGGAATCTAAGAACGTGAGGACCCAGCATCAAAACTAACCTGGTCGAAACTCTGCAATTTTACAAACACCTTCCTGGTTGTTATCAATAATTGCCAGGAACACTTGGTAGACAGACCACTTCTGATAAAACCATAAATACCGCTCTCTCCCCACATATCCTAGGGACCAGTGCCCAGTAGGCATTTCCCTGTCCAGCATTCTCTGGAAGGACAGAATTTACTCCTGGATGTCTAGTTTCCCCCTAGGACACAGAAGGATCCTAGGACGCTTTTCTTCCTCTGCTTCTGCCCTGGGAAGCTGGACACTGTAGTCTATACAGCAGGTTCTGATCCCTCAACTAGTTTATACAGTAGCGTGCCCATGTCAGACCAAATCTCCCAGTTTATCCCCCCTTCCCTTTCCTCCCTGGTAAACATAAGATTGTTTTCTACATCTGTAACTCTACATCTGTTTTGTAAATAAATTCATTAGTACCATATTTTAGATTCTGCACATAAGCAGCATCACATGTAAGCAGTATGAATTGACCACGTTCTCTTGTGAACTCAGTACTACAGTGTACGCCCCTTACTTAACCCTTGGCAAACAGGTAGGGTTGTCAGGTAAAACATGGGATGTTGGGTCAAACTGGAATTTCAGACAAATTAAGATTTGTTTTTGTCTAAGTATCCCATGCAACATTTGAGATATGCATATGCTAAAGAAGTACTTGATGTTTATCTGAAATTCAATTTTAACTGGGCATTCGGTATTTTTCATATGTGAAATCTGGCAGCCCTACAAAGAATATAAATTGGTGTTTCATTGGCTTGCTCTCTTAAAACAGTATTACACACAGTGTATGAACAGTGTATGAGTAAATTAAATGCCCTGTGTGTGAATAAATTAAAATAGAAAGATTGAGGTCCAGAAGAGGAAGTGGCTGGACTTCTGGCGTTCAAATGAGAATGGCAGCCCTCAGAAATGAATTCAGGCTTCCAGAACCTGTCAGAAAAAAATTGTGAAAAGCCTTGAAATGGACCAGAAGGATTCGGGAGTTCTCCGTCTGGGCTCTCTCCGTCTCTGAGTCATTCTAGCTCTGTTGCTGTTATTTAGTCACTAAGTTGTGTCCGACTCTTTGCAGCCCCATAGACAGCAGTATGCCAGGCTCCCCTGCCCTTCACCGTGTCCGGGAGTTTGCTCAGATTCATGTCCATTGAGTCAGTGTTGCTATCTAACCATCTTACCCTCTGCTATCTCCTTCTCCTGTCCTGTCTTCCCCAGTATCAGGGTCTTTTCCAGTGAGTTGGCTTTTCACACCAGGGAGCCAAAGCATTAGAGTTTCAGCTTCACTTGCATGAGGTTAATGGTTGTGCTATGAACAGACCCATCTCAGCATCTGTGTATAAGCGGATATCAGTGTTCCTTCAAGACACTTAAACGTGTAGTTCTTTCAGTTCTTCTCTGAACCAGTCATAACATCTTACCAGTTCCCTCATTTACTAATGAGTTAAATTAATCTGTAACATTATTATTTGGCAAACATATTTCCTATTTATAAGATTCACTATTTTACCTGTTATAAAAAATTATCATTCTGCAGTGACAGTCTTCTCTGGACAGCGAGTCTGCAAAGAAGCTAAATGGGAATTCCTTTCGTCCCACCCTCTCCTTCCCACCCTGTGTCCACACGTCCATTCTCTGAATCTCTGTCTCCATTCCTTCCCTGCAAATGGGTTCATCAGTACCATTTTTCTAGATCCCATATACATGCGTTAGTGTACGATATTTGTTTTTCTCTTTCTGACTTACCTCACTCTGTGTAACAGGCTTTACGTCCATCTGCCTCCCTGGAACGGAAAGTAGTGGCGCTGACATATATACACTATCAGGTGTGAAATAGAGACCTGGTGAGAAGCTGCAGCGTAACCCACGGGGCACCGAGCGAGCCTGGCTTCTGAGATGACCTGAGGGGGTGGGGTGTGGGAAGGGAGGGAGGCGCAGGAGGGAGGTGATAGATGTATAACTACGGCTGATTTAAAGAGGAACTAAAGGGCCTCTTGATGAAGGTGAAAGAGGAGAGTGAAAAAGCTGGCTTAAAGCTCAACATGCAAAAAACGAAGATCGTGGCATCCGATCCCATCACTTCATGGAAAATTGATGGGGAAACAATGAAAACAGTGACCGACTTTATTTTCTTGGGCTCCAAAATCATTGCGGATGGTGACTGCAGCCATGAAATTAAAAGATGTTTGCTCCTTGGAAGAGAAGCTATGACAAACCGAGAAAGCATATTAAAAAGCAGAGACATTACTTTGCCTACAAAAGTCCGTCTTTAGTCAAAGCTATGGCTTTTCCAGTGGTCATGTACAGATGTGAGAGCTGCGTGATAAGAAAGGCTGAGCACCAAAGAATTGAGTCCTTCAAAATGTGGTGCTGGAGAAGACTCCCGAGAGTCCCTTGGACTGAAAGGAGATCAACCAGTCCATCCTAAAGGAAATCAACTCTGAATATTCATCAGAAATACTGATGCTGAAGCTGAAACTCCAATACTTTGGCCACCTGATGCAAAGAGCTGACTCACTAGAAAAGACGCTGATGCTGGGAAAGATTGAGGGCAGGAGGAGAAGGGGACGACAGAGGATGAGATGGTTGGATGGCATCACTGACTCAATGGACATGAGTTTGGGTGGACTCTGGGAGTTGATGATGGACAGGGGAGCCTGGCGTGCTGCTGTCCATGGGGTCGCAAAGAGTCGGACACGGCTGAGCGACTGAACAACCACAACAACGATGGCTGCTTTGCATCGTTTTATGGCAGAAACCAACATAACGTTGTAAAGCAATTTTCCCCCAATTAAAAATAAATTTTTAAAAAAAGATAATTCCTACAAGTGGACTGGATGGAGAGGAACAGAAAAGAATGTGTCTTGAAAGGTAAATCTGGTGGCATCATTCCCATGGAGAACTCTTTCCTGGCTTTGGAGACACGGCCCTGAGGATGAAGCCACAACTCCCCATCCTGGGGGCGGTGCTCCGTGGCTCCCCACCCTTCACCTTTGTGTGCAGTGGGACCCTCTCCCACCCCCATTACGAGACTCCCTCCAGTTCTCCCAACCCCTGTTGATCTGATTCAGATGGATGCCCGTCCTGGGGGCCCCACAACCGTAGCACTTTTCTCAGCGCGTTGCAATGACTGCTTAATTGTCTGTAGCCTGCATTTGATGGGACTTTGTGAGGGCAGGGTCCAGAGCCTGCTTTGGTTTGTTTTCTTGTGCATTACCAATTCCAGGCAGAGGTGCTTGACTCACAAAGACACTCAAAAAAAAACAATGCTAATGAATTAATGGCGCTAAAAGCAGAATAGAATCACTGACGCACACAAGAGAAGTAAGCTGAGGGAGTGAGAAATACAGGACGAAGACAAGCAGAGTCACACCAGCTCTATTTCCCTAGAAAAAACACTTTAGGGGACGAATCACCAATCCCCTGTCCCCCGCCGCCCCAGGTACTGATCCACTCTTACCCAAGGATTCCCTTCTATCTGACTACACAGAACTAATTATTACATTATTCAACATCATAGCATAGCAATTTTTATTACTCTTCCTATGAAACTGAATTATAAAATTGTGCACCTAAAATTTCCATGTTTTCTAGTACTTCTTAAAAAAAAAAAAAAGTTCCCTATTTGAAAGGATGAAAGAAAAAATACATTTCTGAACCTCAACTAGCCACGATCTGGAAAAAAGCCAATCCATTTAGGAAAGGTGCTCCCAGGGAAAATGCGAACTCCCAAGTCCTGTCTAATGTATCATCCCATCTCTGCCTTCAGTTACCAATTAAAAGCTTCCATAGAATGTCAGGTTCCTGCAACGCCTCACCGTTCCCCAGAGATAACCTGATTTCCAGCCCTCTCTTTCCAAAGTGTGCCCTCTCTGGAGGCTGTACAGTCCATTTTTAAGAGTCCCTCCCTGGACAGCCTCACGCCAGTGAATTAGCTGGATGGTGTTTACTGCAGAGATCTGAGTCTCCGAGAGCATTAAGGATGGCCCTTCCCTACCACCCACCACCGCCACTGCCAACCATGCCACTTCCCCTGTGGGTACAAGCTGATGCCTTCCTGTGGAGAAAGCGAGCTGTGACTAGGTGTGGCAGGCTCTCTCCGACCTGTACTTCTCTCTGGACAAGTCAGAGCAGGTCCCAGAGGACAGCAGTCATGACACATGCCTAGTGATTAGTGCTCATTCAACAGCTACTATCCCCTGTTCCTTATATCAATGAACAAAACCTGCTGGCAACAGAACCCTCTCCCCCAAACAGGCAAAGGGTAAGCTGGAGTCAGGATGTGGGTTTGGTCCTTCTGGAGGGAGAACTTAGGGTGGTACCCAGCTGTGGGTAGCAGGAGACAGAAAGGTGGGTGTGCTGTTGACGGATCTCACCAGTGACTTGCACTCCCTGTGACCAACATCCACCTTTCAGAACACAAGGTAGGTCTGTTTCAAGAGGCATACTCAAGTACAGAAAGAATTCTATCAATGAACAAGAGTTAAAAGATCCCGAGGGTTTATCACATGCCCAGCACCCTATTAAGTGCTCTCTCTGCATCCTCTTATCCCCTCCTATCATCCCCATTTGAGAAATGAAGAAAGTGTCACAAAGATGTCTTGAAACTTCCCCAAGGTCTTAGAACCAAGATGATGGCAGCAACATTGTTCAATCAAACCAAATGATGGGACCCCGGACTGTGGAGAAGGGAACAGCTACCCACTCCAACATTCTGGCCTGGAGAATTCCATGGACAGAGGAGCCTGGTGGGTTACAGTCCAAAGAGTCAGACACGACCGCGCAAGGGCTTTCTTGGTTGCTCAGGTGGTAAAGAATCTGCCTGCAATGCGAGTCACCCAGGTTCGATCCCAGGGTTGAGAAGATCCCCTGGAGAAGGGAAAGGCTACCCACTCCAGTATTCTTGCCTGGAGAATTCTAAGGATGGCGGAGCCTGGCGGGCTATTGTCCTTAGGGTCCCAGAGAGTCAGACACACGTTCTTTCCAACTCTTAACAATTAAGCTGTTGTATCTGTTTGGAAATTTGGTGCTACAGATTTTATTTCTGCCATCTCATTGATCTCCTAATAATACTCTGAAGTAGTCAATTCCCTCAAAAAGAATAAGGAATGTAAGGAACTTGCCCCAGGCCACATGGCTGCTAGAAAATGAAGGAGTGGCTTTGAATAAAGGTGGGTCCATGGCCAGTCACTGGTGGAACTGTAGTGGTCATGGATGGGAAGGGTGGATGAGGACTCCAAGGAAGAGGCTCCAGGGCTGGTGTAAACTCCCGATGTCCAGGAGCATTCAGCTCAGGCCACGGTTTTCAGGGGAAAACCTCTGAGCTTCAGGAACCTTGAATAAGATGATCTTTGCATACTTTCCTGAGACTGGAGCTGAGTCATAGAACAGTCAGGAGGCATTCACTAGGCCTAAAGGTCCCCTTCACCAATGGCCTTGAAAAGAATACATTTTGTGTCTCATGGCTTAAAGGGAAGGCTGTGTAAGACTGGTATCCTAGAGAGATGGTTTGAAGCAGTTATATCTCAGGGACTTCCCTGGCAGCTCAGTGGTTAGGACTCTGCAATTCCACCACTGGGGTTTGATCCCTGGTCAGCGAACTAAGATCCTGCAAGTCGCACAGCAGCACAGCCCCAAAACATCAGCTTTGAAGCAGTTATAGCTCTCTGAGGATCCTGCCTGTTGGACCACACCAGGAATAACAGGAATTACTCCACGCTGAGGAATATCACTTAGTCTTGATTCAAAAATCGCTGAACCCTTTCACTCATGACCCATCTCCAATCCCCTTTTCAGTTTAAAAGTCCCCAAGTTTACATTAAGTCATTGACTCAGATAACTGAAATCATCAATCTCTTGGGAATCAGATAGAAGAATATGATGGCTCTTGATAATCTAGAAGAAAGCTGACTTTCCAGGAAAGGAGGATTTGGGGGAAGAGTTGGAACAAGTGTAAATTTTTATCATTTAAGAAAAATAGTTCAGAGTTAAAATTATAAAGGAGGGTTTGACCTCAGGGCAAAGTTCCTTCTTATTTTTAAATTAAATCAAACCAGTACACACTTGGCTACGTGTGTAAATCTACAAAATTGCTATGGTTCCGAAGCCCTCACATATAACTAATAATGTTGCAACCCCAGGGTCTTGGAAAATAGGGCAAAAATGGAAGAAGAACTGGGTTAAAGTAAGAAAGTCTGGATTATGACTCTGGTTAAGTCTTATAGTTTCTTGACTCAACTGCATTGCAGCTTCCTCATCTGTAAAAAGGAAATAACCCTGCTTATTTTAGGTTTGTTCATGCCCTAAATGAGAAAAAGGGAACAGTCACTTTTTTTAGCACAGTGCTGGGCATAGGGCAGTTGCTTAAGGAATACTTAGTTGTTAAGATACACAACGCTTGCTGTTATTTTGATTTTTCTTACTAAATAATACAGGTCTGAAATAGTTTTCAAATCAGTTACACAGAATTGAGAGTGTGCTACCTTTGAGAATTGTTTAGGCTGCTGGAGGAAGCAAGTAGACTCCTGAAGACTGAATTGATTTCATCACTTGATTGAGTACACTTAGAATATAATTATAGGTTGCATTTTGGAGACAGTTGGCAAATTTTTATTGATCTATGTAAATGCGAAAATTGAGAAGATATATATTTTTATAGAATTAGATGTCACATATTTTACATAATGTATAGTATACCTACATGAATACATACACATCGATATGTACATATGTGTACACACACACACAGAAGCAGAGAAAGAGCATGTGTGCTCAGTCACTTCAGTAGTCTGGCTCTTTGTGACCCTACGGACTGTAGCTCGACAGTCTCCTCTGTCCATGGGATTCTCCAGGCAAGACTACTGGAGTGGGTTGCCATTTCTTCCTCCAGGGGATATTTCTGACCCAGGGATGGAAGCCACGCCTCCTGCATCTCTTGCATTGCAGGTGGATTTTTTACCCACTGAGCCACCTGGGAAGTCCACAGAGAAAAAGAGGGTGAAACAAAGGGAAAGAGACAGAGATAAACAGACCTTTGCAAACACTCCACCCAGGAGTAGACAAGATGCAAATTAACCAGTCCAGAAGAACCAAGTCCCCCAAGTTACCCTTTGCACCTCACTGCTGACTCAGATTTACTGAGGTAGATTCTGCACAGACAAATGCTACTTCATTGTTTCACTTACACAATAAGAGCAGTGATTGGTCTTCAAGCAGGTATGCTCCCAATAATAAAGGATGATTCTAAAGCAGGAAGAGAAAGCTCAATTACCACCCTTAACCTTGCGAATACTGTGGAAGCACACCTGGGCCAGGGCAGCAGTGGGAAGCAACAGAAATTGCTGAGGACTATGGGAAGCTGGAGCTTCCCATGGAAAGAAGGCGGCCTCCAGGTGATTCTTGCCATGTGGGAGGAGACTCAGGTCTTTGTTGAGGCTTTCCGTTTTGTTTTATTTTGGTTTGTTGTTCATGATTTTCTTTGTTCTACCTTTTGATTAGAAGCTATAAACCTAGAAGTATTAGTCAGCTCTGGCTATCATAACAAAATACGATCGATGTGGAGGCTTCATAGAAATTGATTTTCTCATGGTTCTGGAGGCTGGAACTCCAAAGTCAGGGCAGCAGCTTGGTCCAGCTGAGGTGAGGGCTCTTTTCCTGGTTTGTTGATGGCTGCCTCCTGTGTCCTCACATGGTGGAGATAAGAGGGGAGATCTCTGGCGACCATTCTAGAAGGACACTAATCTCATCATGAGGGGCCCCTTTTTTGACCTCATCTAAGCCTAGTTGCCTCCCCAAGGCCCCATCTCTGAGTACCATCACATTGGCCTTAAGACACACATTTAGTCCATAATACTGTATTTGAATATTTCTAAACATGGGATAGGCCAACAAAATTCATTCTACTTCAGCAAATGTCTATCTAACTCAAAGTCATTGATGCTTCTGAATTGTAGTACTGGACTTTTGAGAGTCCCTTGGACTGCAAGGATATCAAACCAGTCAATCCTAAAGGAAATCAACCCTGAATATTCATTGAAAGGACTGATGCTGAAGCTCCAATATTTTGGCTGCCTCATGCAAAAAGCTGACTCATTGGAAAAGACCCTGATGGTGGGAAAGATTGAGGGCAGAAGGAGAAGGCGATGACAGAGGATGAGATGGCTAGATGGCATCCCTGGCTCAATGGATATGAATTTGAGCAAATGCCGGGAGATAGTGGAGGACAGAGGAGCCTGGTATGCTACAGTCCATGGGATCACGAAGAGTTGGACATGACTTAGTGACTGAACAACAAAATTCTACCATCCAAGCTTCTCCATGTTGTATCACTGGAATCACAACACTCACACATGCACGCACACACACACACCACACACACACACACACCACACTCATACACCACCCACTTTGGAAATTTTGTCAAACACATATGCAGGGAGTCCACCCTCTCCTGGAGAGGGAGGGATGGAAAATAGTGTGGAGACTCAGGACCAGCTAGTTTCCTTGATTGGAGTGGAGCAAAAACCCAGGTATGGTGAGAGATGAGATGAGATGTGGGATGGGTGTGAGGCGGTCTGGAAATTCTCATTCACTTTGATTCAGGCTGATTCAAGAGGCAATTGGGAACCACTGCCTCATTCTCAAGAGGGAAAATGGTATGACAGCAATTAAGGCAATGGATGGTGATTTGTTCACCTACATGTAGGATCAACGAGAATCAGAAAAGCCTACAGAGAGAAAAGGCAGGAGGAATATTGTGCCAGACAGTATTCTTAGGGCTGTGCTATGGGGCGGAATTATTCTGTGGCTTCGTTTTTCTGGCACAGGAACTGCCCTCCTGCTGCTCAGACACTTCTCTGCCGACAACCTGCGTCACATCACCTGCAATGCGTTCACCAGGTGTCACAGCCTCTGTGAAGCTTGCGAGATGATGATTATTGCTATCATCACCTTCCCCAAACACATGCTATGGGATTGGTCTTCTATGGAACTCTCCATAATGCTCATTGTAACCCCACAAGGGACATGGGATTACCATTTAGATTTGTCAGGATAAGAAACTGAGTCACGGTGAAGAAAAATAACTTTCCTAACATTTCCCATCAGCCTAGCCATGACTTGAACCCAGAGCTGGCTGATTTTAGCCCCTGAGCAGCAGGTGAATCCCTTTTCCCTTGACCCGCCCCCCCCCCCCCCCCCCCCCGCTATTTCTTTGGCCCAAAGACGTCCCACCCATCTCTGGCTCAAGGAGATCACTGCTCCTACATCCTCGGTAGCACTCACTGTATATAATAACCATCTGATTCCACATCCCTGCCTCCCCTGGAGACTGCGATCTCCTCGAGGACCAAGAGCAGAGCGTCTCCGTCTCTGTGTCTTCTGTAGCTCACAGCACACACTCAGTACCCGACAGAAGAAGCTGTGGGCACATGGTCATCAGGCTGGTCTGAGTTCTGTGCACCAAGAGGGGTCTCAGGACACAGGTGGTCTGTGCAGCTCCCCCTGCTTTAAGGGAAGGGACTGTGGCAGAGGAACCATTTTATGGGTGATTTCCGCCCCCAATTTATATGAAAACTCTTTCTATAGCAGTTTATCAGGACTCAGGAGAAAAGACAGCTAAGTCTTGTATCCAAACTCTGGATCCTCAAGGACACGGGAAGCCTTCAAGAATCTTGTACAATTGTTGCAGCTCTTTGGTGTTGAGTGGAAGCCCTGCATGGAGGTTCCTAACTTGGGGTCAGCAGACAAACTGCCTGGATTGTACTCCCAGCCTCCTCCTCTATGACTTGAGTCACTAAGGATAAGTGGCTTCACCTATCCTGGTCCCCAGATTCTCATCTATGAGAGTGCTAATCTTGAAAATATGTGGGTTATTTTCAAATATCTTTTGATATTGATTCCTAACATATTTCCACGGTGAAAAGAGAATAGACTCTGTATGATTTCAATACCTTTTGATCATGAAATTGTTGTGCCTTGTTGTACGTACCTGGATATGTTCCAATGTCTCCTACTTCACAGTCTATGGGAACTTGGATAGAATTTGTATCCTGCTGTTGTATGAAAATTGGATAAATCTTAATTATGTTGAATTGGTTCATAGTACTTTTCAGGTTTACTATATCCTTCCACTTTAATGTCTATTCATTATATTAACTTTTGAGAGTTTGATATTGAAACTCCAACTAAAAAGCTTAATATATCTACTTAACAAATAATTATAATACCTAGTGAAACCATATGTGACTTTGTTCTGTATTTTCCAAGTCTCCTGTAAATGTGTTATCATATTTCAAAAAATAAAATACAATAATAATAACCATATCACAATTTTAAAAAGAAAAAAAAAGACAAAAGAGGGTGCTCACAACAGAACTATACCACAGTACTGCTTTGAAGAGCAAACGAGTCAGTATACGAAAAGCATTAACAAAATGCTTCATACAAGTTAACTATCACTAGCATATTACTATTTCAAATTTCCTCAGTGCAACAAGGCAAGGATTGGCAGTTCAAAACACTAGCTTTTGGCCTGAATCTGTCCCATCCTGGCATGGCATCGACAAGCCTCTCTGACATGGGGCTGTGGCCCTGTTTTAAGTTTCCACCCCTGCAAAGTAAACCTAAGGTATGTGTGTCATTTCAACATTCCATCTGCAGACCAGGAGTGAATTCCTGCCTGTGTACTCCACGGGGTTAAAATGTACTGTGATCATGTCTTGAGAGAATGTAAATAGTTATGGTCTTATTCATTAGTATATCCACAAGTAGAATATTCCAAGAGCCATATGGCCTTAATTAATCAGGGATAAAACTCAAAGTCATCCTTCTAACCAGGAATAATGCTGGATGCTAAAAATAGTCTCTACACAAAGATGAAATACAGCAAAAAAAAAGTCTCTCAGTGCATCAGAAACAGCCTTCCGCAAGGACGGGAAGCAGGCTTTCACTCACGCTTTCCTTGCTTTCTTCATCCTCTTTCTTCTTGCTCTCTCACTATTCCTGCCTTGCCTAGCATGAATTTCCCTGAGGAATAGTAGCTATTGGTGAATCACGTCAGATTATTGGCTGCTTACAGCTAATGAGCTATTTCATTTGCTACACTGTAGAAAACCACCCAATCTTTCATCCCGATTCTCATGGTGGACTGAGCTAGAGAGGAACAGAACACCCACAACCTCCACTGCTGTATTCTTTAAATATTGTATTTAGAGAAAGCAGACAGCTAAAAATATAAGACACAAAGATCAGCTTTCTCTTCTCCCACATCCAGTCTTGTTTTGCCCATGTCTTTCCAAATAGTCACTTAACTGTCACCCGAGCACAAAAGAAATTGCTGAAGAACTGAATATACAGCAAAAAACTAAAGACTACTCAGAAAATATAGGCCTTATCAATGGGGAACTTTCCTCCAGAATTTAGATATTTCAGTGAACCTATATAAAGGGAAGGTAGGCTTTCTCCAAAGCCTCTTCCTTCTCCCAATTCTATGTCAAATGAGTTTCTATGGTTAAAAAAGTGAGAAAACAGGTAACTTTAAATATCTAACATAGTTGGTATAGTCATTTAAAAAGGAAAATGAAGAGGAAGAAGAGGAAGAGAAATAAAAGGAAGGAAGAAAAGAGAAGGGAAAAAAAAACCCTCAAGATCCCCAAGCTAGCGGACATCTCTTTCTTTAGAAACGCTCTTCTAGGAAACTCCTGTATCTTTAATTACAGCAAAATACCAGCAGAAACTTCTCTTTGTCTTTGGATCTCAAACACTACTCTGGCTAGAGATCCCCCAAAGAGTCATAGATAGAATTTTATTAGTTTCAGCAACGCAGAGACATGGCGGTTCAGCAAAGATGTAGATAGAATTTTATTAGTTTCAGCAACGCAGAGACATGGCGGTTCAGCAAAGATGTTTATAAGAGGGAGAAAGAAGGCACATACCAAGAAAGCCCTGATTGGGGGCAGAATTTATGAGTGATCAATGGAAGCTGGGAGTCTAAACTTTAGTGCAGTTGCCTCTTTTGAGATTATATTTCAGAGACAGAATATGCGATGATTATGAACACTTCATCTTTCAGTAACCTTTATAGCTGCTGCCAACAGAACTTTCAAATAAGAGACTTAAGAATCAGTTTTGATGTAGCAACTTCTATGCCAGAAGCCAAGGTCCATGGAACCCCAGAAAAATAAAGGCCATCAGTGTTTGGAGGCTTTGACCATGGAGATTAGCGGGAAGGTGGCCACAGGACTGGAAAAGGTCAGTCTTCATTCCAATCCCAAAGAAAGGCAATGCCAAAGAATGCTCAAACTACCACACAATTGCACTCATCTCACACGCTAGTAAAGTCATGCTCAAAATTCTCCAAGCCAGGCTCCAGCAATATGTGAACCGTGAATTTTCAGATGTTCAAGCAGGTTTTAGAAATGGCAGAGGAACCAGAGATCAAATTGCCAACATCCGCTGGATCATGGAGAAAGCAAGAGAGTTCCAGAAAAACATCTATTTCTGCTTCATTGACTATGCCAAAGCCTTTGACTGTGTGGATCATGATAAACTGTAGAAAATTCTGAAAGAGATGGGAATACCAGACCACCTGACCTGCCTCTTGAGAAACCTGTATGCAGGTCAGGAAGCAACAGTCAGAACATGGAACAACAGACTGGTTCCAAACAGGAAAAGGAGTACATCAAGGCTGTATATTATCACCCTGCCTATTTAACTTATATGCAGAGTACATCATGAGGAACGCTGGACTGGAAGAAGCACAATCTGGAATCAAGATTGCTGGGAGAAATATCAATAACCTCAGATATGCAGATGACACCACCCTTATGGCAGAAAGTGAAGAGGAACTCAAAAGCCTCTTGATGAAAGTGAAAGAGGAGAGTGAAAAGGTTGGCTTGAAGCTCAACATTCAGAAAACAAAGATCATGGCATCTGGTCCCATCACTTCACGGGAAATAGATGGGGAAACAGTGGAAACAGTGTCAGACTTTATTTTGGGGGGCTCCAAAATCACTGCGGATGCTGATTGCAGATATGAAATTAAAAGACGCTTACTCCTTGGAAGGAAAGTTATGACCAACCTAGATAGCATATTAAAAAGCAGAGACATTACTTTGCCAACAAAGGTCCGTCTAGTCAAGGCTATGGTTTTTCCCGTGGTCATGTATGGATGTGAGAGTTGGACTGTGAAGAAAGCTGATCGCCAAAGAATTGATGCTTTTGAACTGTGGTGCTGGAGAAGACTCTTGAGAGTCCCTTGGACTGCAAGGAGATCCAACCAGTCCATTCTAAGGGAGATCAATCCTGGGCATTCATTGGAAGGACTGATACTAAAGCTGAAACTCCAATACTTTGGCCACCTCATGCGACGAGTTGACTCACTGGAAAAGACTCTGATGCTGGGAGGGATTGGGGGCAGGAGGAGAAGGGGATGACAGAGAATGAGATGGCTGCATGGCATCACCGACTCGGTGGACATGAGTTTGAGTGAACTCCGGGAGTTGGTGATGGACAGGGAGGCCTGGCATGCTGTGGTTCATGGGGTCGCGGAGAGTCGGACACGACTGAGCGACTGAACTGAACTAAAGAATATTTGCATACAATCTGCTAGTTTCAGATTGAAACCCTCTCCCCAGTTGCCAACATACTTTGTGAAGCATCTGAATGGTGCATTTTCCATGTCTGTAGCACAGGCCCTTGAAGCCACAGATGTAGCCAGTCCTAGTTTACCTCTCTGGCCAGCTCTCCCCGGAAATCTGGGCTCTTTCTGCAGTACAGGATTGTCCCTCGGATGTGACTGTCCAACCAAGACTAAACCGCCAAGTCCCTCTCTGCCTCGTGTCAGCCTGTTTCACGTTCTTCTCCATGGAACATAAGCCCATGAAATATGTCCTTTCCTGGTCAGGATTTTTTTTTTTAATGGATGGGTTTCTCTTTCTCTCTTAAGTTTCTACTTATTCAGGCTGAAATCACTTAGATACTAGAGGACAGCAGAGCCACAGATGGAAGGACCCAGGGTCTCTGAATCCTCATGTCCAGAATGCAGCTACACTGAACCAGATGTGATACAGATATTGGCATTTTGAGGTTGCCTGGCGTTCCCTGGTGGCTCAGATGGGTAAAAAATCTGCCTGCAATGCAGGAGACCTGGGTTTGATGCCTGGGTCAGGAAGATCCCCTGGAGAAGGAAATGGCAATCCACGCCAGTATTCTTCCCTGGAGAGTTCCCCGGACAGAGGAGCTTGGCATGGTGTCAAAAGAGTCGGACACGACTAGGAGACTTTCACTTTTCTTTCACTTTGTCACAGCAGCTCGTCTTATGCTAACTAATGCACTATTTGTGTATATAAACTTGATCTGCATTTTTGTTTGGCATGAAGGTATAACTCAGCTCATATAATACAAAATGTAAAGCAAATCTATTCAACAAGCAGACATTATTGAGCACTAGTGCTAAAGGCTGATGAAGAATCAGGGTGAGTAGCTGCTGGAAAGGTCTCTAGCATTCTCTGAGACAGGAGTTGAAAACGAGTTAGGCACAGCCGCAGACAACTATGCGCTAAGACCTTCAACTCCCCACTTCTGAAAGAGGCTGCAGTCATCACCATTATTAGGGAGTGGGTCTCGGTCTCCGGTGGGATTTACAAAGACTCTTTGAGCAAAGAGCAGTGATCAAGGTCAGTGCCTTGCAGACACAGTGACAACAAGCCTTGTACCTGAGCCTTGTAGGTTCTCAGCCTTGGGAAATGATCTTAAATCTCTATTGGCCTGTCAAAAAAAAAAGAAAAGAACTACATGGGAATCGCTGATAAACTGGTATTGATTTTCACAGATCACCCTTGTCAAAAGGATTTATTGATGTGTCAATGCGTGTTGCTGAGAGGATCATAGCAGGATGGCTTTGAAGGATTTATAAGAAATCTAGAGGCTTTAATACACTCGGTGGTAAATAACTAACAAGTATTGCACATATTGATTCTTGTCATGTGGTCAATGCAATCTTTAGCCCACTAATTGTCAGTATTGACAAACAGTTCATGATCTAAATGAGCAGCTGGACACCCGCTCCAAGCAGAACATTTCCAAATGGCGTTTTCCCTGCTATTCTCAGCCTAATGTTCATGGAGCAGCCTTGCAGGTAATCGGCTCTAAGCAGAGGGAAATGTGTGGTAATTAATTCTTCCTGGCTGTCAAATGTCCCCAAGGGAGAGGGGAGGGAGGAGAGTCTGGTGGCAGCACACCAGGCTGGAACCCAGCTCCCTGACGCATGCACAGCACTATCCTTCAAGGCTTATCTCAAATGCCTCTCCTTAAAAGTTGCTGTTTAGACACCAAATCACGTCCAGCTTTTTGCGACCCCATGGACTCTAGCCCACCAGACTCCTCTGCCCATAGGATTTCCCAGGCAAGAATACTGGAGAAGGTTTCCATTTCCTTCTCCAGGGGATCTTCCTGACCCAGGGATCAAACCCACGTATCCTGCACTGGCAGGCAGATTTTTTACTACTGAGCTACCCGGGAAGCCCCCTTCCTAAGGGAAACCTTCCCAGATCATACCACCCACAGGGGTATCTACCACTTCAGCCCTATGACAGTTCCAGGAGATTAATCACACATTTTCTGTGTTGAACTTTATTGTTGGTGTTCAGTTGCTCAGTCCTGTTTGACTCTTTATGACCCCATGGACTGCAGCACACCAGGCTCCCCTGTCCTTTACTACCTCCCAGAGTTTGCTCAAGTTCATGCCCAGTGAGTCGGTGATGCCATCCAACCATCTCATCCTCTGCTGTTCCCTTCTCCTCTTGCCCTGTTTTTCCCAGCATCAGGGTCTTTTCTAGTGAGTCTGCTCTTCATATCAGGTGGCCAAAGTATTGGAGCTTCAGCTTTGGCATCAGTCCTTCCAATGAATATTCAGGGCGAATTTTACTACCTATGCTAAATTTTTCTATTATGACTACATCTTAGTTTTCCAATTCTATATGAGCCTTTTAAATTTGGAAAGAATACACGGGGCCTCATGATAGATCTCACTGAGGTGATGAATGCTATTAATGGTTTCTCTGGAAAAATTTACAGTCAAATGAGAAAGGTTTCCAGGGGTTTCACAGAAGGTCTAAGGAATCCATGACTCCCCAAACAGATGAACCCAGGTTCAAATCTCAGTTTTACTACCCCCATGCCAGAGGTCTGGCCTCAGGTAAGTGTCTCAATCTGTCATTGTAACCACCCTCAACACAAGAATAATCAATTACAGCACGGGTTTTTTGCAAGGATTAAGTGGACTGATCCATGGAATGTGCTGTGCATGTGATATCTACTCCAAACAGTCACTGGTGTCATTTAAGGTTTCTATGTTCATTTCTTCTTTCATGTTGCAAACATCTGTTGAACCCTTAGGAGGAGTCACATACACACCCATTACCGCGTCCCAAGGTTGAGCCATCCATACCAAGCCGAGCCCCTTATTCATGACAGTTGCTCAGTTCATGGTTTTTAATAAATTGATGGGGATTTTTACCACTGGGTAAAACAACCTGTAAATTATTCCACTGTATTCAAATAGTACTGTTGACTAAACTTTTCAATGCTGTATTACAAACCTCTATTATATACTAATTAAACTTGAAAAAAGTCCTTTAGAAAAAGGGCATTTATCAGACCATATTTTCTGCAATGATAATTGGATGATAATAACAATCTGTTATTTTTGTAAAATTACATCGCATTTTAAATAGAGCTAACCCATCCCTAAATGCACACTTCTCTCCCTTAGACATATAAGTTGAGTTTAACAGAGTAACCATTTCATTTATATTACAATACAAACACATGTACCAGCGTATATCTAGGCCTGCTGTAAAAGATTCTGTTCTCCAGTGGGGAAGAGCGCTATAAAAACGCAGCTATGAAGAGCCGGTACAAAGAGCAGAGCTATCTGTATACACACATATTTGATCTGTAAGGGAGCTTTCCTTAAATTTGGAAGACTGGCTAATGAACACAAAAATATTATAATTTTTTAGTTAATAAAATGATCAGAACTCATTCATGGGCTTGTAGAAATCTTTCCAATTATTTTTCTTCTAGGCCCCTAATCCTGCCCCAATATGCCTCTATCTTTATTTTGCTCACAGGGAAATTTGGGATTATCACACACAGTCTTAAACTCTATCCCTTGGATAAAGTCTTCTGACCCAACTTTTATAATTTCTCACCATATTTCCTGACATTTGAGGTTTAGCACATTGACATTAGTGAGGCATAGAGTCCCCATAACTGACACTCCATTGTCAGATGTAGCTTCTTAGGGACGTGGTACCCCATCTGATCTTACGAACGTCTCCAGTGCCAATTACCACCAGCCATTTGGGTGAGTGACAGGACGTCAGGGGAAAGTTTTCCAGATCACACTCATTCCCTCTCTCCTTTCCCTTCTCTCTGAACACAGGAAGGGCTCCTTTTTATATTCTAAGAAGCATTGGCACTGATTCTGCAGCTGCAGCTAAAGTTTCAACATAGGCTTCCTTGCTTTGTTCCTCCAAATCTAAACCTGATCATCAGCTCACCAGAGGGGTTCCCACCCTTTTTGGACCCAGGGTTTAAACTGTTGCAGGGTTTAAACTCAAGAGTGCTGACCCTCAAGGGAAAAACAACACATAGTTGAGACTGGAACCAGTGAATTGTATATGAATACATACAATGAATATACTGTATTGAGTATAGTGAGTCAAATATATATATAGCTTGCTTGTTTAGCTGCCAAGTCATGTCCAGTGCTTTTTGCAACCCCATAGACTATAGCCCGCAAGGCTCCTCTGTCCATGAGATTTCCCAAGCAAGAATACTGAAGTAGGTTGCCGTTTCCTTCTCCAGGGGATCTTCCTTATCCAGGGATTGAACCTGCGTCTCCTGCATTGGCAGCAGATTCTTTACCATTGAGTCTTCAGGGAAGCCCCTACATATATGTATATATGTAAACATATGTATGTAAATGTGTTTACATATATATTTACATGGGTAGCTACATACATATATTTATTATTATAGCTACATACATATATATATTTACATACATATATATATATATACATGTGTGTGCGTATTCGTATAAAATCATAAAAAAAACCCTTAAGAAAGAGTAACTATTCTGAAGTCTTTGAAAATTTAGTTGATGGTGAGCTAGGATTAGAAAGATTAATTCAAGAGAAGAAGAGCATAAAACTACTACAATATTTCATATTTCATTATTAGGAAAATGCACCACAATAATAGCTTTCACCAGAAGATTTCTTCCAATGAACACTAAATGTTACGCCAACATTTCCTCATTAATCTTCTTTATAATCTAGCAAAGTGGTCAAGAAGTGAAAATTCATATTCAGATTCTGCCAGTGGGATCTAGAGTGTAGAAGGGGATGTTGATCCCTCATAATCAGAGAAATGCAAATCAAAACCACAATGAGATACCATTTCACACCAGTCAGAATGGCTGCTATCCAAAAGTCTACATGCAATAAATGCTGGAGAGGGTGTGGAGAAAAGGGAACCCTCTTACACTGTTGGTGGGAATGCAAACTAGTACAGCCACTATGGAGAACAGTGTGGAGATTCCTCAAAAAACTGGAAATAGAACTGCCATATGATCCAGCAATCGCACTCCTGGGCATACACACCGAGGAAACCAGAATTGAAAGAGACACATGTACTCCAATGTTCATTGCAGCACTGTTTATAATAGCCAGGACGTGGAAGCAACCTAGATGTCCATCTGCAGATGAATGGATAAGAAAGCTTTGGTACATATACACAATGGAGTATTTTTCAGCCATCAAAAAGAATGCATTTGAATCAGTTTTAATGAGGTGGATGAAATTGGAGCCTATTATACAGAGTGATGTAAGCCAGAAAGAAAAACATCAATACAGTATACTAACGCATATATATGGAATTTAGAAAGATGGTAACCTGAACCCTGTATACGAGACTGCAAAAGAGACATAGGCATATAGAACAGTCTTTGGGACTCTGTGGGAGAAGGTGAAGGTGGGATGATTGGGGAGAACGGCATTGTAGCATGTATATTATATAAGTGACCAGTCCAGGTTCGACGCATGATACAGGATGCTTGGGGCTGGTGCACGGGGATGACATGGAGGGAGGATATGGGGAAGAGGGAGGTGGGAGGGGGGTTCAAGAAAGAGAACACATGTACACCCGGGGCAGATTCATGTCAATGTATGGCAAAACCAACCAATATATTAATGTAAGGTAATTTGCCTCCAATAAAATAAATTTTAAAAAAATAAAAAAAATTAAAAAAAAGAAATAATAAAAATTAAAAAATAAAATAAAAAATAAAAAAAAAAAGAAGGGGATGTTGATGAGACACTTCTGAGGCTAGATGTACCTCAGTTTACTCATTTATAAGATAAGAATATTTGCATCACTCAACACATGAGATGGTTGTGAAGATTGAGTTAGGACACAGAAAGTGGTTTAGACAAGATCCCAACACAGAGTGAGTGTTCAGTAACCATAAGTGATATTCAGCCTGCTGTTGGAATGCATAGCGCAAGTGAGAGAGAGAGTCACCTTCACATTTCCTCTGGACACGCCACACCCAGGAGAGAAATAAGCGTCTCAGTTTCGCTCACCAGCACCTCCTCAGTAACGCTGCTGCAGAATACACCAAACACCTGTGAAGAGAGGACTCTGCATTTTACAGAGCACTTCTCATTCACCAAGTAATTTTAGATACGTTGTCTTCTATGACCCTTACAACCAATCAGGGAGGTCAGGAAGACAAGGTTATTACATGTAATCAGTGAGAAAGCAAAGAACCAGAGGGGATAAATGGCATGCCCAAGGTCACCAGCCAGTTAGTGTGTGCATGCTAAGTCACTTCAGTTGTGTTCGACTCTTTGCAACTATATGGACTACAGCCCGCCAGGCTCCTCTGTCCATGGGATTCTCCAGGCAAGAATGCTGGAGTGGGCTGCCATTTCTTTCAAGACAAATGCAAAACCAATTTCATTACTGTGGAGTCTTTTCCACATGCAATGGATATGTCTACAGCCTTTTCTTCCTACACATACTGATCTTTCTAATAGCACTAATTGATTTTCTTCTGGAAAATTAACTTTTGCCAACATGCGCAGACCTGGGTGAATAGTAAACACACCACCCACAAAAAGTAAGCGAGTCCTGTAGGCCCTTCTCTGAGGTCTTCCTCGTCCTGACCCGGTGCAGTCATGTGTCAACAGGGAAACCTAGCTTCAGTTCTGGATTCTCTCTCCTATGACTTTGAGTCTTGAAGAGCAGGTCACAAGGTTGGGAGAAAGGATGGTCTCAACCCAGGGACGGCAAGCAGTTACGATCATGAAGTTTCTGCTGCTCGTATCCCGTGGTGTCTTCTGGTTCTCAACTCTCCCAAATTCCTCAAACTTCCTGTCCATCCTCAGAGAAACCCCTGTTATACGTTGTCTTTCTAGGTTCACAAGGGTCACGTTATATTTTCTGCAATTTAAGAGCCTGAGTTAATACAACAGTACTGTCCCTTTCTTTCCCTTATCCATCCCACCAACAGATACACGTATTGACAATTATCAAGTGCCAGTTGCCGTGCTAGGAATGGTTTGGAATACAATTTGGATGGGAAAAAAAGCAGGTATCTAAGAGAGAGTTACCAAAAATAAAGATAAAATGAAGTTCCACAATCAGGGATGCGAAGTGAAGGGCATCAGAAAAACATGCAGGTCAAGCTAAGCAGAGAGATAAAGAAGACTTCCCGGAGAAGGAGGGGCTTCAGCTAGGTCCTGAAAAATGAACAGATTTTGCAACCCGTTCAAATATTTAGAGTCTACTATTAAGAAGAGAAAAAGTCATCGGTGCTCCATTGAAAAGCAAATCTATTTTCCTTCTAAGAGGCAATGAGTGACTGATGGAAAAGCAGAGCGTTTGTGGAAATATGATTCTATATATTCAGATCGTTCAAATGTGTTACTTAGCATTTGTTCATATCGAGCCTGAAAATTACCACAGAACAGGAGAACATGAACTTTAACAAACATTTTTAATTGTAAATAAAGGGCAAAGTATTGTGTTTTTCATTGCCTTCAGGATGAGAGTGTAAAATCCTCCTGGGTTTAGAACCAGATTTCCAGTGAAAGCTATAGCAGCATTATATTGGTTAGTATCCTAAGTAGAATAACTATTTCAGATTAGAAAAGCAAGTCTACACTATTCCTGATGCTAGTGACAGTATTAGGGGTGAAGAGATATAGACTAGCCTCTTTCAGATGTCTCTCCTAGTTTAAAAGGATTTACACTATCCAAAATATTTCACTGCAGTCTATAGTAGCCCTGATTTTTTTAACTGAGGTTAAATAAACCCAAAACGGTTCTACTGAAGATCATATGGTACTTATTGATATCTAGGATCCCTTCCAGCAAATCCTGTTTCCTCAAAGCTATATTGTAAGATCCTCCTTCCACAGGACCTTTGCACAGGCTGTAGTTTCTGCCCCAACCACCCTGTTCCCTCCCCTTCTCTTCTTAACTGCGTATCCCATTCTTCAAGCCTCAAGCCCAAGCATCATTCTTTTAAAGAACTGCTTTACCCTGCCCTCCAGTGCTAGATACCACCTGTCCTCTCACAGATCACTTTGCTTTTCCTTCATAAGGTGAAAAAGTTACAGTTATATACTGTTGATCTGTTGTATGTGATAACTATTTGATTAATGATTCTCCCTGCAGGTTTTGGAAGAGCATTCAGTTCAGTTCAGTTGCTCAGTTGTGTCCGACTCTTTGCGACCCCATGAATCACAGCACGCCAGGCCTCCTTGTCCATCACCAACTCCCGGAGTTCACTCAAACTCATGTCCATAGAGTCGGTGATGCCATCCAGCCATATCATTCTCTGTCGTCCCCTTCTCCTCCCGCCCCCAGTCCTTCCCAGCATCAGAGTCTTTTCCAGTGAGTCACTCGTCGCATGAGGTGGCCAAAGTATTGGAGTTTCAGCTTCAGCATCAGTCCTTCCAATGAACACCCTATGTGTTATTTCCATGGTGTCAGCTTCAGTGAATGAATGGCTAAGTGAACAGTTTTTTTTCTTCTTCTTCATTTAGTAGTTAAGCAGTGTCTGACTGTTTTGTGACCCTATGGACTGTAGCCCTCCAGGTTCCTCTGTCCACGGGATTTCTCAGGAAAGAATACTGGAGTGCGTTGCCATGCCGTCCTGCAGGGGATCCTCCTGACCCAGGGATTGAACCCATGTCTCCTGCATTAGCAAATGAACACAGAGGTCTAATAGACTTGTCTTAAAATCTTATGACTTCCAAAGACAATGCAAATGCCCTATATTTGGATATGAATGAAGTCTATTTTCCTTCACTCAAAGATTTTCCCCAAATTCAGTAATTTTTTTTTCATAAATCACTTTTCTTCAATTATATCTTGATTTTTAACTCTGATGCTCTTTGAGGACAGCTTGTAACTCATCTTGTTTTCTTTTTATGGCCTTTACACAAAGAAGGGCAAACCAAATCTGATTCTCAAACACACGAGCTCTTATAGCCTTCTATTTTCTTTCTTTTTATATACACAGGCTTGATTTCTTATCTCTAGTTTTTAAGCTTGTTGTTTCAATGTCAACTGTTGTACACATCATCCCAAGTAGAAACATGCACCTCCTCATATGTATGACATCTGTACCATGTACATACATTTGTTTTTGAGGTATAGTTGATTTACAGTGTTGTTAGTTTTAGCAAAGTGATTCAGTTATACACACATATACATATATATATATATATATACATATATATTCTTTCTCAGATGATTTTCCACTATAGGTTTAAGATAGTGAGTATAGTTCCCTGTGCTATACAGGAGGGCCTTGCTGTTTACCTGTTTTACATATACTGAAAGGGAAGTCACTCAGTTGTGTTTGACTCTGCAACCCCATGGACTGTAGCCCACCAGGCTCCTCTGTCCATGGAATTCTCCAGGCCAGAATACTGGAAGGAAAGGGTAGCCTTTCCCTTCTCTGGGGGATCTTCCTGACCCAGGAATCAAACACAGGATTCCCGCATTGCAGGCAGATTCTTTACCAACTGAGCCACCGGGGAAGCCCATAGTGTGTGTATCTATTCATTCCAAACTCCTGACTTCCCCTTCCCCTTCCCGCTTTGGTAAGCATAAGTTTGTTTTCAAAGTCTGTGAGGCTATTTCTGTTTTATAAGTAAGTTCACTTTTATCATGTTTTTAGATTGGACGTGTAAGTGACGTCATGTGTCTTTCTCTGTTGACTAACTTCACTTAGCACGGTCATCTCCAGGCTCCGTCCATGGTGCCACAAATGGCATTGTTTCATTCTTTTTACGCCTGGGTTTTATTCCATCACATCACTTTGCCTTTTCACTGTTCTTGCGCTGAGCGCTGAAGAATGGACGCTTTTGAACTGTGGAGCTGGAGAAGACTCTTGAGAGTCTCTTGGACAGCAAGAATCAAACCAGTCCATCCTAAAGGAAATCAACCCTGAATGTTCATTGGAAGGACTGATGCTGAAGCTGAAGCTTTAATACTTTGGCCACCTGATGTAAAGAGCCGACTCCTTAGAACAGACTCTGATGCTGGGAAAGATTGAAGGCAGGTGGAGAACGGGGCAACAGAGGATGAGATGGTTGGATGACATCACTGGCTCGATATACATGAGTGTGAGCAAACTCTGGGAGACCATGAAGGACAGGAAAGCCTGGCATGCTGCAATTCATGGGGTCGCAGATAGTTGAACACAACTTAGTGACTGAACAACAACAGTATTCCATCACACAAATACACAGCATCTTCTTTACCCACTCCTTGGCCAATGGCATTCAGGTTGCTTCCAAGTCTTGGCTTTTGCACTACGAACATTGAGGGTATGTGTATCTTTTCAGATTAAAGTCTTTTCTGGATACATGCCTAGGATTGAGATTGCTAGATCATACAGTAAGTCTATCTTTAGTCTTTTAAGGAACTTCCTGTTCATACACTTTTTTTTTTGACACACCTGTCACCTTGTCTAATTTTTACTAGTTTCCATGTGTATCGCCTACAACTGTGAGCTCCTTACAAGAAGGGACAGGCCTTACTTACCTTGGAGTTTACATTTTTGGGCACGGTGCCTGGCACACCTACTGTAAACATTTGTTCAAATGAGATGCTGCAGATCGTCCTTTGCGGAAAGGACTGATACATCGACAGATTCAATTCAAAAACCTGAACTTGAAGGAATTGAATCTTGTTGTTTCATTTTCTCCCCAGCGCGGCTTCCTACTCTCTTCTGACATGGAGATGTAATCCCTGTTTCCTCAAGTCTTCTACTTGATTTGATGGTACAGGTGTGAATAGTGTGCTGTTCAACCTCTTGTTCATGTGGCTAATAGCAACATTTAAGAACAGTGGATCCGTCACGAAATGCCACTCCAGCAAACGGCACGTCTCTCTGCTCCTTGTTTACAATTCTTTCTCTCGCTTAGGTCCCATGGGGATATTCATTAACAAGCCCAATCTGAATTATTTTTGCAAGTCAGGAGACATGATGACCCAGCACAAAGGCCTGGTCACAATCTAAAAGCAGTCAAGCCTGATCTTCCGAGTTGTTACCTAAACCAGCATTCAAATGTGTAAGTTACAAGTATACAGCCAGTTTAAGAAGTTAGCAAGATAAACAGAATAATCATAAAGAAAAGAAAGCACCTAATACATACCAGGTATTAACGCAATAAAAATAAAGATAAAATTGAGAGGCTCAACAGAGTATATAAGTATACTTGTATACTCATTGCTTTTCCTTTTTATGTAAAGTCTACTACATTTAAGGCCTCAGTGGATAATGCTTTCCATATCCCATAGGTATTAAGACTTTGTATTTTTGTTATCTTTCTGTAATGATGTTGTTTTTAAATGCCATGTACTCAGTGAGTGATATAAACGCATTGTAAATTTTGGTTTTCTAATAAAATTTACCAAAAAAAAAAATGTGTAAGTTATTGCTCTAGAATAATAACACATATTTGCACAGCACTTTCTGTGTATAAGACGCTGTTGCAAGGACTTTATATATATTGCTAGTAACTATTTTTAATCCTCAAGTAATCCTCCTATGAGGTCCCCATTTTATGGATGAGGAAAGTGAGGCACATGGGCATTCAAAGGACATATTCTAGCTCCAGAATTTGTTCCATGCTGTGCTGCCTGTGTGTTGTGCTGTGCTCGGCAGTGTCTGGCTCTCTGTGACCCTGTGGACTATAGACTGCTAGGCTCCTCTCTCCACGGAATTTTTCAGGGAAGAATACTGGAGCAGGCTGCCATTTTCCTCTTCCATTTTCCCAACCCAGGGGTCAACTCTGTGTCTCTTGCATCTCCTACATTGGCAAGTGGATTCTTTATCGTTGTGCCACCTGGGAATACTGCCTCTAGGAAACTGCTTACTTAAACTATCTGCAGCAACTCAAGAGTTCTGATTTCCATCCCTGCATTCAAAGGTTACCCCAAAATTTGGTGGCTTAAAACAACAGTTATTTTATGAAAATTCATGATTTTACGGTCAGTGACTTAGCTGGGTGATTCTCTGTTCCATGGAGGATCAAACTGGTCCAAAGAGGGTGGTGTTGAACTGGTGTCAGGTCCATCCACCTGAATATCACCCTGTTTGAACCAGTACTGAAAGGTCCATGAGACTTCACCACTTGCCTGGCCCCCAGATGGGGACCGCTGGAAGATGGTCTCTACTGAGTCCTCTCCATCTCCTTGAAGTGCCAGGGCCTCTCTCAGGGTCCCTTAGGTGGGTAGTCACACATCTCCAGGGAGACTCAGAATAGGGACCAAGGTGAAAACTATCATTCACCTGCAGACCAGGTCTAGCTGGCACCACGTCTGCTGTGGGTGCCTGGTCAAGGCAGGCACAGGCCAGCCTGGATTCAAGTAGAGGGGAAACAGACCCTGCCTCTTGACAGGAGAAACTTCAGCAAATGTGCGGCCACTTTCATCTGCACAGCATCCCTGAAAGAGTTGACTTTTAGAAGGTTAAGCCAAAATACAGTATTGTATATTTTGGTCTTTATATTTGTGCTTTTTCAAAAAGTTATTATTCTTGGGAGGGAAGGGGAGTAGGGTAGAACCAGAGCCAGGAGTTCTTTAATCAGGCTTTTCTACCCCTCTTTCCTCATACCCATCCTAGAGAGCAATGCTGGCTCATTATGGTGAGGGTTCAAGTTCTGCTATAAGGAACAAGTACACAGTGCTCAGAGAGGTTAGGAAACTCGACACTGAGGACTTGGGATTAAACTGGAGAAATGTGTGTTTTCTTTTGATTTAACTAAACTAAATGGTCTTCCCTGGTGGCTCAGAGAGTAAAGAACCTGCCTACAATGCAGGAGACCCAGGTTCAATCTCTGGGTTGGGAAAATCCCTTGGAGAAGGGAATGGCAATCCACTCCAGTGTTCTTGCCTGGAGAATCCCATGGATGGAAGAGCCTGGAGGGCTACAGTCCATGCTGTTGCAAAGAGTCTGACACGACTGAGCAACTAAGCATAGCACAGCAAACGGTAACTTCTTATGGTTTTATGGGCTCACTGATTGGAATGAAAGAGAAGACACAGCGTGTTGCACACAATTTAGCAAGAGGGCTCCTTGAATTTGCAGAGAGCTGGGGGATGAAGCACCCCCCTCCTTTGTGCCTTTGTCTTCCCATTAGTAAAGTGAATGGTTAGTAATCTCCAAACTGCTATTTTGGAGGATAGTATTAGTATTCTCCAAACTGTTCTTTTTTTGCTTTTTAAATCTTTATTGGAGTACAGTTGCTTTACAATGTGGTATAACTTTCTGTGGTTCAGCAACGTGAACCAGTCATGCGTATACACATAGCCCTCTGGTTGGATTTCCTTCTCATTTAGGTTGCAGCAGAGTGTTGAGTAGAGTTCTCTGTGCCATGCGGTAGATTCTCATTAGTCATCTATTTTATGCATAGCAGTGTATATACGTCAATCTCAGCCTCCCGGTTCATCTCGCTCTCCCCTTTCCTTCCTTGGTGTCCATACATTTGTCCTCTACATCTGTGTCTCTATCCTTGCTTTTCAAATAGGTTCATCTGCACCATTTTTCACCCTCTTAACACTGCTGGTAGGAATGCAGATTAGTGAAGCCACTATAGTGAACAGCATGGGGGGTTCAGGAGGGGGAACTTATGTAAACCCGGGGCGAATTCATGTCAATGTATGGCAAAACCAACCAATATAATATTGTAAAATAATTTGCCTCCAATAAAAAATAAATTAATTAAAAAAAAAAAAAAAACTAAACACAGAACTACCATACGGCCCAGCAATTCTGCTTCTGGGGCATAAACCAGGAAGAAACCATAATTCCAAAAGATACATGGACCCCAGTGGTCATGTGCAGCACTGTCTACAATAGCCAGGACATGGAAGCAACCTACACATTCATCAACAGAGGAATGGATGAAATAGATGTGACACATACATACAATAGAATATTACTTCACCATAACATGGAAGGAAACTCTGTCATTTTCAGGGATGTGGATGGACCTAGAGACAATTCTACACAGTGAAGTAAGTCAGACAGAGAAAAATAAATATTGTGTACTCTCTGGAGAAACCTGTATGCAGGTCAGGAAGCAACAGATAAACTGGACATGGAACAACAGGCTGGTTCCAAATAAGCAAAGGAGTACGTCAAGGCTGTATATCGTCACCCTGCTTATTTAACTTCTATGTAGAGAAATGCTGGGCTGGAAGAAGCACAAACTGGAATCAAGATTTCCAGGAAAAATATCAATAACCTCAGATATGCAGATGACACCACCCTTATGGCAGAAAGTGAAGAGGAACTAAACAGCTTCTTGATGAAAGTGAAAGAGGAGAATGAAAAAGTTGGCTTGAAGCTCAACATTCAGAAAACAAAGATCATGGCATCTAGTCCCATCACTTCATGGGAAATAGATGGGGAAACAGTGTCAGACTTTATTTTTTTGGGCTCCAAAATCACTGTAGATGGTGATTGCAGCCATGAAATTAAAAGACGCTTACTCCTTGGAAGGAAAGCTATGACCAACCTAGACAGCATACTGAAAAGCAGAGACATTACTTTGCTAACGAAGGTCCACAGAGTCAAGGCTATGGTTTTTCCAGTAGTCATGTATGGATATGAGAGTTGGACTGTAAAGAAAGCTGAGCGCCCAAGAATTGATGCTTTTGAACTGTGGTGTTGGAAAAGACTCTTGAGAGTCCCTTGGACTGCAAGGAGATCCAACCAGTCCATTCTAAAGGAGATCAGTCCTGGGTGTTCATTGGAAGGACTGATGTTGAAGCTGAAACTCCAGTACTTTGGCCACCTGATGTGAAGAGCTGACTTATTTGAAAAGACCTTGATGCTGGGAGGGATTGGGGGCAGGAGGAGAAGGGGACGACAGAGGATGAGTTGGCTTCACCAACTCAATGGACATGAGTTTGGGTGGAGTCCGGGAGTTGGTGATAGACAGGGAGGCCTGGCGTGCTGTGGTTCACGGGGTCGCAAAGAGTTGGACACGACTGAGCAGCTGAACTGACTGAATGCACATATGTGGAATCTACAAACTTGTGTTATTGAACCCGAGTTGTAAAGGCACAACCAACACTTTTTTAAATGGTGTAACATAAAAATAGAAAACAGAGGGCATCTTATGCAAGGAGGCAGGGTGTTGGATCTTTGGCTTCAGTTGTGGTTGCCTATCTGCATGATGTGTGTGGGATGCTGCCCCCCAAACATATTTCTTCCCGTAGGCGGCAGACAGAAAAGTTTGAAAGCCACTGGGCTAGCTGATCCTCATGATTCCTTCCAGATCAAAAAGACAGGATTCTAGGACAGATCATTTCAACCATGATTTTGTATAAAACAGAGACTATATCTCACTTTCTTTGAACAAGACCTTGAATAAAATGACTATTTGTTCTAACACACTTGACATATTTATCATCTCATATATTATTATTCAAACTCAAAGAACATTCTCTACGTTAGGTCAAATTTTGGTAAAAAAAAACAAAAATAAAAACAGAAACTTTCCTGCACCCAACCTTCCTGTCCTCAGGACAAAAATCTCTGCACAGCAAATATTCCCACACCCCAGCTCATAAATCCTGTATTTATTTCAGGCAATATTTTTGAAATGAAATTTTACTACCTCAAAAGCATCAGAACCATCCTTCCAAACTGGGATATAGCATGCACAATTCAATTTTTATTCAATGTAATGATGTGTAGAAATTAAACCTCAAGAGAATATCTTAAAACACAAGTGTGAGCAATATTGCATCAATTCTTAATTAATGCAGAGGATACAACCCACAGAATTAAAGAAATGATTTAGGGACACACATGTCAGATCTGGGGACTGGGTAAAGTGAATGAACCATACGTTTCCTTTGATGCTGAAATTCCATGATTCAGCAGTTCTGCGAACATTGACAGACACATGCTCTGAAGTACTGAGTAGACATGAGCTGTGGGTTGCCCTGATTGGCTGCATTCAGTAGGCTGGGATAGGGACCTAGTCATTTTTCTTCTCACGAACATTAAAAAAAATGCAGGCTTTTCCCTATATATTCAGCCAACAAGCAAGATATTTTTTTTACTCTAAATATAAAGTTACTTTATTTTAGAAAATACTGATTTCCTAAACATCTGATGCGAAGAGCTGACTCATTGGAAAAGACCCTGATGCTGGGAAAGATCAAAGGCAAAAGGAGAAGGGGGTGGCAGAGAATGAGACGGTTAGATAGCATCATCTACTCAATGGGCATGAATCTGAGCAAACTCCGGGAGATAGTGGAGGACAGGGAAGCCTGACGTGCTGCAGGCCATGGGGTCGCAAAGAGTCAGACACGACTGAGCAACTGAACAACGATGAACGTCTAGAGACTGGCATTTGGGTAAATAGTCCTTGAAGAGTTAAAACGAGCTTTCAGGGGAAATGTATGACACTGTTTGCTCAAAAAAATCTTGAAATGACGTGACAAAGATTTTTTTAGGTTCTTTTCAGGAAAATTTTCTGATTTCAACGTTCACATAATAATACATTTATAGGACACTTTACTTTTATAAAAGCACTTATTTTCACTCTCTTACTCAAAGATATTTATTGGGTGCCTGCTTTGTGCAAGGCTCTGCCCTGGGCAGTAGAGAACCAGACAAGGCCCCCTGGAGTTTACAGCTTAGTGGATGGGGGTGGCAAGAAGACAGAAGGGAACCAGATCATTGCAGACTGTGATAAGTGTTATGAAGGGGGAGGGTGGGGGGAACAGCTTGTGAAGATCAGAGATGACTTGAGACGCACAGGTCAAGGGAATCTCTCAGGAAGTGACATTTGAGCCGAGACCTGAACGGCAGGAAGGAATGAACCCCCAGCAAACACAAGGGCAGAGTTTTCCTGGCAGTGAACGCACTGGGAGAAAGATCTCCAAGAGGAACAGGCCTAGCGTGCTCTCCAGGAGAGATGGGCAGGCACAGAATAAAGGCTCTCCCACACCCAGCACTTTCTCTCCACGCGGATATACTGCATTTAAAGATCTCATTCTCAATCCTCCCAACTCCACCCACTGCGTGCTTGCTTAGTCGCTCAGCCGTGTCCAACTCACTGCGACTCCACGGACCATAGCCCGCCAGGCTCCTCTGTCCACGGAATTCTCCAGGCAAGAATTCTAGAGTGGGTAGCCATTCCCCTCTCCAGGGGATCTTCCCAACCCAGGGATCAAACCTAGATCTTCTGCATGGCAGGCAGATTCTTTCCCAGAATCTGAGCCACCAGGGAAGCGCAACTTCAAGCCCTATTTGTCCCATATTTGGAAGAGTAGGGAAGAGGGAATTGAGAAAAAAAACGCAATAAATATTTTTCTGCACAGTACATACTCAAAATAAGCCGATAGGCTTTTTTTTTTTTTTTGATGTGCTGGGTTTTTGTTGCTGAGTGGAGGAAAGGGGCAACTCTCTAGTTGCAGTGTGTGGGCTAGTCTGATAGTTCTGAAATCTGATTTTTAAAGTCCCTTTAGGACAAAGATCAGACTGATCATGTGTGATTGTATAAGGATTTTTTTTTTCCTTTCCCTTGAGCCTGATTTCTTCAGATGCCAAGTTTCCATTAGCAATGATCTTGTCATGCTCTAAATATTTAGGTTTTGTTTTAATTTCTTAATCACTATTTGATAATTTAAAAATGGACTGCTGCTGCTGCTGCTGCTAAGTCACTTCAGTCGTGTCCGACTCTGTGTGACCCCATAGACGGAAGCCCACCAGGCTCCCCCGTCCCTGGGATTCTCCAGGCAAGAACACTGGAGTGGGTTGCCATTTCCTTCTCCAGTGTGTGAAAGTGAAAAGTGAAAGTGAAGTCGCTCAGTCGTGTCCGACCCTTAGTGACCCCACGGACTGCAGCCTACCAGGCTCCTCCATCCATGGGATTTTCTAGGCAAGAGTACTGGAGTGGCTTGCCATTGCCTTCTCCGAAAAATGGACTGACTAATCACCAAATGCTTTACAGCTGCAAAAGAAAAGAAAAACAAAAAAACTCTTTGTCAGAAGAGGATGCTCAGGTCTGGAACTGAGAGCTGTTAGTGCTGCTCAGTCGTGTCTGACTCTTTGTGACCCCATGGACCTGAGCATGCCAGGCTCCTCTGTCCATGGGATTCTCTGGCAAGAACAGTGAACAGGGTTTCCACACTCTCCTCCAGGGGATCTTCCTGACCCAGGGACTGAATTTGGGTCTCTTGCATTGCAGGCAGGTTCTTACCCATCTGAGCCACCTTTGTTAACAGAAGATGCCTGAGGCTAGACCTGATTTTCTCCAAAATATTTTAGCATTTCAGCACCTCATCCCTCCTCCTTCATCACCACTCCCTGCGCTGGGGGGTCAGCAAAGGACTGGAAGCAGTTAAAGAGGCACTTGCAGGGCTGTTCCTGGAGAAGGCACTGATCTAGCTATCCTGAGGGTTTTAGTGTTTCAGGGTCATGACTGCTGTTTTGGTTCTGGCTTTTCAAAAAGTCTGAACACAGACCACAGCCTTTTACATGGACTATTTGAAAGAATTTTATCTTTGGTACCCGAGAATGGAAACCATTCCAATGTTTCAAACAAACAAACAAAAATAATGATAAGGAAATTATATGTAAAAAAAAAAAAAATCACTGAGCAAATCCCCTAAGCTCTTTAAACCTCATTCTCCACAGTGAAACTCAGGGCCGCTCTTATTAAATAATGAAATGTAACTGCTGGAAGGAAAGCGTCCTAGAATTCGAGTCTGTTCTGAGGCTTCAGACATGTTCTTCTCTCTCTCTGGAAAGTTCTGGTCATTTTCTCCATCTGATAAGTCTGTAAAGAGCCTTTAGATAAGTGGGTTTTGGTCCCAAAGGGACCTGGACTCAAATCTCTGCTCTCCTACTCCAGGAGCTCATTGGTCAACAGATTGTCAGCCAAAGATTAAACGAGGTCAGCGGGGTCTACAGTTCGTGCACACCTGAGTCACTCTCTGTGCCTAGGATCTAGTGAAAGCGAAAGCGCTAGTCACGAAGTCGCATCCGACTCTTTGTGACCCCATGAACTGCCGCCCTTCAGGATCCTGTCCACGGAACTTTTCAGGCAAGAATACTGGAGTGGGTTGCCATTCCCTTCTCCAGGGGATCTTCCTGATCCAAGGTTCAAAGCCGGGTCTTCTGAATTGCAGGCAGGTTCTTTACCATCTGAGCCACCAGGGAAGCCCAGTCTGTTCCATGCATATTAACAACTATTTTTACAGTAGATGATCTTGTCAAAAAATTTCTATTGAGGTGTAGTTGATGTACAATATTATATAAGTTTCAAGTGTACAACATACTGATTTACAATTTTTAAAGGTTATTCTCCATTTAAAGTTTTCATAATATACTCTTGAGAGTCCCTTGGACTGCAAGGAGATCCAACCAGTCCATCCTAAAGGAAATCAGTCCTGAATATTCATTGGAAGGACTGATGCTGAAGCTGAAACTCCAATACTTTGGCCACCTCATGCGAAGAGCTGACTCGCTTGAAAAGACCCTGATGCTGGGAAAGATTGAGGGCAGGAGGAGAAGGGGACGACAGAGTATGGGATGGTTGGATGGCATCACCGACTCGACGGACATGGGTTTGGGTGAACTCTGGGAGTTGGTGATGGACAGGGAGGCCTGGTGTGCTACGGTTCATGGGGTTGCAAAGAGTTGGACAGGACTGAGCAACTGAACTGAATATACTGGCTGCCTTCCCTGGTCATAGATGCTTTTTTATCTGGTATAAAAGGCTCGGTAGTTGGTAAGTGAATGGAACATTGGTTGAAGCTGAGATAGCATGGCCTGATAGCACTGAGCATGGGCATCAGCCATATGTTTCTCAGAAGGAAGGAAGCAGGTCACCCAACCTTGGTAAGTGGGAGATGCCTTGTTATCACCAACTGGATTTTTTTCAGGTCTGATCTTCTCACATGCTCTACACAACCTTAGTTCTCTGCGCTGTGCTCCCAAGTGAACAACTAGATTTCTTGGCCACATACAATCTATCAGGCCATATTCTCCACGTTTCACAACAGCCCATTGCAACAGGTGTTGGTGTCTCTGTGGCAATCACACAGCTGGTAGCCTCAGTGATGACCGCGGCACTGTACGGTCCCGCTCCAGAGTCCATGTGGCCTTGCTAGCCCATGGCCCCTGTACTCTCTCCATCAGGATCCTTCACACACTGATCTGCACCCAGCTGGTCTGTCTTCCTGGACCACTGAGCCCCACGAGGTGAGAATCACCTCGGATTTTGATACACAACAGGCACTCAGTCCATTTGGAGACTATTTCCAAACCCTCATTTCCACGGATCAGAGAATGAGGTCAAGAGAGGGTTAGTGAACTGCCCAATGGGCACAGCGGACGTTAGAATGCGGTCTCCTCTCTCTGCCACCACTTTCTAGCGATTTCATCAAGCCACGCTGGTTTCCCTGCTTAACATCATCTTCCTACTCATTTGACACCTTGCCTCTTAAGTCACAGCCCCCACCTCCATCCCCCATCAGGTCTAAAACCAGTTTCTCTGAATCTGATTTAAATCTATAATGCAATGAGAATTTTAAGGATTTTTTTTAACTGAATACTAAAAGCACCCAGATGGAAGACATGACACAGAAACCCAGGTCAGCTGAGCTGCTATCTGTACCCCGCCCCCTTGTACTTGGCTTCCTAATTATCTCTCTGACTGAGGTTCCGCAAGGCTGCATCTTTGAACTCGAAAAGAAAAACAAATAAATAAATAACTAGCTCCGCTGATGAGCAAGGTACTGCAGCTGCTGAAAAATCTCCTACATCTAACGCACCGTCACATCGTCATCTGCGATGTTTGTTTCTTCTTCCAGCCGAGATGAAGAGAGAACGGGACTGTGCTTCCAGTCTACCATCTTACCTAATTATGCCAGCTGATCACTTAAAAGTAATGTTTGCACACAGATTGGGAAGGCGCTTACAAGAACCAGCTGGTTGATAAAGGCTATAAGTGAGGATTTGATTCCTTTTCAAAGACGTGTTAACTATTTACATCTATTTTTAAACACCGCATCACAACACAGTTACTGGGTGGCACCGTGTAGGGATGCTGTACTCGAGTTTCAAACTTAGAGATGAGCGTACCGCTAACCATGTGAAAAGCAGGATGCTACCGCTCACTGCGTCACACATACATCTGAAGGAGCACTGACCACTGTCTTTGGTTTTTAGACACAAATGAAAGCCTAATGAGAATTAGGGCTTCCCTGGTGGCTCAGCTGATAAAGAATCCACCTGCAACGCCGGAGACCTGGGCTCGATCCCTGGGTTGGGAAGATCCCCTGGAGAAGGAAACAGCGACCCACTCCAGTATTCTGGCCTGGAGAATTCCATAGTCCATGGAGTCACAAAGAGTCGGACACAACTGACAGACTACATTTCCTTCTAAGGATTAATCTCATCTCGTGAGCACATGTACTTTATTACAAAGCAGAAGAATACAAGCTAATCACTGCTAGCTTCTAGACGTAGAAGGCTAGTTAGAATACCAACAGTGCCACAAGCCACTCACACATCATTACTTCATGGGCAAGTTGAGGTGAGTTCCTGTCCTTCTAAGCTATCTTAATTAATCCACATAACATTATTTTATTTCATCCACAAAACAGCCAAGTGTGATATTATCATCATCATCAATTTTTTTAATTTGAGGAATCTGAAGTGCGTCTCTGTCCAAGAGGCAGCGTGCAATCTGAACTGAAACCTGTGTGATCTCAACTTTGCCCTTGCCTCAAAGTCTGAGTCCTTTCTTTGTCTCTCTCCATACTCCCACAGCCCAAAGTTTTGCCATCTTTAATCCATCCAATGTTTAAAGCATTCCAGAGCATGCTCATATGACTGAAGGCAGATTTCCTTACCTCAACAGACAGAGGACATCTCAGTCTGATAACCACATGAGGGAGACAGAAAAGAAAGTGTTACACTGCAGAGCAACACATGCCAATGGACCCTCAGTGGCACCTGGTATACTAGGTGCAGAGTAATTAATACATGTGGGATAGGGGCGTCCCTGGTGGCTGAGAAGGCAAAGAATCTGCCTGTGGTGCAGGAGCCCTGGATTGATCCCTGGGTCAGGAAGGCCCCCTGGAGAAGGAAATGGCAACCCACTCCAGTATTCCTGCCTGGAGAATCCCACGGACAGAGGAGCCTGGTGGGCTACAGTCCACCAGGTCCCAAAGTTGGACACAACTGAGTGACTAACACACACACACATGTGCACGCTCCAGAGAAGTATTTGCAGCTCAGGAGGAGCTGAGATACTATGTCTGGGAAATTCAGAGAGGGCAGGCTTCCTGGAGAAGGTGGCTGTAGAGAGAGTCTTGAAGAATGATAAGTTCACTAGGCAGATACTGTGGGAAGGACACTCCAGACAGAAAGAAAAAAACTTTGTGGCCTAATGAGATGTCAGGACTTGAAGTATGCAACTCCAGTTATTTTTCTGAAGTATGAATCCTATACGTGGTCATTCATTGAGTGAAGACTTACACCAGAAAGAAAAAATAATAGTGAAAAAAAAATTAGCTCTGAGATAGGAGCTAGGGTTCTCCAGATACTGATGCCAAGTGGGAAGAGCACTCAAAGACCTTGATCTTCCCTGAGACTTTAAGGCAAGTGTGGTACCTGAACATCTATTGGCCGTGTCCTGTCTGTGATCCACCTAGGTCTTCTGGTGACCATATAGTATCCAAAATAAGACCAATGCCAGACCTTGAGGATGATGCAATGTTCGCCAAAGCAAGACCTTGAGATAAAGAAGCATTCACGTCTGAAGGAGATGAGGATGATACACGAGGCAGCTCTAGTTCTGTCCTCACAGTGAGATGGAGGGACATCATTTCTCTAGGAAAATAGAAAAGTGCCCTGAGCCCAGCTCCACGATTTTAGGCAAGGGCCTTCACCCTCTGTGATTTGGTTTCATCACATCTACATCACGAGAATTATACGATATACGAGCTTCAGTATATAGCTAAATTATTTCCCACAGATATTAATAAATAGCAATTTCCTTTTCATTTTCTCTAGAATGCCTTAATATAATTAAAGCACTCCAGATTTAGTTTACTTATGAATCACCCATAAAACTGATTTTAGACATGTATATGTATGAAGCTCACATAGATATTCATTATATATTATAATTATTATTTATACATAAATCACTGACATCTGTAATGCTAGTTTAGCTCTAATGGTCTAGCTAATCTATTTATGGATTATCAGTTAATAGAGAAATATGTAGAAAGAAGATTGATAGACCAAGCTAGCTATAACATCAAGAGAAAAACAATACTCAGATCAGAAATGTGCAAATTGACTTGAAATCACATTTATGATGAAATAAAAGTCATCAGAGCACATCTACTACCAATAGTTTAGTATCGATAAGCTTCCAGCCTTAATTCAGTATAAACAAAGGAAAAAGGATAAAAATGAAACTCAGTTTAGGTGATCCTGGCCATTTAAAACAAACAAGTCCCTATTACATTTACAGAGGACACTGATTTACAATTGCTACTTCCACAAATCTGTGAATTTTGAAACTTCTACCCCACCCCTAGAATATGAATATTCAGCAGCAAATGGATGGATTACATTCTTATGCAAAAGCCATCACCTTTCTGGTGAGCAGCAATTCCCTCTGCCTCCCTCTGGTGAGCAGGGCTCCTCTGGCAGAGGGTTCTTCAAGAAGCCTTTCCTACAACTGCCAAAACTGAACTCTAATGCAGGCCTTGAAACAGGAAAATTCTCTCTCTAAGCCCGTTTCTGATTCATGAGCTTAATCATTTGACTGCAAATGCTTGAGAAAAAGCTGCTTTTTTCAACAAGCATAAACATTCTGGAAAGAGAACAATAGGAGGAAAAAGAGAAGGGATAAAAGCACATACACACACACACACACATGCACACAGAGAAAAAGTACTATGTTAAATGCCAATGGCAAAAGTTAGGGAGGCTTGAAGCCTGACATTTGAACTGCAAGGACTTGACTGCTGATTCAAGATTGATTAAATACTGAACTAGGCTTGATGGGTGGAATGGTTCAATCATAATCCTGACCTGGAGAAGGGACCTATAGGAAGGTTCTTGGGGGCGGGGGTCACCCAAGAAAGCACAAACCCATCCACAGCAAAAGCATTTAGAGAATTCTCATTTGCTATTCATTTTTACATCCTGCCATATTTAAAGGAGAGCTCATAAAATAAAAACAGCAACCCCTACCACCAGGAACCAGAATCCAGATCCAGAGGTGTGCTTAAGGAATCTCCTTAGAGGAACAGTCCATCCCCCTGGTCCACAGAGAAGGGAGCTCCACTCCAGGTGAAAGTGTTTGTCCCTGAATCCTGTCTGACCCTTTGTGACCCCATGGACTGCAGCCCACCAAGCTTCTCTGCTCATGAATACTGGAGTGGGTAGCCACTCCCTTCTCCCAGGGATCTTCCCAACTCAGGGATCCAACCTGGGTTCAAGCTAGGGAACCTTCAAATAGCTGGAGGGTAGCATAGAAATGGCCAATGTGGAGAGGCTGGGTGGGGGCTGATGTTTTCAAAGGGAGTTATAAAAAGTGCAAGAAATAATTACACAGATGAATCAAAAATTCTTCGCTCTTCAGCATATTTAGAATTTTTCTACCCTACTTGGGAAGGAAAAAAAAAGAAAATAGAATGAACACCAGGATATTAGGTTAAGAAAAGTCTACAATTCTCACATGCTTGGCAACAGGTCTGCAAGGCTGTTAATTTAGTTCATAAGATTTGCTAAGCGGATTAATGCTGAAGATTCTTCATTTTTTAAAAAGGTAAAAAAAGAAAAAAAAAGAATCTGGAATATGAATAGATCATGAAAATGCTCTTGTCAGCACATAATTCAATATTCTCATTTTACCTGAACTGCAAAATCAAGATTATTTTGTTCTTATTCTTAAATTTTGCACCTATGTCTGACCTTTGATAACGGGAGAAGGAAGAGACAGAAATCACAAAGATTCAGGGAAAAGCCCAGATTTATCAGCATCTGGGGTGTAACCCTGGCCATGTGACATGCCATGGTCGGTCCAGACCTCAAGACCCTTCAGTGACTGTCCCATCTCTTAAGTCCTAAGTTACACACACTCTCCCATCAGGCAGAAATGCCTGGGTTTCTTCCCTTTGACTCTTGACTTCCAGTCTCTTCCTGAACTCTTTCCGTTGCCCCAGTCCCCAGTTTGGCCAAACCATTTCCTTTCCTTCCCATTCCAAGATTTTAGCTTCTCCTCTTTCCAAAGATGGTTCCAGCTCTCTGTCTGCTCTCCAACCTTTCCCTTCTAGGACTCCCTCCACACCCCTTAGTTCTTATAGACAGCTTTTCTTTTTAAACCCATCTCCTTTAAATTTTTTTTTTTTCCAATTTACTGGGCTGCCTTGGGTCTTAGCTGCAGCAAGTGGGATCTTCGTTGAGCCACGCCAGATCTTCTCTAGGAGCACACAGGCTTCTCTCTACTTGTGGCCTGCAGGCTCAGTAGTTGTGGCTCTCAGACTTACTTGCTTTACAGCATGTGGGATCTTAATTCCCAGCGGTGGTGGTGGTGATTTAGTCGCTAAGTCATGTCTGACTCTTGCAACCCCACGTAGCCCACTGGTCTCCTCTGTCCATGGGATATTCCAGGCAAGAATAGTGGAGTGGGTTGCCATTTCTTTCTCTGGGGACCTTCCTAATCCTGGGTTCCAAATCTGAGTCTCCTGCATTGCAGGGAGAAGTCCTTTCCACTGGACCACAGGGAAGTCCCCTTATAGACACTCCTTATACCATCATTTTGTAGGTTTTCAGTGATGAGCCATCACCTTGCGTGCATATGTGCTAAGTCACTTCAATTGTGTCTGACTCTTCGTGACCCCATGGACTAATACCTGACAGGCTCTTCTGTCCTTGGGATTCCCCAGGCAAAAATACGGGAGTGGATTGCCATGCCCTCCTTCTGGGGCTCTTCCCGACCCAGGGATCAAACTCACATCTCTTATGTCTCCTGCATTGGCAGGTGGGTCTTCTACCACCTGCACCACCTCAGAAGCCCAAGACATCACCTTAAGAGAAAATCACTCCCAAACTTCTAATCAAACATTCCAGCCTGCCTGCACTCTGTGCCTGCAAGAATCTGCATATTAATACTTCCTTCTGTAAATTCTTTTGCTGGAGCCAAGCTGATGGACATACTTTTTTTTTCTCAGCCCCTGCACTTGCCCGCCTTTAGGATTTTGCTCCTGTTCCCCCCTAGTCTTAGATACACCACTGTCTGGCTCACTGCGTGTACCTTTCTGGATCCCTCTGGGTAGGCAACCTTGCAGCCCTTACTCTGTACCTGCCTGCTGATGTCCAATCATGTGCTCGTATCAGGGGTGCATAGTCCACGTGCGTGATTTCATCAGGGGGGAGAATAAACAAAACTTAAGAATCCCCTGAAGGCTTTTCCTGTGTCTCAGACTCTGGATGGAATGCGATAGATATGGAGAGGTAGCAGCACCGGGTTGGACAAAAAGTTCGTTCAGTTTTTTGTTTTCTGTTTTCCACAAAATGTTATGAAAAAACTCAAGCAAACTTTTTGGTCAACCCCATATATTGACAGTGGAAAAAAATAAACCTAGAAAGTTCCATTTTAGGGTTGTGGCAGGACCATGTGCATTCTTAAAAAAAAGTCTATCTGAAGAGATAGACAAGGAATAAAGGAGGTGTGACTTCAGGGACGAAACGAAGCAGAAGTGAGGTCATTTAATAGGTTTTCGGAAGCTAGAAGTTGAATGGAGACACAGTAATATCCTCACTAAGAGTGGAGACCGCTGGGATATGGCAGCCTGCAGAAGGAGATACCAAAGAGAGGCGAGACTACCGCACAGATCCTCAGACAGGCTCAGAAGTTGGACGTGTGCCCGAAAAAGGCAGGCGAAGCCTAGAACTGAGAACGCGGGCTCTGATTGCAGAGCACTTACAAGATCAGGTCCCCCTCCATGCTCCCTTCAGAACTGCTAACCGCCTCCCACCAACAGCAGATCTCATACACCTAAGCAAGGAGCGGGAAAGTTCTTATTTGCAGAAATTAAAAGAATCTGGAAAACAACCTCTAGACACTCAGGTGGGTGTTACCAATGAAAATGCCTGCTGGCTACCCAATCCCTCAGTGGCAAGACCCACAAGACAAAAAGATTTACCTGCTTCAGAGCTTGTGGGCTTCCTAGGTGGCTCAGTGGTAAAGAATCTGCCTGCCAATGCAGGAGACATAAGAGACTTAGGTTTGATCGCTGGGTAGGGTAGATCCCCTGGAGGAGGGCATGGCACCCCACTCCAGTATTCTCGCCTGGAAAACTCCATGGACAGAGCCACCTGGCAGGCTACAGTCCATGGGTCGCAAAGAGTTGGGCACAACTGAAGTGACTTCGCGCCACAGAGCTTGTAATGAGCTTTGGGGGCAGCACATTTTGAATACCGAAGGGTAACCAAGGAGTCACAGACTGAAGCAAAGTTTCCAACATAAAGCAGAAATGAACACCAAAAAGTGAGGAGAAAACCCAAAGGAAAGAGAAAACGCAGGAAGCAGAAGAAAACTCTTTTAAAAAGTACTGCTTAATTTTTAAAACCATGTGTCTATAGGCTGCTTGAATAAAATATGGGTCAAGATGAAAATAGAATGCATTCTTGGGAGGATAACAAGAAACCCAAGCCAGCTTGGTTTTAAAATATGATTCCCATGTTTAAAATCTATGTGTGACATTAAAAAATAATTGAGGCTCTCTGACCTGAGTCTTGCATCTATGAAGTTACTATGGTAATATCCTAACTCATGGATTGTTCTGAGGATTAAAAGGAGCGATGAAACGTAGAATGTATTCTCTGCGAAATAAATGATAGGCATAGAGAGAAGTTTTCATTTCCATGAGTTCTCACCATTTGGGGAGTGCTAAACCCCTCCGAGAACTTGACAAAAGCTCTATATCCTCTCAGTGGAAAAACAAATACATCTATGTGTGCAGATAAGAGTTTACACATAATTTTAGAGGCATCTCAGATTCTCTGAGGCTCAAAGAAAAAAACCCCCTCCCCAGGTTAAATAATTGATCTAAATGAAGTCTTTAAGGGTATGTATGTTTCATTTCTTTTAAATCAATTTCAATGCTCAGCAAAAGAGGCAACTCAGTGAATGGGGTAAGAACTGTATCTAATTGTGTCTGAGTCAAACAGAAATGATTCAGCACAAAGAACATGAGAAGGGTCCACGGACCTGAGGAGAGCCAGCTGGAACTCCCAGGGACCATCCTTCCATTTGGTCCATGAAAGGAAGATGGCTGATCCGATTAGCCTTTGCTGACCTCAGACCTGACGAGGCTTATTATTTCCTTCGGCAACAGGGCCTGGGGTAGGGGCTCCTAATGGTTCTGGCAGAGAGAGATTCTAGAAGACCTTGTTTCCTCTCTCAGAAAGACCCGTGGCTCTCCCAGAAATGCTGAGCAGTCTTTTCGCAGAAGGGACTGATGGCCTTCATGGAATCTATTACCGAGCAATCAAGCAGTCATTAAGCATTTATGCAATGGGGTTGAATAAAAAGATTCAGAACGTGTGGGCTGCCTGACCTGGTTTTAGATCCTGGCTCCATTAGTTCTAAGCAGGATGGCCTTGGGCAGCTTAGCCTCTCTGAGCTTGCTTTTCTGTTTTGAGTGCAAAGGCCTTAAGGAAAGACTGTACCTTCCTCTGGAGGAGAAAAAGCAGCCAGGAGACTGGTATGGCTGGAGTACAAAGAGAGAGAGGACTCGAGAGAGAGAAAGTCACAGTGAGAGAGGAGCCTGAAGCGCCAATACTTGGGCCACCTGATGCGAAGAGCTGACTCAGTGAAAAAGACCCTGATGCTGGGAAAGAGGAGGAGAAGGGGACGACAGAGGATGAGATGGCTGGGTGGCATCACCCACTCAATGAACATGAATTTTAGCAAACTCCGGGAGATAGTGAAGGACAGGGGAGCCCAGCATGCTGCAGTCCAGGGGTCGCAAAGAGTCAGACATGACTTAGCAACTGAACAACAAGAGAGGAGCCGGGTCCCAGATCTCAGCGCTGTGCCATGCCATGCTAAGCTGCTTCACTTGTGTCCAACTCTGTGCCACCCTATGAACTGTGGCCCGCCAGGCTCCTCTGTCCGTGGGATTCTCCAGGCAAGAATACTAGAGTGGACTGCCATTCCCTTCTCCAGGAGATCTTCCCGACCCAGGGATTGAACCAGCATGTCTTAACGTCTAACCTGCATTGACAGATGGGTTCTTTACCACTAGCGCCACCTGGGAAGCCCACAGATCTCAGAGGGAAGGGCAAAGACTGGAGATTTTCTTCACAGGAATTAATATGCTTGGGCTTCCCTGGTGGCTCAGAGGTTAAAGCGTCTGCCTCCAATGCGGGAGACCCGGGTTCGATCCCTGGGTCCGGAAGGTCCCCTGGAGAAGGAAATGGTAACCCACTCCAGTATTCTTGCCTGGAGAACCCCATGGATGGAGAAGCCTGGTAGGCTACAGTCCATGGGGTTGCAAAGAGTCGGACACGACTGAGCGACGGAACGGAAGGGAGTGGTAAAGAATTTGCCTGTCAATGCAGGAGACACAGAGACGTGAGTTTGATCCCTGGGTCGGGAAGAATCCCTGGAGAAGGAAATGGCAACCCACTCCAGTATTCTTGCCTGGAGAACCCCAAGGAGAGAGGAGCCTGGTGGGCTACATCTACAGGGTCACATAGAATCAGACTGAGCACGCACACCTGCCTCTGCCTCGAAGCAATATGAGAAGCCACTGGAAGGTACCGAAGAGAAAACAGACATGATCTGACCTATGTCTTCAAAAGCTTACTCTGGGGAGTGTGTGGAAAGGATGGTGGTGGCAGAAGCAGACACCCCTTTGGTGGTGGCTGCAGTCATCCTCATCCAGAGGCCGGAGGCTGGGATGAAGGCAGTGACGACAGTGGTACCCGACCCAGGAAAAGTCAGACTCAGGAGAGTGTGTTCCTGAGTGTTCCAGAAGGAAAGAAACAACCAAGGTATCCTAGTAGCTGAGGACGTCATAAAAGAGCGTGGTTTGTGCTTAAAGGACGTGGCAGAGCAAAGGCGCGCTGCCCCCTTCTTCCTCAGTAACCGGCCCCCAGCTCAGCACGTGACTACCTAGGGAAAAATATCAGTCCATATATTCTAGTCTCGCCGGGAGCAAGTGTGCCCGTGCGGCCAATGGGTTAAAGCACATCATGCACCCTTGGCAGATGTCCTTAGAGAAGGGGCATACCTTCCCCTTTTCCCTTCCTCTCCGCCTCTTGATACAGGATAACCAGAGCTAGAACAGCCATCTCGGATGGAGTAGGACCTGCGTGTTGAAGTCGGAAGCACTCAGGAAAGAAGTCTGGCTCCTCACCTATCCTGGTGGGTCTACACCAGCTCCGGACTGCCCACATTCACGTGGATAATAACTAAACTTCCAACTTGTTTAAAACACTATAATTTGGGATATTATTCTATCACTCACAGTTGCCCTAATCCGAACTGAATCAAAGGATAATAAAAATAACAACAGCTATTTTTTTCTTTGATAAGAGGAGAACCTTCTTCACATAAATGCTCCATCATTTTATTTTATTAATGTATATATTTATTTTTGGTTGCACCACACCTCACGTGGTAAGGATCTCAGTTCCTTGACCAGAGATCAAATCTACCCTTCCTGAATGGGGAGCCTAGAGTCTTAACCACTGGGAAGGGAATTTCCAATGACAACTTTTAATATGTTTGTTAAATGCTTGCTGTGTTCCAGGTAATGTGGAAAGTACTTGACATCACATACCATGTTCTTCCATTGTCACAATCCCAAGACAGACGTACTATTAACTGTCTCCATTTTATAAAAAGAAAGCTAGTACAGTGAGGGCTTAAATAATCTGCCTGCAATCACTTGCCCAGCTTAGAATCAGGAGCTAGAATTTGACTAATAGGGAAAAAAGGGGAGGACACTATGGATGAAAACATATAGGGAAAGGAGGTTATCCTAGCTATTCTTATCTGATGGCATTGCATTTTGACATCTTTAATGACAGTGAAATGTAAAGGAACTCAGATTATATTCCTTAAGCTAGATTAAAAACTAGTTTTTAAGCTATGTCCTTCTTTTAAAGAAAATGTTTATGCCTTTGGCTTTTGCTAAGCACGCTGACACTAACTGTAGTTTTGCAGTGTAAGGTCAAAATTCATAGTGAAACAAAATAATATGCCTTAAGGCTTGACATTGATTAGAAATAAGGAGCTGATTTTGAATTTTTGAGCAGCATTTTAATTATCTAACTACAAAGCTCTGAAAAATACTATTGCCCAGACGCAGATGATAAGAACTGAGGGTCTCTGTCGGTGTCATGGATACTGCTGACAAAGGAACATAAGTGACACAGGATGGGAATGAGGTTGAGAACCTCTCTCCTTCCTAGAAAGCCAAACTTCAAGACCATCGGAAGAATTTAGAAAAATTCTGTAAGGTGAGGGACAGAAAAACTTACCTAACTGAGCACCTACTGTATGATTTCAAACTTGAATATTTCTATTTCACTGCTAAGAAAGTTGAAATAGTGATGAAAGATCAGATAGGATAAACCTCAGACTGCGGTGTATTAATAAATGCTGCATGGATGAATAAACTTTGCAAGAGGTCACAAACCTAAATGTTTAGCTTGTAATGTGTTTTGGGAAAAGAAAATGAACGAAATGTCAAATTTTCACCACCAGGATTTCCAGACTGTCTTGCAAAATTAGATCTAGCACCACTGGGCCATCAGGTGAACATGAGGTGGCTTAATTAGAATAGAATAGGGATTGTTCCCTTCACACAGGGCAGCGGTAGACAGTTTGTGACAGAATCCTATCAGCCCACTGTAGTCTTAACTCCTAAAGGCATCAGCTCTAGAAGGTAAGATCCCTAAGAGAAGGGTTTGTCTTGTCCACCATCCTATTTCCAGCATCTCCACAGCAAGAGGCAAATGGGCTTACTGATTGAATGAATAAATGGATGTGTGTGCGCTCAGCTACGAAGTCGTCTGACGCTCTGCGACCCCGCGGACGCAGCACACCGGGCACCCCTGCCCTTCCCTCTCTCCCGGAGTCTGCTCCGATTCACGTCCATGAGTCCGTGACGCCATCCGACCATCTCAGCCTCGGCCACCTGCTTCTCCTTTAGCCTTCAGTCTTTCCCAGCGTCAGGGTCTTTTCCAGTGAGTAGGTTTATATTCTCCCTGAATTTCAGAAGAGGAAGTTGAAATTCAGAAAGGCTAAGTGCTGCTGCTGCTAAGTCGCTTCAGTCATGTCCGACTCTGTGTGACCCCATAGACGGAAGCCCACCAGGCTCCCCCATCCCTGGGATTCTCCAGGCAAGAACACTGGAGTGGGTTGCCATTTCTTTCTCCAATGTGTGAAAGTGAAAAGTGAAAGTGAAGTCGCTCAGTCGTGTCCGACCCTTAGCGACCCCACGGACTGCAGCCCACCAGGCTCCTCCATCCATGGGATTTTCTAGGCAAGAGTACTGGGGTGGCTTGCCATTGCCTTCTCCGAAGGCTAAGTGACTCACCCAAAATCACAGTAAAGATAGGATTTAGGCCTTGGGCCCACTGGCTTGGCTTCTATATCACAAGGACAGTGAATAAAGAAGCACTTCTTTCTAGCATCTCCTGCATTTAAAAATTGGAAAAGGAAATGGCCACCCACTCCAGGATTCTTGCCGGGAAATCCCATGGACAGAGGGCCCTGGTGGGCTACAGTCCAGGGGGTCACAAAGAGTCTGACACGATTTAGTTACTAAACCATCACCACCACGTTGAAGAATATGATCCTTGATTTTTACAACCAAGGGCACAAGTATACAGCCATGAAATACCTACCTAGACTGCAAGTTTACAGCTTGAGAGTTGAAAACATATTTACCTATGTATGCAGCCACCATCCTCTCACAAAGTGAATCTTTATATAACCCTGGAAACTTCTCTTAAGAGTCAATCTTATCATCACTCCAAAGGTCGCCCATGTTCTTCTCAGTTGTCATAGGTAGACTCCCCTAATTTTGAATTTCATATAAAGGGGATTATAACTCATACTTTTTTTTTTTCCTGTCTTCTTTCATGTAACATAACATTTTAAGATTCTCTGGTACCATAACCTGATTTCATGAGCACACCAGTGGCTCCCTTTGGCCGTTAAAGATACAAGACCCATGTCACTGAAGCCTGCAGCATGAGCTGTGCACTTAGGAAGCACGCTTGGAATGTGAGTGCACTTCCTGGTGAGTATTTGCAGAAGGGCACTCAGAGTGTCGCCCTTCAGAGGACACACTGGCGGACGTGCCTCACTGCAAAGCCCCCAATGCACACTCAAGTCACACCCTGGCCTCCACCATCTCCCTGCCATACCAAGCAGGTAACTTCGGACTATAATCTGTTCTCCACTGGTGCTAACAAATGATTCAGCTGTCTGGGCACCGAGTGGAGAAAAAAAGCAAAAACACAGTTCATGCATTTTGGAAGAACTTAGCCCAAAAGCCTGACAGGCGTGGCCATATCAGTGACTTGGCCTCAAAAGGCTTCACTTACCTTGGTGGGGTTTTTGTTTTCAATTGTTTTTAAATTTTAGATATTTACTTTTAAAAGTCTTTACGGGATCCGTTGCAGTGTTTCCTCTGTTTTATGTTTTGAGTTTTTGGCCGCAAGGCACGCGGGATCTTAGTTCCCCAATGAGGGATCGACCCATGCCCCACGCATTGGAAGGTGAAATCTTGCCCAGTGGACTGTCGGGGAAGTCCCTTCCATTTTTACTGAAATGCAGCTGGTTGACAATGTGGTGTGAGTTTCAGGTGTACAGCAACGTGATTTGGAATATGTGTTCTGTTTCTCACATTCACTTCCATTGCAGGTATAACAAGATATTCGGTAGAGCTGGAATTGTGCTGTGAGTGAGAAAGTCCCATTTCCCAAGTGTGTCCTGCAGCAGGACTCAAAAATGCCGTGCTGACCATGAGAGTGGATGGAAGGCAGAGAGAAATACAAGCTTCTTGAGCTTCTTATGTTCCAGACACTGACCAGCTGTGCGTATGTGGATGCTGGGCCATGCCTCCGCGGGCTGGAAATAACCTTCGTTATACACAGGGGAAACTGAGACTGAGACCTCGAAGTCCTTTTCCCGAGTTAAGGGACGTGTCACGATCTGCCCAAGTTAAGGAAGGTGTCAGGATTAGTTGGGGGTGGGCAGCTAATTCACGGTGGAACAGATATTCAAAATGAACTGAGCCTCTGTTCTTTACATGAAATTTACAAACTGAAAAAGAGACTGCTTCTGAGAGCTATCCATGTTCCAGACTCTGTGCCGTGAGCCTCACGTCCATTTTCTTATTTAAATATGAAGTTACTAGCCTTGATTTGTAACTAAGGAAATCCCTCTTCTGAATCTAGCTCCTTACAAACAGGTCCACTAATGGTATACACACACACACACATACACACACACACAATTTTTTGAAAGTAGTCAACATTTTCTTTTAATTAATTCACTTAATTAAAATGAAAAGATGCTTGCTTTCTTGGAAGAAAAGCTGTGACAAACCCTGACAGAGTACTAAAATGCAGAGACATCACTTTGCTGACAAAAGCACGTATAGCCAAAGCTATGGTTTCTCCAGTAGTCATGTGTGGATGTGCGTGTTGGACCATTTAGAAGGCTGAGTGCCAAAGAATTGATGCTTTTGAATTGTGGTGCTAGAGAAGACTCTTGAGAGTTCCTTGGACAGCAAGGCGATCAAACCAGTCAATCCTAAAGGAAATCAACCCTGAATATTCATTGGAAAGACTGATGCTGAAGTCCAGTCCTTTGGCCACCTGATGAGAAGGGCTGACTCATTAGAAAAGACCCTGATGCTGGGAAAGATTGAAGGCAGGAGGAGAAGGGGACAACAGAGGACAAGATGGTTGGATGGCATCACCGACTCCATAGAAATGAGTCTGAGCAAACTCCAGGAGACAATGAAAGACAGGGAAGCCTGGCGTGCTGCAGTCCATGGGGTCACAAAGAGTTAGACATGACTTAGTGACTGAACAACGAACAAACATTTTCTTGGAGCTCACTAATTCTCTGGATTGAAAGGGATCTCAAAGGTCTCCTAAATATTTGTATATTTAATGCTTTCTACTATGTTTTCAATTTATAAAGTACTTGAAAAATCATCTCTTTTATCTTTCCAGCAATCCTATCATAAAGGAAATTATTATAGATCCAGCAATCCTATTACTGGGCATATATCCTGACAAAACTATAACTGGAAAAGATACACACGCTCTTATGCTCATAGCGGCACTATTTATAAAAGCTGAGTCATGGAAGCAACTTAAATGTCTGTCAACAGATGAACAGATAAGAAAGATATGGTATGTATATATAATGGAATATTACTCAGCCATAAAAAATAATGAAATAATGCCATTTGCAGCAACATGGATGGATTTTGAGATTATCATACTAAGTGAAGAGAAAGACAAATGCCATATAATATCCTTTACATGAAATCTAAAATATGACACAAATGAACCTGCTTATGAAACAGAAACAGTCTTACGCCATAGAGAACGGACTTGTGGTTGCCAATGGGGAGGAGGTAGATAAGAATTAGGAGGCTGGGATTAGCAGATGCAAGCTATATGTAGAGTCGATAAGCAACAAAGTCCTACTGTATAGCACAGGGAACTATATTCAGTATCCTGTGATAAACCATTATGGAAAAGATTATGAAAAACATGTAAATGTATGCTTGAGTCACTCTGCTACATGAAGAAATTAACACAACATTGGAACTCAACTATACTTCAATATTTTTTTTTAAAAAAAGAAAGAAAATAGAATTACTTCACATTTGAGGAGTTAAGGATTTAAGAAGTTGAGCAACTTGCTCCAACTCATCAACCAATAATAATGGAGAAGTTAGGCTTTGGACCCAGTGAATCATTAGCACCAAGTGGTAAACTTGAAAGGGACATGCCTTTAAGTGACAAAGTGTAACCTAAGTTTATATATGTACTGTGTATGATCACAGTGATGTAAATATATACACACCACACATCCTTTTATGAATGAGCCTGATTACAAGTTAATGCAAAAAAAATGCAAAGCAATGTTTTCTATCTCATCTTTCCCAGTCATTGAACATGTTTCTAGGAGAATCCCCATGGACAGAGGAGCCTGGCGGGCTACAGTGCATGGGGGTCACAAAAAGTCAGACATGACTGAGCGACTAAGCACACAGCATGTAAGAGAGGAAAATTCATAGAAGGTCCACACTGGGGGACGGAAAGGGTCAAAGAGGGAACCCCACCTACCATGTGGCTAGAGTAGCGCATCTGCTAATCCTGCAGGAAGGCAGTTGGGGATTTTGAGTGATAGGATAGAACAGTGGTTCAGAGAAGGCAATGGCACCCCACTCCAGTGTTCTTGCCTGGAGAATCCCAGAGACGGAGGAGCCTGGTGGGCTGCTGTCTATGGGGTCGCACAGTGTCGGACACGACTGAAGCGACTTAGCAGCAGCAGCAGCAGCATAGAACAGTGGTCAGACCATGACCCCTGACCTCCATCGCAGACAAAGATGCCCAACTCACAAAGACTACCAAATGGATTATAGCACTTGGCACAGTATAAATGATACACACACACACACAATATGTGAAGCTCTTAATATGTCCACTCTTCTTGTCTAAAAATGGACAAAGACATCTCCTTCTCCTCCACCTGAGGAAGTGGTATGTTAAATCATTTTTCAGCTCACAGCTCCCTGACCAACTCCTAAAAGACCCAGCCAGGAGGGAACTGGTACCAGGAATACAGCCTCAGTGAAGAGGATCCAGAGGTGTTTGCTGGGTTGCAGCAGTGTTCCCTGGTTTCTGCATGCACACTCAAACCCAGGCTCCATGAGACAGACTGCATCTCATGCAAACTCATAAACCTGTGAAATTGTGTTTTGATTGGGTACACCACATATGCCCTGTCTTATCTACCCAAGTCCCTAAGGAAAATTATAGAATACCATTTTTTTTCTTAGCTCTCATAGAAAAAGATTCTGCTATTACATTTTTTAAAATTCAGGGCAGGCATAACCATAGCTCTAGCCCTGACATTTCTGAACAGCCCTGAATTTCCAGGGAAAGCCTAGCTAACACAACTGGTATACTGAAGTCTGTTTTAGAACATAGAAAATGTGTGCGGAGTCCTAATATCCCAGGGGAAAAAAAATCATTATTTCCCCCTCAATATCTAAAGCAGATGAACCAAATATTTAAATTAGATGATGACATGATTTATTCAGATTCTCCCACCTGCCGAAACTCCTTTTTCAATGGCATTTCCATCCTGTGTGCCTGCTTCACAGGTGTTTGATAATCCCTTAGAACACGTTGCCTGTGAGTAAGATTCTAATTCTCAGGTAGCTACCTTTGAATAATGCCTTTCCATTCTGACCACAAACAACACCCACTGAAAATACCCACTGTGTTGCATATTACATATTCTAATCTAGATTTAACAAGGGCTTTTTTTTTTCCCTTTACCCTTCTTGAAGACAGGATGGAATATGTGAAAAATGTTTTGTCAGTTCTGAAGCCCTGCACAGATATCAGTTGCTGGACTAGAAGACCAAGTTTATATTTATCCTTGAATCAAACAATCTCAAAAAAAAAATTCAGAGTTAAGAGGAAACCAGGAGGTCACAGACTCCAACCTCGTGTTTTCAAGTGGGCCCCCACAAATGAAAACCAGATGACATTTTCAACGGACCACTTTCAAATTAAATGTCAGCTGCATACGATGCAACTCAAAATATCATAAACTCTTAGAACACAAAGCTCTTCCCCATTTTCTCCAAGAGGCCATCAAGGACCACATGGAATTCATATATGCATCCTGGAAGTCTATAAAAGGGGATCGCTGGGTACCTCTTGGGGAACTCATCTATTTTCATGGCTTTGGTGAACACGCTTTAAGGCTATAATCTTTCCACGTGCTTTTGAAGAGTCACCTTTGTAATTCTACTCCACATACTACTTTTTACTCCTGGTCAACAGATATAAAGCATAATAAAGCAATCTAAGCCCAGAATTCCAATTGCTGGTTGAGAATTTAAACCTTTGACTGCCAGATACCTCCAAAGTGCAAATTAGAGTGGTTTATTGACCTTGAAGAGGCATGTTCAATGAAAGAAAAAGGAAAAAAAAAATCACACAATGGGTGGGACAGAGAATGTCAGAAAGATAGAGAGAAACAGCAGAAAGGAGCTGACCCAGCAGAAAAAAAACTAACTTACAAAATAGGCCTTATCCAGTGCAGCTTTCCATCAATCAACAAAATTATGTTCTAAACAGCTATTTAAAATATATAAACAAGTTTACCTATACTTGTACACTTCTACTAAAACATATTTAAAGTTGTGTAATATACACATTGACTAAGATATTAAAAAATATTCTGAATACGCATATCACTGACTTTTGAGTGGAAATTTAAAATTTACCAAAAAAAAAACTTTCGCAAACATCATCATGTTTGACACTCCACACAGCAGCCCTTGGGCAGGGAATATTATTAAGACATCCATTTGGGGAGTTCCCTGGTGATCCAGGGGTTGAGACTTTGTCTTTCAATGCAGGAGGTGCGGGTTCAATCCCTGATTAGGGAGCTAAGATTCCACATGCCTTGCAGCCAAAAACACAAAAACATAAAACAAAAGAAATACTGTAACAAATTCAATATGGACTTTTAAAAGATTGTCCACAACAACAGCAAAATATCTTAAAAATAAAAAATCCCCATCTTAGTAACAAGACACAGAGCTTGAACTCTGGAGGCCACGACTTGGATTCTTTTTGCTTTTTTTTTATTTGTTTATTTTTGGCTGTGCTGGGTCTTTGTTGCTGCATGTGTGCTTTCTCTAGTTGGGGACAGTGGGGGCTACTCTAGAATTGCTGTGTGCAGGCTCCTCACTGCAGTGACTTCTCTTGCAGCAGAGTGTGGGCTCTCGAGGTTGAGGGCTTCAGTAGTTGCAGCATGTAGGTTCAGTAGTTCTATATACCAGGCTCTAGAGCACAGGTTCAGTAACTGTGGCGCATGGGCTTAGTCACTCCGTGGCATGTGGGATCTTCCCAGACCAGGGATTGTCCTGTGCCTCCTGCACTGGCAAGTGAACTCCTTACCACTGAGCCACCAAGGAAGACCCTGGATTCATATTTTTAAAACCATAGCAATTTCTCTCTCCAAAGGACAACTGGGCACAGAGTTAGACTCCCAGGCTGAAATCTAAGCTCTCAGCTCTCAGCACCCAGTTTTCCTTACCTGCCATACAGCTGTTGTCAGGAGTATGTGAACAGATGTATATCAAGTTCATGAAGCCTAGCAGGGTGAGTTTACTATAAAAGGAAACAGTTATCAGTCAGTCAGTTCAGTTCAGTTCAGTTCAGTCGCTCAGTCGTGTCTGACTCTCTGTGACCCCATGAATCACAGCACGCCAGGCCTCCCTGTCCATCACCAACTCCCAGAGTTCACTCAAACTCATGTCCACAGAGTCGGTGATGCCTTCCAGCCATCTCATTCTCTGTCGTCCACTTCTCCTCCCGCCCCCAACCTTTCCCAGCATCAGAGTCTTTTCCAGTGAGTCAACTCGTTACACTTCAACAAAAAGGAAATATTGCAAAGAAAAAAGAAAGTCTGCCATAATTACATCACAACCATCATACTTTTTTTTCTTTGCTGTACTTTTCCCTTTCCTTACTGTTAGCATATTTGCAACCATTCAGTATATACAAATCTGTACTCTATTTCTCAATAGAGCATAAACACTTTTCTCACAAACGCCATGTTCAATATCTACATCCAGTAACTTATAAGTGATCATTTCCTTAGTCTTTAAACACCGAGGTTGTTTCCAATTTTAGCTTTAAAAATAATGGTGTAGTAAATGTCTTCCTGAATTTAGCATTTTCCACACACTGGGCTATTTCCTAAGAATGAATGTTTTATATGTGTGCTTCTTCAGAGTTCGAATCATGTCTTTCCTCTTTATTGTTAAGTCCCCAGAGACTAGCAGAGAGTCTGGTACAAGAACTAGTTGATGAGTGAACGAATGACTTCAACATGTTATACATTAAACTGGGTGTAAGGGTAAAATATCACCCATGAAAATGTAAATGCCAAATATTAACAACTGTAGAATATTTTCATTCCATACATTACTGAAGGCATTATCAAATGACATACTTTTTTAATCAAAATCTTAGAAAAAACATTTTTATAATTTTATTATTTATTTTGGTCTGTGCTGGGTCCTCCTTGCCGTGTGGGCCTTTCTCTAGTGGCAGCTAGTGGGCGACTCTCCTTGGCTGACTGGCTTCTCTTGCTATGGAGCACGGCCTCTCGGGTGTTAAGGCATCAGTAGCTGCAGTTCACAGGCTCTGGAACACAGGCCCGTGGTTGTGGCATGCAAGCTTAGTTGATCTGCAACGTGTGGGAACTTCCCAGACTAGGGATGGAACCCATGTCTCTTGCACTGGCAGGCAGATTCTTTACCACTGAGCCACCAGGGAAGCCCGATAAAATTTTGTTTTAAATTTTTTTATTGTTATTATTTTTGGCCCCACCGTTCAGTTTGTAGGATCTTATTTCCCTGACTAGGGATTGAACCCAGGCCCCAGCAGTGAAAACACCAAGGACTAACGACTAGACCTCCAGGGAATTCCGCCCCCCCACCCCCCGCCCAATATTTTAATTCTTCAAAAACCAAGGCGCTGGCCTCTTCCATGAGGACCGATTAATAGCGGGTCAGCTCGCAACAGGTCTAGAGATTAGAGTAAACCCTTTCCTCCTCTCCGTTTCCCTGGCCGCCTCATTTCACATTCCTTGGCCAATGACATCCTTCCACTAAAAGGACATCCTTTCGCTCAAGCTTTATTTACATTTCTGCAGTTCCACATCTGGAAAAGAGACTTGAAAACTTGACTTCACAAGAACCCAAGTGGCTCCCTCCTGGCCCTTTATACAGCAAAGATATTAAGAGTTTGTCTTTTACTTTTCTCGTTAAGTATTTTTTTTTTCCTAATTCTACTTCTTTATTGTGTAGTTGGGATAAGTCCTCGAGGCACAGAAGTGTTTCATTTTTAAGGAATCAAACTGATTGACTCTTTGCATTCAAGAAAACATTCCCCCTGCCTTGGAATAGGAAAACAGACATAGAGAACAGACATGTGCAAGGCGTGGGGGAAGGAGAGGGTGGGATGAACTGGCAGAGCAGGACAGACATATACACACTACCGCGTGTAAAACAGAGGGATGGTGGGAAGCTGCTGCATGGCACAGGGAGCTTAGCTCAGTGCTCTGTGATGACCTAGAGGGGTGGGAGGCGGTGGTCGAGGACGGGAGGCAGGTCCAAGGAGGGGATATATGTATACATATAGCTGATTCTCTATAAACTAACTTTATCCAATGAGGTAGGTGCTTTCACCCACCTTCCCAGGTGGCACAGTGGTCAAGAATCTGCCCACCAATGCAGGAGATGCAAGAGATACAGGTTCTATCCCTGGGTTGGGAAGATCCCCTGGAGGAGGAAATGGCAACCCACTCCAGTACGCATGCCTGAGAAGTTCCATGGACAGAGGACCTGACTACAGTCCATGGAGTTGCAAAGAACTGGACATGGCTAAGCACACACACACACTCACAAAGCTGATTCACGTTGTTGTACAGCAGACGCTAACACAACATTGTAAAGCAATTATACTCAAAAAACAAAATTTAAGAAAGAAAAGAAAGCATTTCTCCAGTCTTCCTAAACTTGAATCTTGATGGCGAGGACTTCCTGACAGTGGTTCAAAATGCTCCTTCCCTAATCTTACTGCCGAGCGTCTCTTCTCATCCCCCAGAACCTCTGAAAACATTGCTTTTCCCTGACGTCTACTGCCTAATGTCTTCCCCGCCTGCATTCCTTTAATTTCAGACTTGATACTGGATTAAACATTCAAAGCAAATGGAATGTGGCCTGTGGCTAAAGGTACCAGGGGAAAAACTACGTCATGTCACGTGTCTGCTGATAATGGGCCAAGAGCAAATACCTACAAGCAGATGCAGGGGAGTCCGTGGACCACCCGGGGCCAGTTCACTCTGGCTCTTGAAGAGTTTCTAGAGCAGACTTTGGATGATGGCCATTCCAAATGGTGTAAGGTGACACCTCATTGTAGTTTTGATTTGCATTTCTCTAATAATGAGCGATGTTGAGCATCTTCTCCTGTGTTTGTTGACCATCTGTGTTTGAGTCAGTTCTAGGGAGGCAGACAAACCTACAGCCCATTATGAGGAGTGAAGTAAGTCAGAAAGAGAGAAACAAATACAGTATTAGCACAGATATATGGAATTTAGAAAAATGGTACTGATGAACTTACTTGCAGGGCAAGAAGAGAGACGCAGACATAGAGAAACTTGTGAACGCAGTGGGGAAAGGACAGGGTGGGACAAACAGAGAGTAACACTGAAACACAGACATTACCACGTATGAACCAGAGAGCTAGTGGGAACTTGCTGTGTAAATACAGGGAGCTCAACGCAGTGTTCTGTGACAACCTAGAGTTGGGTGGGGTGCGGCGAGAAGAGGGAGGCTCAAGAGGAAAGAAATAGTTGTATATTTACAGCTGATTCACGTTGCTGCATGGCAGAAACCAACATAACATTATAAAGCAATTGTCCTCCAATTAAAAATAAATTTAAAAATATAGAGTCTATTCAAGAGATCCATCCAGTGAATGTTTCTGGCCAGCCCCAGCTGAGAGGAGCTTTCCTAAGATTTGGGGTCTCAACTGCACCATACTGTAAAATCCGAGAGCCGAGCTGATACCAGGTCAGTGGTATTTGTTCTTGAAGCTCTAGAGGGCCTCGTGGGAGGAAAGTGGGGCACGTGGGATGAGCAGATCCCCTAGTTCCAAGTTCACACGTCGAGCCTCCACAAGAATGAGCAGCTTCGGTAACCATAGTCACACTGAGCTTGGCCCCTGACTGCATGGGAGGATGCTATGGCCACACCTGTTTCCTTTGAGCATGGGTGGATGGGTAAGCCTTGTCGGTAACAGCTTTCTCTATCAAAGGAGCCCAGACAGCAGTGAGTAGGAGTCACTTTTCTCCCTTCTGTTCCTTTAGGACAAGGCACAGGGACCTGAGACATGTCAAGTGCTCAGTGAACATTTGTTGTGGTTGTCAGTATTCAAGATCATTTAGGCTATTTGCAAAATACACAATTACCTGCTATTCTGCATTCACTGTTTCTTCTTCCAGCAACATTCTCTATTGCTATAGATCTATAACTATAGCAACAGTTACAGGTAGAAACAAGGAAATCAATAATATTAGCTTAAGAATTTATGTAAATTTACCACAGGCCAAGCTAGGTGACTTATATACACTTATATACAGGTGAGCTAGGTGACTTATATACACTGTCTCTCAGTCCTTAACTTTCAGGCCAGGTAGGTATTATTAATTCTAGTTTATGAGGTCACAGATGAGGCAATTGAGTGCCAGAGGAGTCAGTTTGCCCCAGAAGAGATGAGCCAATACTAAGGAACAAGACTGGCTTTTAAGGCTTGTCTTTCTGATCTCAACACTCATACTTTTTCTACAACATCACACTGTCTCTAAGACTTTGGCCCACTCCTGACATTCTGCCTATTGTCTAATACACACAGTTTGCCAAGTTAGTTTGATGAGAAATCTCCTCATGTAACAGGTAAGTCCATCAGGATGGCTCATCAGTTTTAACAATTTCAAACAGCTAGTAGCCCAGCGGTTGAAGGTCTTATAAACAGAAGGTGAAGTATGTTCTTCCTTGTGCTGTGCATATACAAAAGACCAAACTCTCTAACAGAACTGGTTGCATTTTAACTTATTGGTAGTAGGTAGTAAAGATTCTCTGTTTTTGATGGCCTATATACATAGAAATCAGACTTTTTGAAGGATGTTTTGTTACCTTCTGTGGTAGTTTGAGAGAGTCTTTCTAGAGCGATAATAGCTCTGAATATGTAAATTTTGGAAACACTTATGTTAAAAATACTGAAGAACCACCACATGTAAGCCTTGCTCAGAGCAGGTAGAAGGCGATCCTGCTTTTGCAGATGGTAGCTCCTCAGAGCTCTTTACTAATTCCACCATGCTATTTACATGACAATGGAGCTCTCCTTTGTATTAAGATGCTAAAGCCACATTGCATGGACAATGCAAATGAGTCAGCGAACAGTGCTTTGTCATAAAAATATATACTTTATTTCAGCAGTTTCTGTGAATTTTTGATATCAAAGTGTCTTTATGACACTGACAGTCATCAAGCGGGTGTTTGTCAAAGTACATTTCCCAGATGTCTAAATAAAACAGTTTTTGCTTTGATGAGTTTTATACTGAGAGCTGGAGAAAGATTGCACTCTATTTGAATTTTTCTACTTGTGTAGTACATGTCATGTTTTTCTTGTTTCAATTTGCCTCTCACCCAAAATTTGAATAGTTAACATTCTATTAATAGAATCCCAGTTTACAAAAAAACTCTTAAAAATGTTTTTATAAGAAGATAAGAGAAGGAATAATGATATGATAGGCAGGGAAGTGTTTTAAAAATAACAGAGTCAACTGATAAATGGGCAAAAGCAAAAACACAATTCAGAAGCAAGAAAATGTAAAGATTAACAAACATATAGAAAAAATAATTACCCTCATTCAGTTCAGTTCAGTTCAGTCGCTCAGTCGTGTCCGACTCTTTGTGACCCCATGAATCACAGCACGCCAGGCCTCTCTGTCCATCACCAACTCCCGGAGTTCACTCAAACTCATGTCCATCGAGTCGGTGATGACATCCAGCCATCTCATTCTCTGTCGTCCCCATCTCCTCCCACCCCCAATCCCTCCCAGCATCAGAGTCTTTTCCAGTGAGTCAACTTGTCGCATGAGGTGGCCAATTATTAATTCTCATAATGCAGATGAGACTATTAATGCCAAATGGGTTTTGTCAATTAAGTCAGCAAAGCTTTCTTTTAATGATATTTAACAGAGGCCTGGGTGTGGCCAAATGGCCAAGCCCATCTGTAATAGTAGAGCTAATTACATGACCTTATGGGGAACTCAATATTGTCACACTGTATGAAGAGTTTCAAGAATGTCCACACTGACTTTGTAACTCCCTTGAGGATGTGATCCAAATACTGGGAAAAGACCCTTCTAACTGAAGCTGTTCACTATAGTGCCATTAAAATAATAACAATTGTTAAAACTCTAGCAAAGGGACTCAGCCATACATATCCCTTCGCTGTCCACCTGCAGCTATCACGACATTGTTAAAGGGCTATACTCCAATATAATATAAAAAGTTAAAGAAACAAAAAGGATCATTGACAAGAAGGATACCCTCTACCCCTTTCACTCCAGCTGCTATGAACTTCAAGTCTTTGGAGGATCAATTGATTTTTTTGAAAAAATAAATACAATTGCAAAAAAAGAAAAATTAGCAATAAATGGAATCATCTTTTTTTTCACTTTTTTTTTTATTTGAGGCTAATTATTTTACAATATTGGTTGGTTTTGCCATACATTGACATGAATCCGCCCCGGGGGTACATGAGTTCCCCCTTCCAAACCCCCCTCCCACCTCCCTCCTCCCCTTATCCTCCCTCTGGGTCATCCCCGCACACCAGCCCCGAGCATCCTGTAACATGCATCGACCCTGAACTGGCGATTCATTTCACATATGATAATATACATGTTTCAATGCCATTCTCCCAAACCATCCCACCCTCACCCTCTCCCAGAGTCCCAAAGACTCTTCTATACATCTGTGTCTCTTTTGCTGTCTCGTAAACTCAAAATGAATTAGAGAGCTAAATGTAAGACCAGAAACTATAAAACTCCTAGAGGAGAACGTAGGCAAAACACTCTCTGACATAAATCACAGCAGGATCCTCCAAGACCCACCTCCCAGAATATTGGAAATAAAAGCAAAAATAAACAAATGGGACCTAATTAAAATCAAAAGCTTCCGCACAGCAAAGGAAACTCTAAGCAAGGTGAAAAGACAGCCTTCAGAATGGGAGAAAATAATAGCAAATGAAGCAACTGATAAAGGATTAATCCCCAAAATATACAAGCAGCTCCTGCAGCTCAATTCCAGAAAAATAAATGACCCAATCAAAAAATGGGCCAAAGAACTAAACAGACATTTCTCCAAAGAAGACATAAAGATGGCTAACAAACACATGAAAAACTGCTCAACATCCCTCAAAATCAGAGAAACGCAAATCAAAACCACAATGAGATACCATTTCACACCAGTCAGAATGGCTGCTATCCAAAAGTCTACATGCAATAAATGCTGGAGAGGGTGTGGAGAGAAAGGAACTCTCTTACACTGTTGGTGGGAATGCAAACTAGTACAGCCACTATGGAGAACAGTGTGGAGATTCCTCAAAAAACTGGAAATAGAACTGCCATATGATCCAGCAATCGCACTCCTGGGCATACACACCGAGGAAACTAGAATTGAAAGAAACACATGTACTCCAATGTTCATTGCAGCACTGTTTATAATAGCCAGGACGTGGAAGCAACCTAGATGTCCATCTGCAGATGAATGGATAAGAAAGCTTTGGTACATATACACAATGGAGTATTACTCAGCCATTAAAAAGAATGCATTTGAATCAGTTCTAATGAGGTGGATGAAACTGGAGCCTATTATACAGAGTGAAGTAAGCCAGAAAGAAAAACACCAATACAGTATACTAACGCATATATATGGAATTTAGAAAGATGCAAATTATAACCCTGTATATGAGACAGCAAAAGAGACACAGATGTATGGAATCATCTTAATGACTGAAAAAACTACTCAGCAAGTGTGAGAAACAGTCTCTGAGAAATTCTTTAAAAGCGGTATTTTTAAATATTTGTTATAACAAATGAAAATGAAGAAAGCAAAACATAAGTGTACAGTGCAAGCACCGTCCCCTTGTGAAAAAGTAGAAGTAAAATGCTGGGAAAAAAAAAAAAAGCCAAATACTTAACTGTCAAGGTCTCTGAGTGATGAGATGCTGGATGGCACTTATATTTTAAATCTAGGTACTTATCTCTCTTTTTCTTATACTCTACAAGAAGATACTACATTAAAATGAAGTACAAAGTAAATTATAGAAAGCAGAAGAGATGGAAAAGAATTATGTAAAGGGTCTGAGTGACAAGTCACCACTAAAAGCTTAGCATTTCATTCAAAACTAAGGCTCCATAACATGGTTCCACACAGAGATTACCCAGTCTGGAGAAGCCCATGTATATACACGACAATCAAATTAATGGCTTTTTTACCTGAGCTAATTTGAAATTTTAATATGCTAAAACAATGTCAAGAATCTGGGTATTCAAATATTTGGCAAGACTTTCTGCAAAGACAGCAGATGTATTCCATGTCAGAGACATCCCACCAAGGAGCGGGTGGCCCAATCCTCCTTAACTTGAACAGGATTGTAACAGAGGCTGCAGGGCCATGTGCTAGAATGTAGGAAAAATCATTTCCTCCCTAAGCCTTCTCGCTCCTCCGTCTCACTCATCCCTGCTCAGTAAATGCACCAATACACACATGGTAGATATGTGTGGAAGATACACATTGAGATCTTCTCTTCCCTGTGCCAACTACGTCCAGTCCACCAACAAAGTCCATCTCGAATCCAGCCACTTCTCCCAACCCCACTGCTGCCACTCTGGCCCAAGCCAGCATCTTACTTTCAGGGAAGCACCGGAGGAGCCCCCTAACTGTCTACACTCTTTCCCTAGTCCCTGAAATTCACTCTTGGTACAACTGCCAGAATGATGTATCTATATATACATCTATAGATTAAGTCTGTTTAAATCCCTCCCACTTGTAGCTTTCCAAAGGCTTCCACACCACAATTAAATCCCAAATCGAAACTCCTTTCCCCAGTCTACGAGGCCTAATGAAATCTGGCCCCCAAGTATCTCTCCAATCTAATCTTGGGCCATGTGCTTCAGCTGTATTGTCTGACTCACTGCCTATCTCTCTCCCTTTCCTCTGTATTTGCCCTTGGCCACCACTTAGAATGCTCCCTTCCAGATGTTCATAGAGCTGGCTTACACTTGCACATACATCTTTGTCTAAATATCACTATCAGCTCGCCAGGAAGGACTTCCCTGACCACCTCATCTCAAGTTGTCCCTAATACATGTTCTCCCATCAGCCTCTTTTCTTTCTTCTTATTATTACTGAGATCACTACTTGATATTTTCTTATTGATTTCACCCAATGCAAGCTCCATAAGAGAGGGACCTTGTCAATTGTATTCATTTTGTTTCATTCAAAATGCTTTGTATATCCAACCAAAAAAAAAAAAAAACCAAAAAACAAAATGCTTTGTATAAAGCAAGTGTTTAGCTAATACAGATGGAATGACTGTTTGATATCATTTTTGTCATTGTTGTTCAGTCACAAAGTCATGTCTGACTCTTGTGATCCCATGGACTGTAGCCCGCCAGGTTCCTCCATCCGTGGGAATTCCAAGACAAGAATATTGGAGTGGGTTGCGATTTTTTTCTCCAGAGGATCTCTCTCCCCAACTCAGAGATCAAACCTGAGTCTTCTGCATTGCAAGTGGATGCTTTACCGCTGAGCCATCAGGGAAGCCTAGATACACTTTACCAAGAATTCCACAACAGGAAAAGCAACACAAAGGCTCTAAGGAGACTAGTGGCTCACTGCAAAGCCTTTTCAGAGAGTTGTGTGACTTCCTGCAAGCCCTTCTGGCCCTACTGATGATGCATTGATGCATTTTTAACTCCACGAAATGGAGCCATTTAACATTAGAGTGGCTGATGGAGTCTTAAATGACATTTGATGACACGAATGTTTCCTGATTGTCAAAAACAACACATTCTTGAAGTGTGGCTATTGAAGCAGAGCTATAAGAATGTGAGGACACTTGTCCCTAATTTCCTTCTTCTCATTCTTTGACTATTTCATGGGTCCTGTTTTTTACTGGAGAGTCAGCACCCTGAAGGTAGGCACTAGCTCGTAGCCCCATAACTACTCCATGTTATATTTGATCCCACCTAATAAACAAGCCAGTCACATAGTGGGCATGTGCAAACGGGTGAGTGATCCTCAAAAAGTGTGACAAACATTGTAACAATGTTCTCCAAGAGTGTAGGGCCCTTTCAGCCTAAAAACCCCAAGAAATATGAATGAACTTTGATTCCATTCACCCAGCTGTTCCATTAGGCACGAGGTTACCTAGGACCAAAGAATGTTCAAACAACTGCCCAGCTGCACTCATCTCACACTCTAGCAAAGCAATGCTCAAAATTCTCGAAGCCAGGCTTCAACAGTACATGAACTGTAAACTTCCAGGTGTTCAAGCTGGATTTCGAAAAGGCACAGGAACCAGAGATCAAATTGTCAACATTCATTGGATCATCAAAAAAACAAGAGAATTCCAGAAAAACATCTACTTCTGCTTCATTGACTATGCCAAAGCCTATGACTGTGTGGATCACAACAAACTGTGGAAAATTCTGAAAGGGATGGAAATACCAGACCATTTTACCTGCCTCCTGAGAAATCTGTATGCAGATCAAGAAACAACAATTAGAATTGGAAATGGAAAAACAGACTGGTTCCAAATCGGGAAAGGAATAGGTCAAGGCTGTATATTGTCACCATGCTTATTTAACTTATATGCAGAGTACATCCTGCAAAATGCTGGGCTGGACAAAGCACAAGCTGGAATCAAGATTGCCGGGAGAAATATCAATAACTTCAGATATGCGGATGACAACAGCCTTACAGCAGAAAGCGAAGAGGAACTAAAAAGCCTCTTGATGAAAGTGAAAGAGGAGAGTGAAAAAACTGGCTTAAAACTCAACATTTGGAAAACAAAGATCATGGCATCCAATTCCATCACTCCATGGCAAATAGACGGGGAAACAATGAAACAGTGACAGACTTTATTTGGGCGGTTCCCAAATTACTGAAAAGACCCTGATGCTGGGAAAGATTGAAGGAGGGAGGAGAAGGGGATGACAGAGGATGAGATGGTTGGGATGGCACCGCAGACTCAATGGACATGAGTTTGAGCAAGCTCCGGGAGTTGGTGCAGGACAGGGAAGCGTGGCATGCTGCAGTCCATGGGGTCGCAAAGAGTCAGATATGGTGGAGTGACTGAGCTGAACTGACTGAACTACCTAGGACCTTGGATGGCAGGCAAGGTTTTACAGGTGGGGAAACATGAAGGCAGTGCTAAAAAGGATGAAGACCTTTGGAACTCTGCCTGGGGTAAGGGCAAGAGGTCATTTCAGTTGCCAGTGGCCAGTTTCATGCACAAAAAACCACCTAGCCAAGGGCACCGGGTGGTAATGAAAACATCACAGCCTTTGAAGCCCCACTGGCCTGTCTGAATCAGGGCTCTACACTTACTAACTGGGCTCTATGGACAAGCTATTTATTTTAGCTGAGGTTCAACTTCTCCTGTGTGCAAAAATACTATGGCAATACCTAAGTCACAGGAATATCCAGAAGATTAAGTCAACTGATGTAAGAAAAAGCTTCTAAAAGCATCCAGTAGATGCTTAATTTACATGAGCTTATTTCCTCCCTTCCTTGAGCACAGAGGAGGATGCTGTTTTCACTGCATAGATTTCAGATGTCAAATTTCCCACACTGCAGAAATTTCAACAGTCTAAATATCCAAAAGAAAACCACCCTGCCACCCCAAATCACCATTTCCTTCATGTCCCCACTCCAAGAACTAGTTCTAGAATGAGAACTCCTTTTGACAATGCCTTCTTGGGCTCAGCATGAAAAGATGAGAGAGAAGTCCCAGCAAATTTCTGCAATAGATGGAAGTAAGACGATGGAGCCATTATAGGAGAAGCACCAGGTGGTGAGTTCAGGTTGGGATGTGGAGAACTTAGAGTGTCTGTTCAACATCCAAACTGTCATTTTCAGGAAGTGACTGGGGGGATATGCAGGTCTCAAATTCTGGAGTGAGTTCATGTCTGCAGATAGGTGCAATGGTACAGGTGTCTGTTGAAACCATAAGATATTGTGTGTGTGTGTGTGTGTGTTGGAGAAAATATGTGTCAAGTGAAAAGAAAATTTCAGAATGACTATTCTAAGAAGTACCCTCATGATGCAGGAGTAGAAGCAGTGGGGACTGATGAATGTCTAATATTCTTGGAGTTGGAGGGGAGCTGATATTTAACAGTTGCCAGTCTCCACGGTGTGATACTCTAGATAGCCAATTCCAAGCTATCAGCATGACGTGGAGGGGCTCACAAAGTTCCTGAAGAACCACAGACTTTCACAAGCAAGGATGAGCCACACAAGGCAGGAGCGGGAGGATAAAAAGGACTGAACACAAAAATGGCTGGGGGAGTAGAAGAAAAACTAGGGCAACAGCACCTTGAAAGCCAAGGGTCTTGAGTCTCTCAGTAGGGACGGTTGCAATCACAACAGAAAGATCCAGGAAATAAACACAACAGTATCCTTTTACCAATATGTGGGTGAGGCATACCCTTGAGAGGTATATTCAGCAAAGGGGGAAAAGGGAAGTCCAGCTTCAGTGCCTTGGCAGGGAACAAATAGAAAGGGATTGGAGACAAGTCTAGAAAAGCCTTTCAAGATTCTGGCTTAGGAAAGGCAGGGGAGACATAAAGTGATGCTGACAGGGGGTGCAGAGTCAAGATAGGGTCTATCTGAGTGCAACCTAAGAGGTATGAGCTCCTAGAGAGAGCATAGCAGTCAGACAACAGCCACCCGTGTCGACTGGCCAAGGAGCCGGTTGGGTGGTAAAGAGTGCCACCGTATGCTGGAGAGAGAGGGAGACTTCAGGGGATGTTCTATCTGCTCTGCTGTTATCATCTCCAGCAGGAAGGACATCGGGATGGCCAGGCTTGGCTGCTGAGATCAGAGACAGTTGGGAGAAGTCCTGACTCTAACACGAGATCTCAGGCAAGACTCACCTGCACAGCTTTAAGATGCAGATGATAATAACCTCATCGCACAGGGCTGTTATGAAGATGCAATCATCTCGAACGTGTGAAGGACCTGTCAAAGGACCTGGATTAGGCTGGACCCCAGGTATGTTTTAGCGTACTTCATCCTCTTCCACGGGCAGTAAGGCATTTAAACTAATATTACAGAGATAGCCTGTGCTCTGTACTCATCAGGGAGGAAGGAAATGTGCCTTCTGCTGGGTAAATCATGCAGTTCCCAGGGCATAAGGGATAAACAGGATGGGCTTGCCTCCCCCCTCACACACAACGACAGCGTAGTGAGACGGGGACATTCGCACACGTGGGCTGAGCCAGACACAGCCGCATGGAGGGAAATCCATTCATAAAACACTTGAGGATCATCTGGACAAAAGATGTTACATGAATGTCTGTGGTCGTTACCAAGTACATGTTCTATTGCTATGAATCACGAGAGGTTATGAAGTCAGTATAACTTCAGAAGATCATACCTAGGAAATTAACTTGCTCCAGCTTTTCCTGCTTTGACATTAGCTTTTATGATCTCATTTCTTATATGAACTCAATACTAGAGCAATATTTGCTTTAAACCCCTTAAATAGTTCCCTGGGGGCTGAAAACTTAACCATATTTATTTTCCTACAGTAAATATAAGAAAGTTAGGCAGTTACAAAAGTGTAAAAGTCAGTCACTAATATTTAAATCAAACAAGCTGATCCAAATATTTTAAGTAACAGTGGTTACTGTACCCTGGATTTCATATAAATATTGAATTAGGCTTATTTATATTAGTTAGTCAGAATTTGGAAAATGGAAAACGGAAAGGTCACTTTAAGTTTAGCGAAAACTTGGGCCCACAGTTCCATAACAGGATAGGTAGGCATCATTTCTCAGTAGGGGGAAACCAAAAGCAAGCACTGGAGCTTCCAGAAAACACTGTCGGTGTTTTTTCAAGTACGTATGCACTGTTATTCTTCCTGCAGTGTGTGGAATGGGAAGATTTCCTCACGGGAATGATTCTGCAAGGTTTAAGAAGCCAAATTTCCATAATTTTTAAAAGTTATCAATTTTTTAAATAAATTCATAACTATATCCTACTTGTAAAAAGATACAATGTCAAATAAATCAAAAGTCACAATTGATATAACTTCCTGTTGTGGGTCCTCCCATCCATCTAAAATAATGATTATTATCATTTGGTGATATAATTTGGAAGTTAATCCTTCCAGATATTACTGATTTTCCTGCACCTTTAAATATAGTTTACATCTATGTATATGATTTACATTCAAAATAGTTATGCATTACATATAAGGGTATATATATATAATTTATACAATTATATATCTGGTCCCATCACTTCATGGGAAATAGATGGAAAAACAGTGGAAACAGTGTCAGACTTTATTTTTTTGGGCTCCAAAATCTCTGCAGATGCTGATTGCAGCCATGAAATTAAAAGATGCTTACTCCTTGGAAGGAAAGTTATGACCAACCTTGATAATATACTGAAAAGCAGAGACATTATTTTGCCAACAAAGGTCCATCTAGTCAAGGCTATGGTTTTTCCCGTGGTCATGTATGGATGTGAGAGTTGGACTGTAAAGAAAGCTGATCGCCGAAGAATTGATGCTTTTGAACTGTGGTGTTGGAGAAGACTCTTGAGAGTCCCTTGTACCGCCAGGAGATCCAACCAGTCCATTCTAAGGGAGATCAATCCTGGGTGTTCATTGGAAGGACTGATGCTAAAGCTGAAACTGCAATACTTTGGCCACCTCATGCGACAAGTTGACTCACTGGAAAGACTCTGATGCTGGGAAAGGTTGGGGGCGGGAGGAGAAGGGGACGACGGAGAATGAGATGGCTGGATGGCATCACCGACTCTGTGGACATGAGTTTGAGTGTACTCCGGGAGTTGGTGATGGACAGGGAGGCCTGGCGTGCTGTGATTCATGGGGTCGCAGAGAGTCGGACACGACTGAGCGACTGAACTGAACTGAACTGAACTGATATATATGCTTATTTTAAAAACATTTTAATTGGATACAGTAATTTATCCATATTACATTCTATGTTTTCTGAAACTTGCCATTTTTTTTACAATAAACTACATCTTTCAGGGCTTTCTGTGAGTGCAGTCTATTAGTACTCCGTGCAATGTCGCGTTTTACTATGTACAGAGGCATATAATTATTCAGGTTCTGTATTATTCCTGAAGAAATATTTGCAATATATAATATATATATTGGTTTATAGGGCTTCCCTGGAGGCTCAGCTGGTAAAGAATCTGCCTGTAATCCAGGGGACCTGGGTTCGATCCCTGGTTTGGGACGATCCCCTGGAGAAGGGAAAGGCTACCCACTCCAGTGTTCTGTCCTGGAGAAGCCCATGGTCTGTATAGTCCATGGGGCTGCAGAGTCGGACACGACTGGGTGACTTCCACTACATAACCGCTCTTCCCCATATAAACACAAACGCGCTGTGTGTGCTCAGCCGCTCCAGTCACGTCCAGCTCTGAGACACCAGGGACTGCAGCCCACCAGGCCCATCCGGCCATGGAATTTTCCAGGCAAGAATACTGGAGTTGCCATTTCCTCCTCCAGAGAATCTTCCCAACCCAGGGATTGAACCTGCGTCCCTTGTATCTCCTGCATTGGCAGGCATATTCTTTACCACTAGCGCCCCCTGAGAAACCCAAACATAAGCATATGTATATATGCACGTATATGTATGTATATGTGTATATATGTATGTATGCTGCTGCTGGTGAGATGTATGCATATGTGTATATATATACATATATGTACATATATGCATACATCTCACTTCTAAAATCAATAAGAAAAGGACGACCCAACTCCCCAGCATAGGGAGTAGCCAGTTTGCAGAGGAAAATACAGTTAAAAATATGCTCCTTCTCAGTATTATCTAGGGTACCAGTCCTGAGAAAGTCCTCAAGATCATTTCAGGGGAAACATGAGATCAAAACTCTTTTAGTCATATTTTACCTTATTTGTCTTTTTCCTTGTGCTGACATTTGCAATGATAGCATATAGCAATGCTGGAAAAAACTTGGAACCGTCACACAAAATCAAAGCACAGCATCAAACTATACAGGAGGAACTGTATTCTTTACCACCTTGCCCTTGGAGTTAAAAAAAATATATTTCTTGATGGAGGAATAAAAATTATAAATTGTATTATATCTCTACCACTGAACACCAGCTTCTCTATTTTTCTGTGTGACAAAATGAGACAGATGAATACTATCTCTAGGAAGAACACGTGTGATTGTGGTAAGCTCAGCTAGTGGCTTATTTCATTCAATTCTATTTCAGGTGAAAGAGCAACTGAAAACTAGTTATTTAGAAGCCTATTTGGCGGACATTTTCTCAATGAACAAAGCGAACTGATCACTTTAAACAAAACAACTGATATTTGTTGCCAATGACGAACTTTGAACTGTTGAGCAAAAAATAAATTACAGTAAACATATCTGCCACTGTGAGCTTGATAGTTTGCCACTATTAAAGACTCTTCTGATGAGACTGATGGTGATATTAACAAATGTGATTTTTTTGCTATTGCATAATGAGAAGTGAACCAATATGGAAGATTTGCAAAATTCAGTGAATGAATATTTTCCAAATAACCAATGCATGACATAAACTCGCGAGTGGGTGTACACCATTCATAGTGCAAAACAGACTGATGAATTTTAATATTAAAAAGATGCAAAGTTCAATGATATGGTTTCAGACTCTACACTGAAATCCATCTTTAAAGAAACTATTAAGTTGCAAAACTATTCAGTTCAGTTCAGTCGCTCAGTCGTGTCCGACTCTCCGCGACCCCATGAATCACAGCACGTCAGGCCTCCCTGTCCATCACCAAATCCCGGAGTTGACTCAAACTCATGTCCACAGAGTCAGTGATGCCATCCAGCCATCTCATTCTCTGTCGTCCCCTTCTCCTCCCGCCCCCAACCTTTCCCAGCATCAGAGTCTTTTCCAGTGAGTCAACTCGTCGCATGAGGTGGACAAAGTATTGCAGTTTCAGCTTTAGCATCAGTCCTTCCAATGAACAGCCAGGATTGATCTCCTTTAGAATGGACTGGTTGGATCTCCCTACAGTACAAGGGACTCTCAAGAGTCTTTTCCAACACCACAGTTCAAAAGCGTCAATTCTTCAGTGATCAGCTTTCTTCACAGTCCAACTCTCACATCTATACATGAACACGGGAAAAACCATAGCCTTGACTAGACGGACCTTGGTTGGCAAAGTAATGTCTCTGCTTTTTAATATACTATCTAGGTTGGTCATAACTTTCCTTCCAAGGAGAAGGCGTCTTTTAATTTCATGGCTGCAATCAGCATCTGCAGTGATTTTAGAGCCCAAAAAAATAAAGTTTGACACTGTTTCCACTGTTTTTCCATCTATTTCCCATGAAGTGATGGGACCAGATGCCATGAGCTTTGTTTTCTGAATGTTGAGCTTCAGGCCAACCTTTTCACTCTCCTCTTTCACTTTCATCAAGAGGCTTTTGAGTTCCTCTTCACTTTCTGCCATAAGGGTAGTGTCATCTGCATTTCTGAGGTTATTGATATTTCTCCCAGCAATCTTGATTCCAGATTGTGCTTCTTCCAGCCCAGCGTTCCTCATGATGTACTCTGCATACAAGTTAAATAAGCAAGATGACAATATACAGCCTTGACACACTCCTTTTCCTATTTGGAACCAGTCTGTTGTTCCATGTACAGTTCTGACTGTTGTTTCCTGACCTGCATACAGGTTTCTCAAGAGACAGGTCAGGTGGTCTGGTATTCCCATCTCTTTCAGAATGTTCCACAGTTTATTGTGATCCACACAGTCAAAGGCTTTGGCATAGTCAATGAAGCAGAAATAGATGTTTTTCCGGAACTCTCTTGCCTTCTCCATGATCCAGCGGATGTTGGCAATTTGATCTCTGGTGCCTCTGCCTTTTCTAAAACCTGCTTGAACATCTGGGAGTTCACGGTTCACATATTGCTGAAGCCTGGCTTGAAGAATTTTGAGCATCACTTTACTAGCGTGTGAGATGAGTGCAACTGTGCGGTAGTTTGAGCATTCTTTGGCATTGCCTTTCTTTGGGATTGGAATGAAGACTGACCTTTTCCAGTCCTGTGGCCACTGCTGAGTTTTCCAAATCTGCTGGCATATTGAGTGCAGCACTTTCACAGCATCATCTTTCAAGATTTGAAATAGCTCAACTGGAATTCCATCACCTCCACTAGCTTTGTTCGTAGTGATGCTTTCTAAGGCCCACTTGACTTCACATTCCAAGATGTCTGGCTCTAGGTCAGTGATCACGTTATCGTGACTATCTTGGTCGTGAAGATCTTTTTTGTACAGTTCTTCTGTGTATTCTTGCCACCTCTTCTTAATATCTTCTGCTTCTGTTAGATCCATACCAATTCTGTCCTTTATCGAGCCCATCTTTGCATGAAATGTTCCCTTGGAATCTCTAATTTTCTTGAAGAGATCTCTTCTTTTTCCTATTCTGTTGTTTTCCTCTATTTCTTTGCATTGATCGCTGAGGAAGGCTTTCTTATCTCTCCTTGCTATTCTTTGGAACTCTGCATTAAGATGCTTATATCTTTCCTTTTCTCCTTTGCTTTTTGCTTCTCTTCTTTTCACAGCTATTTGCAAGGCTTCCTCAGACAGCCATTTCACTTTTTTGCATTTCTTTTCCATGGGGATGGTGTTGGTCCCTGTCTCCTGTACAATGTAACCTTTCCTATTAGGTCAGCCAAAAAATTCTTTCAGGTTTTTCCATAAGGTAGTATGGAAGAACCCAAACAAACTTCTTGGCCAAACCCAATACCACTTGTAGAGTTTTGGTATGGGAACAAAGAATTATTTCAAAAAGCTATGAGAATATCCCCCCTTTCCCAATCACAAATTTACATGACATTGATCTTCTCCATATTTTCTTCAACTACAACAACCTATTAGCAGACTGCATGCAGCAGCTGATGTAAGAAATCACCTCTTCCATTAAGCAAACACCAAGAGATTTGCAAACACGCAGAGAGATGCCCATCTTCTCACTTCTAATTTGTTCAAGAAAGTATAATTCTTCTATTTAAAACCTGTCATCCACGTTAACTTCCCTGGTGGTCCAGTGGTTGAGACTCTGCATTTTCAGTGCAGGGGGCATGAGTTCAATCTGTGGTCAGGAAGCTAAGATTTCACATGCCTCTTGGTCAAAAAAAATAATAATAATAAAGGGCTTTCCTGGTGACTCAGACTGTAAAGAATTTGCCTGCAATGCAGGAGACCAGGGTTCTATCTCTAGGTTGGGAAAATCCTCTGGAGAAGGGAATGGCCACCCATGCTAATATTCTTTCCTGGAGAATTCCATGGACAGAGGAGCCTGGCGGGCTACAGTCCATGGGGTTGCACAAAGTTGGACATGACTGAGAGACCAACATTTCTCACGTTGATTAAAAAAATGTCATCCATGTTAACATGTAATAGGTTTACTATTGCCACTTTTAGATAAAAATTATGTTTTAAATTTCTCAGCTTTAATTTCTCACATGGTAAATCTTGACAGCTATCACCCACAGATACAAAATCTCCTAGGGTCCCTCAAACACTTTGAAGAGTGTCGGGAAGCCCTGAGAACAAAAACTTGGAGAACTTCTGATCAAGAAAATGGAGGTTAAATTAAGAAACCAGTTTTTGACCCATCTGCTTAGCTAAAATTGTCAAAATTAATAATAATAAACATCAGTAAGGGTAGATAAAGGGAATATTCTCATATTCTGATTGCTAAACGGATTATAAACTGGTGCAGTTACTTAAAAAGGTCAATTACGCCAGGTCTATTTTAGAGGTTGGCAAACTTTTTCTATGAAGAGCAAAAAGCGGGGAGAGCCTTATTTATATTTAACAGCTTCTTTATATTTTTAAATTTATTTTATTGAAGTATAGTTGATTTACAATGTTGTGCTAATATCTACTATACAGCAAAATAATTCGGTGATGCATATTATGTGTATATATACACACACACACACACATTCATTTTCACTTTCTTTTCCATTATGGTTTCCTCACAGGATACTGAATGTATTTCCATGTTCTCTATGGTAGGATTTCGTGGTTTTTCTGTCCGAGGTATAATAGTTTGCTAACCCAGATTCATACTTCATTCCTCCCCTACCTTCCTCTGTCTCGGCAACTTGGCAACCACAAGTCTATTCTCTATGACTGCGAGTCTGTTTCTGTTTTGTGGAGAAGTTCATCTGTGTCACATTTTAGATCCACGTAAAAGTGATATCGTATGGTATGTCTCTTTCTGACTTCACTTAGTATGATCATCCTAGGTCAATCCATGTTGCTACCAATGGCATTATTTCATCTTCTTTGGCTGAGTAATATTCCATGTGTGTGTGTGTGTGTGTGTGTGTGTAGCATACATACACATACACACACATATAGTCATTCAGTTGCCCAGTCACGTCCAACTCTTTTTGATCCCATGGACTGCGGCACGCCAGGTTCCCCTGTCATTCACTATTTCCCTGAGCATTTGCTCAAACTCATGTCCACTGATTCAATGATGCCATCCAACCATCGCCTCCTCCGTCACCCCCTTCTCCTCCTTCCTTCAATCTTTCCCAGCATCAGGGTCTTTTCCAATAAATTGGCTCTTCACATTAGGTGGCCAAAGTACTGGGGCTTCAGCTTCAGCATCAATCCTTCCAATGAACATTCAGGGCTGATTTCCTTTAGGACTGACTGGCTTGATATATATATATATCATATTGGCACAATTCTTATCCATTCATATGTAAAAGGACATTTAGGTTGCTTCCATATCCTGGCTATTGTAAATAGTGCTGCAATGAACATAAGGTGCATGTATCTTTTCAAATTATAGTTCTTTTTTCCCACATATATGCCCAGGAGTAGGACTGCAACATTATATGGCAACTCTTTTTAGTTATTTGAGGAATCTCCATACTGTTTTTCACAGTAGCTCCACCAATTTACATTCCACCAACAGTGTAGAAAGGTTCCCTTTTTTCCATACCCTTTCCAGCATTTGCCATTTGTAGACTCATTAAAGATTTTTTTATATTTAAAATGTATACACTCATGCTTCAGTTACTCTGCTCTTTGGTACCTTTAAAGAAATGCTCACATCTTTGTACTGTTTAATACGTGCAAAATACTGCCCTAATCACTTTACACATTAAACCCATTTAATTCTCACAACAGTTCTATAAAGTAAATCCTGATGGTTTCTTTATTTTCTAGATGAGGAAAATGAGGCCCAGAATAGTTCTGTAACACCTGAGGCCGCACAGCTATTCCATGGATGTTTGCCGCAACGTTATTTTGCAGAGCAAAAAGCTAGAAATGACCTAAATATTTACAGACATTAAACTTTATGTCTGTTCTGGTTGGTGTCTCCCCTTGATAGATCTTCCAAAATTGAGTGGTTCTCTCATTTCATTTCTTGGTTTATTCAAATTTTCTGAGTACATCTGAAGTCCCAAGCTTTCCTTAAACATTGTACTGACTGACAGGCCATGATAATCCCAGTTCTTCTTAATCCAAGGAAAACATTATCCCTAGAATTTATGGCATTTACTATTTCCTAGCCTAGCTTCTATATCCTGGTCGACCAGCAGTTCTTTAAGGATTAAGAATGAATGGCTCTTGGAGACTTCCCTGGTGGTCTAGCAGTTGAGACTTTGCCTTCCAATGCAGGGGGTACAGGTTCGATCCCTGGTCAGGGGGCTAAGATCCCATATGCCTTGTGGCCAAAAAGACCAAATCATAAATCAGAAAGCATATGGTAACACATTCAATAAAGCCTTTAAGAATGGTCCACATCCCCAAAATCTTAAAAGAATGAATCACTCTCAGGCTCCCTTTTTATTCCTTAGCATCTGTCACCATCTCTATCAACTCCACTGCTGCTATTCCTTTTTTGTAATTTTATTGAGGTGTAGATGATTTACAACATTTAAACTGCTGCCAGTCTTGCCCAAGCCACCATCATTGCTTTTCTGAGCCACAAAGTCTTCAGGTTGATGCACCTGATCCTTTCTTTTTAGTCGCTAAGCTGTGTCTGACTCTGCGGACCCCACGAACCACAGCACGCCAGGCTCCTCTGTCCTTCACTGTCTCACAGAGTTTGCTCAGATTCCTGTCCAATGAGTCGGTGATGCCACCTAACAATCTAACCCTCTGTGGCCCCATTCTCCTCCTGCCTTCCATCTTTTCCAGCATCAGGGTCTTTTCCAACGAGCCGGCTTTTTGCATCAAGTAGCCAAAATATTGGAACCTATCTTACCCACCTGCAAACCTGTTTCCTCCACAGGGTCCAGGGTGAGCTTTATACAGAGTTCAATTCAGATCAAAACCTCTACTCAGCAGCTTACAGCAGCTTGTCACTGGATAGAATTGGAAATCCTCACCAGGGCCTTCAAAGCCTGACTTCCTGAACTCATCTCCTGTTGAGGTCCTGGCTCACTCTGCTCTGGGCACCCAGGGGGCTTGCCATTCCCCTGACAAAGAAACTTCTGTAGAGCCTTTGCACAGGCTGTTCCCTCTGCCTGGATGCTCTTCCCCACAATGCTGACAAGGCCCATTCTTCCGTCTCACAGAAATCCCTGCTGCAAAGGCCCCTGCTCATCCTCCCTAATCAAGCAGACCACCTCCACCAGCTCCTTCACCCTCTCCTCCTGTCCTCAGTTTTGCCTTCTTCAAATCACCTTTCAGAACCTAATACGTCTTGTTTTTATGTTTGTTTACAACCTCTCTCTCTTCAGCCCAGTCTAAAATAGTACATGGGACATGCTGCTCAATGCTTATATAATAGAATGAGCCTCAATTTTCTTACTTCTAAAATGGAGATACTACGGTCCCTTACAGGACTGTTATTCATAGCAATTACCTCTTATTTCATTATGAAAATATAGTAAGTGATGCCAGACACACTGCTAAACAGCCTGCCTGCGTTATCTCACATAAGCCTGACAACAACTCACCAAGACTGATGTTGTCATTATCGCCCACTTTGCAGATGAGGAAACTGGAGCCCAGAGGGCATGAGTCACATGCCAGTTTCCCAGCTCTGCATGAACCACGGAGGGAATAGTCAAAGCTGCCTCCAGAGCTAAAGGGAATAAGGGAAGCAGGCTGAGAGCTCGGTGCTCTCATAAATGCGAGAAATTACTGTTTACATCACTGCGGGCAACGAAGGCACTGGGCAGGATGCTAAAAGGGACCCAGGGGTGGAGGTGGTCCTCTTCTGGGGGAACTGAGTCTCAGTGGGTCAGCGTGACTCAGAGGGACCGCTCAGGTGAATAAAGGACTTGCCCCCCGCCCAACCAGGAACTTTCTTAAACGCAGCCGAGGAAGGGTGTTTGCTGAGTCTGTTCTCTGATCAGATAATGATTTGACACTCACTCTTCCATTCTCTGCTGGCACCAGACCCAGTCCGTGACTTTTTATCACCCATCGGTTATCTGTGTGGCCTGGAAGGAACTCCGGGTAAGGTACAGGAAAAAGGTGGGGGTATTGTTGGGGCTTCCTGCTGGCCAGCGCACTGGCCTATTGTTGGGTTTATTTTTTTAGACTATCACATCACAGTGATTTCGGCAACATCCTTTTTCCACCCTGGACCTGATACAATATTTATTGAATTCTACAAACTGCGTCAATAGACAATTCTTTCTGTATCATTGCCCACGTTTTTCCTCTTTTGAAATCCATTAAAAGATTTTGCTAATTGCCCTGTGATCAACCAACCCTTCAAACTTGGAATCATACATTTTTTAACAAAAAGAAGCCTCCAGTAGAGCGTTGCTAACCTACTACATTTTTTTAAACAAAGAAAACAGCATTTTTTGAGGTTCCAATGTGTCAGACACAAGGCTATGCGTCCTCTTATGAAAGTCCTGTCACACCCCCAACCATGAATATTTCCCATTTTACAGATGAGGAAACTGAGTTAAGAAAAGAGATGGGAAGGCCTTCTCACTAAGTCATAGATGTGTCCTGTGATCCCTGGAGGTCTGACTACAGATCTCTATGCTTCAGATAAGAGAAGTTACTTGCCCTTGAAATATCTTGCCACGTTAATTTGAGATCAGTGGGGTTCTAGGAGTAAGGGCTACACAGAGCAAGGATCCTATTCTTCCTGTCTACCCTGGTTGCATGTGTGGGTGACTCACCTAGGTACCAGAACCAGTTAATCAGAAATGAAACCGCGTTTTGAAAGCCATGAGCGGTATGGCAACACTGAAGCTGCCACAATGCTTCATTTCTTTCTTCTCCTCCTGATTATTTTGATTTGATTACAGAGTGAGCCATCACAAGCAAATCGGCACCGTGAGAACTATTCTTTGCATCCTCAATACGTTCACCTCCCTTTTCCCTATGACTGTCACTTTGGATTCTTGGGCCGTGCAGAATCACAGACTCCAGAGACGAAGCATAGAGAATGTGCGGAGCTGGAAGGGGCCATCTTCATTTCATTCAAAATAGGAAACTGAGGTCCAGAGGGGACGGTGCCTTTTTCTGGGCCACATAGTGACTTGGTGGCAGAGGAGTTACTCGGAAAGAGAAGCAACCTTTATTGAAAACCTGCCCTGTGTTAGACACGGTGCATAATAAAATAACAATAATCATAGTAATATTAAAAATAGTAATAGTGAATATGCATGAAGTTCTTGGGCTTCCCAGGCGGCACTAGTGGCAAAGAGCCCAGCTGACAGTGCAGCAGACGTAAGAGACACAGGTTTGCTTCTTGGGTAGGGAAGATCTCCCGGAGGAGGCCACCCACTTTAGAGTTCTTGTGTGGAGAACCCCGAGGACAGAGGAGCCTGGCAGGTCACAGTCCACGGAGTCGCAAAGAGCTGGACACGACTGAAGCCACAGCACACATGCAAGTGCATCAAGCTGTGAACGTTTGTCAAGTACTATGCAAAACGCTTAATGCAATGTTTAAAGTACTTGAGTCCTCTCCACCTTGGAGACTAGTACTCTAATTATCCCCACTAGGCAGGTGAGAAAACCTCTGAGAGAGACCACTCAGTCATGGCGATAAGATTCAAAGGCCCAGGCCTGTCTGGCAACATGGTCCTTGCTGTGCTATAAACATGGGGGAGTCCACATGGAATGAAACTCTCCAAAGACCTAACTGAGCCACAAAGGACCTTAACTATGGATTTCTGCTGAAACAAACACTGAGAAAGATAGATGGGTTTGGGGAGCCCAAGAAGTAACATTTTTCACCATTCCCACAGGGACCTTCCTTTCCCTGCTCTTTCCTGTAACAATTAGATACAAATGGTGGCCAGTAGGGGGACTTCCTTGATGGTTCAGTGGTTAAGACTCAGAGTTTCCAATGCAGGGGGTATGGGTTCAACTCCTGGTCAGGGAACTTAGATCCCACATGCCAAGTGACATGGTGAAAAAAATTTTTTTTAATACAAATGGGACTTATTAATTAAAAGGGGGGGGCATGAAAGCCTTTTCAACTAAATTTGGAGCCTTGATCATTTAGGCACAAGAAGACCCACTGTTACAAAGAAAACCCTCTCCTATGAGCAGATATGCGATTCTCCCAGCTCAGAGGATATCTAGTGGATGTGTGTGCATGCTAAGCCTCTTCAGTCGTGTCCAACTCTGTGCAACACGATGGACTGCAGCCTGCCAGGCTCCTCTGTCCATGGGATTCTCCAGGCAAGAATACTGAATACATTGCCCTGCCCTCCTCCAGGAGATCCTCCCAACCCAGGAATCAAACCTGAGTCTCTTACATCTCCTGCATTGGCAGGCAGGATTTTTATCTCTAGCACCACCGAGGAAGCGTATCTATTAGATGGGTCAGTCCTGTCCGACTCTTTGCAACCCCATGGACTATGTAGTCCATGGAATTCTCCAGGCCAGAATACTGGAGTGGGTAGCCTTTCCCTTCTTCAGGAGATCTTCCCAACCCAGGGATCAAACCCAGGTTTCCCACATTGCAGGAAGATTCTTTACCAGTTGAGATACTAAGGAATGCCAAGAATACTGGAATGGGTAGCCTATCCCTTCTCCAGCAGATCTTCCCAACCCAGGAATCAAACCAGGGTCTCCTGCATTGCAGGTGGATTCTTTACCAGCTGAGCCACAGGGAAGCCCATCTATTAGACAGAGACCCCAAAATCTCAATCAAAATAATCCGTCTCTGCTCAACCTGAAGGAAACAACACCTGCTCAACCCTGAATACAGATGGCTGGTGTGGTGCAGTGGTTTTTAAACACCTACTTCCTCATAAACAGGACCTAAAGGCTATCATTCATCAGCTACATGACCTCAAGCAAGTCACTAAATGTCTCTGGTCCCATTTGTTCATCTGGAAAAGCACACGTGGACTGAACAAAATCATTGGTCCCTTCCATCCAAATGCTCTGTGGTTCCTTGACAGAGTATTCAAAAATGAGCTCATTGAAAAGGGCACTGGTTTCATGAGCAGCATATCCAGTGAGAGGCTTTATAATGTTGAAGCAATATTGGCAGTGATCCCATATCTGTAGACCAAATCACTCCTGGTGAATTTATTTCATATCCAGCAATATATTGACCTTGGCAACACGGGTGTTCTTTACCACTTGGATCCATATCTTGCCAGTAGAGAAAACTGGATACCCCAGGATATGGCATAACTGAAGCTACAAAAAAATCAGTCTAAAATAATTTTCCAAAAAAAAAAAAAAAACAGGCATTAGTCTTGAAAAAGGGGTTTTTAGCTTAAAGGTAATAAGCATGTTAACCAAAAAGAACCACCCACCCCATGCAATCACCTTCATTAGGGTAAGGAGGTTTCTTCCTTATGTGAGTACGAGTCTGTAAAGAACATACATATTAAAAATAACTGCTGGACCGTTCATAAAACTGCTTGTCCTGCAACTGAATTCTTACTGTTATCTTTCTTCTACAGATAAGGAAACTCAAGCGCTGACTCACTAAGGTGACCAAAAGAGAAAACAAATGTGGAGACTGTGAGTCGTGGAGACTGGAGTGAGTCAACACTCAGCCAACTGTACCCTGAACAACCGTGAGTCAGCCTCTCGGCCTCCGCACCGCTGATGCTTGGGGCTTGACGACTCTCTGTTGTGGGCACTGTCTTGTACGTAGTCTGATGTTTAGCAGCATCCCTGGTCTCTACCCATTAGATGTCAATAGCTCCCCACTCTAGCTGTGACACCTGAAAGTGTTCTTGGTGAGGCAAACTCGGTCCCCAATGAAAGCCAGAGCCACAGATGTTCAAAGAATTCAGGGTAAGTGACGACTCTTCAGCTCCCCTCAGGACTGAGGTCGAGTCAGGCTCTGATGACTCCACTTCTAACTTTCTGGGTACTACTCTCCTTCTGATCACAGGTATTATCACGCTGAACCTCTGTCTTAATACTCTCAAGTCTTTTCCTCATAGATTATAAAGTTGCAGACAGCTTTGCGTGGCTTCCAGATGGGACTTCAGTCCCAACCCTGATATTTCTGCCACATGGGAGCAGCAGACACTTCCCAGGCTCAGCCTGCATTGCCTCGCCTCCCTTGAACATACCTGTTCCCTCTGCCTACAATGCTGTTTCTGTCTTCCTGGGCAAAGAGAGTGTGAACTCATCCTTCTAAATCCATACACCTGCTGTGAATACACGTTCTTGAGAACTATACCTGGGAAGCTGCTGCATTACACAGGGAGCTCAGCCTGTTGCTCCGTGCTGACCTTGAAAGAATGGGATGGGGTTGGGGTGGGAGGGAAGCTCAAGACGGAGGGGTGTATGCATACATTTGGCTGATTCATGATGTTGTACAGCAGAAACTATCACAACACTGTAAAGCAATCATTCCTCCAATTAAAAAAAAAAAATGAATTGAACTGACTCCCTGTTCAGCTGCCACAGCATTGGACTCCATCGAGCTCCCCCACCACCTGAGACCTGTTTCCTTATCTGTAGGCTGGGCACATTGAAGCCTCACTCGCATGTCCACTATGAGAAGCAAAGGACTTCAGGTGCCTTCCACCTAACAAGTCCTCAATGAAAAGGTCTTTTATCTGGCTCTTCTTACCAATCTTTGAAAATGGCTTGACAAGAATGGACCCACTGTCTGGACTATACAGTCTTCACACGTTTAATATACAGATGCGGACCTGCAAACCTTCAGGTCTCTTTTATTTTTTTTTGAGAAATTCCATTTTTCCCACTTTGGGTAATATTATATTTTTCCTTTAAGTACTTGGAGCTAGGAATACAAGTTGGATTCCAGGGTAACTATAGAAACAGCCCTATTTTGTGTGAATCAAAGAGCCTCCAGCTCTGGCCCTGGGTGAGTTCTCTCCGAACAGTGCTATCTGCAGCCCACACTCTTTGCCACCGACAGAAGTTTTTTTCCAAAGGCTTCCCGTTTCCCACGGGAATAGAAGGAAATGGGAATTATTAAAGCAAACGATAACAGGAGAGACAGGAACAATGCCCCAGTCCTCCGCCCCCAAGTCCAGCAAACTCGAAGTTCTTTGTGTTAACACTCAGAAGGATGCCAAGCCCAGCAGAGATTGGTGACCAGCAAAAGGAAGAGGAGCGGAAAGGGAAGAGGATACGCAGGGTCAAGGGCAGCTGAGCTGAGGGGCCATTCATCACCAGTCCTGCCCAGGCAGCCTGCACGCTTCCAGTCACAGAGGGCACCAGCCCTGGCCGTCCAAGGACAGCGCGGGGGGAAAAAAAACAACCTTGGCTTTGCTTCATTCCTTAAGTGAACAGATGCCTTCAGAGTATTGATGTGCAGACTAACGATTCCAACATTCAGCATGCTTCGAGCTTACACGCTTAAAGGGCAAGAGTTACACATCAACAAGTTATTAATTTAACTCCTCTTTGTAAAGGTGCCAGAGGTAGAGAAGGAAGAACCCAGGGAGCGTGTGTCATGTTTACTCCTGTGTAACTTCAGCCCCTACCTTCTTAGCCGGTGGATCTGAAAACATCAGGGCATTTTGAAAGCGCAGGCTCAGCAGCTTATTACCATGCAGATCTCCTGGCCCCTGCTCAGCTGTTCTGCCTCCTGAGGTCTTGGTTTGGGCCAGAAAAGCTTTATTCTTCCTGATCACCCACCACATCCGGTCACATGACCGTGTTCTGCCCAATGGGGTAACGGAAGTGACGTGCCCCTCCCCAGCCCTGGCTCACACCCCTCGCGCCATCTGCACACCCCATGGTCGTTGGCTGGTTGGATGCAGAGGACCCAAGGGAAGCCTTGGGCAGGGGAGGCAGTAGAGCTGCTCAAAGAGGGGGTCCTGGAACCATCAAGTGGGTCAGGTTCTCATCCCTCTTCCCACCAGCCGTGGAGACTGTCACAGGAGTGAGAGACCGGAAGAGAGGTTGAAAACAAAAAAAAAAAAAATTTTTTTTATGAAGGCACTGAATTTTGAAGATATTCTTAGAGTAGTTAGTCTCACTTGATGAATCTACACTACTCTTTTCTATTCTACATCTTTAAAAATTACTTGTTTTTATTTATTTATTTGGATGCAGCAAGGTTTAGTTGCGGCATGCGAGATCTTTAGTTGTGGCATGTAGGATCTAGTTCCCTGAACAGGGATAGAACCCGGGCCCCGTGTATTGAGAGCACAGACTCTTAGCCACACTAGGGAAGTCCTTACTCTACGGTTTTATTAGATTTTCATTCTAAAGAGCCGAGTCACAGGTTGTAAGGGCAAAACTGGTAAACCCAGAAGAAAGTCAAGGAGTGATTCATCACATTAAAATCCAATCCCACCCTCCGATATGAGAATGGACACGCCTTCAAACATAACAGGTCTCTTGGACTTCCACTGCACATCCAAGATTATGCCTTAAACCTCTACTCATGTTGGAGCCAAACTAATACAGCAAATGCTAGACTCAAGCAAAATGTGTGGACTAAAGACTTAAGGTACGTAATTATGCAGCAAGGATTAAAGGCCCCTCTCGGGCAACACAAAGCAAACAGGAATACAGAGAAATCTGCCAAAGACGGAAACTCAGGAAACATAACCATCTCTTTAAAAATGGTCCATGCCTATGGGACTTCCCTGGTGGTCCGGTGGTTAAGATTTCGCCTTCCAATGCAGGGGGTGTGGGTTCAATTCCTGATCAGGGAGCTAAGATCCAACACCAAAAAAACAACAGAAACAATATTGTAACAAATTTGATAAAGACTAAAAATAGTCCACATTAAAAAAAAAAAAATCTTTAAAAAAATAAAAATCGTCCATGCCTTGAGTTCACTTGGTCATCTTGAGACCCCTTTGCCTTACCTACCGCCTCCCACCCCCAACCCTGAGCAATATTTAGAAACTGCTGCTGCCAGCCCTGTTGCAGGAGTTCCACACAGCGACTGCATTGATTATTCTGATGTTTAGGGACCAGGGACTGGCGTGGCAATGGGCTCAGCTCCACGCGCCCTGCTGGACACGCAGCCGGGGAGTCTCCACCACCAGCCCCCAAGGTGGTGAAGAGTCTGCAGCCTCCAAAGAAGGGTCGTTCCCATCCAGTAAATGTGTCCTCCTCACCCATCAAACCAGTCAATTCTAAAGGAAATCAACCCTGAATATTCATTGGAAGGACTGAACCTAAAGCTCCAATACTTTGGCCACCTGATATGAAGAGCTGACTCATTGGAAAAGACCCTGATGGTGGGAAAGATTGAAGGCAGGAGGAGAAGGGGACGACAGAGGATGAGATGGTTGGATGGCATCACCAACTCAATGGACATGAATGTGAGCAAACTCTGGGAGATCGTGAAGGACAGGGAAGCCTGGCGTGCTGCAGTCCATCGGGTGGCAAAGAGTCGGACACAATTAAGCAACTGAACAACAACTGTGAAACTAAGACTTCAGATGGAGGAAGACTACCTCCAACTCCCCTCTCCCGCCTTGGCCCAAGTCAGCCTCACACCAGAAAAGCAGTTGACCAAGGACTCATGCGTCAGCGTTCCACCACGTGGCAGTCTCCAGTCACACTGGAGGTGATCCAATTTGACTTTGGAAAAGGGAAGGGCCGGGGCATGCATCCCAGAGAGCTGAAGGATGGAATCTTCCACTCACGCTTCCAGCCACACCAGCCTTCTCACTGCCCCCCCGCACCCCAGACACTCCAGACTCATCCCCACCTTTGTGCCGGCTGCTCTCCGCCTGGAGTATTCTTCCCCCAGACCTCCACGGGGTCCGGGCCTCTGCTTCCTGTAGATGGCCTCTGCTCAGAGACTTCCCCTATTCACCCTTCCCAAGTCAGCTGCCCCACCCCAGTCTCTCCAGCCACTCGTCCCATTTTATTTGCCTCCAAAGGCCTTATCACCACATGGAAGTATGATAATTGTTGTTCTAGCCAAACAGGATATCTACCAGGGCCTGGGTGATAAGAGCTGCAGAGAAAGGAAGGTGACTGTGCAGAATTTCTTAATTTTTTTCCTAAGTGCCATTTAAAAACAATCAATACACAATACAGCATCAATATGGAAAATACACTTAAAACAAGGTTAATGAAAACGTAGATTACAAAGTAGCACACTTTACTATGACCCAAGGATTAGGGTATAATAGGCTAATACTAAACTTTCAGGGGATGTAATAATACGTGATAGCTCTCTCTCACTTTTCAAAATTCTGTGCAGTACTTTGTATTATTTTATCAAGCTTAAGAGTACATTTGAAAATAAAATAAATACATAAGAATATAAATCAATTAAATCTAATAAATGAAGATCATTGCAACATTTGGAGAGGCCATAGAGGCTGTCCAGTCTAATACCCTGATTTGCAGATGAAGAAACTGAGCTTCAAAGGGAAGTGAATTGCTCAAGGTCATGCTCAAGGTTAGTCAATGAGGAGACAGAATTAAATGCAGAACTTGGACTCTAGGCCCAGTGCCTTCTCCACTGCACTATGTTTCATAGTCACAGTTTCAAAGGAATCTTTTAAGAAGGAACAAATCCCTCATCAGAGGATGAAGACCAACATTGTCATAAGCATGCAGAGGGTAACACAGAAGCATTCCTTGTTCACAGGGGGCACTGCCTGCCCAAGACCTTCCACCTCCATGCTTGTTTTTAGCCTGGTCCCTTCACCTCTTTGAAGCCCTGTTTCCTCTCCTGGGATGGCGATGGTCATGATGGTGCCGATAAGGGTAAGGATGAAGAAGAGGAGGGTGATGTTATGGGTGATGCTGATGTTGGTGATGATAACTGGTACCACCACTGGTCGGGCACCATGCTCCGTGCCTCATTGTTTCATTTAATTCTTAACCACACCGTGACTTGGGCATAGTTATCATTATATTACTATTATTGTTGTTGTATTTTTCATTAGGTGAGGAAGCTGAGGCCTGGAGAGGTTAATTAACTTCCCCAAAGACACTCATGAGTAGTACTATGATCTTAACTGGAAATTAATCTCAGGCAAGCCAGCTCCAGAGATAGAATTCCAGGACACAAATGGCAAAAATCCTAAAAAATAATTCACAAATGACTGAAGTTTAGGGAAAGGTGGATCATACTCTGCTGACCCCTCTGAAATGAAAGTGCTGATATCGACCAAGCTTCTTCAGAGAGGGGGACTGCTGCTGGCTTCATGTTGTATCCCCTCAAAACCCGTGTGTTGATATCTTCACCGCACAATGTGGTGGTGGTATTTGGAGATAGAGACTTTGGGAGGGTGATTAGGTCAAGAGGGTGGAGCTCCCACAATAGAATTAGTGTCCTCACTGGCTTCAGTTGGTAAAGAATCTGCCTGCAATGCAGAAGACCTGTGTTCGATCCCTGGGTTGGGAAGATCCCTTGGAGAAGGAAATGGCAACTCACTCCAGTATTCTTGCCTGGAGAATAGCCTGGCGGGCTACAGTCCATGGGTCGCAAGAGTCAGACACAACTTAGGGACTAAACCACCACCACCACCACCTCACTGGAAGAAGGAGATCAAACTAGAACTTGCTCTATCAGTTGTGTGAAGCTACAACAAGAAGGCAGCTAACCACAGCCAGGAAGAGTATCTCAGACACCAGGCCTGCCAATGTCTTGATGCTGGACCGCCCAGACTCCAGAATTGTGAAAAATAAATGTTGCTGAAGTCACACACTCTGTGGTATTTTTGTCATAGGAGCCCAAACTATAGAAAGCGAAATCTTAGGTATGATGGGGCTTCTAAAACTACCACAGGAGACTTCCCTGGTGATCCAGTGGTTAAAAGTCTACCTTCCAATGCAGGAGACTCTGGTTCAATCCCTGGACAAGGAACTAAGATTCCACATGCCTTGGGACAATCATGCCCGTGTGCCACAGGAGATCCCTCATGCTGCAACTAAGTTCCGACACAGCCAGAAGAATAAACAGTTTGAAAACAAATAGAAAAATAAAACTACCATGTTATATGAACTCCATGGAACAGTATAAATCCTTCTAGTTCTAACAAAGGCCTGGTAAGGTAGCTGTTGTCACTGTGCATGCGTGCTAAGTCACTTCAGTTGTGTACCACCCTTTGCGACCTAGGGACTATAGCCCACCGGGCTTCTCTGCCCATGGGACTCTCCAGGCAAAAATACTAGAGCGGGTCGCCATGCCCTCCTCCAGGGGATCTTCATCTCTTATGTCTCCTGCATTGATAGATGGGTTCTTTACCACTAGCACCACCTGGGAAGTCCATTGTCATTATCACTTTGCATCTCGAATGACGAAATGAAGAAACAGACTGTTGGGTAACCTGATCATGGGATGGTTGACCTGAAATCCAAATGCAGACAGTCCAGTCCTAAGGCTGAATCTTAACCACTACACAGTGAGTGTTTCTACTAATAAAACATCATTCTTACTGAGGTCAGAAGTTCCTAAGTCACAAGGGTACAGTCCAAGTACTTCATTCCTTGAGTGTGGAGCTTGTCATAACTGATACGCAGGCATTCACTTCCCCAGTGATATCTTTGATCACCCTCCATCTTAGCAATCTGAAGAACACACAGCTTTTTGGTTCCAAATTTAGAAGGGGTCTAGAAGATTAAAGTGGAGATTCTAGAGCAGCACTCAGGAAGTTCTTTGAGTCTGTTTGCCTACCTGCAACCTTTTCTCAACCATACGTCTCAGTCTTTAGGGACTTGTCCATTCAGACAGTGACAGGAGATGATATGAACTGGAATGCTAACCAGCAGCAACACTGGAAATGAGTCAGTATGCTCCCTCATCATCCCTAGATGCTTAGCTGAAAACAGCAAGTCACTGGATTTCTTACAAGACAGGTGTCGGGGCAGGCCCGTACATTCAGAGAAAAGTAGGAGATGCAGAAGATGCGGCGGATTCAAGGTGTTGAGAAAATGAACCATGCCCATATCAGTATGAAGGACACACTGAGAAAGACCAGGTTTCACACAGACAGGCATCAAGCATTCACCAGAGGAAAAGGACTGGAAGTCTCACAACCAGATTCAGAGATAGTCAGAATTAGAAGGAAGCCAGCATGTCACATTAGTCCAACTTTCTAATCTTGGCTAAGAGAAGTGATTCGGGAGATGAGTAGTTCCTGCAAAATCACAGAGTTGGTCAGGGGCTTGACATCTTAAGAATGTAAAGGATGATGTGTGCCAATGGAAGGTGGTCACACATAAGGGCATGGTTTTCAGTGGGTCACTACTTCTTGTTGCTGTTCAGTCGCCAATCATGTCCAACTCTTTGCAACCCCATGGACTGCAGCACACCAGGCTTCCCTGTCCTTCACCATTTCCCAGAATTCACCCAAGTTCATGTCCATTGAGTCATGATGCCATCGAACCATCTCATCCTCTGTCGCCCTCATCTCCTACCTTCAATCCTTCCCAGCATCAGGGTCTTTTCCAATGAGTCTGCTCTTTGCATCAGGTGGCCAAAGTATTGGAGCTTCAACTTCAGCATCAGTCCTTCCAGTAAGTATTCAGGGTTAATTTCCTCTAGAATGGACAGGTTGGATCTCCTTGCAGTCCAAGGGACCTTCAAGAGTCTTCTCCAGCACTACAGTTTGAAGGCATCAATTCTTCAGTGCTCTGCCTTCTTCATGGCCCGACTCTCACATCCGTGGGTCACTCCTACTCCCCTTAAAATGACTCCCCCACCAGGCACAAAGTCCCCTTCTGTTCTGGCCACACTATCTCTGCTGCCCACCTCCCTCCTCGTGTCCGCTTTGTGTCCACAACCCTGACCCTCTGGGTTCCCATCTGAGGCCCTTCTCCACCCCACTTTCCAGGCCTTCACTCGAGCGTCCACACGCTTCACTCTGCAGTGGGCTGAAGGCAGCACAGATCAGCGCTCCTGGTGTAACATCTTCAAGAATTTTGTGAAAGAGCGGTTCATTTCCAGTTTAAATAAGTTATATTAAAAACGACCGTACTGAATGCTCTCAACTTCCAAGTTCTTTCTTTCCATGTTGCTGTTACTGAGCTTTTGGGATTACTCATGTCTACTGTTCCTACATGATGGATACCCCCCTATCAGGTGGGTATCCATGGTATCCCAATGCCATTAAGACCACACATTGGTAACTTTAAATTGGCCACAGTGGGAGTATCTACACCACAGAAATCAGCCAGTGCTATAAATCAGGACTTGATTTCTTTTTTGCTTTGTTGATCGTCTAGACTTACAAAAGTGATCAATAAATCACTGACAGTGCAGATTAAGCATGTGTTTCTTGTTGGTAGCCATTGCACTGTGAATAGCACATTTGAGGAAATATCCTTCCAGAATCTAAAAACCCCTCTTCCCTTGTGGCTCTGTTGGTAAAGAATCCACCTGCAATGCGGGAGACCTGGGTTCGATCCCTGAGTTGCAAAGATCCCCTGGAGAAGGGAAAGGCTACCCACTCCAGTATTCTGGCCTGGAGAATTCCATGAACTGTATAGTCCATGGGGTCACAAAGAGTCGGACATGACTGAGTGACTTTCACTCACTCTTATTCAGAAGAGCAGTAACTCATGCCATTGAGGAAAGAGAAATTCAGATATTCATCTCTGTTGTTTCACTTTCTTCTTATTCATTAATGTGAAAGAAAGTATCGGTCAACTTTTGTATCAAAACCACTCTTGTCAATTAAAATTATAATTGGCTATGAATACAAGAGTTCAGCACGAAACAGTGAAAGCATTTGGGGGAATTAATTGGTTCTATGGAATCTATGACAAAGAGCATTGTATATTTTATTATTTTTCATAAACTGGGAACTCTAAATATTTCTGTCAGTTAAATTTATAACAAACATACATATATATACATATGCTTCCTTCCTTCCTTTCTTTTTTTAGGAAACTAGTCATTGGAAACAAACTAAGTGTCCATCAACAGTGGAATGCATAAAGATGTGGCACATGCGCACAATGGAGTATTACTCAGCCATAAAAAGAAGTGAAGTTGGGTCATTTGTCGAGAAGTAGGACGTGAGTTTGAGTGAACCCTGGGAGTTGGTGATGGACAGGGAGGCCTGGCGTGCTGTGATTCATGGGGTCGCAAGCAGTCGGACACGACTGAGCGACTGAACTGAACTGAACTGAGGAGACTGTTATACAGCGTGAAATAAGTCAGAAAGAGAAAAACAAACAACATATATTAAAGTATATCTGAAAAAATTGATAAAGCTGATCTTATTTACAAAGCAGAAAGAAAGACATAGACGTAGAGAACACGCATATGGACACCAAGGGGGAAAGGCGGGGGATGAGCTGGGACTGGGGATTGACACATATACACACTGCTGCTGCTGAGTCACTTCAGTCGTGTCTGACTCTGTGCGACCCCACAGATGGCAGCCCACCAGGCTCCCCCGTCCCTGGGATTCTCCAGGCAAGAACACTGGAGTGGGTTGCCATTTCCTTCTCCAATGCATGAAAGTGAAAAATGAAAGTGAACCGCTCAGTTGTGTCCGACTCTCAGTGACCCCATGGACTGCAGCCCACCAGGCTCCTCTGTCCACGGGAGTTTCCAGGCAAAAGCACTGGAGTGGGGTGCCATTGCCTTCTCCAACCCTTTCTCTGGGTCCTGCTCAAATGCTGTCTTCTTGAAGAGGTTTTCACTGATCACATTAGCTGTGCCCACCACAGCTATCCCCAGGGGCTCCACGTGATCTCCATAGTAATTTATCACTACTTCCTACTGTATTATGCATGGGTCTGTTTGCTTCCTTGACATCCGATTTCCCCACTGAACTGTGAGTTATGAAACAGCAAGCAAAGCACACTTCATTCTGTGGGCATTGCTTCTTTCCCCACTGGTGGTGGTTCAGTCACTCAGTCCTGTCCGACTCTTGCGACCCATGGACTGTAGCCCACCAGGCTCCTCTGTCCATGGAATTCTCCAAGCAGGAACACTGGAGTGGGTTGCCATGTCCTTCTCCAGGGTATCTTCCTGACCCAGGGATCAAACCCAGGTCTCTTGCATTGCAGGCAGATTCTTTCAGCCCCCACGCCATGCACTGAGAATAGATGTCTGGTATGGCAAGCCACTCCAGTACTATTGCCTGGAAAGTCCCATGGATGGAGGAGCCTGGTAGGCTGCAGTTAATGGGGTCGCAAAGAGTCAGACACGACTGAGTGACTTCACTTTCACTTTTCACTTTCACATATTGGAGAAGGAAATGGCGGCCCACTCCAGTGTTCTTGCCTGGAGAATCCCAGGGACGGGGAGCCTGGTGGGCTTCCGTCTATGGGGTCACACAGAGTCGGACACGACTGAAGTGACTTAGCAGCAGCAGCATACAGCAGGCACTTAACCAATATTTTTGAAAAAAAATGAATGAGTTCAAAAGGTCTTCTCAGATTCTTAAGCAAATTCATGGCATCGTTGGTTCCAAGTAAATGTAGATAGGGCTTCCCAGATGGCATCATGGTAAAGAATCCACCTGCCAATGCAGGAGACACAGGTTTGATCACTGAGCAGGGAAGGTCTCCTGGAGAAGAAAATCGCAACCCACTCCAGCATTCTTGCTTGGAAAATTCCATGGACAGAGCAGCCTGGCAGGCTACAGACCATGGGGTTGCCAAAGAATCGGACACGACCGAGCGACTGAGCACACACACAGAGATGCCAATAGCACTCCAGACCCCTCTCATCGGGCTGCAGTCAAGAGGAACATTTGCAAGTATACCAGAAATCAGTATAAGGAAAGAAAAAGATTTCACAGCTTCTGATCACCGTTGTAAAACTAGCCTCTATTACTTACTGTCAGTATTGTTCAGCAAGAGATGACACAACCTTCACATATGTTTCTTATGACTTCTATAAACAAAGCATGGAAAGCAGATGACCCATCGTATTGGAACCAAAATTGCCCAGATCACCTGTGGGGTGACTTGTCACATTCTAAGTGTTCCCCAGACAGTGGAACAAGTGGCCAAGGAGGGCAATCAGGCCAGCGTGATGCATGCTCGCTGTTTAGGAAGAGTCAGATGAGTCAAGAGGTAGGTTGGTAAAAATGCCGTGAAGGACACTGGCACATGTGCTGAAAGCGTGCCTTTGGCCTCTGGGGATGTTCAGCCCAACCATGAGAAACTCCTAGAAGTGTGGGCCAAGTCAACTCCCAACATTTGGAGAGTGGAGGACTGTCTTACGAAAGACTGAACTTGGTCTCTACAAGTTTAGACAATGATTTATGATTGGAAGCGCCTAAGACTTCAGTTTAATCTTTTCTATTCCACTCAACACTTGGAACCTCAAACAATAGGTTGAATTGCCTCAAAAAGAGGTGGGCTTCTCCCCATGGAAAGTGCAAGAGCAGAGGACAGGAATGGGGTGAGGATGATGGAAAAGAGAATCTGACATCCAGCCCGTGGTTAACCCTGGTGAGGTCAATAGTCTGTTCACTGGGAGACCTTGTCACAAAACCCCATCTTTGTTCTGCTTTCAATACTTTACCTCATGCCTTAAAAAGATAAACAGAAACTAAACTGTTTTAGTTCTAAAAAAAAGTTCCCTAAAAAAAGAATTAAAAATAAAATAAGCAAATGAAAGGATAGTTTAATATTATTTTATATCATATTCTTTATTCTATGTTCAGTCTTTAAACTTAATATTCTGGGAAAACAGCAGTGTTGGCAGGAAGGTAATTTTAAGTGATTTTATTGAGGTATAACCAGCCAGCCATAAAAATGCATATGTTTTCATTTTTGGTATATTTACCAAGTTGGACATTCACCCTGATAACTGTTTCCAGCTTACTTCCCTTCTGCCCATGGCAGAGACTCCATTCCCACCCCATCCCACCCACATAATCAAGGTCTTTGGTGACAGACTTATTCAGTGTAATATTTTTGAGGTTCATCCTGGCCCAAAGTATATATTAGATTTATTAGATTCCATTCCTTTTCATGGTTTCAAAATATTCCATTGTATGAATATATCACAGTTCATTTGTCCATTCACCAGTTCACAGACATTTGGGTTATTTATGTTTTTTGAGTCTTACGAACAATGATAGCATCATTTTAAAATATCTCCAGCTCCCCACATAAACTAGACAGAGTCGGGCAATACCAAAAACCCATGGAAAACACAACAAAATTAAATAACAAGACCAAAAGTGCTTTGGCTATGTATCATGGTAAAGCATAGGTTGGAGAATATGAAGGTCTCAAAGTCCAGTTTTATAGCCTATTTAATGAAAAAATGTTCAGAATATATTTTAAGCTGGAAAAGCAGGTTGCAAAATAATGCTTGCAGTAAAATCCCTAATATTTCTATTTCTGTATACAATTACATTAACTCTAGGGTGCTCACTTTTTTCTAGTATCAATGGCCCTGGGCTCTGAAGAAACATGTTTTAGAATAAGATTTTAGTTTATCGTTTCTGTCAAGCCATCACTGTCATTGAACATGTGCCAATATCAAAAACAGACGCATCAGGATTTTCAGATTGGGTGTGAATGACTTGGGAGAAAATGGAAGACAAAAAGTATCACTTCTGAACCTCTCAGAATCAAATGGTTCAAGCTCAGAATCAGGCAGATTGTGCATCCAGTAAGGGGAGCTAGGTTTCTGAACACTCAACTAAAAATTAGGCAAGTTCTGTGTCACTGGAAGGACCGATGCTGAAGCTGAAGCTCCAATACTTTGGCCACTTGATGGGAAGAGCCGATTCACTGGAAAAGACTTGCTGCTGGGAAAGATTGAGGACAGGAGGAAAAGGGAGGTGACAGAGGATGAGATGGTTGGATGGCATCACCGACTCAATGGACATGCATTTGAGCAAGCTCCGGGAGATGGTGATGGACAGGGAAGCCTGGTATGTTGCAGTCAATGGGGTCGCAAAGAATCAGACAAGACTTCGTGACTAAACAATAACAACAATGTACTGCAAAGTCTGCTCAGAGCTCAGCACCAATGGCCTTTTTTTAAACGGGTTATTTTAAAGTGTGCTGTCTCACCAACGCTCCTGATGGCCCAGAGACGACACAGCATGGAAACCCACAGACAGCTATGAGCCAACGAGCAGAATGCCAGACGCAGAATATGAACTGTGTTAGGAACATCTAACCAATGTATTTCATTTATATTCCTGTTTATGTACGCATGAGTGAGGTTGGAGTTAACAAGACAAAGTCTGAAAGAGCTTTCTCAATAAGCATATAATAAAAGTTTTATGTGATAAGAAAAGGTGACATGAACTCCAAGACGCAGCAGGTAGAACAGACCACGGGCGGCCTCAGGACATTTGTTTTCAGAATCAGGGCAAGGAGAAGCAGAAGGAAGTCAGGACTCATCTGATGGCCCAGAAAATGTGCCCCCAAAATACCCAACAGGTATTCACTGGAAAGTGAGGCAGACCCGTTTGAAAATACCCACTGGAAATGATAGGGAAAAGACCAGAACATTGAAAACAAAAATGTCTATTAACACCATGCAAGGAAGAGTGTTGTGACTAAAGTCAGGGTTTCCGGGCTGGTGGCAAAATTCTGACCTTCTAGCCAGACAATCTCATTTTAACACCTTATGCTTTACAAAGTTAATGGACTGATTTTAAAAGAAATTTTTAGAAATTCCCATGGTTACTTGATAAAAAGTAGATTCTGTGTCCTCCTCCAGATCTACTGTATCAAAGAACTGGAAATCGAAGCTGAGAAATACTAAAGGCTGGGCAAGTATATGGAGGAAAATCTTATGATTCATTTTACTTTACGTTATTTTTGAAAACTGACCGCATTTTAGAGTGAATCAGATGCTTAGTCAGTACTAACATCTCTTCAAATTTTATAAAAGAAAATTTTGTTCAGTAAGTGTCTCCATCTAGAGCCACCTCCTAATCTAGACTGAGACGGGGGAGGCCTGTGTTCTTGGTGATGACTCAGAACTTGCCATCGTAAGGCTCAGGGAGGCCTCAGAGAGGGGAGACATCCTGCCATGTAAGCCCACAGTCCAGGACAGGCCATCGCCAGGGAAGACAGAGGCAGAGTCTAGCTTTTGGAGTGATGCTTCCTTATGAAAGCAGCTCACACTGTAGCCACGCCCTCATCCACATAAAGAGCTCTTTGTTATGTTCCATCGCTAAGTCCTGTCCGACTCTTTGTGACCCCATGAATTGCAGCAGGCCAGGCTTCCCTGTCCTTCATTATCTCCCTGAGTTTCAAACTCACGTCCAGTGAGTTGGTGATGCTATGTAACCATCTCATCCTCTGCTGTTCCCTTCTCCTTTTGCCTTCCATCTTTCCCAGCATCAGGGTCTTTTCCAATGAGTCAGTTCCTCGCATTAGGTGGCCAAAGTATTGGAACTTCAGCTTCAGCATCAGTCTTTCCAATAAATATTCAGGGTTGATCTCCTTTAGGATGGACTGGTTGGAGCTCCTTGCTGTCCAAGGGACTCTCAATAGTCTTCTCCAGCACCACAATTTTCAAAAGCATCAATTCTTTGGTGTTCAGCCTTCTTTAAGGTTCAGCTCTCACATCCATACATGACTCCAAGTCCCCAAAATACCTCAGATCCTCCTCCTCTCATTGCAATTTGAGACACTGAGAAGGGTTAGTGGTAGATAAGGGTTGCATCATAGGAGGACTACGCAGTCCAGTGAGGGAGGCCAGATGCACAGTAGTGGGCTGGGGCTACGATCCACATCTTTGCTGCAGTCCTGCCACCCTCCTAACGGCCTTTCCACAATCAGTTCAAAGCCACAAAATCACTTTGCATGACTGTGCTTCAGAGGCACTGAACATTCGGGTAAACTGACTATGGAGGGAGAAATTCTTACGTATGCTTCCTGCAACAACTTCATAAACATTTAGTATTCGAGATCTATTTCTTTCTCTGAAACACCTACCGAGTTGATTGATAATTTATGCAAGGATGATGTTCTGCTACATTTAAATCTAGGGTGCAAACCTCTGCCCTAACACCACCTCTAATTTTCCATACCTCATTTTCCTTGAAGGAGTCAAAATTAGGTAGATACAAGAGAGCTTCACTAGCTAAAGCCTGAAGTTGAAAAGATAAAGGGCTGCTAGGGTCACCTGAATGTAACCATATTGCACCTGCTCTGTATAGCATTTTTCTCTACTAATAGACGATTAAATGTAAATCCTAATGTACATTCTATTTTACATGCAATGTGGGTTAGTTACTGTTGCTATGGAAACCTTCACTTTTGCATTTACTGATTTTAATTCTGTGACATTTGCTGACTTTAGTACAATGTAAAGTTTATAAATATAACATACAGGTTTGCAAAGGGTTTTTTCGAAGTATTCAATTTGCATAGATAATTCCATCACAAATCTCTAGCTACTTTAAGGGAAAAAGCATTAAATGGATGCCAACTAGCAGTAATCAGCAAACAACAGGCTATTTCCAGAAATAACTATTTGCATCGTTCCTTGAAAATCTCCTTTCACTCACCAAATGCCCCAACCGTTGTAGAAATCTTCTAACCACTGATTTTAGTGATAATTTCCCAGTGTGGAATGAATAAAGTAATTCTGTTTATTCAAAACATTTTCAAATGTTACCTCATTTTACCTTTAACATTAACCTAAAGAGAGACAGGCCAGATATAGTTTAAAGAAATGACCTTGCTTTAGGGGACAGTTCCAATTCAGGGCAAATAATTCTTTGACTTCTACCTGGACATTCAAGGGGTCGTTCCAACAAACATCCTATTTTTGTTCTCCTTCCTAGCCTTAACCATTTTTGCATCTTTGAAACCTAGTATAGTTCCTGCATGTGGAATAAATGCATACTCTGTAAATGACTCTAAATTTTTTTTGATTCTTTGATTATTGCCACTTACCAGGTATAGAAACTGAGATCCATAATCATTATGCAAAAAAGTCAAAAGTCATCTAGCAACTAATTTAAAAATTAAATACATACATAAGAACTGACTGAACATTTATGACGGATACTCAGTACTTTTGGGGTATTCCCATAAGCAAGGGTGAAAATCCACCTCATGCTATCAACTCATAGAGAAATAAATTATTTTGTGAGTTTACCCAGGGAATGTCTGGATTCAGGTTGTGTTGTTCTTTAGTTGCTAAGTTGTGTCCAACTCTTTTGCAACCCCATGGACTGTAGCCCACCAGGCTCCTCTGTCCATGGAATTCTCCAGGCAAGAATACTGGAGTGGTTGCCATTTCCTTCTCCAGCGGATTTTCCTGACCCAGTGGATTGAACCTGTGTCTCCTGCCTGGCAGGCGGATTCTTTACCACTGAGCCACAGGGAAGCCCTATAGAAATATAAAAGAGAGCATATACCGGAAGCATTATAAAAGGTTTCGTGAAAGTCTGCACATTTAAGAAAAGGAACAAATTTAACTAATATTTATTGAGCCTTCATGTTGAGTCAAACATGGCTTGGCAAACTCAGGGCAGTCAAGTTTCTATGGTTGTACCTGGTGAAGGGAAGAGGGGATGAAAGAAAACTGTAACACGTAATTAAGGCTGATGGGGAAAAGCAAGACAGGCTGGCAAAATGGCAAATGGGCTTAAGAGAATCACAAGGGCTTTTCAAAGATAAGAGGCACTTGAGAGAAAACAGGGCCACTAATAACAAAGAAGAAACAGGGAAATAATGAGACTCAGAAATGGGGACGAGAAGAAATCCTTAATCAATCCTTGCTTAAAAAAATAAAATGAATGTTGAACAAACTGGTAAGTGATGAAGATGCTATGAAATTAGCAGCTCATCAAAAGTAGGCAAAGGGAAGGGGCTTGGGAAATGCACACCTCGGGGGAGGCAGAGAAGGCTACAGAGGAATTCAACAAAATTGATGGACACGGCACATGCTGTCACTGCTATTTCACGTGGATTCTGGAAAGCAGAGAGTGAACATCATTGAACTGCACACTGATATGGGGCTTGAAGACACAGATGTGCGCTATTTGGCAAGAATGAGCGGAGATAACATCTGGAAAGTGTCCCTACTCTTATTCCCAGGACCTCAGAGTTAGGCTCAAGGCCTCCTCTACCTAACGCCTTCTATCAGCAATGCATTGCCAACCATTGTCCCTCCACATTCATCTGACCCCTTTATGGGCTCCAAGGTGATCTAATTCGTTATTATTATTTACCTGAAAACCTGTAATAATATCCTTCTCTAACTTGTTTTCTTGCAGCTGCTATTCAATGCTCCCAAATCATTCAGCAACCTGATTGATGTTTTCAAAATACCATTAAAATGACTGTATTCTGTGGGCATGGGGCCCAAGGCATGGAACACAATGAGAATAGAATGGTGCCTTGTTTATGGATGCAACACTCAGGCTTCCCTGGTGGTCCAGTGGTAAAGAATCCACCTGCTAAGGCAGGGGGCCCGGGTTCAATCCCCAGTCCGGGAAGATCCCACGTGCCTCGGGACAAATAAAGCGTGTGCCACATCTACTGAAGCACACACACACACACGCTCTTGTGCCCCACAACAAGAGAAGCCACCAGTGAGCGAGGCCCGAGTACCCTAGTGAACAGCAACCCCCGCTTGCTGCAGCTAGAGAAGGCCCACGAGCACAGCATGAGACCCAGTGCTGCCAAAAACAGCAAAAGAACAAATCTGAAAATAAAAGTAGGCAACTCTCTGCACACCTGCAGAGACTTTCCTGAGCAGAGCACAGCTGACCACATCCTATTTCTGCCCCAGACCGACACCTCAGGCCTTTGTTCCCTCCAACTGGAATGCTCTTTTTCTTCCTCAACACATCCACATTCTAGAATCCCTTATGAGACCAGTTCAAATCCAACCTTCCACGACATGTGCTCAAACTTTCCATTTTAGCACTACCTTTAAACTTCTAATTCTACAGTAGTAATAGAACAGGCTCTGGATGATTTCAATACCTTTAGACCATGAAGTTTTTGTACCTTGTTTTATGTCACTGGGTATGTTTTGGTGTCTCCTGGTTTATAGTCTATGGGAACTTGAATGGAATAGAACATGCTGTTGTGTGAAAACTGCATTAATCTTAACTATGTTGAATTGGTTCACGGTGATTTTCAGGTCTACTATATCCTTCTACTTTTTTGTATATCCTTTCTATGAATTTTTGTTTTTGATATTGAAACTCCAACTAAAAATCTTAATTTATCTACTTAAAAAATGATTGCAGTATACAGTGGAATATAGTAATCTTGTTCTGTATTTTCTAAGTTCCCTGTAAATGTGTTATCATACATCTATAATTTTAAAAATAAAAAAGAAAAAGCAATTACAAATTTAAAAAAATTCTTCACATGTTCAGTTGATGTATGGTGAGTATCCATCAGATTTTAGGTCCTATGTTAGACGCTAAGTGACTAAATTTTTTTTAAAAAATAGTCTTATTTGTACATCTGGGCAATTCCCATACTGCAGAAAAGGCAATTTGCCAGGGAAATAGGAGGAGGGTCTGAAATTCCAAACACTTTGCCAAGCCCTTAGGGGTAAAAAAGACCAGAAAGTTTTCCTTTAGCACAAAGAGGCTTACCCAGTGAGAAGGCCTTTTTAATAATTCACATAAACGTAACGTATAGGCCAGTAGGCAAGGAGGACAGGCCCTGTGCTCATCAGTGTGGAGCTCAGTTATTAATACAAAGTCAAAATGTTAGTTGCTCAGTCGTGTCCGACTCTTTGCGACCCCATGGATGTAGCCCATCAGGGTCCTCTGTCCATGTAACTCTCCAGGGAAGAATACTGGAGTGGGTAGCCTTTCCATTCTCCAGGGGATCTTCCCGACCCAGGGGTCTAACCCAGGTCTCCCACATTGCAGGCAGATTCTTTACCATCTGAGCCACCAGGGAAGCCCCCAGTTACGAACAGTTGTGTTTAAGCTTCTGAGCCTGCTTCTTCTCTCATAGCCTTTATCCAGTCAAGAAAGGTCTCCAGCATCACTTCTGCACGGGGCCCTGTGTTCCATGTTGCTGATACAGTGATGAGCCATGCATGGTCCCTGGTCTCAAGAAGGCCAGGATCATGTGAACTCATGGTAGATTCTCTTTGTACATACACTGGTTATCACTGAGGAACCAGACAAAGTCATCACCAACGAAAAGGTTTTAGTGTGCCTCATCTTATGACACGAGGCTTGCTTGAACTTCCCTGGGCCTCAATTTTCCCACCTGTAAACTGAGGCACCACCTGCAGAGTTAGAATTGAAGGTGAAGATCATCTCTGGACTTGGGTGCACCTAGGATCAAGCCGTAGTGTGACTCTTGCCTGCTGTGAAACCCTGGGCTAATTACAAAGCCCCTCTGAGCCTCAGTTCCCTCATCTGGAAAATGGGAGTAATAACCCTCCTGACTGCAGTACTGTGCAGCTTAATTGAGGCAGTAAGGTTAAAGCACTCAGCTGGGAGGATGACAGGCAGAGACACTCGGTAAACGCAGATTGTGATCATCACTGTTCCTGATCTTGAGTTTTTGAGATACTGCTTTTCTCTCATCCAGCTCCCTGCCTTCAGTTTTATGAATTCCTAATCACTCGAGGCTTTGTGTGATGTTTTCTTCCTAAGTGTCTCTTAATATTGTCTAGCTCATAGTGGGAGGAGGGGGATTTTTAATTAAGATTTATTAAATGAGAAAAAAAATCCAAACATTAATACAGTGAGCTCTTTGGTAAGGATGAAATTTTCTACCCTATTCACAATTTCTCATGGCCAAGGGCCCCCCCAAAGGATTATATTGGCACATCTTGACTTTTAAATAATCTTAGAGGAGTCCCTTTTTCTTTCCTCCTCACCCAAGGTCTAGGTTATAGCAGATTAAAAGACCTGGCTGCAGCCATCACAGGGGCATGTATGCTGCACGGTTGATCTCCCTCTCTGGGGATGTTTAAGCAGCTTAGTCAGCATCACCAACTCAATGGACATGAGTTTGATTGAGCAAACTCCAGGAGATGCTGAAGGACAGGGAAGCCTGGCGTGCTGCAGTCCATGGGGTCGCAAAGAGACGGACACGACTGAGCAACTAAACTACAACAAGAAAGCAGCTTAGCTCTTCTAAAGATCATCAGATACAGGGTGTCGTCTAAAAGTTAGCAGTGCCCTAGATTAGAACATAAATATTAAGACCTTAAGTGTTCTTATCACAAAAAGAAAATAATAATAAAGACGAGGCGATAGGTATTGGAGGTGATAGGTATGTTTATGGCAACCCACTCCAGTACTCTTGCCTACAGAATTCCATGGATAGACCACGGGGGTCTCAAAGAGTTGAACACGACTGAACAGCTAACATAACAACAGCAAAAGATATGCTCATGAAATACAGTGCTGGTTTCACAGATACACACTCACCTCCAAACAACGAAAAATATGAATATTTAGGTCACCACTGATGCTATAAGGTAAGCAACCTGGCATGTGAACGGCAGTGTGTATCTCAGCACCGCAGTCCCTGCTAGGAAAACTTCCTCCTCACTGCCCTCAACAGCCCAGGCTTGCCCCTCCTAAGGAGACATTCAGCCAATTGGCTTTCCCACTAAGCTGTGTGCATCCTGAGGGCAGGGCTTTCTGGTAGACCTCTGCCACTGAGCCCATAATAACTCAATAGGTGATTAAGGGATGAATGAGCCAATGCAGTCCCATCCTACACACCCAGGGTGTCATGAACGTTCCTTCCTAACTGGTTTTAAAAGTGAAACCACATCCAACTCTTTGCTACTCCATGGACTATACAGTCCATGGCATTCTCCAAGGCCAGAATACTGGCGTGGGTAGCTGTTCCCTTCTCCAGGGGATCTTCCCAACCCAGGGACAGAACCCAGGGACAGAACCCAGGTCTCCCGCATTGCAGGCAGTTTCTTTACCAGCTGAGTCACCAGGGAAGCCCAAATAGTTTTAAAATCAAAGCGAAACTAAAAGTAACAGCAGAGTCCTTTCTTCTCTCCTTTCCCCCTGACCCTGTTAAAAAAAAAAAAAAAAAATCACAGGAACCATAGCATTAGGACTGGAAACCATCCCCAGCCTTCTCTCCCCACCTCCCCCAATCTCCTGTTGTACCAGGTGTATCTGGTGGCCCTTGGGAGGCCTGATGATATTATATACGGCTGGGCTCCCTGGAAATACAATGGAGCAAATTAAGGCGGAGTTTTCAGTGTCTGACTATAAATGTCTTGACATACTTTCCCTTCAGACCAACGCCTGGAAATATAATAAACTATAATTTAATGTTTATTTGTTTCAAGCACAATATTTTTTTCAACAGAGAAATGTGAAGTTTTGAGTCCAGAAAAAAATAGGTTTAAATCACCCTCATAGCAAGCGATTTTTAAAATAGTACACACAAGTACTCATTTCAAAGCAGTTTAATGCACTTAGCCAACAGGCGTTAACAGTCTTTTCGGAATAACCTAACACCTCAAGCTTTATTTTCCAGTCTTGATTCAGATGAATTCTAACCTTTCTTTTTTTAAAAAAAAAAAAAAAAAACGACACCAAAAAACTAAGGGGCACTGAGAGCCCCAGTGAACTCGGTAATTTGGGGATACCCTGCATTTGCATTTTGAGGTTCTTTTATGATGGCCGGGGAAAAAAACAATCCCCGGACCTTCTTTCATGTGCAGGTTTTAAGACAATCGTGCCCAGGGGGTGAGGAGGGCAGAGTGGAGCTCGAGCTCCAGCGAGTGTGGGCAGAAAAGCAAGAAAAGTCTTGTGGTGACTCAGCAAGTTCCCCCCAGTGAGGGAGGCAGGGAGCAGAGGGTGGGAGGCTCAGTGGGAAGCGTCAGCGACACGCAATTCACCTCCCTTGTAGGTTTAACTGGGGAGATTAAACACGGAAGCAAAGAGTCCACCTAATGCGAATCCGAACAAGAACAGCGGGGAAAGGATGCCTTGCAGTTCATATCTCCTGAAATCCAGGACTGTCAGAGAGGAAACAGGCTCTGGAAAGGGGAGAGTCACCTGAGGTCACAGGCTCAAGTTTAGGGAGGAAAGACGTGAGAAGAGGCTAAAAAGAAACATTCTGGGAACGAATACACATGTTTGGCCCTCTGTGACATGCAGTCCCAGGCAGGGAAGGGCAGGGCCGCCACTCCCTCCCAGGACCAGCTGGTCCTGGCTGTGGCCCTCCTCCGATTCACCGAGGTTCCAAGACGTTCCTTAGATGTTGACCTCTGGCTCTGCCCATCCTCCACCAAGGAAACTGAGGCTCCGAGACTCACATGACATGGCCTGGGGGCAGGGGGGGCGGGGCGCGGTGGAAGGATTTCAGCCTCTGCACCTTCTCTCCCCCCAGGCAGCCTCTTCACTGGACTCCCTGCCGCTTCCCTCTGGGTCCTGGTGCCAAGCTGGCTGCCAGGTAAGGTGGGTGTGTGTGGTGGGGGGTGCCTTTCCCAGGGGCCACAGCTCATCACTTTCAATTTTCCAATTCTGTCAGTCAGTTCAGTTCAGTTCAGTCGCTCAGTCGTGTCCGGCTCTCCGCGACCCAATGAATCACAGCACGCCAGGCCTCCCTATCCATCGGTCAAGGCAGGAGGAAAAGCCAAGGCTGGCAACCTTGGGGGCCACCAGCTGCTGAAAGTTTAGTCGGCCCACCACAGCCTCACTGGCGGACAATTGAGTGTCCCCAGGCAAGTTACATAACCCTGACTTACGGTAATTTTGCATCTTAAAAAATGCCATGAGAATCTATCCTTTACTTCAGACACACTAGGCTAAAAATAGCTCAGTCAGCCAGTAAGTGTGTGTCATTTCTCCCCATCCACTGATCCACACCCCTCAGCAGACAAATACGCCCCCAGACAGACCACCAGTCCGCCCTGCACAAAGTGGCCAGAGTGACCCTGCTGAAGAGCACAGCACATAGTATCACTGCCCAGGCCATAAGGTACCTTTGATGAGTTCCCTTTGCCCGGGGGCAGAAGCCGGGCTTGGTGGAGTCCTTCCCACATAGTAGTGATGTGATGGACCAGCTGGTCTAAAAGCTTAAAGCTCTCACATCCTGTGAAATTCCCTAAAACAAAACCTATCAGGGGAGGACTATTCCTGCGTCCTTTTCCAGACAAGGAAACCAAAGCACTGAGAAATTAAATGATCATGCCAGGGTCCTGCTCATATCACCATGCTGAACTTCAATAGACAGTCTCCAAAGGACAAAAGACCAGTGGCCTCACTGGACGTAATAAAGCTCCACAATCGGCCCTCACTTCCTCTCCAGGTCTATTTCCTACCATAGTCCAACCCCACCCTACACATACAAATGCACCCTAGGGCTTCCCAGGTGGCACTAATGGTAAAGAATCTGCCTGCCAGTGCAGGAGATAAAAGAGACGTGGGTCTGATCCCTGGGTCAGGAAGATCCTCTGCAGAAGGAAATGGCAACCTGCTCCAGTATTCTTGCCTGTAAAATTCCACGGACAGAGGAGCCTGGCGTGCTGTAATCCACGGGGTCACAAAGAGTCAGACACCACCAAGAGACTGAACACAGCACGTATACCCTAGACCTTAAGCCCTAGCTGTGCTCAAATCCGCACCCTTCCTCAAACTGACCATCGCCTTTGGAGACTTGCTTTCTATGCCTGTGCCTTTCTTTCAGCCAAAAGCAGCCTTCTCACCACTATTCTCAAATTAGCAAAATTCACATTTATCCCTCCGAAGGTCCTCCTGCCCTGCAAATCCCTCCTGAGGCCTCACTCAACCCTTTCAAGTCACACATGTGGCCGTCTTCACCTCCAGACCAGTGATACCACATATGGAAGACTTCACTATCCAGCAGACAAATCAGCATCATCGTGGTGATAAACACCGAGAGGTCACAGGCACTAGAAGCATCACAGTTAGCTCCCACAAAAATCCAATGACGCAGATTCTATCACCACCCCGCCTTACCCATGAGCACAGAGGGCTGCATTAACTCACTCAAGGTCACACAAGCAGCAAGGAGGGAAACAAGCCTGTGGGACTCCAGAAGTGGATCATTCAATGCTCATGCTGCGGTAGGGGACACAGTCTAGTGGCAGGCCATGACTGCTCTGTCCTAGAGCATGGATAAGCCTAGACCTGGATAAACCTGTGAAGCCTATCTATAAAATGCAGGTATGCTAGTTACTCAGTCGTGTCCGACTCTTTGTGACCCTGTGGACTGTAGCCTGCCAGGCTCCTCTGTCCATGAGATTCTCCAGGCATAAATACTGGAGTGGCTAGGCAGTTCCTTCTCCAGGGGATCTTCCCAAACCAGGGATCAAACCCAGGTCTCCTGCATTGCAGGCGATTCTCTATCATCTGAGCCACCTGGGAAACCCGTAAAAGGCATATCATTCACGTAAAAACAGTGATAACTCAGAACCTAGTTACAAAATGGTGACCACTGTGAAATCAGCCTTTAAAAAATGACAGTTACTGGTCACCAAGTCTGTCGAATGCCAAGATGGATAAAACATGAACAAGGTCATACCTGACCCCAAGGATCTTTTAGATCCAGTGAGGAAAATAAGGTAACATTACATACATCTCATAACATAGCCCACTTTATAAAATATCACTTTTCTCCTTGAATTTAACATTTGTCCTTCAAACGGTATCATAAATTAACTGGCTGTATGCCAAACTGCTGGTTCTAGATCAGCACTAGCTCTTAACATGAATTCAACCTCCCGCTTCCCAGTAGGAATTTTGCAAAAATCTTTTGATTTACAGACATCGCACAAGGTTGTGCTGACTGCCTTTGGACTCAATACAAGAGAAAGAAAAACACGGGGAAAAGGATTTGCTCTCAAGCTAAGAGGGAAAAGCTTTCTTAAAAGGAGACAGGGAGCCCTGGGTGCAAGCTTTCTAACTAGTATTAAATCATAATGGTATTCACCATAGTCATCATGGCTAACTTCCTTATATCAGAAGCCCTCCATCTTACTAGGGACAAGATTGATTATTAAGAATACTATTTCCTTGAGTTCAAATTAAGGTGCAAAGAAGCCAGAAAATTTTTTAAATATGTCTTCATGTTCAGTGTAAAAACAGAAACATTACTGTAAATAATTCAGACAACTCAAAACCATATTTTAAGATTTAAGAACACAGTGAAACACTTATAAGAGCTGGATTCAAAAGGGTGCTCGGTATGGCCCTGAGCATATAAAGACTGATGCATATATGTATCTGCACTAGACTGATATGCTAAAATGTTAACAGCAAATTTTGCGAGGTAGAACTAAAGACAATTTTTATCTACCTCTTTGTACACTGTTATATGCTACAGATATTCTGTTCCTCACGTGCCAAGTTCTTAAAATCAGAAAAAGTAGATCTATATCTTAAAACATATTTAACTTTAAATAAATTGGCAAGGAAGACAGTCATTAATTTCAAAGCAATAAAGATTAGTCGTGAGTCTTTCAACATCAATAGCACCATGCTTTTGGACAAATTGGAAAACTGGAAAAGAAGAAAGAGATTTGAAAAGCAGGAGTGTTTATAGAGTTGAAGTGCAACTTAGTGATCGGTCAGAGTGTTTGATACGGTCACTTCCTGAGTGGTACCTGGGTAGCCAGTGTCATGCTTTAGAAAACTGAGACCACTTCTGAATCCTCAGCACATCATAGTTCAGGTAAGCACAACCTGTGTCTGGTCTCAGAAAATCCACAGACTCCACAATCAGACGTTCGGTCTAGATGATCACTCGGATCTAATTCCAGCCCTGAAATTCTGGGATTCGGCCAACTGAGAAGTCATAGTCTCCATCTACTGTTCTGTTTAAGAACCTTTTAAAGGCAGGTGATATGCACCAACTGCTTAGTTTAAATTTCAAGCAAAAGTTTCAGCCAACTGTAGGATAGTCATGGCCAATGTTATAAGGCATAGAGTTGTGTGTGTGTGTGTACTGCCAAATAGTTAGCCTTGCTTATTAATTCAACTTTTGCTTATCTACACAGGTTTTGAGTCTCAAGATCAAATCCTAATGAGTCCTAAGAAATGACCCATATTTGGAAGTAAAATTTAACAAGCACTACTCTCTTAGAAAAAATAACATATAGGGACTTCCCTAAAGAGAGCTTCAGTGGTTAAGAATCCACTTTTCCGTTGCAGAAGTTAGATCGCTTGTGTGGGAAAAAAGATCCCACATGCTGCGTGGTACAGCCAAAAATAAAGTAAAAATAAATAAAAATTTGCCCATCCCCACCATAAAGAAGGTCAATAGATAACCAATAGAAATTGGAATAAAAATTGAAGATCTATAAAAAATATAAAACAAACATAAATTCAAATTATATTTTATTTCATATATATAAAGTTAGAATACCAAACAATGTAATGTTTGAGCTGGGTTTCCCTGGTGGCTCAGATCGTAAAGAATCTGCCTGCAATGCAGGGAGACCTGGGTTTGATCCCTGGGTCAGGAAGATCCCTTGGAGAAGGGAATGGCTACCCACTCCAGAATTCTTGCCTGGAGAGTCCCATGGATAGAGGAGCCTGGCGGGTGACAGTCCATGGGGTGGCAAAGGGTTGCACACAACTGAGCCAGTTCCACCCACTAATGTTTGAGCTATGCAAGCTGTTTCTCTCAAAAGTTGATTACAAATGATTATTAATGTGGAATTCTACATAAAAATCACAGGCGGCCTAGTCAGTGAAATGAAGTGTAGGAAGGTACGCATGCATACATTAAGGAATTCAGTAGGAAAAGTCAGGGAGATTGGACACTGAAATGGATGAGACAAATCGGCCCATGACAACGTGCGGTCACACGCACAAGGAACCTGGAGGCGGGCAGCTTTACTGCCCATCACCATGACCCTTCTGGCCAGAAAGACACCCGCACAGGGTATCTTTTAGATACTGCCTAGAGCATTGCCATTTCCACCCGTTCATTGCCCCGTGTTAAGGAGGAAGCCGATGGTGTCCCGGTGCATCCGCTGGCCGGGCTGTTAGCAGTCCAGACACGCAGGTGGGGCTGCAGGCTTCGCCCAGCGCCTGACATAGCTCCCTCGCAGAAGTCTGGGCCAGGCTGCATTTGGAGAAGGTGTGCCTCTTTAGACAGAACGGCCAGTCAAGGCCAGCAGGTGTGCACGCTCCAGCCCTCCTCGGGGCCCCTGCTGAGACGGCCCTGCAGAGGCCCTGCTGAAGGGAGTATTTCAGCGTCCTGTTGTCCCCCGAGTCCCAAGCTAGAGCAAACCCTGAGCACAGACTGTTTTCCAACAGAAAGGAGCGCATATGTCCCATGCACTGGTCATTTCTTAATCTTGACACTTGGTATGTCGAACCCGGGTCTCCTGCATTGCAGGCAGACGCTTTACCCTCTGAGCCACTAGGGAAGCCCTTGGTATGTCTAAGAGATACTTATAACTCAGATTTTGAGGGAAACCATGGCCACCAGAAACTGTGATAATTCTCACTGGTGAATGATGGTCGAGTGCCCTGATGGTACTATTACGTGTTATAAGAACCCCAAGCCCACAAATCCTACAACATATCACTAAAAGTTTCATTTATTAAATTGAAATATGCTTATGTAAGCCACGTAAGACATATTTTTAAAGATACCTTTATGGCCACCAGAAGGGAACAGGGGAGGGCAAGGAGTATGGGATTAACAGAGACATACCATTGTACATAAAATAGATTAACAACAAAGATTTACCATATAGCACAGTGAATGGTAGCAGTATTCTGGCCTGGAGAATTCCATGGACTACAGGCCATGGGGTCACAAAGAGTCAGACACAACTGAGCGACTTTCACTTTCACTTCGCTTTCACAGTGAACTACATTCAATATCTTGTTATAACTTATAAAGGAAAAGAATATGGAAAAGGATAGTTAGATAAAAAAATATAGATGCTTCCCAAGTGGCTTGGTGGTAAACAACCTGCCTGCCAACACAGGAGACATGGGTTCAGTCCCTAAGTGGGGAAGATCTCCTGGAGAAGGAAATGACAGCTCACTCCACTGTTCTTGCCTGGGAAATCCCATGGACGGAGGAGCCTTGGCAGGGGGCGGGGGGGCAGGGGTTTGGTTAGAGTCCATGGGGTAACAAAAGAACCAAACATGATGCAGTGACTGAGCATGAGCATGAACAGATACAGATATACAGATATAACTGAATCACTTTGCTGTATACCTGAAACTAACACAGTCTGTAAATCAAGTATACAGTAATAAAATATAAGTAAATAAAAATACTATAAGGAAATCAAAATTTTGCTTGACTTATATGACTTATTTTGCAAATGGGACAGAGAATCAAGGCAGCATAATCATCATCACCATCCCCCTTCCCATCGTCATCATCACAGTTTGCACTTATTGAGCACTTACTGTATTCCAGGCATTTTTACACACGTTAGCCATTCACCTGCCAACTTAAAACTCAGGCTAAGAAAACAAGGGATCAAAACAGTTAAGTGACCTCCCTAAGATCACACAGCAAACAAGAGGGAGAGCCAGGGTTTGGCTCAAAATCAGATTTATTTTAAGCCATTCTTCAGTACAGATCTTTACATTCCAGGCATGCTACTTTTTTCACACCAAAAGGGAAAAAAACCCACTAAAAAAAGAGTTGTGTATGTTTCCTAACCAGAAGTCTCATATGTACACAAACACAATCTGATTGGGGTCGGTATATCTCTCTCTTGTCCCGGTCTCTCTCTTTGACCCCGTCTCAAATACATGCCCACGTTGCGTGCAAACACACCCAGACACATCACACACGTCCTAGTTAGGCTCAGTGGTAAAGAATCTGCCTGCCAAGCAGGAAACGCAAGTGACACAGGTTCAATCCCTGGGTCAGCTTCCTGGAGGAGGAAATGGCAACCCACTTCAGGATTCTTGCCTAGAAAATCCCATGGACAGAGGAGCCTGGCGGGCTACAGTCCATGGGGTCACAAAAAGTTGGACATGACTGAACACACATACAACATAGACTAATATGTTCCCATATTTTCTGTTATGCTAAACACTTGAGAAAAGGTTAATTCATGGCCCTGAAAGAACTTTCTCAAGACACAAAGTGCTCCAGGAAATGTAAGGTATTATCACAATTCACATCATAATTCATGGCTGTGAGCCCTCCGGTAGATCCAAGGAGAGGAAATGGTAGAAACAGCAAATGAGAAAAGTATAAATGTTTTTCATCAGAAGTCAGGAGATTCCCAACAGATTCATACCACCCAGAGGGCAAAGTTCTCAGCTCAACACTGCCTGCCTTCACAGAAGAAATTCTTTTTAGGTTTCTTTTTTTTTCCCCCTTGGCAGATATAGCAGAACATTCTGTGAATTTCCACCCAGCTATTAGGTTCACAGATTCTTTTCCAACTGGAGCTACAGATAATTGTTGGGAAGATTCAAGGTAAAATCCAGGGTCAGTGTGGAAAGTCCTTGAGTCATTGTCTAGTCACTCAGTCGTGTCCAACTCTTTGTAACCCCATGGACTGCAGCCCACCAGGCTTCCCCGGCCTTCACCATCTCCTCAGTTCAGTTCAGTCGCTTAGTCGTGTCCGACTCTTTGTGACCCCAAGGACTGCAGCCCGCCAGGCTTCCCCGTCCTTCACCATCTCCTCAGTTCAGTTCAGTCGCTCAGTCGTGTCTGACTCTTTGTGACCTATGAATCACAGCACGCCAGGCCTCCCTGTCCATCACCAACTCCCGGAGTTCACTCAAACTCATGTCCACCGAGTCGGTGATGCCATCCAGTGATCTCATTCTCTGTCGTCCCCGTCTCCTCCCGCCCTCAATCCCTCCGAGCATCAGAGTCTTTTCCAGTGAGTCAACTCGTCAAAGGTGGACAAAGTATTGGAGTTTCAGCTTGAGCATCAGTCCTTCCAAAGAACACCCAATATTGATCTCCTGTAGAATGGACTGGTTGGATCTCCTTGCAGTCCCAGGGACTCACAAGAGTCTTCTCCAACACCACAGTTCAAAAGCATCAATTCTTCAGTGATCAGCTTTCTTCACAGTCGAACTCTCACATCCATACATGACCACGGGAAAAACCATAGCCTTGACTAGACGGACCTTCGTTGGCAAAGTAATGTCTCTGCTTTTTAATATGCTATCTAGGTTGGTCATAACTTTCCTTCCAAGGAGTAGGTGTCTTTTAATTTCCTGGCTGCAATCAGCATCTGCAGTGATTTCGGAGCCCAAAAAAATAAAGTCTGACACTGTTTCCACTGTTTCCCCATCTATTTCCCATGAAGTGATGGGACCAGATGCCATGACCTTCGTTTTCTGAATGTTGAGCTTCAAGCCAACCTTTTCACTCTCCTCTTTCACTTTCATCAAGAGGCTTTTGAGTTCCTCTTCACATTCTGCCATAAGGGTGGTGTCATCTGCATATCTGAGGTTATTGATATTTCTCCCAGCAATCTTGATTCCAGCTTGTGCTTCTTCCAGCCCAGTGTTCCTCATGATGTACTCTGCATATAAGTTAAATAAGCAGGGTGACAATATACAACCTTGACGTACTCCTTTTCCTATTTGGAACCAGTCTGTTGTTCCATGTACAGTTCTGACTGTTGCTTCCTGACCTGCATACAGGTTTCTCAAGAGGCAGGTCAGGTGGTCTGGGATTCCCATCTCTTTCAGAATGTTCCAGTCTATTGTGAACCACACAGTCAAAGTCTTTGGCATAGTCAATGAAGCAGAAATAGATGTCTTTCTGGAACTCTCTTGCTTTCTCCATGATCCAGCGGATGTTGGCAATTTGATCTCTGGTGCCTCTGCCTTTTCCAAAACCTGCTTGAACATCTGGAAGTTCACAGTTCACATATTACTGAAGCCTGGCTTGGAGAATTTTGAGCATGATTTTACTAACGTGTGAGATGAGTGCAATTGTGCAGTAGTTTGAGCATTCTTTGGCATTCCCTTTCTTTGGGATTGGAATGAAGACTGATCTTTTCCAGTCCTGTGGCCACTGCTGAGTTTTCCAAATTTGCTGACATATTGAGTGCAGCACTTTCACAGCATCATCTTTCAGGATTTGAAATAGCTCAACTGGAATTCCATCACCTCCACTAGCTTTGTTCGTAGTGATGCTAAGGCCCACTTGACTTCACATTCCAAGATGTCTGGCACCAGGTGAGTGATCACGCCGTGGTGACTATCTTGGTCGTGAAGATCTTTTTTGTACAGTTCTTCTGTGTATTCTTGCCACCTCTTCTTAATATCTTCTGCTTCTGTTAGGTCCATACCATTTCTGTCCTTTATCGAGCCCATCTTTGCATGAAATGTTCCCTTGATATCTTTAATTTTCTTGAAGAGGTCTCTTGTTTTTCCTATTCTGTTGTTTTCCTCAATTTCTTTGCATTGATTGCTGAGGAAGGCTTTCTTATCTCTCCTTGCTATTCTTTGGAACTCTGCATTCAGATGCTTATATCTTTCCTTTTCTCCTTTGCTTTTCGCTTCTCTTCTTTTCACAGCTATTTGTAAGGCCTCCTCAGACAGCCATTTTGCTTTTTTGCATTTCTTTTCCATGGGGACGGTCTTGGTCCCTGTCTCCTGTACAATGTCACAAACCTCCATCCAGAGTTCATCAGGTACTCTATCTATCAGATCTAGTCCCTTAAATCTATTTCTTACTTCCACTGTATAATCATAAGGGATTTGATTTACGTCATATCTGAATGGTCTAGTGGTTTTCCCTACTTTCTTCAATTTAAGTCTGAATTTGGCTATAAAGAGTTCATGATCTGAGCCACAGTCAGCTCCTGGTCTTGTTTTAGCTAACTGTATAGAGCTTCTCCATCTTTGGCTGCAAAGAATATAATCAGTCTGATTTCTGTGTTGACCATTACAAGAGTGAACATCGACATTCTAGGAATCAGTGAACTAAAATGGACTGGAGTGGGTGAATTTAACTCAGATGACCATTATATCTACTACTGTGGGCAGGAATTCCTTAGAAGAAATGGAGTAGCCATCATGGTCAACAAAAGAGTCCGAAATGCAGTACTTGGATGCAATCTCAAAAATGACAGAATGATCTCTGTTCGTTTCCAAGGCAAACCATTCAATATTACAGTAATCCAAGTCTATGCCCCAACCAATAATGCTGAAGAAGCCAAAGTTGAACGGTTCTATGAAGACTTACAAGACCTTTTAGAACTAACGCCCCAAAATAATGTCCTTTTCATTAGAGGGGACTGGAATTCAAAAGTAGGAAGTCAAGAAACACCTGGAGTAACAGGCAAATTTGTCCTTGGAGCACGGAATGAAGCAGGGCAAAGGCGAATAGAGTTTTGCCAAGAGAACGCACTGGTCATAGCAAACACCCTCTTCCAACAACACAAGAGAAGACTCTGCACATGGACATCACCAGATGGTCAACACTGAAATCAGATTGATTATATTCACCATCTCCTAGCTTGCTCAAATTCACATTCATTGAGTCAGTGATGCCATCCAACCATCTCATCCTCTGTAGTCCTCTTCTTCTGCCTTCAATCTTTCCCAGCAGCAGGGTCTTTTCCAATGAGTTGGCTCTTTGCATCAGGTGGCCAAAGTACTGGAGCTTCAGCATCCGTCTATCCAATGACTATTCAGGGTTGATTTGCTTTAGGATTGACTGATTTGATCTCTTTGCTGTCCAAGGGATTCTCAAGAGTCTTCTCCAGCACCACAGTTCAAAAGCACAACATAATTTCCTTTATTCAACAGATAAATTTTGCATATCAACTATGTGCAATGAGGCATTGGGCAGACAATTGTAAAGGAGATGGCTGAGCCTTTGAGGATAAGCAGACACTTAAATAAACTAAAAGCAAGAAAATACCAGCTTGCTATAATTCCTTCATAAAAAGTGATCAGGGCATGGGATAGAAAGTGAGTGAGGTTGTATGTCTGGGGAGAGGAAATTTTAACTGAGGTGACTAAGGGAGTCTCTCTGTGACAGGGGTTGATCCAAAAAGGCCCTACTAAGTGCTAAGAATCTCCTCTTTCATGGTCATTACTTTCTTTGGGATATTGAATCAATTACCTGCAAATCAGGCCAACACCATGCCAAATTCCAATTCACTTAGATTTCCCAATACTCACACATTCAAAAAACTAGATTATGGCACCAGGTCCCATCACTTCATGGCAAATATATGGGAAAAGATGGAATCAGTGACAGACTTTATTTTCTTGGGCTCCAAAATCACTGCAGATGATGGACTGCAGCCATGAAATTAAAAGATGCTTCAGTTCAGTTCAGTTCAGTCTCTCAGTCGTGTCCGACTCTCCGCGACCCCATGAATCACAGCACGCCAGGCCTCCCAATCCATCACCAACTCCCGGAGTTCACTCAAACTCATGTCCACAGAGTCGGTGATGCCATCCAGCCATCTCATTCTCGGTCATCCCCTTCTCCTCCCACCCCCAACTTTTCCCAGCATCAGAGCTCCTTAGGAAAAAAACTATGACAAACCTAAACAGCACATTAAAAAGCAGAGGCATCACTTTGCTTACAAAGGTCCATATTGTCAAAGCTATAATTTTTCCAGTAGTCATGTATGGATGTGAGAGTTTGACCATAAAGAAGGCTGAGTACGAAAGAATTGATTCTTTTGAACTGTGGTGCTAGAGAAGACTCTTGAGAGTCCCTTGGACAGCAAGGAGATCAAACCAGTCAATCCTAAAGGAAATCAACCTTGAATATTCTTTGGAAGGACTGATGCTGAAGATGAAGCTCCAGTACTTTGGCCACCTGATGTGAAGAGTCGACTCATTGGAAAAGACCCTGATGCTGGGAAAGATTGAGGGCAGGAGGAGAAGGGGCAGCAGAGGATAGATGGTTGGGTGGCATCACTGACTGGATGGACATGAATTTGAGGAAGCTCCAGGAGTTGGTGATGGGCCAAGAAGCCTGGTGTGCTGCAGTCCATGGGGTCGCAAAGAGTTGGACACAACTGAGTGACTCAACAACAACAATACTTATAAGTGTTATCAGAAAGGAATCTGAATATGCATTCTCCTGCTAAGGGTGAGGGTGTTGAGGTACAGACAAGCTTGGCATGTTAATGGATCCAACTAAGTCTCTTTTGGCTGGGATTTGCTGAACATCCATCAGTATGCAGCAGATCAACAGAGTCTTCAAGCAAGAGCATGGATTTTAGAGCTTATTCCAGTGGGAGGGGAGCTGGAGAGTGATGTGCTCTGATTTCTGCTTCAAAAATATCACCTTGGCTGCTTATGGGAAAATAGATCATGTATTAGGAAGAGGGAGCAGAGAGGGTAGTTAGAAAATCATTCGAATTCAAAAGAGAGTTTGGGGACCTGTGGTGTCCCCAGAACAGGGGTGGTTCCCCTTCTTCAGAGGGGTCTACATCTGTGGATGAGATGGTTGGATAGCATCATTGATTCAATGGACATGCGTTTCTGAGAGACAGCGAAGGGCTGGGAAGCCTGACGTGCTGCAGTCCATGGGGTGGCAGACAGTCGGACACAACTGAGTGGCTGAACAACAACCGCATCTTTAATGCTCAGCATTGTTTTTATTGGAAGGCTCAAACTTCGAACTAGATTGGTTCACAGCGGTGCTGGAGAAGACTTTCGATAGTCCCTTGGACTGCAAGGAAACTAAACCAGTCAATCCTAAAGGAAATGAACCTGGAATACTCATTGGAAAGACTGATGCTGACGCTGGAGCTCCGATACCATGACTACCTCCTGTGAAGAGCTGACTCGTTCGAAGAGACCCTGATGCTGGGAAAGACTGAGGGCAGGAGGAGAAGGGGACGACAGAGGATGAGATGGTTGGATGGCATCACCGACTCAATGGCCATGAGTTTGAGTGAACTCCAGGAGATGGTGAAGGACAGGGAAGCCTGGCGTGCTGCAGTCCATGGGGCCACAAAGAGTCAGACACAACCGAGTGACTAAACAACAACAAGAACAAAAGTTGTCAGTGAAGTGAGGGCAAGGGGTGGCTGTCGGGGCTCCATCAGGGAGTAGGAGCCTTCACCAGCAGACTCAGGGGAGTCAAAACATGCAGACCCTGGAGACGCCCGTGTATGGACTTGGTCTTCACCTCTCTGAGCCTCAGCTTCCTTATTCATTAAAGGAGAACCAGAACACACGCATCTGGGGCTGGCGAGTGCATCACAGGAAGAGATCCATCTTATCTCTAGTCATGGGCAGGCATTTACTGTAAAGACAGTAGCCTCACAGGGAGCTAAAGGAGGCTGCAGGGTTAGGAGAGAAACCTTGTGTCCCACGAGGAAACCTCTTAGCATCAAACTAGCACAATGAGAAACCAATATAAGTTGGAAGGGCTCTTCCCTTTTTGTCTTTCTTTTCCCTATGATTCTTAATTGATTACCTGCAAAGGAAGCCAACATCATACCAGATTCTAGCTTACTCTCCTGATCTTGTATCCCACCAAAGATGGGACAGTTTTTCTACTCATCGCACTGATGTTTAAAATAATTAAACCACTGTCTCCCACAGAGCAGGCCTGAGACAAGTCAAGTGCTGAATGGAAACCTAAATATTTTTTTTCTTTTTATTTTTTCACTCAGACATCCAAAAACCTAAATATTTTAAGTTGAAAAAAAATTAAACTCTTAGATAACTATACATAGTATTCCACAATAATTCCAGTGACTCTTCAGATAAGATCACTTCAACGAATACTGAAACTATCCATTCTTCAGTAGATAAATGTGATTGCGGTCTCTTTTTTGATAACCAGGGTATATGCTCCAGCTCTGATTCCATCCTTTGAAATTTCACATGGGCCCTTTTGAATGAGTCAGACATTTGAGAGGCAAATAGTCCAACCAGGTTAGGTAGATGGGGTCAACTTTCCAGCCACTGCCAAAGTCAATCTATCCAAGGAAAAAATGTATTCAACCAATACATTTCCACAGGCAAAACTAGAATCCTCACTAGAATCCTCAGAGAAGTGCTGCGGTTAAGAGGATAACTTCTAAAACTAAACTACCATCCTTGTGACCTTAGACAGTTTACGTAACCCTTAGTTTCCTCATCAGTAAGGCTGCAGAAGTTAGGAGTACCAATTTCAGGTGGTAATTATGAGGGTGACATGAGTTAACCTACAGAATGCACTGAACACCTTGGCCCTCAGATAGGGAACCCTCCATAGATATTAGTTACTATCATCATGACCACTTTTCAGAAAGGTGTGCATCTTTCAATAGTCAAAGGCACAGTGTATTAACCCAACAGTGCAGTTCAGTCGTTCAGTCGTGTCCAACTCTTTGTGACCCCATGGACTGCAGCATGCCAGGCTTCCCTGTCCATCACTAACTCCCGGAGCTTGCTCAAACTCATGTCCATCGCGTCAGTGATGCCATCCAACCATCTCACAGGGGGCTTCATTGTAAGAGTTGGTTTTGTATTCTGCCCTTGGTTACCAAATGGTAAGCTTCTAAACACAGAAAATGTCTTAATAGTATTTGCATTTCCAGACATTGATACTGTCGTTGCCTGAAGTAGGAAAATTCTTGAAGGAATGGCTGAAGTTTGTCCCAAGTATTAAATAGTAGCCTGTGTTCAGATGCACACGGCCAGAATTTAAATGTAAAAAGAAAACCTAAGCTCAGATTGATAAGAAAAAAGGAAAGAAAAAGAAAGGCAGAGAGGGAGGGAGGGAGGAAAGAGGAGAAAGAAGAGGAAGAAGAAAAAGGAAAGAGGAAAACAGCCTGTTTAGGAGATCACAAAGGTATATGCAATACCCACCTGAACTGAAAATGTTTTTAAAGCCCCGTTTTCTGCTGCCTTCAAAAAGAGATTGTTTTTCCAGATCAATTATATTCCGAGACCCACCAACTGAATCCAAATAAGTAAGTTTATGAATCTTGTTCTTGAGAATACCTGGCATTGTTTGTTTTATGTTGTGCTTGCTTGCTCGGAAAGGGGGTGTTCTGTGCTCCACAGGAAAATGAGTTGATGTGGACAAATGCAATAAAAGGAGATTTATAGCCCTATCTCCACACAATTTAAATTAATTTCTCTCTGAAACCCAAACAAAAAGCTAAATGCTTAAAGGATGCATACTGTTTAAATCCTATATCATAATTTGCACACCAAAAGGGGAGAGATTTAAGTATGCATTGATTTTAGGCTGATAAGAATCTGTGTTGAATGTGTGTGGAGAGTTTTTTTTTCCTTCTTGGCCTCCTACGAATAGTTAGTTTGCAGCAATTTTTAATTAAAAACAGTTCCCATAGTAAGAAAATGGAAGAAAAAAAAAAGATTTCAGGAAAATAAAATCGGTACAAGAGTCCTACAGTTTGTTTTCTGAGGCCATGTAGAGATCTTGAAAAATAAGAGAGGTTGGAAGTTCTCATTCTTTTAAAAAACTTCAGTTTTGGTTTCATCTAACATTTTCAAAATAGCTTTCCTTACCGTGACTGACCCCCACCCCCTAGTCCTCACCACCCTCTTGGAAAAGCTTGGAAAGTTCTGTGCTTAACACTGAGAATCATTCATATGCCTCAGAGTAACAGCACCATTTTTCTTTCTAAATTTCTAAGGGAAAAAAAGAAGAAAATCCAAGTTTATCACAAAGCAGTTTTCTTTTTTTTTCCCACCTATCCAAAATACCTAATCTCATTTTAACTAGGCTCCATCTGAACATCAATGATACTCAGCTAGCCCATGAATAAACATGATGTTACAAGGGAAACCCTGTGACTAAAGTATATAAAAATGTAGCTGAAAGAAAAGACTGAGAGCCCTCCACCCGCTTCCACCCCCTCCCCGGGGAGTTGGAGAGTTGAACTGAGGCGGGGCTAAAGCAGCAGATTTAAATTTCAAGGTCTTCAAATATTTTCGACGTTCATATTAAATCCTATAAAACTAAAAACCGTAATTCTAAGAAAACCCTTGTGTGCACGGTGGCTTCCCACTGTAATCACAGTCTTCTCTTTGGGAGTGCAATGTGTAATACTGATAGAAGGGGAAAAGCCCTCAAAACAAAAGAAACACATCATGGTACCCACACTTTCCTGCGGTTTGTGGCATTTTATCAAAATCAGCAGACTGCCAACATGAAAAAAAACTATATACTTAGAAACCTCTTCAATGGAACGGAGACATTTTTGGTCTTTGAATGAGGAAATAAGGTATAGAAAAGTTACCTGCAGCAACCAAAATGTTTATAACTTGATAAAGTTCCTTACATTCTATAAAAATCCAACATTACTGAAATCCTTTCACTAAAATTGAAGGTCACTATGATGATCTTATATTTTACCTATACATATTTTTTTATCTCGTGGCACAGACCTCAGGAAATGAAAATAACACTGCTTTCTTCTATTATTACTTAAGCTTGTTACAGAACAAATTCTGAAATCTTTAGGACATAGTTTTATGTCCTTTCCGATTATACTCTGTACAGCATTAAACAAAAAATTATGCAGTTCTGTTCTTCCAAAAATACATTTGAGACAGCAAGATCGTTCAAATAGTAAATGAATTTGCGAAGACCTCGGGTCAATTCATGGTAACACACACAAAGGAAAACAGCATAGCCCTCTTCCTACGGGCTAGGATACAGATCAACACTGAGGAAAACTCCAAGAGTTTCTCTTAATTTCAACTAAAAAGAGGGGGAAACATCCATGCATTTCTTTATGAAATTCTACTGAGATTCTGCTGTTGCAAAGAAATCTTTATTTCCCAGAATAGCCAGCAGCATTGAAAACATATTTATGTTGTGCTGGTTTGCTTTGTAAAGCGTTCATATTCCCTTAAAAAGAAACGAGGTCCCATAATTTCTTAGACACTTGCTTTCCTTGGCCACAGAGATTACGGATCTAAATTGCCTCATGATGAAATAAGTGTGGAGAGGTGGAGATGAGCAGTTTTAGAGCACTGGGAAGTTGGTCCCTAAAGCAGCTTCAGGAGGTACCAGCACCCCCAAAGGCATCAGAACTGTACTTCCCAGGAATGATGCCAATTTCAATGACACTGGGCTTCCCTGGTGGCTCAGAAGGCAAAGAATCAATGCCATAGCTAACCTCTCTCGTCTGTCATTTACTGACTCAGGATCACGTGTTCACAGACGTTTCTTGGGCACCTACTTTGTCCCAGCATCTGCTTGCTTCCAGCGCTGGCCTTAAGCAAGACTGCCAGGGTCTCTCTCTGCAATATTTTCTCCACTATGACTCTGTTTTTACAGTACCATTTGCAATTCTGAACTAAATACCGTGAGCCAAGAAATAATGTCTTTGCTCATTACTCTGGTTCATGACACTTTGTTCATACTGAAGGAAACCAAACCCTGGACTTCGAAAGAATCTGGATTTTCAAATTAAAGGGGCCTTGCAGGGGATTTGCTGATGAGGAAAAAAGATCCATGCCAACAAGTTAGTAAGTGAAGAAACAAGTTTGAAACAGGATTAACTCCCAATCCTGGGTTCTTTAAGACTACCCAGATCCTGAAGGGCTCTGACTGGATTAAACTTGATGAAAAGCATCAATCCCAGAAGAGAATGTTCTAGGGGGTAGAAAAAACAGGAAGGTAGGTAGGCACCATGCCTCTTCTTCACGACTTTCTTTCCTTTCCATAAAGAAGGATGTTTCCAGGAAGTTTTTGCAAACTTGGTTACAATTTTTTTCATTGCAAACGGGATGTGCTAAAATTTCTTTCTAGGCAAGTGTACATTCAGAAAGGAATGGAGAGTCGAGGGTGTTACCTAGGTGTGTGTGTGTGAGTGCAAGTGTGTGTGGACACGTGTTAGGGGTTGATGAAATAACACCACGTGATACAGAATCAGGAACCAGAAAAGAGAGAGAAAGAGGGCCAGCCTCTCTTGCCCAAAAGGGATGGATGCACAGGTTCCATTCTAAAAGTCATCCGGCAACCATCTACTTGACTTTTGCGTGTGATTATAAACTGATAACTCTTGCTGGATATTACAGTACTTTATTCCAGCCCATCTCTCCCTAGGGTTCAGAATAACTTCATCATAAATAATCATCCTTGGTAAAGGCACAATGTAACTTTTTCAAGAAAAGTTATTCTTTTCTAAACCCTTTTCTTCCATTATGAACTTTGATCAGTCTAATACTGAATGTTAAGATTTATGTATCTTAGGAGTACTTATTTGATTCTCTCCTTTTTTCCATTATGAAATGAAAGCAAACTTATGGCCTCGGGTTCATGACATCCTTTACTGCTTGGCAAAGCAAAACGGAAGTGTCAGAGTAATTATTTGGATAATTACTTTAAAAATCTAATTAAGGGAAGAGATGTTTAAGGTAGGCTCTAGAATATTCAGTTCTAGAAACAGTTTTCCGTGCTTTTTTGTCAGCCAGAGAGGTTTAAAAACATCTTTAAGATCTGTCATAGCAAGATTTCCTTTTCTAGTTTCCCGAGCAGCTTTTCTACTTAAAAGTAATACCCCAGTATCCAAAAGTTAGGAATTCCTGAGTTTAGCTCTCACAAAAGATAATGTGCCATTTTTAAGAAACATGCCATGAATGAGGGGCTTTCAAAGGTTTTCTCTCAAATGTGAAACAAATGTAGGCACCTTCTTGCATCCTACAGATGTTTATGAGGACCAGCGTAGAGAAGTCTTCCAGATGAGTATGCTAGCTCAGAACTGGCCAGGTGAAATTAAGGGACACAGGAGAACACAGACATCTTAGAAATCTGCCTGCTCCCCTAACAGAGAAGGTTGTTGGGAGGCAAACCTCCTCCTACAACTCCACAAAAACTTTCTAAGATATAAGATGGACACGGGTTGTTTTTAAATCCTGCTGCTCTTCAACAATCGATCTATCAAGGCCCCTGGTCTCTTTTTTTAAAAAAACTAATCATATTTCAAGACTCTTTTTCATCCCAAATCTGTGTTGCGATTATGTGTGCCTGAACTAGAAGACATTCTCTATCCTCATAATTCAGAAAGCAGGCTGTGACAACCAACAGTTTGGCTAAGAGTTGAAGATTCCAATACACAGATGCAAAGATAGGAATGACATTGAAATATACGAAATGTACATACTCAACAACACACATATATCATTTATATCCAAAGGCTCGCCACCCTTTGCATAGGAGTTTACACTTGTGTCAAAGCTACTGGCTCTTGGGGAGAGCAATATTATCAAATATATGTAACATCTATGATGTATTAACACATAATGAAAACAGCAGTGATAAACACAGCTCAGCTACTTTTTTTTTCTCATCAGTCCTAGTCCAGCAGTTAGCCAGTCAGAAAGCGGGTCACATCTTGTTAGCTACATTAAATACATTAAACATCAGGAATTCTCCATGGCTCTATTGACAATTCAAGCAAGTGCATTTTATTTTATCATACAACCTTAACTGAGTCCCTCTTTGGAACTGAGAGTCAATCTTCTACCCAAAATTCTACCAATGCTAGTCCCTGACAGCTCTTTGCCAGCGACCCTCCAGGCATCCATACTCTGCAGAAAGGACAAAATTCCCAGCGATTTCTAGTTTTCAAAGTGACTCTGTTACAAACTCCTCAGAACACTTCAACACAAAGCCCCAACTTAAAGGCAAAGGGGCAGCCCAGCTGTAAGACCTGTCAGCTCAGCTAGCACTGAGGAAAAGTCAGCGGGCATTAAATATTTAAATCGCAGGAGGCAGTCTGGAGTTTTTGCATTTACAAAGTTCTCAAAGTCCTGTCTCCTCTGGTTCCCAGAGTTGCTTGGGAGGAGGTGAGGCTCCTCTCTCAGGCACCAGATCACAAAATTTGCCAAAAACTCAAGCTGATTTGATTTCTGAGCCAGCTCTGGTGGAAGGGAGAGCCCAGGAGACACCCCTACCCTCCCTGGGAGAGAGTCAAGAACCCCTTGCCCCCAGCAAGTGGTTTCTGAATTTAACAGGGAAATTGACAATCAGGTCCCTCCAGGGCCAGTTCTGAAAAGTACCAGGGGTGGCTCTACTGCCCTTTTCACTTCAATCCTGATGACTTTGAAAAGCAAATGCAGGTCAAAGCAGACTTCCTCTGGGATTTGCTTTTTAAAAAAAAAAAAAAAAAATTATTTTGCTGGATGCCAATGAGCATGGAATCTCTTAGAACTCTATCTCAAGAAACACTAAGAGGGGACCGACGCGGAGCCTGCAAGACGCCAGAGTTCTGGGAAAGCAGCATTTCTGGAGACCCGACAGGCGAATCAAGTGCTGGGTTGTCTATGTCAAGATTCCAGCAGAAACTGTCCCCACCTCCAAGAGTTGCTGTGCAAGAAACCCAGCGTTCAAACTCCGTGGCTTCATCCTGGCGCTCATTTCCACGTACGCGGTAGGATCTAGCGGGACACTTCCCGCAGGATGCAGGCAGCCACGCAGGAAAAGCTCGGGCACAGTTTGGAGGAAGGAAAAAAAAAAAAAAAGACAGCAACACACACCCAAGGTTGAAGTCCTTACCTCTGTGCGGGACTGCAGCCTCTTGTTCATCTCATAGATTCGGTACTCTGGTTGTACCATATAGGGTGTGTGTCTCCTATAGAACGGTCCGAAAGGAGAAGAATAGAAGGGGTCATGTGGTGTGCTGGACATCTTGCCTGCTTGTCGAAAATCAAGCCAAACAGAGTATCAGTAACGTCCATGCAGAGCACATGGGCTGTGTTCTTCCCACTACAAAGTAGCCGCACGCACACGCTCGCACACGCGCGCGCGCGCATACACACACGCACGCACACACACACACACTCACACACAGAGGCAGGCTGAACACAGTGGCTGGGAACTGCCGTGGGAGCCTCTATAGCGAGCGAGCCCGGAGAGCGGGCGGCAGGGAGGAGGGAGGGGGAGGAGGAGCGGGAGGAGGGAGGGGAGGGAGAGCCGGAGAGCTGGCGCTTCGGAGAGGGAGGGAGGCTAGGAGGGAGGAAGGGAGGGAGGGAGGGAGGGAGGGAGGGAGAGGGGAGTTGGATGGCTTTAGGCATCACTGCTTGTTTTTAAAGAAGCAGTTTGTGGAGAGGTCATTTCCTGTCCGCACCGTAGACTAGTTCAAAAAATATCCTTCTCCTCGCAGTCTGACAGAGGTCTAAGGTTTGGTGGGATTTTATTTTTCCCTCTCCCCTCCAGCCAGGACCCTTCACAACCTGATGACTGAGCTTGTTAGCATATAGGTGGTTTAACCGCTCCCAGCTGAGCCACTCAGCCCTGGACAACACAGCCATTGTCATGGATCAGAGAGGTGATGGCTGTAAAACACAGAACAGGGGGTGCCCGGTTCCCCAGAGCGGAGCTGGTGGTTCACTCGCAGGCAGCTTTCCCTCTGCACTAAGCTCCCTTGCTGTTTGAGAGCTTGGTGGAGTCTTTGCATTTCAGTCCCTCCCTCAGAGCCCCCTACTCCCCTGTCTGTCACCCTTCTTCCCAGCCCACTCCCTCTGCTTCTCCCAAAGCTTCACTCAGGCTGCCTTAAGGGGGCCTAGATTCAGGTCACTGAAACATTTTCAGGTTAAAAATAATGATTATTTGGAATGTGGAATGCCCAAGAAACACCCATGGTGCAATGGTCTTCTTTCCCTAGGGGACAGAATAAAGGAAACAAAATCTCCCAAAGCAGACCTCCAAGTAAGATGGAAAAAGCAAGACAGAGAAAACTCCTGAAAAAAATGTCCATGGAAAATATAGTTGAGTAGGAAATTGCAAATAATTAAATGCTTTATCGCCAAATAACTTGCCCAACTCTGATGGAGACAAGGCCTTTATTTTCTAAGATGGGTTATGTCCATGAATCTTTTCTCAATCATGGTATATGATAACTGGAAGAAAGCCTGAATCACCCACGGAAGGGGAGAGGATGTCTATAGAGATGAAATGATCTATATGACAATCAACTTCTGCTGGAACCAATGATAACCAGACATCTACCCCTTAAACAAAGCCCAGATATAAAAGCACAGAAAGTGTAAATGTTTTGAGCCAGTATCTAGCTAGGTCAGTGGTATTAGAGAAGGAAAGCAGAGACCACCAAAAACTTGATGCATGTAAGACTTGAATGTAAATGCATGCAAATGAGACATTTCTTCTTTTTAATAAGCAGGTTAATTAACTTTCTGCCCCAACCATGGCTTGGGATATCTGCAAGTCACTAGCCAACAGGGGATAAGGTATTGCTAATTCTGCAATTTACACTCTTAAAAATACTCAGGCATCAAAATGCCTCCAAATTGCAGTCTTGATTTGTCCTTTTCCATAACTGCAGAGTCCACCTCAAAGTTACAGTCCAACCCAATACAGTAACTGTCTCTTGCCAGGATGAGATTAGGGAAGGCCTTACATACACTAAGGCTGCTTGGAAGGTTTCCTTCCAGAGGACCCCAGGGCAGCCCAACACGCTGGGTTTCAGGTTTCATTACAAATCCAAAAGCTGGACCAAATTTGCTGCAAGGTTTGTCAAAACACACAACCTTCAAAAGACAGGATTTCAAACAAATTTGGCTTGATTTATGTTTTGGAATGATGGCCACTACAAAACCTAACCGTTGCCTGTGTTTAAATTCCCCAACTCAAGGCGGCCCAAGAGTTAAGTGCCGCCCAAGTTTGTGTTTACGTGGCTGTCTAGGTTGGAGAATTAAAGTAACACCGAGCAGGCTGGTGCAGTCCCATACTGATCGAAACTGGGAAAAGCTCAACAATCCATGTAGGGAGTCCCTTTCTGAATAAGGTGGGGTTTTGCTCTCATCATTTCTTATAGACGGTCCCAAACAGTTATTGGAAATATTTCTTCCTGTTAATACCTAAAGACTCCAAGTTCGGAAATAACTGATACTGTTCACACATCCACAATCCTCTTCTGGCTTGGGGTTCATCCTTATCACAAGCTGAAGGTTGATTATCGAAAAGGAAGTAAGCTTGCCCAGGTCCTCCCTCCCAGTGTTTTCTCCACGTCAGTGGGGTAACGCCCAAGCTCCTTAAAACTTTCTCTCTCTCTGCCTCCCCATCTCTTTTGTCTGTCTCTGTCAAACACACAAACACACACACACAATTTGTTTGTTAGTCGGCTATGCTCAATCTGCCTGTAGTTATAATCTCATTTCACGCTGGCAAGCATTGGTTCTGGTCCCTAGCTTACCTGCAAACTCCTACTCACCCTCCTCTTCAGTTAAAGTGGCCCCTGCTCTGTGAACCTTTGTTTTTTCATTACCCATTCACTGATACGCTCATTCCACGCACACTTCCCTGGCATTGGATGGCGGCCCAACTGGAACACTGGCCAGAGAACATCTCAACCCTGGTTCTACCGCTTACCTGTCTTGTGAACTTGAAAGTGCCTTGATCTCAGGATGCCTTGGGAACCTTATTTTTAAATTGGGAAAAATAAGAGTAACGATCCATAAGACTGCTGCAGTGGTTTAGAAGAGATGATGCACAAGAATGGATTAGAGCCCACACGTGTGAGTGCTCAAAAATGTTACTATTAGGTACCTAATATATGCACAGGTGCTAGGAAACATAACTTCAAGTTGTAGTGTATGCCATGAAAGCAAAAAAATTAAAGACATAAGAAATATTCAATAATTTCCCCCTTTGGGTAAGCTGTATCTTCTATATTCTTCTATTGGAGAATTTATACATAGATGTAGTAATTGCTATTTTTTCTGAAGAACTTACTATGTGGCAGGCAGTGTGCTGACTGGTTTACACAAGCTAATCTCCCAACAAACCTATGTGATTGATGGAATTACTGTCCCCATCTTACAGATACGGAGACTAGGACTTGGAGAGGCTAAGAAATTCCTTCAAGATCAAATAATGAATGACAGTGACAAGATCCATACCAGTCTGCCTGAGTCTTAAGCCTTTTGCTACTTTGAACCTAGGTCCATCCTCCTCATCTTTAGAGCCTCTCTGTTCTTTATCCCCAGTGGCCAGCAGGGTACTGAGCCCTTGGGTAGGTACCCAAGCCATGCGTACAGAATTAATTAGAAAAAAAGGCAAGAGCATGAAATGGCTCTCATGACCTGGATTTTATTTTTTGTCCTGCTCAGTGTCAGACCCCCATTGTCCCCACCACCCCACTTCTACCCTGAAGCCTTGCCAAACTACTTCCGCTTTTTTCATTGTCCGAATCTTCTGGCAGGTACTCTCAAAGTCACACCGTTAGATGTTTAATCCTTTGCATGATAAAGTTACCTGCTTGGTTTTGCCACTTCCCCACTTCTTTTGTTTTTCTGGTTTTTCTTACTCTTTTCTTAAAATTTCTATCTGATATTGGGGAATACTGGATTTACAATGTGGTGTTCGTTTCAGATGCACGGCAGAGGGATTCAGCCATGCATATGCATATGTTGTCGTTCAGTTTCTAAGTTGTGTCCAACTCTTTTCGCGACCCCAAGGAGTGCAGCCTGCCAGGCTCCTCTGTCCATGGCATTTCCCAGGCAAGAATACTGGAAGTGGGTTGTCACTTCCTTCCCCAAGAGATCTTCCTGACCCAGGGAGCGAACCCTCATTTTCTGCTTGGCAAGAGGGTTCTTTACCACTGAGCCACCGGGGATTCCCACATATGCGTATATCTTTTCTTTTTTAGAATCTTTTCCCATACAGGTTATTACAAAGTACTGAGCAGAGTTCCACATGTTATTCAGTAGGTCTTTGTTGAGTACCTGTTATACATATATGTATATATTTGTGTGTCTATGTTAATCCCAACCTCCTTATTTATCCCTCCCCCACCACTAAGGGACCAGCTATGACTCATCTTATTCTGTCACAGGTTTAAGCCTGAGAAGTGAAAGAAATGTGCTCATTTGAAGCCTGTAAAGCAACTCTTTTGGGAAACCATAAAGAAATTCAAGAAGTAATGTTTGTATACCATAAAAGAGTGAACACGTCTAACCCCAGTGCAACAGTTGTTACCCCTCAACTTGAACCATGCTAGTTTGCATATAATTTTGCACGCTGAGTGTTGAATATGCCCCCAAAGTCCTCTCAGCAGATGTTCAGGATGCCCTAAAACCTGACCTGACCTTTGAGTTTAAGGCTTCAAACTATAGTCACCCTAGGTTTAACCCACAGAGAGTTTATTTTTCCTTTATTTGAAATACTTGCCAACAACTTACAAAAACAAAGAATTTCATGTAAAATCCAGATTTTCATCTTCTCTTGAAGCTCTGGCACCTTTGGCCCTGTCTCGGACGGCAGCATGCAGTGGGAGCCGTTAGTACTTGCCCATCCTCCATGGTTTCCATCCTCCACAGCCTTCACCAGCCTGTGTCCCTAATTTCCATTTGCCTATCTGACTCATCTAGATATTGAAGTCACTGTCCCTTTCCTTAATCTATCCGATTGCAAGGGCTTCAGTCCCTTCTGCTAAGCTGTGTTTGCTTTAGAGAGCTCGTTTTTGTGCCACTCTTTTGTTGTCCCTCTCTGCCTCTCCTTGCCTGTATCTATGCCTTTTATTTTTTCTTTCTGCCTCTTCATTCCATAAGCATTTAGCTAACATATACACACAAGATACAGCTGAAGTGTGACAGGCAGATAAAATAAACAAAGACATGAATATTCTCTTAGAGGATGCAGTTTGGAGCTTCACTGACTTGGCTTGCATTTAGCTGTGTGATCCTAGTCACTTAACTTCTCTGTGCCTCAGTTTCCTAACCTGTGAAATGGGCTAATAGCAATCCTATGATTTTTATGAGAATTAAATAAGTCAATAAAAGTGCAAAATTAAACCATACTAGTTTACATATAATTTTGCAAGTTGAGTATTGAATCACCCCCGTAAGATCTCTGAACAGACATTTGCTGCTGCTGCTGCTGCTAAGTCACTTCAGTCGTGTCCGACTCTGTGTGACCCCATAGACGGAAGCCCACCAGGCTCCCCCATCCCTGGGATTCTGCAATAAATTGACTGGAGCAGAGCTTGGCACTTGGAAAGTGTTCATAGTTGCTGCTGCTATTATTAGAAAAAGTAACAGGGATTACTCAACCTCAGAAATACATGTAAAATGACACTGTGGAGTGTGAAGGACAGGTTCAGAGAGGAAATAGGCATTAACACTAGAGATAAGACAGAAATAAATCTAAGGCATCTTAAGGTAGGTATCTTCAAACTTTATCAAAGAAAAGCTAAGTAAGGTACAAAGAGCCTTCAAGGAAGGAGGAATCTATTCAAACTAGTAAAGTCAAAGAAGGCTTCACAGAGAGGCTGGCGTCTGTGTTTATCCTTGAAGGATGTGTCAGAGAGACAAAGGTGAGAGTCTGCAGAAAGTCATGATGAGCAGAGGGGACACTAAAGAAATGAAGACATTTGACATCAAGAAAAGTCAAGAAACTTTGCAAAAGTAGAAATAGTAAAAAATGGTGATGCCCTCTAGAAGGCCTTAGGTACCATTTTAAGGAGTTTGCAGTCTGTTGCATGGACCCTGGGGAGCCAACCAATGACAGCCGTTGGTTTGAACAAGAGGACATGTAGATATGAGGAGGGTGGCTGGGACTCAGACAGACCCAAGACCTGAAGGAGGCTCTGGGAGGTTAATTTCAGCCCAAGGAATCCCTAAAACAGTTACTAAGTAACTTCTCTCTGGGACAAAGAAAACAAGACCCCCAAAGAGATGCTGAAAAACTTCTCTCCTTGCTTTTCAGCTATCACCTGAAATTAAGATGATTGATGACTTTGCAGAACTCCCAAAGGCCAACTTCTCATCTGGATCAGTTGTCCTGATTCAGGCATTTAAAATTTATAAGTGGAGTCAGTCTGCACTTCAGGAGAGCCTTAAGGCTGACGGTCCCAAAGAACTTCGAAATCTGTCTCAACCTCGCAACTTTGGAGACATCTTGGATTTCCTTTTTTTTTGTGATATCTACAGTCATTCTCTACCATTCTCTTGCCTAAATTAAATTCAATAAGTATTTATAGTGACTAAGAAGGCTTCCCTGACGGCTCGGGCTTCCCTGGTGGCTCAGACAGTAAAGAATCCACCTCTAATGAGAGACCCGGGTTTGATCCCTAGGGCGGGAAGATCCCCTGGAGAACGGAATGGCAACCCACTCCAGTATTCTTGCCTGGAGAATCCCATGGACAGAGGAGCCTGGTGGGCTACAGTTCATGGGGTCAGAAAGAGTTGGGCACGACTGAGCTACACAGCATCGACCACCCAGTATTCACGTGTCATTCCATAAGTCCATGGAATGACATCCATGACCAGTTATCTAATGCCCTATTCATGGGCCATCACTTTCTGCCAGTGAATTCTGTTGGTTAGGTCTCTTCACTATTTGTAATCATGTCTGTATTGGCTGTTTCCTTTCCTGTTGCTTGTGTCTGCCATGAAATTATAAATTCCATGAGAGTTGGAGATATGTTGGTTTTAGCCACCCATGTGCATTCAGAATTTAGCACGCTGACCGGCGCTGGTGGGTGCTTAGTGTATTTTTATAAAATAAATAGGTAAACGCTTATCAGAATGAATTCGAGGAGTTGTCCTAGCAATTTACATCCTTAATTCTAGGCCAGTCTGTCCATAATATACAGATAGAAGCGATTATAGAGGGATATGTAAAGCTGTCATTCACTCACTCAGAAAGCATCTAGTGGGCACTTATTACAAGTCAGTTACTACGGTAGGTCCCGGCCAAACAAAAATGGGCAGATTTGATAACTGAAGAAACTCCATTTTCAGAAACCTCTACCCCATAAGGTTCTCTGTCATCATCTGAAATTCTTCAGTGTCCAAAAGACCTCAGAGTTGCTGTTGAGGCTTCTCTAATCTACCTCTGACCCATGCCAGACCATGTGGTCAAATGTCAAAGACATTGCACTCTGGATCCAGTTTTGTCACTTCTTTATTGTGTGAACTAAATCGCTGAAGTTGGCTTTAGTTTCTTTATTTGTGAAGTAGAAATAACAGTACTAATTTCATGGGGCCATTATGGGAATTTAGGAAGAGTACTTGCTACTCAATAACAGTAACTAACTCTTACACAAGTTTTATGAAGCTTGAGGCATTGTTCCATGCACTTTATGAATACTAACTAATTCAGTCCTTGCAACAAGGATTGCTCTTATTTGACTGATGAGAAAGCGTAGACATAGAGAAGCTGAGTAACTAGTCCATGGTAACCCCCATGGTGGTGGGTGGGATGGAACTGAACCCTGGCATTCTGATCCTCACTGTTGAGGCTCTCAGCCAATATCGTCCACAGCCTCTTGTCCATCTGCACCTTAGGTTGTGAACTGTTTGAAAATAGAGAATAGGCCTTTTCTAGTCCATGGGGTCGCTAGGGGTCGGACACGACTGAGCGACTTCACTTTCACTTTTCACTTTCACACATTGGAGAAGGAAATGGCAACCCACTCCAGTGTTCTTGCCTGGAGAATCCCAGGGACGGGGGAGCCTGTTGGGCTTCCGTCTATGGGGTCACACAGAGTCGGACACGATTGAAGTGACTTAGCAGCAGCAGCAGCAGCAGTATATGGTAAGGCTTCCCTGGTGTCTCAGACGGTAAAGCATCTGTCTGCAATGCAGAAGACCTGGGTTCGATCCGTGGGTCAGGAAGATCTCCTGGAGAAGGAAATCGCAGCCCACTCCAGTATTCTTGCCTGGAAAATTCCATGGACAGAGAAGCCTGGTGGGCTATAGTCCATGGGGTCACAAAGAGAGGGACACGACTGTGATTTTACTTTCACTTTCAGTATATGATGGCACAGACATGCACCATACTTTACCATGAAAAAAGGAAAACATAAATGTGAACATGAACACAGTGTATCATTTGGAACTCTTTGATGTTTAGTCGCTAAGTCTTGTCTGACTCTTTGTGACCCCATGGACTGTACCCTGCCAGGCCCCTCTGTCCATGGAATTTTCCAGGCAAGAGTGCTAGAGCAGGCTGCCATTTCCTACCCCAAGAGATCCTCCCAACCCAAGGATCAAATTTGCATCTCTTGCTTCTCCTGCATTGCAGCAGATTCTTTACCACTAGTGCCACCTGGGTGGCAAGTATTTCACACGTGCCTGAATGACAGCCTGCACTGGTGAAACCTCTATTTCACCGACTCTTCTCTACCATACTAGGAATTATTACCCAGGATATCAAGTTTGCCTTCTGTTTTCCCAGACCTTACTTTCAGTGTCACTTCCTTCCCCCCACAGCATCTGCCCCCCCCCACCGCCCTATCTGCCAGAACCCCCTTTGCTTTTCTAGATCTCAGCCATGGACCCTGTGCCCCCGACCCACGGGCTTCCCAGAGAGACCGCAGGTTGGCTGCCAACACCCTGAAGACAGCAAGGCTGCCCAGTTTCCAAGGCCTGCCAAGGACAGATTTCTACCTGCAACGTGGACCCGGAGAGTCATTCTCAAACAAAGGAACCCCAGAGGCCTGAACTTACTCAGAATTGACTTCTGAGTCCTTCTATTATTGGGACTGACATTTGAAGTGTGAGTATGTTTTTCTTTCATAAAAGCCCTACCCTAATCCAAGATCAAACAATTTATTTTGGAAAATAACTGTACATAATGGTACATTTTCCAGCCCCGGCCAGGTCTCCCCTGTCATTTGCCATCGCCTTTGAAGTACTTAACAGCCAAGGTAACTTGAGGTAGCAACTGGACTCCTGAAAGTGGCACTTTGTGTCTCTCCCATTTGGCTGGGGACGTATCATTTACCCCTGCTTTTATCATCACACCTTTTGCTTTTATCTGCTTTGTTTCCCAAGTGAATTGTCGTTACCCAGTTTTCTACACTTCGTTTCTAAGGGCTAGGGAGGATGTTCTTATGTGAATGGTCTTTAACTCATCCAACTGTTCCCCCAGAGTTGATATTTGCATTATGTCTCGTTTTTCTCTAATGTAACAATCCTTGCATGAATATTCTCATTCTTTCCCCCTCCCCCAGGTCTGTGAAGGTATAACTGATCAATAATAATCATATCTCTTTAATCTGTGCAGTGTGATAATTTGACATGTGTATCCATTGTGAAATGATTTCCACAATCAAGTTAATTAACACGTTTGTCACCTCACAGCTTTTGGTTGGTATAATGATTGTAGATCTTTTTGGACGCCCACATTTATCCACAACAAAATTCTAAAAATAAAATCATCTTAAGGCAAAGGGTATGGACTTTATAAACCTTTAGTGACATGTTAGTAGCTTTGGTAAAGAATCCACCTGCAATATAAGAGACTCTGGTTTGCTTCCTGGGTCAGGAAGATCTGCTGGGGAAGGGAAGGCTATCCACTCTGGTATTCTTGGGCTTCCCTTGTGGCCCAGCTGGTAAAGAATCTGCCTGCAATGCAGAAGACCTGGGTTCAATCCCTGGATTGTGAAATCCCCTGAAGAAGGGAAAGGCTGCTCACTGCAGGGTTCTGGCCTGGAGAATCCCATGGACTGTATAGTCCATGCGGTCGCAAAGACTAAGCGGCTTTCACTTCACTACCAAATTACCCTATAAATGAATAGGAGGGATAGAGTGCTACCAGCAGTTTCTAATTTTGACTTATTATGGAGGTAAGCATGATAGATGCTTGTGAAGGAAGTTCATACAGGTCTTCAAAGTATGAAGGAAAAAGAGAAGTGCACCTGATTTTCTGTTGTTTATACTCTTCAGAAGGACCTAGCAGGTCACCTCTGGGTCAGCCCCCACCCCCAGCTGTCACACATCCACTGGATGCTGGTAACAGGGCATCCTCTATACAGGACAGTGGCTGGCAGACAAATCCCTGACTCTTTCACAATCATAAGAAAACAGAACAGTGACTATCTGGCATTCATCCTTCAGGCTTGGTTGTAAATGTCACTTCTTTAGAGGGAATTTCTTAACTCCCCAATCTATGTTTCAGCTTTTTATTGGTCTCATTAACAAGACTAAGAGGCCCCGAGTGCTCTGCATAGAAACTAGTGCCCTCAGAGTACTTTGTACTTAACACATCATGACAAACTAGGCCTGACTGTGCTCAGTAGCTCAGTCTTGCCCAACTCTGTGACCCCCATGGACTGCAGTCCGCCAGGCTCCTTGGTCCATGGAATTTTCCAGGCAAGAACACTGGAGTGCGTTGCCACTTTCTCCTGCAGGGGACCTTCCTGACCCAGAGATCAAACCCGTGTCTCCTGCATTTCCTGCATGGTAGGCAGATTCTTTACCCACTGAGCCAATTGGGAAGCCCAATTGATAATTGGTATGTAGTAAATATTTCAAAATCTATAGCATATTGTGAGAAGTGTTATCATTTACAAACTAATTTCAAAGTGAATTGATCTTGAGAGTCCCTTGGACAGCAAAGAGATCCAACCAGTCCATCCTAAAGGAAATCAGTCCTGAATATTCATTGAAAGGACTTATGCTGAAGCTGAAACTCCAATACTTTGGCCACCTGATGCAGAGAACTGACTCATTTGAAAAGACCAGGAGGAGAAGGGGATGACTGAGGATGAGATGGTTGGATGGCATCACCGACTCAGTGGACATGAGTTTGAGTAGGCTCCAGGAGTTGGTAATGGATAGGAAGGCCTGGCGTGCTGCAGTCCACAGGGTCACAAAGAGTCAGACAGGACTGAGCGACTGAACTGAACTGAACTGATAGCATATTGTGAGAAGTGTCATCATTTACAAACTAATTTCAAAATGAATCGGTGTTTTGTATACACAATGAACTGTATGCTCCGTTCAGTTGAATACACATCTGTTGGTACCACAATGCATTAGGTACTAGTCGAGTATCAAAGACTGGGATGGTTAATTTTATGTCAACTTGCCTGGACTGAGGGGTGCGCAGATATTTGGTCAAACATTATTCTAGGTGTGTCAGTAAAAGTGTTTCTGGATGAGATTAACATTTGAATTCAAAGACTGAAGTGGATTGACACTGGTCTACGTATCTGCTTTTGTGCAGTACCACACTGTGTAACCTTGTAGTATAGCTGAATTTTGGGGATGTGATTCCTCGAGCTATCCTAATGACTAGAAACAAAGTCACTGTTGGGGTTGTTGCTGTTCAGTCACTAAATCATGTCAGACTCCTTGTGACCCCATGAACTGCAGCATGCTATGCTTCCCTGTCCTTCACCATCTCCTGGAGTTTGCTCAAATTTGTGTGCACTGAGTCAGTGATGCCATCCAACCATCTCATCCTCTATCGTCCCCTTCTCCTCGTGCCCTCAATCTTCCCCAGAATCAGGGTCTTTTTCAATGAGTCAGCTCTTTGCATCAGGTGGCCAAGGTAGAGGAGCTTCAGCTTCAGCATCAGTCCTTCCAACGAATATTCAGAGTTGGTTTCTTTTAGGATTGACTGGTCTGATATCCTTGCATTCCAAGGGACTCTCAAGAGTCCTTTTCAGCACCACAAATTGAAAGCATCAAGTCATTAGACTTAAATATATTAATGACTCTATTTCCAGTAATTTAGAGAATAATGATGGTCTATGACATGATCTTTCAAGAGAGATTTGCAACATCACCTTTGGACGCTCCTGTGCTTGCGTGCTAAGTTGCTTCAGTCATGTCCGACTCTTTGTGACCCTATGGACTGTAGCCCACCATGCTTCTCTGTCTGTGGGATTCTCCAGGCTAGACTACTGGAGTGGGTTGCCATGCCCTCCTCCAAGGGATCTTCCTGACCGAGGGATTGAACCTGTGTCTCTTATGTCTCCCATATTGGTAGGCACATTCTTTACCACTTGTGCCACCTGGGAAACCCTAGATGTTCCTAACCACCCACTTAAGTATCTGGGTGACTATGAATATAATACTTAAAAAAATTTTTTTTTTCAAACTAACAAATAAAATGAGATTGGTTGGTTGCTTCCAATGTTACTGGACAAAGGGCAGAAAGAAAAAGATGAGCTCAGGGCCTCAGATTCTCCATCCAAGTGCCATGTAAGTGACCTAAACCCTTCTATGTGTGTCCCAAAGGAGAGGCTTATCTCCTCTAGCTGCAGGACTGAGATTGCGGAAAACCAAACCCAAAGTCTCATCCAATGACCAGCCACTTACAACCTGAGGAGGGTTCAGCCTTGTAGATGGACACTGTTAAAGTAGGACACTGACTGGGAAGAAAGGGAATCCCTGAAGTTGAGACGGCGATGGGTGGGAAGAGCTTGCGGATGCCGGGGACTTTGTGCCCCTCAATTCTGATGAGTCTTCTTTACTAGTTCAAGAGGTTTCTTCATCCCCAGTGGGGATTGCTTCTCCATCCCTGGCTGAGGGGGTAACCCTGCGTGGTCTGGGGAAACAGTAATGAGCAGCCCTGAGGCAGTTATGTGAGACAGCCCTGATTCTCCTCAGGACCAACCCCCACCCCATGCCATGCTTCGAGACCCATAACTGGACTCAAGTCTGCAGGTTCCTCAAGGTGAAGTGCAAAGCATGGCCCATGAAGAAGCACACAAAACTGAAAAGAACTACTTGATTGTTCTTTTTTCTATTAATTCTTATTGGAGTATAGTTGCTTTACGATGTTGTGTTTCAATGTTGTAGTTTCAACTGTAAGCAAAGTGAATCAGCTATACGTATGCCTGTATGTCACATACGTATGTCCCCTCTTTCTTGGATTTCCTTCTCATTTAGGTCATCACAGAGCTCTGCAGAGAGTTCCCTGTGCTGTTTAGGTTCTCATTAGTTATCTACTTTATACATAGGATCAGTGATGTACATACATCAGTACCGGTCTCCAAGTCATCCCATCCCCCGTTTCCCCCCTTGGTGTCTATACGTTCGTTCTCTGCATCTGTAGCTGTTTCTGTTTTGCAAATAAGATCAGAGATACCATTTTTCTAGATTCCACATAAATGTGTTAATACACGATATTTTTCTCTTTCTGACTTACTTCACTGTGTATGAAAGTCTCACGGTCCATCCACATCTCTGCAAATGGCATATTTCCATTCCTTTTTATGGCCAAGTAATAGGAAAAGGAGTACGTCAAGTCTGTATATTGTCACCTTGCTTATTTAACTTCTATGCAGAGTACATCATGAGGAACGCTGGGCTGGAAGAAGCACAAGCTGGAATCAAGATTGCTTGGAGAAGTATCAATAACCTCAGATATGCAGATGACACCACCCTTATGGCAGAAAGTGAAGAGGAACTCAAAAGCCTCTTGATGAAAGTGATAGAGGAGAGTGAAAAGGTTGGCTTGAAGCTCAACATTCAGAAAACAAAGATCATGGCATCTGGTCCCATCACTTCATGGGAAATAGATGGAAAAATAGTGGAAACAGTATCAGACTTTATTTTTTTGGGCTCCAAAATCACTGCAGATGCTGATTTCAGCCATGAAATTAAAAGACGCTTACTCTTGGAAGGAAAGCTATGACCAACCTTGATAGAATATTAAAAAGCAGAGACATTACTTTGCCAACCAAGGTCCGTCTAGTCAAGGCAATGGTTTTTCCCGTGGTCATGTATGGATGTGAGAGTTGGACTGTGAAGAAAGCTGATTGCCGAAGAATTGATGCTTTTGAACTGTGGTGCTGGAGAAGACTCTTGAGAGTCCCTTGGACTGCAAGGAGATCCAACCAGTCCATCCTAAAGGAGATCAGTCCTGGGTGTTCATTGGACGGACTGATGCTATAGCTGAAACTGCAATACTTTGGCCACCTCATGTGACGAGTTGACTCACTGGAAAAAACTCTGATGCTGGGAAAGGTTGGGGGTGGGAGGAGAAGGGGATGACAGAGAATGAGATGGCTGGATGGCATCACCGCCTCTGTGGACATGAGTTTGAGTGAACTCCGGGAGTTGGTGATGGACAGGGAGGCCTGGTGTGCTGTGATTCATGGGGTCGCAGAGAGTTGGACACGACTGAGCAACTGAACTGAACTGAACTGAACTGAATATTCCACTGTGTATATATACCACACCTTCTTTATCCATTCTTCAACTGATGGACATTTAGCTTGCTTCCATGTCCTGGCTATTGTAAATAGTCCTGATTGAGTTCTCTAACTTATATAGACACAATCTGAGGGATATGAGTGAGAATCGGTATTGAGAGTGTGGACTACTGGTGGAAGAATCATCAAGTTAGATCAGGCCAAGCATTGATATGGGCTCACTGATCTGAGATTCTGCGCTTTGTATTGTAGCTCAGGGAGTTAGAAGGGACTCTAAGAGTTTTGCTGGTTGGTTGCCTGTCTGAAACGTGGACATGGAAATGGTGATCAATGGTGGGCAACCTAGAAATGCTGGATCTTCCTGTATTTAATGTAGATAAAGAGATATGTAGGTTTAGGGAGACTGCCGTGTTAAAGTGGATTTGTCACTGAAGACCCACCCACTCACCTTGTGAGGGTCCAGAAGACATACATTTCACAATTACTGTGAGAAGCAAAGTTTTGAGGGGGTGCTATAGCACCCTTGAAGATCTCTCTGATCACTTTTCTATTTAGACTAGACCTCACAGTGTGAACCACAGTCCCTGAATCAGGAAATCTAAACGCACTGAGAGTAACTGGACTACGGGATCTCATGGCCAAATGGAAACATTCAACTTCCAGAGGCGAGAGGGTTCTGGTTACCATCATGGGCAGAGGAGTCAAAACACCAATCAGAAGAGTTTAACTCACCCAGCCTGTGATGATGGCTATTGATTACCTGGTTCCTAGCAGTGACGTGGGAAACCTACTAAATTCTTATTTGCCCTGAATAAACAGCAAAATTCAAGGTGAAATGAACAGAACTATCAATTGAGTCATTAAAAATAGAAACTCACAGCTTCTTCATTAACTCCCAGACTTGAGCCAGTTGACAGACCTGGAATCCCAAAGATTGGTACACTGCCAGAATTTATACTGTTGGTCTTTCTTCCACCTGTCCCCAAAGGGATCTGTGAGTTTTTATCATGGTGACTGTGCACTATAGAAAAGGAAATAAGCAGACTTTTAGGGGACTACTGAACTGATCTCAAGGAACCCAAAACATTACCAAAGTCCAGTAGTTACTGGCTGTTGTTGTTCAGTTGTGTCCAACTCTTTGTGACCCCATGGACTGCGGCACACCAGGCTTCCCTGTCCTTTACCATCATGGGTTCTTTACCAGCTGAGCTACCAGCGAAGCCACTGTCTCCCGGAGTTTGCTCAAATTCATGTCCATTGAGTCAGTGATGCAATCTAATCATCTCGTCCTCTGTCGTCCCCTTCTCCTCTTGCCTTCCATCTTTCCCAGTATGAGCTGGCTTTTTGCGTCAAGTGGCCAAAGTATTGGAGCTTCAGCATCAGTCTTTCCAATGAATATTCAGGGTTGATTTACTTTAGGAGTGACTAGTTTAATTGTCTTGCTGTCCAAGGGACTCTCAAGAGTCTTCTTCAGCACCATAATTTGAAAGCATCAAATTTTCGGTCAGTGCTCAGCCTTCTCTGTGATCCAACTCTTATATCTGTACATGACTGCTGGAAAAACCATAGCTTTGACTATACCAGTTAGAGTACAATCTTATTTCGGTCATGAGATCAATGAAATTTTAGCTCAGGTTCATCTCATGATGGAGCCATGGGTCCCCAATCCATATCTCAGTTTTGGAATGCATAATTGAAATAGACTTGCTCAGCTACCAGCAAAATCCCTACATCATTTCCATGACTTGTGGATGGACGGCTATCATAATGGGAAAGACCAAGTGGAAGATCACTAGAACAGCCTCTGCCTAGGAAAATAGTAAAAATGAAGGAAATACTACATTCTTGGAGATTAGAGCCACCATCAAGGACCAGAAAGAAATAAGGATGGGAATTCCCACTACATCCCTATTTAACTTGCCTATTTGGTCTGTGCAGAAGACAGATGGGTCTTGGGGAATAACAATGGGTTATTGTACGGTTCCCCGGGTGGTGACTGAAATTGTGGCTGCTGTACCAGATGTTGGGCTTCCCAGGTGGCAGTAGTGGTAAACAAACTGCCTGCCAACTCAGGAGACATAAGAGATGCAGGTTTGATCCCTGGATTGGGAAGATCCCCTGGAGGAGGGCATGACAACCCATTCCAGTGTTCTTGCCTGGAGAATCCCATGGATAGAGGAGCCTGGTGGGCTATGGTTCAGAGGGTTGCAAAGAGTCAGACAGGACCGAAGCGACTGAGCATGCACACACGTACCAGATGTCGTTTTATTGCTTGGGCAAATGAGCACATCCCCTGGTACCTGGTTTGCACTGTTGATCCGGCAAATGTTTTTTTCTCTGTACCTGACAGTGAGGATCACCAAAACCAGTTTACTTCCAGTTGGAAAAGCTAGCAATGCACCTACAGTGCTCTACGTTAGAGGTATGTCCACCCTCTAGCCCTGAGCCATGGTTCACAGGGATCTTCCTCAACTTCCCCCACAAGATGGTAACCTGGTACATTATGTTGTGACATTATGATGATTCATTCTTGTGAGCCATGTGCAGCAACTTCTCTAAACTTATTGTTAAGATAGTTGACTGTAAGATGGTGGGATATGAATACTGTGCAAATTCAGGGGTCTTCTATCTCAGGGAGATGTCTAGAGTCCCAGTGGGATGGGGCATGTGGAAGTATCTTTTCCAAGGTGAAGACTGAGTTCTTGCATCTGCTACAAAGAAAAGGATACAGTGCCTAGTAGGGCCTTTGGAGGCCACATGTTCCTCATTTGGGTGTGTTACCATGGCCCGGGTACCAAGTGACTCCTAAAGCCATTTGTTTGGAGTGAGACCCAGAACGAAAGAAGGCTCTGCAACAGGTCCAGACTGCCATTCAAGCTGCCCTGCCTCTAGGACCGTGTGGTCCAGCAGATCCAGCGATGCTTGAAGGGTCAGCTGCAGTAGGGATGTTGTTTGGAGCTTTTGGCAGGACTCTCAAGGTGAACTGCAGCACAAGCCTTTAGGATTGGGGAGCAAAACCTTGCCATCTTCTGTGAATAACTACCCTCCTTTTGGGGAATAGCTCTTGGCCTGCTACTGGGTCTTGTGTGCATGCATGCTCAGTCGTGTCCAACTCTTTTGTGACCCCATAAGCTGAAACCCACCAGGCTGCTCTGTCCATGGAATTCTCCAGACTGGAATACTGGAATGGGTGCCATTTCCTCCTTCAGGGGATCTTCTGTACACAGGGATCAAACCTGTGTCTCCTGCATCTCCTCCATTGGCAGGTGGATGGGGCTTCCCTGGTGGCTCAGCGGGTGAAGAGTCGCCTACAGTGCAGGAGATGCAAGAGACACAGGTTCGATCCCTGGATCAAGAAGGTCCCTGGAGTAGGAGAAGACAACCCGCTCCGGTATTCTTGCCTGAAAAATCCCATGGACAGAGGAGCCTGGTGGGCTACAGTCTAGAGTGTGGCAAAGAGTCAGACACAACTGAGTGACTAGAACGTCTTTACCACTGAGCCACCTGGGAAGCCTGCTCCTGGGTCTTAGTAGAGACTGAAGGCTTAGCTATGGCCACCAAGTTACCTTGCAATCAAGGTTGCCAATCCTTAGCTGGGTGCCACCTAGCTCACTATACCATGAAGCTGGGCATGCACAGCAGTGCTCCGTCATCCAGTGGAAGTGGCAAGCTGTCTAACTCTCAAGCCTGAGAGAAGGGCATATGCAAAGTCACAGAAGAAAAAAAATCAGCAGAGGGCAATGAGAAACTTCAAATGCCTGAAGAATGAGCACAGCCAAAGAACACAAGCAAAAAATTAAGGAGACATTATTCACGTACAGTTTCTGGCATGAAATAACAGAAATGGTATGAAAATGATATTATTTTAAATCATATACTGCTTTCTGGATCCATTGATTAAAAAAAAAATACAAGATGTCTTATTGGTGATGGATGATTCAATTCAATGATCCAGGCTATAGTCAGATGCCCACAGTGTTTAGGGGCTTCCCTCATATCTCAGTTGCTAAAGAATCCGCAGGCAATGCAGGAGACCCTGGTTCGATTCCTGGGTTGGGAAGAACTGCTGGAGAAGGGATAGAACACCCACTCCAGTATACCTGGGCTTCCTCTGTGGCTCAGCTGGTAAAGAATCTGCCTGCAATGCGGGAGACGTGGGTTCGATCCCTGGGTTGGGAAGATCCCCTCGAGAAGGGAAAGGCTACCCACTCCAGTATTCTGGCCTGGAGAATTCCGTGGACTGTATAATCCATGGGGTTGTAAAGAGTCAGACATGACTGAGCGACTTTCGCTTTCACTTTTCAGTGTTTAGAGTTGAGCACCGAGGGTCACAGGATGAATGCCCTCAAGGAACTTACAAGGTTGCTGTGTGATGCACAATGGAATCACTGAACAGTCAGGATGGATAGCATTGGAGGGCACTGGGAGGATTGAGTAATTCACTCCTGTCCCTGGGAACTAAGGAGTCTTCCCATTACAGTGAGCACAACTCTGTGGGTCTTTCCATATTGGAAGCATCATATACACTCTTACTCATTTCTTCTACTGAAACGCCAGCTCCCTTTCCCTGGAAGAGTTGCACAAGAACTGTCCAGGTGTTGCAGAAAGGAATCAAGTGAGACATCACCTGAAAAAGTGGACAAAAATCTCATAGCTGGTTTTCATATTATGCATGCATGCGTGTGTGCTAAGTCACTTTGGTCATGTCTGACTCATTGCAACCTTAGGGACTCTAGCCCACCAGGTTCCTCTGTCCACGGGCTGCTCCAGGCAACAATAATGGTGTGGGTCGACATGTCCTCCTCCAGGGGATCTTCCTGACCCAGGAATCAAACCCACGTCTCTTATGTCTTCTGAATTGTCAGGTAGATTCTTGACCACTAGTGCCACCTGGGAAGCCTTATTTTATGTATACTATATTTAAATAAGACTGAAGGATCCTTTTAAAGTTATTTAATAGTTTTCTAATTATAATTGTAGTCATGGTCATTACAGGACTTTTTTGCTTTTGTTTAAAGGGTTGTATACTCTTCTCTGTATTATACTGTTCTTGTTTTGAAGTATAGTTGATTTACTGTGTTGCGCTAGTTTCAGGAATACAGCAAAGTGGTTCAGTTACACATACATAACAAATACTTATATTCTTTTTCAGATTTTTTCCATTATAGGTCATTACAAGATATTGAATATAGTTCTCTGCACTATATAGTAGGTCCTTGCTATTTATCATCTCACACAGAACATTTTAAATATTAAGAAAATTAAAAGACAATAAAGAGGAAATTGGAAACCAGTAATTACCTTGCCAACAAAGTTCCGTCTAGTCAAGGCTATGGTTTTTCCCGTGGTCATGTATGGATGTGAGAGTTGGACTGTGAAGAAAGCTGATCACCGAAGAATTGATGCTTTTGAACTGTGATGCTGGAGAAGACTCTTGAGAGTCCCTTGTACTGCAAGGAGATCCAACCAGTCCATTCTAAAGGAGATCAATCCTAGGTGTTCATTGGAAGGACTGATGCTAAAGCTGAAACTGCAATACTTTGGCCACCTCATGCGAAGAGTTGACTCACTGGAAAGGACTCTGATGCTGGGAAAGGTTGGGGGCAGGAGGAGAAGGGGACTACAGAGAATGAGATGGCTGGATGGCATGACCAACTCTGTGGACATGAGTTTGAGTGAGCTCTGGGAGTTGGTGATGGACAGGGAGGCCTGGCGTGCTGTGATTCATGGGGTCACGGAGAGTCGGACACGACTGAGCGACTGAACTGAACTGAACTGAACTGAATTCTACCGCCCAGAGAAATAATCACTAACACTTTGACATATTTTTTTCCTGGGATTGTTTATGCATATGTAGATTATCTTTATCTATGACTGAGATAGGGCTTCCCTGGTAGCTCAGCTGGTAAAGAATCCTCCCCCAGTGTGATTGCTGGGTTGGGAAGATCCCCTGGAGAAGGGCATGGCAACCCACTCCAGTATTCTTCCCTGGAGAATCTCCATGGTCAGAGGAGCCCAGGGACAGACTAAACACTGGTGAGCTACAGTCTATATGCTCTCAAAGAGTAAGATGTGACTGAGCAACTAAGCACAGCAGAGCACAGCATAATTGAGATAAGATTATGTATAAAATTTTATATCTTTTTCACATATATATGACCGTTTTTGTATATTATTAATATTAATATATTTTCTTATTCATTAATCTTATAATATTCTAGTTTATGGGGTTATCATGATTGATTGAAACATTTTCTTATTACTGGATTTTTAGGAAATTTCCAATCACTTGCTTTTTGAATAATACTGAGATGAGTATTCATTGTAAATCTTCAACCTTTATATGGTTTCCTTTAGGCTAGGTCCTCTGAGATACAGACACAAGACAGGATTAGAAATGCAGGAGATTTATTAGGGGAAGCGCCTGAGGGAAAATGAGGGAGCTGGCAGGAGGCAGGGAAGAGCTATGCCAACAAGAGGCAGGTCTAACTCTTGCAGAGGAAAGGAAGGGAGGACGGTTGACTGGAAGAGCCTTAGTCTGAAGTGCAGTTCTAAGAAAGTTCCAGAAGTTCAATGGACCTTGCCTGCGAATGTAGTATCCAACTCTTTGTGACCCCACAGACTGTGTAGCCTGGAGGCTCCTCTGTCCATGGGATTTTCCAGGCAAGAGTATGGGTGATGGTGGTGGTGGTGGTGGTGGTTTAGTCGCTAAGTTCGTCTCCTAGGATTGTAGCCTGCCGGGCTCCTGTATCCATGGGATTCTCCAGGCAAGAATACGGGAGTGGGTTGCCATTTTCTCCTCCAAGGAATCTTCCCGACCCAGCTATCAAAGCCATGCCTGCATTGGCCAGTGGATTCTTTACCACTGAGCCACCTGGGAAGCCCCTCAATGGACCTGACTGAAGCCAAAGTTGCCAGCAGAGAAGTCCCCCATCTCTCTGCAGGAGCATCCTGCCTGTGTATCTCTGCTGCTCTCAGCCATTGGCTGGCGCCGTCCGCGGCCAGGGGTGGGGCCTGGCTGGGCAGCAACGGCGGATCTCAGAGCACGGCCTCTGGGGCTGTCAATCAATTCTGCTCCTGGCACTCAGAGAGCTGAGGGGCTGAGAGGGACATCGTCGTGCTTGCCGGGGGAGGCAGCCCCATGAGCAGGATTCTACTTTCTAAAAGTAAACCCAATTTCAAGCTTTCTGCATAACATTAAAAATTATTTTCCTATTTGATAAACATTCTGCAGTTATGAGTACAAAATATTTTTTATTAAGAAAAAAAAGGCAAAACTCCACAACCTCTCTAATTTTAGGACCATGTCTTCCTTCTCAGAGACCCCCTTTATGGTTGGGTTCTTGACACCTCTTAGCAAAGCCCTTGCCATCATCTTCTGACCGTTCTCTCCGTTTCTAGACATTTTGTTTATATTTCCAGGTTCACATTCTGAAGTACTGCAGGTCAGGATTCCAACTTATCTCTTTTGGGAGGTGGAGGCGGAGCACACCATTCAACCTGTAATGTTGGGATACTGTAGAAAAATTTCCCAGTGAACAGGAAGAAGATAATAACATTAGTTTTAAGTAAAACTAAATGTATTCCATTTAAAGTATTATGTCTCCTTATCTTTTCAGTATTAAAACATTATTTGTTTTAGTAAATGATAGTGAGAATAAATAATATAGGACTCTTCTTTTCAGAGGAAAGAAATGAAATGCTGGCCAATTTTACAAACATGTTTGAAATTCTACTTATTCAAAAAACAATGAACTCCAAAATCTGCTGCTTACATGACTTTATTAGGAAAACAGATTGCCTTGGTGTCTAAGAAAAATGTATTCTCTGTATTTAATTTATACCTGAACATTAACTAATGCCAAAGTAGGAGTTTTAAAGGATTAAAGATAAAACAAGTAATTATCTCGTTTACTTCTTAGTAATATAGTTTTGGGAAAATCTTCCTAAAATTATGATATACAAATTTTTAGTGATAATGATGGGCTTGAGAAATCTTTACTATTTGGGGGAATCATTTTGTAACTCGTAGACACAGCTTTTGAAAACTAGGTCTAAGTTCAAATTATTTCAAGACTTGATTATCATAGTTGTCAGGACTGAAAAATTGCTTTGGAAAAGCACACATCATGCAATAAGTATTTGGGAAGACATGTGTGGTTATTGATAACAGATACACAAATTCATATTTTAAATAGCATTCTTGATAATGTCATATTTGGAGTTAGGCAGATCAGCCATCTTATTATTTTTAAGCCCTATGTATTTATCTTGATTTGTGGATTCAATCAGGTGACAGTGTAAATTCCATGAACTATTACTAAAGCGAAGCTCCTCTCCTATTTTTGGTTAAAATGAGAAAATCACGGAAGGGACCAGTGGTGGGAGATGAACTTAGTGGCAAGGTTGGGAGGAGAACAGGTCGTTTGCATATTTTCAAAATCTCTCTCCACCAAAAGCATTGTACTTGCTGGTGAAGAAAACAGCCATTGATACAGTGGACCTGGCAGGTGGCTTCTTAATCAAGGGCTCACGGTTCACATTAAGAGTAATAAGACCATTAACATCATGCACCACTTGATATGATACACTGAGACAGGCATCTCACTTCTATGAAGTTCTTGCCAAAAAGTGGAAAGCCTTAGACAAATCACGAGAAAATATTAGACTTAATCTGAAGGACATTCTACAAAATGAGTGATCACTAGCCTTGGAAGATGAAAAGCAAAGACCGGGAACCATTCGAGATTGAAGACTAAGGAAATGTAACAGCTAAATTAATATGCAATCCTGAACGGGATCTGGATATAGTAAAAAAATTCTTTGGTAGTAAAACTGGAAAAATTCAGATTAGGTCTGTAGAATAGGTGATGGTATTTTATCAGGGTAGTTTCCTGGTTTAGATCACTGCAATATGATTCTGTAAGGTGTTAATATTAGGTGAAGCTAGGTAGAGCATATACAAGAATTCTCTGCATTATTTTTGCAACTTTTCTCTAAGTGTATATTTTTTACTTAAAAAGAATAAATATAATAATAGAATTTGAATCATTACTGTCCAATACCTGGTGGGATTTTTGCCTCGTCCACATAAGAGACCTTGCTATGTAAAGTCCTCAAACTGTATTTTCTGTTCCAAACTGTGCTTCTGTGCACCTATGCTTTTGCATTAGCTACTTTTACCATCAGAAACCCACTCCAACACATTTGAATGCATCCTGGGTGTAAAGGCAACTGATGCCCACAATTGTTGAATTGAATGCCATCATTACCAACCTACCTCTCCTTCTAGCTGGTTGAGTGCAGTTCAGTTCAGTTGCTCAGTCATGTCTGACTCTTTGCATCCCCATGCACTGCAGCACGCCAGGCTTCCCTGTTCATCACCAGCTCCCAGAGCTTACTGAAACTCATGTCTATTGAGTCAGTGATGCCATACAATCATCTCATCGTCTATGGTCCCCTTCTCCTCCCATCTTCAATCTTTCCCAGTATCAGGGTTTTTTCAAATGAGCCAGTACTTTGCATCAGGTGGCCAAAGTATTGGAGTTTCAGCTTCAGCATCAGTCTTTCCAATGAAAACTCAGGACTGATTTCCTTTAAAATGGACTGGCTGGATCTCCTTGCAGTCCAAGTGACTCTCAAGAATCTTCTCCAACACCACAGTTCAAAATCATCAATTCTTCGGTGCTCAGCTTTCTGTAAAGGCCAACTATCACATACATACATGACTAACACTTTCATAGCATCACCTTTTAGGATTTGAAACAGCTCAACTGGAATTCCATCACCTCCACTAGCTTTGTTTGTAGTGATGCTTCCTAAGGCCCACTTGACTTCACATTCCAGGATGTCTGGCTCTAAGTGAGTGATCACGCCATCGTGATTATCTTGGTCGTGAAGATCTTTTTTGTACAGTTCTTCTGTGTCTTCTTGCCACCTATTCTTAATATCTTCTGCTTCTGTTAGGTTCATACCATGTCTGTCCTTTATTTTGCCTGTCTTTGCATGAAATGTTCCCTTGGTATCTCTAATTTTCTTGAAAAGATCTCCAGTCTTTCCCATTCTATTGTTTTCCTCTCTTTCTTTGCAATGATCACGGAGGAAGGCTTTCTTATCTCTCCTTGCTATCCTCAGGAACTCTGCATCCAAATGGGTGTATCTTTCCTTTTCTCCTTTGTTTTTGGCATTTCTTCTTATCACAGCTATTTGTAAGGCCTCCTCAGACAACTATTTTGCTTTTTTTGTACTTCTTTTTCTTGGGGATGATCTTGATCCCTGTCTCCTGTACAATGTCACAAACCTCTGTCCATAGTTCATCAGGCACTCTTTCTATCAGATCTAATCCCTTGAATCTATTTGTCACTTCCACTGTGTAGTCATAAGGGATTTGATTTAGGTCATCCTGAATGGTCTAGTGGTTTTCCCTACTTTCTTCAATTTCAGTCTGAATTTGGCAATAAGGAGTTCATGATCTGAGCCACAGTCAGCTCCTGGTCTTGTTTTTGCTGACTGTATACAGCTTCTCCATCTTTGGCTGCAAAGAATATAATCAGTCTGATTTTGGTGTGGACCATCTGGTGATGTCCGTGTGTGGTCTTCTCTTGCTATGACCAGTGCGTTCTCTTGGCAAAACTCTATTAGCCTTTGCCCTGCTTCATTTTGGATTCCAAGGCCAAATTTACCTGTTACTCCAGATATTTCTTGACTTTCTACTTTTGCATTCCAGTCCTCTATAATGAAAAGGACATCTTTTTGGGGTGTTAATTCTAGAAGGTCTTGTAGGTCTTCATAGAATCGTTCAGCTTCTTCAGCATTACTGGTTGGGGCATAGACTTGGATTACCGTGATATTGAATGGTTTGCCTTGGAAATGAACAGAAATCATTCTGTCGTTTCTGAAATTGCATCCAAGTACTGCATTTCAGACTCTTTTGTTGACTATGACTGCTACTCCATTTCCTCTAAGGGCTTCCTGCCCACAGTAGTAGATATAATGTTCATCTGAGTTAAATTCGCCCATTCCAGTCCATTTTAGTTCACTGATTCCTAAAATGTCAGTGTTCACTCTTGCCATCTTCTGTTTGACCACTTCCAATTTGCCTTGATTCACGGACCTACCATTCCAGGTTCCTACGGAATATTGTTCTTTACAGCATCGGACCTTGCTTCCATCACCAGTCACACCCACTACTCACTGTTGCTTTTGCTTTGGCTCTGTCTCTTCATTCTTTCTGGCATTATTTCTCCACTGATCTCCAGGAGCATATTGGGCACCTACCGACCCAGGGAGTTCATCTTTCAGTGTCCTATCTATTTGCCTCGTCACACTCTTCCTGGGGCTCTCAAGGCAAGAACACTGAAGTGGTTTGCCATTCCCTTCTCCAGTGGACCACGTTTTGTCAGAACTCTCCACCATGACTTGCTTGTCTTGGGTGGCCCTACATGGAATGGCTCATAGTTTCATTGAGTGGACAAGGCTGTGGTCCATGTGTTCAAATTGGTTAGTTTTCTGTGATTGTGGTTTTCATTCTGTCTGCCTTCTAATGGAGAAGAATAAGAGGCTTATGGAAGTTGAACTTCTTCTAAAATGTTCTCTCAGGTGTATGGTGAGCCCTAACTGAACTTGCCAAAAACCCACAGACGAAGGACAGGTCCTATATTCTGACCTTTCTTTGCAGCTGAAGAAATACATTCCAAGACGTCAAATAATTTGCACCCTTTTGAGTAACTGCCTCAGGCATGTCTGTTTCACACTAAAGGAACATTTGCTCTGGCTCTTCTCCTTAGCCACATCCCTAAATTTAGTAGTTATAAAAGTATCTTTCTTCAACAAATTCATCATGGTGCCCGAGCTGAGTTGTCTAAATCAGCATCAATGTTGAAGTCTGTGCAGAAGGCTGGGCTGACTGTGTCTTACTCTTCTTACTCAAGAGTGTTCTTTTTAAGTAGGTCGTTGTGATGGTTAATTTTATCTTTCAGCTTGCCTAGGAGACAGGATACCCATATATATAATTAAACATTATTCTCTGTATTTCTGTAAGGCTGTTTTTAATTGAGATTAACGTTTATGTTGATGGACTTTTAGTAAAGCAGATTGCCCTCTGTAATGACAGGGTGGGTCCTGTCCAATCGGTTGAAGACCTCAATAGAACAAAAGATTGGCCTAGATGGCTCAGCGGTAAAGAATCCACATGTCAGTGCAGGAGACATGGGTTCAGTCCCTGGGGGGGGGAGGAATTTGCTAGAGGAGGACATGGCAACCCACTCCGGTATTCTTGTCTGGAGAATCCCATGGACATAGGAGCCTGGCGGGCTACAATTCACAAATCTGCAAAATAGTTGGACACATCTGAAGTGACTTAGCACACACATGTGTAAGTGAGAGAGAATTCTCCAGTAGACTTGCTGCCTTTGGACTACATCTGCAACACCATCTCTTTCTGCCTGAGAGGGATCTACATCTCTCTCTGTCTCTGCGTGTGTACGTGCTATGTCACTTTAGCTGCGTCTGGCTCTTTGCAACCCTAATGACCGTAGTCCACCAGGCTCCTCTGTCCATAGGATTCTCCAGGCAAGAATACTGGAGTGGGTAGCCATCCCTCCTCCAGGGGAATCTTCCCAACCCAGGGATCGGAACTGAACCCCATATCTCTTAGGTCTCCTACACTGGCAGGCAGGTTCTTTACCGCTAGCACCACCTGGGAAGCCCATCTCTAACTCTACATCTATCTGTAGATGTAGGTGTCCCTGGCTCTCTGGAGAACCAGAGTTCTCATGGAGGCTAATAGAGTTGTCCTGTGTGTTCTTATTTGTTTTCTCTTTTTTTGTGGTGTGCTGTGTCGTATGTGGGAACTTCGGTCTCAAACCAGGGATCAAACTTGTGCCCCCTGCAGTGGAACCATAGGGTCTTAACCACTGCATCACCAGGGAAGTCCATCCAAAGTGTTCTTTATATAAATGGGTTCCCTTGTCATTTGCCTCTTGCCCACCATAGTCATTTGGGGGAGAGGCCAGAGGGCAGTATAGTTGGGGTATTTGCAAGTTTACCTATAATTACCTCATGATACGGGTACACATTCCATTGATTAACTTTGAAGCTTCTTCTTTGAAAATGGAAAATACATTCTACATGCAAGGAAATGGCTGAAATATTGACTAACATGCTTTAAATGTAGACTCCTCCTGGTCTGCTGGTCACTTAATGGCTAAACATCCACTTAGCACTAGCAATGTTTAACAAAAATAGGAAAGAAACTGTAGGTTGTCACTTACTTTTCCACTCCCAGGATGGGTATGGGTTACTTCTTCTCTCCCAGGCATGGAGTAATTTTAATTTTGCTTTTGGTGTATTCACTGCAGCAGTGTATTTCCTAAGACAATTAAAATTTTTGGCAGCCCTTTTTCATCTCCCCATGAATGTTAACAGCGTTTTCTTAGAATTCCCATTTGTGTCAAGCTTCAAAAAACATGGTCAGTGACCCAGATCTCAGATCACATTCCCTTGAGAGGCATATATTCTTCTGAGCTTAAAATCTTAAAGAGATTTCTCTTTCACCATTAAGGTCCTCTTACCAGATTCTTTGTTTCAGCTTCTGCTACATTACGATCTAAGAATCCCAATTCTTTTGCTTGATGGGAATTTTGATGCATCAGTTTCAGTAGCTTTAAAAATAAGTTCATTGTCTACTGGAACCTAATTTGATTACTCATTTTTTTTTCCCCCCAACATGGTTCTTATAAAGAAGTTGAAGCCATACGATTATTTAGAAGATTCAGCTTAAGGTAATAGTCAAGTTGAATAAATTCAAGATCAAAGGGTTTGGGACTTCCCTGGTGGTACAGTGTTTGAGAATCCACCTGACAGTGAAGAGGAAATGATTTTGATCCCTGGTCGGGGAAGATTCCACCTGCCACTGGACAACTAAGCCAGTGTGGTACAACTACTGATTCTGCATGCTGCAGCTACTGAAGTCTGCATGCCTGGAGCCTGTGGTCTGCAGCAAGAGTAGCCACTGCAGTGAGAAGCCCCTGCGCTGCAATGACGAGCAGCCTCTGCTCGCTGCAACTAGACAGAGACTGCGTGTAGCAGTGAAGACCCAGCACAACCAAAAGTGAATAAACAATTTTTTAAAAAAGAAAAAGCAAAGCCTTATATCATGAAACTTTTTCTGTTTTCTTCACTCACCTCCCTTTTACTTACACTCTGCTCACGAGCATGCGGCTGGCAACAACTTGACTCCTAGTTCCCTGGTGGTTCAGATGGTAAAGAATCTGCCTCCAATATGGAAGACCCGGGTTTGATCCCTGGGTCAGGAAGATCCCCTTGGAGAAGGGAATGGCTGCCCACTCCAGTATTCTTGCCTGGAGAATTCCATGGACAGGGGAGTGTGGAGGGCTACAGTCCATGGGGCTGCAAATGACAGAACACTTTATTTTATTAAAGGGAGGATGTGCCAGGGCAAGGCTGCCTGGCAGATGGAGTTCTGATTGCTGTCTGGTCTATGGTCCTCTGGCCTTTATGTACCAGTCTCTCCTGAGGTGCCTGAAGCTCAGCCTTTCTCATTCCATTGCCTTGGGAGCACTGAAAAAATGCTAAAAGCCCAGACTTGCTGGGCCAGAGCCTTGGAGAAGTCACCAGAAGCCCTCACAGGGTCCCTGCCACCATGTGAGCTTTGCATGGCACCCCAGTCCTGCGTATGTGCTAAGTCACTTCAGTCATGTCCAACTCTTGTGCAGTTCTATGGACTGCAGCTCTCCAGGCTCCTCTGTCCACGGGATTCTCCAGGCAAGGATACTGGAGTGGCCTGCCGTGCCCTCCTGCAGGGGATCAGGGGATTGAACCCATGTCTCTTACATCGAACCTGGACTTTTCAAGCGGGTTCTTTACCACCTGGGAAACCAGTACTGGGGACACACCTTTTCTCACTTGCTATTGGAAAGAATCTCTGAAAGTCATCTATAAAATTCCACATAAGAGCAACCTTTTTCAAACAAGACATTTCTGGCCTCTTTCTTTTACCAGACACAGTCTCTTCTCCTGGACATTTCCTCCTCTGTAAGCAGTTCATGTCTCAGTTGAAGGTGTTCTTCATGGGGAAAGGATGTGAGCTGGGCCACTTGCACTGTGACTGCCCCAACTCTGCCTGCCTCCCTCTAGTGGCAGCTTCTGAAATGGCAGGCACACAAATGCAAATTTATTATTTCCACCACAGAGTGCCCTTGGGTAAAATCTTCCAGTCTTTCCAAAAACTTAGGATAAAACCTCATTCTTTACCAGACTCTGCAAGGCTAAGCACCATCTGGATTCCATTTACCTCAATGACCACTTCTACGTTTTTGCTTCTCTCAATACTTCTGCCTTCATTCTGACTTCAAATGTTACAAACTAGCCCCGGAGTACATCATGCAAAAAGCTGGGCTGGATGAAGCACCAGCTGGAATCAAGATGGCTGGGAGAATTATCAACAGCCTCAGATATGCAGATGATACCACTCTAATGGCAGAAAATGAAGCGGAACTAAAGAGCCTCTTGATGAGGGTGAAAGAGGAAAGTGAAAAACCTGACTTCAAACTCAACATTAAAAAAACAAAGATTGTGTCATCTCGTCCCATCATTTCATGGCAAACAGATGGGGAAAAAATGGAAAGTGACAGACTTAATTTTCTTGGGCTCCAAAATCAGTATGGACAGTGATCACAGCCGTGAAATTAAAAGATGCTTGCTCCTTGGAAGAAAAGCTATAACAAAGCTAGGTAGCGTATTCAAAACCGTAGACACCACTTTTCCAATAAAGGTCCATATAGTCAAAGCTATGGTTTGTCCAGTAGTCATGAACGGATGTGAGAACTGGACCATTAAGAAAGCCGAATGTCGAAGAATTGATGGTTTCGAATTGTGGTCCTGGAGAAGACTCTTGGGAGTCCCTTGCACAGCAAGGAAATCAAACTAGTCAATCCTAAAGGAAATCAGCCCTGAATATTCATTGGAAGGACTGATGCTGAAGCTGAAGCTCCAATACTTTGGCCACCTGATGCAAAGAGCTGACTCATTGGAAAAGACCCTGATGCTGGGAAAGATTGAAGGTGGGAAGAGAAGGGGATGTTAGAGGAGGAGATGGTTGGATGGCATCACCAGCTCAGTGGACATGAGTTTGAGTGAACTCCGGGAGATGGTGAGCAGCTGCAGTCCGTGGGGTCGCAAAGAGTCAGAAACGACTCAGTGACTGAACTACAACAGCTACCCTTCGAGGCCTTCCCTCTAAGGGTGGCGCGTGGCGCTGGCGGTCAAGAATCTGCCTGTCGATGCAGGAGATGTAAGAGATGTGGGTTTGATCCCTGAGACGGGAGGATCTCCTGGAGGAGGAAATGCAACCCACTCCAGTGTTCTTGCCGGGGTTGCGAAAGGACCGGACGTGACTGAGTGACTAAACACAACAAACCACGAAGCTGCCCCTGGAATTTTCGTCCTGCTTGCCGTTTACTCTCTGGGGTTTCTTTCTCCGATTCTGTAAGCCCAGCTTCTTCTCGTCCCTCGGATCTCAGCTGAGATACAACAACCTCAGAGAAATCTTCCCTAATCGGTCACCCAGTTTTTCTTCATTACCTGGCCATGTTTTATTAAGCTGAATTTTCGTGGTAGTCATTGATACTTGACATTGTCTTGTTCGGTCTTGAGTTTACCTCTTTTGCAACTTAAATGTAAGCTTCATACAAGGACAGTGATTATTTTTTTTAGCTCCGTGTTCCCAGAATTTATAGTAGTGCCTGGAACAGGACAGAGAAAGGCTCCAGTATGCATTTATTAATGAATCAGTCTTGCTACTCTCCATCCAATATCTGCAGCAGAGAATTAATCAATTGTGGTGGGTTTTTTTCCACTGCATATTATAGCATCAAAATGACAGTTTGCTAGAGATTCTGAGTTCACCCCACATGCAAAGGTAAATTCCAGATAAACAGCTACGTGTAAAGAAATACAGAGATGATATTTAAAGGTGAAAATTCTTATAACATGACAATAGGAAAAAATATTTCAGTGACTAAAGTATTCCAGAGTCAAATATAAGACTCAGAAGCTGGTACAGAAGGGATTGTCAAGTCTGGTGATAAAATGTTAAATGTTTGCATGGCACAGTAAACCAAGATAAACAGTAAGTGAAACATTTGATGAAAATATTTGCAAAATAAATAATGAAGGATTAATAACCTTGTTTTAATTGTCACAAATCAATAAGAAAAAGAAAACAATATAGAAAATAGAGATTAGATTTTCACAAACAATTCACATCATACTGACGGCCAATGACAATGGGGAAAGGCATTTAACCTCACTTAAAATCAAGAAAATGGAAATCAGCATAGAATTTTTTTTTCCTACTAGATTAGTGAAACAAAAAAGATTCATGCTGTTGTGACTGTGGAGAAATGGCCAAAGTTATGAGGTAAAAATGAGTGAAAGTGTTAGTCGCTCAGTCATGTCCAACTCTTTGCAACCCCATGGACTGTGGCCCGCCAGGCTCCTCTCTAAATGGAATTTCCCAGGCAGGAATATTGAAGTGGGTGACATTTCCTTCTCCAGGGGATCTTCCCGACCCAGGGATCAAACCCAGGTTTTCTGCATTGCAGGTAGATTCTTCCCCATTTGAGTAACCAGGGAAGCCATCATGGAAAAGAGTATAAATGTGTACCACCTTTTGGTACCTACCAAAATATATACTGCATGTGACAATAATCTCATACTTATGAATTTATAATAATTAATGTTTCTTTGAATGAGACTGAGATTAAGTAGTTTTCATGTTAATTACTCATCTCTGTATTATCCTGTTCTGAACCTGCTAGTTTATCCTGCTTTGCTACCATTAGATTGTTAGCTGAGAAAGATTTGGAGGTTCAGAAAAACATAAAAAGGGCATAAAATTTACTTCTTCACACACTGATTACTGAGCTCCTTTCCCTTTTCCCTTTCAGTCCTGGAGCCAGCTGTACTGAAACAATCCCATAATGACACCTGTTTCTCAGCAGTGGTCCGTCCTAAGAGCTGGCATCCCTCATAACTTGCTAGAAAGGATGAAATGATTGCAGTTACATGTTCAAGAATTGTAATCCATCATGCATGTTTTAATTCAATGAGTAAACATTTATTGACGGGGCTTCCTTGGTGGCTCGGTTGGTAAAGAGTCTGCCGACAATGCAGGAGACCTGGGTTCAATCACTGAGTTGGGAAGATCCCCTGGAGAAGGGAATGGCAACCCACTCCAGTGCTTTTGCCTGGAGAATTCCCTGGACAGAGGAGCCTGGTGGGCTACAGTCCGTGGGGTCACAAAGAGGCAGACACATCTGACTGACTAACACTTTCACTTTCTTTACCTTTGCCAGGTACTGCTTTAATCATCCTTCTGCAGCCCTTTTGCTCTTTCTTATAAAACACGTACAAGTCCTTCAGAAGCAATGGCGGAGGAACGGAGGTGAGCAATCAGGGACAATAAAAAAGATGCCCAAGTGAGCATGCAGTGACATCTGAGCCAGAAGGAAATTTCTGTTATCAAACATTTTTAAAGCAAAACTTCAAAACCTCTAAAGTCCTTCGTGTATTGTTCAGTTAAAAATTAACAAGATGCTATGTGTAGAATGTTTCCACTTTTGCTAAAAAGTATATATATATGTACTTTTATACATATTTATAGGAGTGAATCTGACCAGAAAATGTTCTGGATACCCCAAATTTATTTTCTTAAATGGTGGCCTTTCAGACTACTTTCATTTCTGTTTTTCTTATTTTGGTTTTCTAAATTTTCTGCTACCAATATACAGAGTACCCAAATAATCTCAGAAATGAAAAAAATAATCCCTTATCTAGTAGTTACAAGTGAGTTCAATTAAAAATGTTTTCTTAAAATTCTTTCTGTCACTTCCTAAAATTATGAATTCTAATTCATAATTTTTATTTTTTTAGATTCATTATTTTATTTAAAGTCTCTTAGCTGCTCTAAGCCTTAGTTTCTTCACTTGAAAAGAGCAGTAATAAGTAATGCATGCGTGTGTGCTCAGTTGCTTCATTCGTGTCCAACACTTTGAGACCCGGTAGACTGCAGCCTGCCAGGCTCCTCTGTCCATAGGGTTCTCCAGGCAAGAACACTGGAGTGGGTGCCATTCCCTCCTCCAGGGGGTCTTCCCCACCAGGGATCCAGCCCTTGTGTGTCTCACATCTCCTGCACTGGCAGTTTCTTTACTACTAGCACCACCTGGGAAGCCCCAGTAAGCAATAACTACTCCTGTAGATTCTTAGCTTGAATTCAGTAGTATCAAGTAAGAAAAGCCCTTAGAACAAAGCTTCAGGCTTAGTAAACACTCTCAGTGTTACTTCATTTCATTTTTTCTGCTCCTCTTACATGGGTCATATAAACACTGAGAGTCTCTAAAAGCCATAGCAATACACCCAGGAGTTTCCAGAAAAGTCCCAGTTTCAAATATTCCATCGTATTGTCAGATGGTGTTTGTTGATTTTGATTTCAGGTTCATGATTTTCATTGGGCTCATGAATCTTTGGTCATCGTATCACAATACCTAATATTTTTGAGTACTTACCCTGTCTATCCAATCTTCTGAAATGAGAAAAAATAGCTTTGAGAGCGGGACACATGGCTGTCTGAAGCTTTCAGCCTCATTCATAGACAAAGCCTCTTTTACAGTTAACTGGGATGTTATCTGCCTTCCTTAATGGACAGGCAGCCTTAGTTAATTGGAATGGTAAATCTGCTCTTCAATGAATATGTATTTTTCAGTCCCAGTGATGCTAGGAGTTAAATGTAAAAGGAAAAAAGTCCTAAATACACTTTATAACCTAAGTATGACATTGATGCTGAAAATTCACAAAATTATTCAAAAAGTTCACAAAAGAAAAGTAAGTATTCACACTAAAAATTCTCAATGAAATATTAGCGAACAGTCCACTAAAACTGTACATTAAAAGCCCTGTGTCCATTTTCTGAGGAATGTAAAAGTGCTTCATTATTAAGAGTTATCTTTATAAAGTTCGTCAAATTTAACATGAGAGAAAAATCATGATTATTCCCAGAGAGGCAGAAAGAACATTGCCAAAATCCATTTACAGATTTTAAACACTGATATATTAAATTTAAAAAATGACAAAGTAGGAATTATTAGATATTTCCTTATGATTTGTAAAAATTGTATTTTGTTGTTGTTCAGTCGCACAGTCACGCCCGACTCTTTACAACCCCATAGACTGTATTTCCCAAGCAAGAACACTGTGTCTCCTGAATTGGGAGGCAGATTCTTTACTACTGAGCCACCGGGGAAGCAAAAATTAGATGTATAACTTTAATAATAAAGCCAGAGATTTTCACTAAAACTAGCCTTCAAAAGAGTGATATCTATCATCTTCATATAAAGACATTCATGTAATCCATTGTATGTAACATTTGCAATGACTAATACTTCTGACAAAATGTTGCATAGCAATGAATTTCACTCTTATTCCTAAGGAGTGGAAGAGTCTTTGATTTTGTTGCTAAGGTCGGGTGTGCTCTTTTTATATTAGTTACATAATAAAACAGAATATTAATATAACAGAGGCATTAAGATAATATGTGAGGGTAAAGAGTTTGTCACTCAGTTCTATCTGACTCTTTGCGACCCCATGAACTGCAGCCTGCCAGGCTCCTCTGTCCATTGAATTCTCCAGGCAAGAATACTGGGGTGAATAGCCATTCCCTTCTCTAGGAGAATGGCTTTATGTAATTAATATCCATTAATATCTTAAATAAAACTCCCAAAGACCCAAAAGTAGACTTAAACTCTATATTCCTATATACAGAGGCTATTTTTGCCTGTGAACTTACAAAGATAATACAATCCCAATAGAAATATCAGCTGATTTTTTTTTTCCCCTCAAACCATACAAGTGGGTTACAAATTCCATTTGGAACTATAAACAAGAATAGCCAGAAAAACCCTTGAACTGAGGAACTCCATGGATGATAATCCTATCACATATGGAAACATACTACCAAGCTTTGGTATGTCTAAAATTGGTGAATAGACTGGCAAATCAATTAAGCAAAAGACAAAGAAACAGACAAAAATTATAACCGCAAATCTAGTATGTGATACAGATATCTTCTCAAATGAGTGGAGGAGAGATCGACTTTTTGATAAGTATTACAACACAAGAGAAGACTCTACGCATGGACATCACCAGATGGTCAACACCGAAATCAGATTGATTATATTCTTTGCAGCCAAAGATGGAGAAGCTGTATACAGTTAGCAAAAACAAGACCAGGAGCTGACTGTGGCTCAGATCATGAACTCCTTATTGCCAAATTCAGACTGAAATTAAAGAAAGTAGGGAAAACCACTAGACCATTCAGATATGACCTGAATCAAATCCCTTATGATTATACAGTGGAAGTGAGGAATAGATTTAAGGGACTAGATCTGATAGAGTGCCTGATGAGCTCTGGACGGAGGTTCGTGACATTGTACAGGAGACAGGGACCAAGACCATCCCCATGGAAAAGAAATGCAAAAAAGCAAAATGGCTGTCTGAGGAGGCCTTACAAATAGCTGTGAAAAGAAGAGAAATGAAAAGCAAAGGAGAAAAGGAAAGATATAAGCATCTGAATGCAGAGTTCAAAAGAATAGCAAGGAGAGATAAGAAAGCCTTCCTCAGCGATCAATGCAAAGAAATAGAGGAAAACAACAGAATAGGAAAAACAAGAGATCTCTTCCAGAAAATTAGAGATTCCAAGGGAAAATTTCATGCAAAGATGGGCTCGATAAAGGACAGAAATGGTAGGGACCTAACAGAAGCGGAAGATATTAAGAAGAGGTGGCAAGAATACACAGAAGAACTGTACAAAAAAGATGTTCACGACCAAGATAGTCACGAGAACGTGATCACTGACCTAGAGCCAGATATCTTGGAATGTGAAGTCAAGTGGGCCTTAGAAAGCATCACTACGAACAAAGCTAGTGGAGGTGATGGAATTCCAGTTGAGCTATTTCAAATCTTGAAAGATGATGCTGTAAGTGTTGCACTCAATATGCCAGCAAATTTGGAAAACTCAGCAGTGGCCCCAGGACTGGAAAAGGTCAGTCTTCATTCCAATCCCAAAGAAAGGGAATGCCAAAGAATGCTCAAACTACCGCACAATAGCACTCATCTCACACGCTAGTAAAGTCATGCTCAAAATTCTCCAAGCCAGGCTTCAGTAATACGTGAACCGTGAACTCCCAGATGTTCAAGCAGGTTTTAGAAAAGGCAGAGGCACCAGAGATCAAATTGCCAACATCTGCTGGATCATGGAGAAAGCAAGAGAGTTCCAGAAAAATATTTATTTCTGCTTCACTGACTATGCCAAAGCCTTTGACTGTGTGGATCACAATAAACTGTGGAACATTCTGAAAGAGATGGGAATCCCAGACCACCTGACCTGCCTCTTGAGAAACCTGTATGCAGGTCAGGAAGCAACAGTCAGAACTATACATGGAACAACAGACTGGTTCCAAATAGGAAAAGGAGTACATCAAGGCTGTATATTGTCACCATGCTTATTTAACTTATATGCAAAGTACATCATGAGGAACGCTGGGCTGGAAGAAGCACAAGCTGGAATCAGGATTGCTGGGAGAAATATCAAAAACCTCAGATATGCAGATGACACCACCCTTATGGCAGAAAGTGAAGAGGAACTCAAAAGCCTCTTGATGAAAGTGAAAGAGGAGAGTGAAAAGGTTGGCTTGAAGCTCAACATTCAGAAAATGAAGATCATGGCATCTGGTCCCATCACTTCATGGGAAATAGATGGAAAAACAGTGGAAACAGTGTCAGACTTTATTTTTGGGGGCTCCAAAATCACTGCAGATGCTGATTGCAGCCATGAAATTAAAAGACGCTTACTCCTTGGAAGGAAAGTTATGACCAACCTAGATAGTATATTAAAAAACAGAGACATTACTTTGCCAACCAAGGTCCGTCTAGTCAAGGCTATGGTTTTTCCCGTGGTCATGTATGGATGTGAGAGTTGGACTGTGAAGAAAGCTGATCACCGAAGAATTGATGCTTTTGAAGTGTGGTGCTGGAGAAGACTCTTGAGAGTCCCTTGGATTGCAAGGAGGTAAAACCAGTCCATTCTAAAGGAGATCAATCCTGGGTGTTCATTGGAAGGACTGATGCTAAAGCTGAAACTGCAATACTTTGTCCACCTCATGCGATGAGTTGACTCACTGGAAAAGACTGATGCTGGGAAAGGTTGGGGGCGGGAGGAGAAGGGGACGACAGAGAATGAGATGGCTGGATGGCATCACCGACTTGATGGACATGAGTTTGAGTGAACTCCGGGAGTTGGTGACGGACAGGGAAGCCTGGCGTGCTGGGAATCATGGGGTCGCAGAGAGTCGGACACGACTGAGGGACTGAACTGAACTATTCTTAGAGAAGAGAATTTGGCAACATCTAAGAAAATTTTATGTGCATTTAAACTTTGACTTTAACAACCCAATTTTCAGAAATGTATCCCATAGATACACTGGTAAAAGAAAGGAAGGAAAGACAATATTGTAATTTCAAGGGTATTTATTGCAGAACTAACTGTAATAGCAAAATCAGGAAAAAGACCCAATGTCTGTCAACAGGGTACTGATTGAAGAAATTTGCATGTATTCATACAATGCAGTAACATTCAGCTTTATAGACTCACAAGGAATAATCTATCTGCATGCTGTTACAGAGTGAGAGCCAGGATATACCATGGGAAAAGACAAGGTAGGCGAAGTATGTGGATAGTGTTCTATTTTTAATCAGAGGGAATATGAATAGATGTATATATCTCCTTATATTAATAAAGAGCAAATGCTGGAAGAAGAAATAAAAGAAAATGGGGACCTAGAAGGGATATTTGTCGATTTGACTCTCAAGTCATGCAAATAATTTACATAATTTAAGACAAATTTTAACTTTTAAAAATCAGTAAGGAAGAACACATAGCAAAATGAAACGGTTGAACTTCACTGTGTATCCAGTTTATGTCAAATCCACAAGAGAGAAAGTATTCCAAGTGACTGTAAAACACAGTAATTTGACTTTTCATCCCTAAGGAGATAAAGAGCCTCACCCCTCACCCCTGTCGCCTATGGCATTGTTATTTTGACACTGCTGTATTTGCTTTGAGAAATAATGCGATTGAGTAATTATGTGAATTGTAGTTTTATCATAACTGTGAAGAAAGGACTATGAAGCAAATGACTCATTTTATTCAGAAACTAATAGTAGAAAAGAGAGAGGAAAGCAATCTGTAGGTTAAAATAAACTTAAAATACTTATCAAACTATGGCAATATATTAATATTATTAAATTCTGATTTCAGACTAACAAAATGTTTTTAAAGAGATGATTTTATGAGACAATTTGAAATTTAATAAGACTGGACACTTGCAATTATTTATTGCTAATTTGTTCATGTACTACAATAGCAAAATAGGGTTATGTTTTTAAAGGCATTTTTAACCTTTTTTTTTTTTTTCAGTTTTAGAATGATTTACTTTAGAGCAATATGAGTTGAAGGGCTTTCTTGATGGCTCAGACTGTAACCTACCTGCTTGCAATGTGGGAGTCCTGGGTTCAAGAGCTGGGTCGGGAAGATACCCTGAAAAAAGGAATTGCTACCCACTCCAGTGTTCTTGCCTGGAGAATTCCATGGACAGAAGAACTTGGCAGGATGCATACAGTCCATGGGGTTTCAAAGAACGAAACTTTCAAAAAGCTTTCTCAAATCAATACAAATATTAATGGCGTGAATAAATAAGAGACATGAACAAATTATTCATGTAAGAGGATCCCTACTGGTGGATAAGCATATGAAAACATGTCTAAATTTATGACTAATAAGGCGTTAAAATGAAAGTCATGAAGTATGAATTCTTACCAATAAACTATGCAGTATTCAACATATTTCAAATTCTGAGTGCTTATGAGTATGAGCTTTTACAATTTTAACTTATATATGGATATTTTTATGGATAAAATGCTTTGACACTGAGGATTAGCTCATAATAATAACAGAGGGGGAAGTGGGTGGAAGTGTGGATAAAATAAATTGGCCATTAGCTGATGATCTTTGAAATTGAAGAATGAGTTCCTGCGAATTTATTATTTTATCCATTCAATTTTTGTGTATGTTTAAAATTTTCCCCAAATAAAAAGAATTAAGTCATCATTACTTTGCAGAAATAAATGAATTTTCTTGATTTATAAAGGAAGCATAAATTTATAAGAATGAAGCTAAAATCCTAAGGGACAATTAGATTCTGTGAATCTATCACTTTAATAAATTGAATATGAATTATTTAAGACAAAATACAACTCTTGAGTAGTGTTTTCTATGCATAAGAGCCAATCTCAGGGACATGAAAATACACAGATAAGCTGTGCCCTGGAGGAAGGCAACTTGAACAATTCCTTCTCACCAGGAACCTGAATCAAAAAATACAAAGTATTTAGAACAATGCCTGGCACGTGGGTAACATTCAGAAAATTTAGGAATCATGATTATCATCAGCCTGGGCCTTGGAAAGAGAAAGGACCTAGTTCAGAGTTTGACCTCTCCATTTATGAACTGGGGATTAGTGATTTGGTTCCATTTTAACAAGTGTACATATTTTACACACACACACACACATATATATATAGAGAGAGTATTTAATAGAAAATTTCTTCTGTGTGGTAGCCCCCCAAAACTAGGACACTGCTCTTAAGGAGTGTAAAAATCTGCAGTCTAAAGTAACTGTTTCTTCAAAATTGCTAAAATTGCTGTTCCAATAAGCACGGATCATAATACTTTCACTGAATTAGTTTGCAAATGAAGTAAAATAGGTTCCAAGGATCTAAACAGAAAAATCCCCAAAGTGGGGGGAAAAAAATCTGTTTGCAGCATCCATTTAGATGAAACTAGCTTTAAAGGATATCGAAGTGCTAAGTTTTCTTCTTGGCTCACCATGCTGACTGCTGATGTTGATTTGCTCTCTGAAGGGACCTGCTTTCAACAAACTTCTGGTGCTTCCTAGTAACCCAAAAGGGGTTGGATTAATTAATAAGCTGCAGTTTGGATTTGTAAGTCAAGCCCTAGCACATTTTGTTAATGCGACCTGATCCCCAAAGACAGCTGCCATTCACCTTGCATTCACGCATTTCCTTCAGTAATTAGTTCTGACTGCTTACTCTGTGCAAGGCATTGAGCTAGGACTCGGGACAATCACAAAACACAGACACAAAGGAACTTATATGCCAGCATGAGCAGACAAACAGTAAATAATATACTTAATCAACGAATGAATTATTTTAGATGGTGAAATGTGGGGGGAAAAAATCAAAGAGCAGAGAAATATAAACACAGTGTTTAGTAATATTGATTAATTGGTTTCTTTGACTATTACTGGCCTCTGTAAATTGTTGGCTACACTTCTTAAGTGAAGTCAACCCTGAATATTCACTGGAAGGACCGATGCTGAAGCTGAAACTCCAATATTTTGGCCACCTGATGCGAGGAGCTGGATCATTGGAAAAGACACTGATGCTGGGAAAGATTGAGGACAAAAGGAGAAGGGGGTGACAGAGGATGAGATGGTTGGGTGGCATCATTGACTCAGTGAACATGAGTTTGACCAAACTCCCTGAGATAGTGAAGGACAGGGAAGCCTGGTGTGCTACAGTCCGTGGGGTTGCAGAGTTGGTCACGACTTAGCAACTTAACAACAATGAACAACACCATTTCTCTGGAAGCCCTAAATTTCCTTTTCCTTTGTCTGGGCTCTTCTTAACTCTTTATCACTTTTTGTTAAAATGGTATATACGTTCCTGGGTCCAGCCACCTCTTTGAGGTTTTCACTTCTCTTTGAAGTCTCCATACACACCTAAAATTAACCTTTTCTCCTGTTAATCTCTTCTTTCCGTGTAATTCACAGACCCCAGACACTGTACTTAATACGGAAGAGGAGAGTTTTTTTCTCCCCTCTCTTATATTTGCAAACTCATTTGCATTGGAATCTCCTGGAAATTTTGAAAAATTAGTGCCTAAGTCCTCTCCTTGATGGAAATGTATGTAGGTAGGGGCTGGAAGGTGATATTTTGCAAAGATCTTACATTTGGTTTCTGGCCTCTGTGTGTAAACAGGATGAGTGAATCTGAGGTCACCGCTTTGTACGGAAGCAACAGATGGTGGTCTTGTCTCCGTTTTAGCACTCCCAGCTGGTTTCTTTCTTTGAGCCCCTTGCACAGTTTCCCAGAGGTGGGAACCTGCCTTTTATTTATTGGTTCCTCTGAGCAGGTACCACAGTGACTCTTTAAACCATTAATGAGCAAAAAGGGCCTGAGCAGGAGGCAACGGGCACTATCCACTGAAACTTGGTTAGCATTGCTAGGCAGAGCAGGAAAAGAATACAGGGTGCGGGCAACAATTGTTTGTTATGTATCTGTTCTTTGAACGCTGCTAGATGGAGAAGCTAAACCATGTTTCCATGTTTACGAAGGCCATTTAATGGACCAAAGAGCAGAATAAACACAGCATCAGGACCTCTCAAATGACAAATGTCAAGCGTTTGTCTGGAACCACATGCCGAGGAATCGAAACAGGACTTACGGAGTCCACTTCGGGCCGGGAGGGCAGTTTCTGGAATAACTTTTCATGCTAAGAAGCTAAGAACTACTCACAGAGCCGAAACTCTCCCTCAATCAGATCCTTCCTGGGCTTGCCATTGCTCAAAAGACAAAGTCCAAATTCCTTGGTTTGGCAGCTAAGGCCCCGCACGACCTGTCCCCGTGCGTTTATGCGGCTCTGCCTTCAGACACGTGGCTTCTGGGCTCACTGTGCCTGCCCCACTCTCCCTCCTCTGGTTGACGGACACTACTGCTCTCTCCAGAGCCAGCTCATCCATCACTTCCTCATGCCCCCTTGATTCCCCATCGGAATCTACATCCCACACAAATCCTCCATGGTCCCTACACCATTCCATTGATTGGTTTACATGCCTTTCTCTCCTATGAGGCTGTAAGATCTTTAATGGCAAGGCTATGACATATGGTATTTACGTTTGCATTTCCCAGAGCTGGAAACGTGGTTCAGTTCAGTTCAATCGCTCAGTCGTGTCCAACTCTTTGTGACTCCATGAACCACAGCACACCAGGCCTCCCTGTCCATCACCAACTCCTGGAGTTTACCCAAACTCATGTGCATTGCGTTGGTGATGCCATCCAACCATCTTATCCTCTGTCATCATAGATACTTAAAAAAAAAAAAAACTTTTCAAAATAAATGACACTACCTATGAAGTGTTGAATGTGAACCTAAGCCTTCTGGATCTATTAATATCTTCTTCTTATTAATAACAATAATTTGAGTTTCTCAGGAAACTCAGGCAGGGACTCTGTATCAACCTAGAGGCATGGGTGGGGAGGGAGATGGGAGGGAGACTTAGAGGGAGGGGATGTATGTATACCTATGGCTGATTCATGTTGAGGTTTTACAGAAAACAGCAAAATTCTGTAAAACAATTATCCTTCAGTTAAAAAATAAAAATAAATAAAAGTCAGCACTGGAGGAATAAGGAAAATTACAGTATCAGGAAGCAATTGTAATGTAGATTCTGTGGGCAGTTGGCTTGGTTTCTTTTTCTTTCTTTTTAATTGGAGCATGGTTGACTGACAATGCTGTGCTAGTTTCAGGTGTAGAGCAGAGTGACTCAGTTTCATATCTATATATATCTATATAGAGATATAGATATATGTATACGAAATGAAAGTGTTAGTCACTCAGTCATGTCCAAATCTTTGTGACCCCATGAACTGTAGCCTGCCTGGCTCCTCTGTCCATGGAATTCTCCAGGCAAGAATACTGGAGTGGGTAGCCAATCCCTTCTCCAGGGGATCTTCCTGACCGAGGGATGGAACTCACATCCCTCGCATTGCAGGTAGATTCTTTACTGTTTGAGCCACCAGGAAAACCCAATTTTCAAGTCCTTTTCCATTATAAGTTATTATAAAATACTGAGTCTATTTCCCTGTGCTGTAGGTGGGTCCTTGTTGTTATCTATTCATAGGTAGCAGTGTATATCTGTTAATCTCAAGCACCCAATTTATCTTTCCTATTCTGCCACCCTACCACTTTTCCCGTTGGTTATCTTAAGATCACTTTTTTACTTGTGAGAGTCTATTTCTATTTTGTAAATATGTTAATTTGTATCATTTCTTTTAGGCTATACATATGTGATATTTGTCCTTCCCTGATCTGGTTTCTTTAATAAGTCAGGGATAGCAGGGATAGCAAGTTCTCCTTGACTAAAAGAGACTTACATGTATATTTTCCACAGTTTACTGTGATCCACACGGTCAAAGGCTTTGGCACAGTCAATGAAGCAGAAATAGATGTTCTTCTGGAACTCTCTTGCTTTCTCCATGATCCAGCGGATGTTGGCAATTTGATCTCTGGTGCCTCTGCCTTTTCTAAAACCAGTTTGAACATCTGAAAGTTCACGGTTCACATATTGCTGAAGCCTGGCTTGGAGAATTTTGAGCATGACTTTACTAGCGTGTGAGATGAGTGCAACTGTGCGGTAGTTTGAGCATTCTTTGTCATTGCCTTTCTTTGGGATTGGAATGAAGACTGACCTTTTCCAGTCCTGTGGCCACTGCTGAGTTTTCCAAATTTGTGGAAAATTCTGAAAGAGATGGGAGTACCAGACCACCAGACCTGCCTCTTGAGAAACCTGTATGCAGGTCAGGAAGCAACAGTTAGAATTGGACATGGAACAACAGACTGGTTCCAAATAGGAAAAGGAGTACGTCAAGGCTGTATATTGTCACCCTGCTTATTTAACTTATATGCAGAGTACATCATGAGGAACGCTGGGCTGGAAGAAGCACAAGATGGAATCAAGATTGGCAGGAGAAATATCAGTAACCTCAGATATGCTGATGACACCACCCTTATGGCAGAAAGTGAAGAGAAACTCAAAAGCCTCTTGATGAAAGTGAAAGAGGAGAGTGAAAAAGTTGGCTTGAAGCTCAACTTTCAGAAAACTAAGATCATGGCATCTGGTCCCTTCACTTCATGGGAAATAGATGGGGAAACAGTGAAGACAGTGTCAGACTTTATTTTTTGGGGCTACAAAATCACTGCGGATGCTGATTGCAGCCATGAAATTAAAAGACGCTTACTCCTTGGAAGGAAAGTTATGACCAACCTAGATAGCATATTAAAAAGCAGAGACATTACTTTGCCAACCAAGGTCCGTCTAGTCAAGGCTATGGTTTTTCCAGTGATCATGTATGGATGTGAGAGTTGGACTGTGAAGAAAGCTGATCGCCGAAGAATTGATGCTTTTGAACTGTGGTGTTGGAGAAGACTCTTGAGAGTCCCTTGGACTGCAAGGAGATCCAACCAGTCCATTCTACAGGAGATCAATCCTGGGTGTTCATTGGAAGGACTGCTGCTAAAGCTGAAACTGCAATACTTTGGCCACCTCATGCGAAGAGTTGAGTCACTGGAAAAGACTCTGATGCTGGGAGGGATTGGGGGCAGGAGGAGAAGGGGACTACAGAGAATGAGATGGCTGGTTGGCATCACCAACTCAATGGATGTGAGTTTGAGTGAACTCCAGTGATGGACAGGGAGGCCTGGCGTGCTGTGATTCATGGGGTCGCAAAGAGTTGGACATGACTGAGCAACTGAACTGAAAATGTATACTGCAATCAAATGCATTGTGTAAGCCTATTATAAAGGTATCTATGAGATGATTGGGAAATCTGAGGATAGGGAACATTAGATAATATTAAGTTATTATTGTTTGTTAGGTATGAAAACACTATTTTGTTTATGTGTGAAACATCATTGTTAAGGGCAGATTCATGCCGAAGCTGAAGGACTGATGCTGAAGCTCCAATATTTTGGCCACTTGATGCGAAAAGCCAACTCTGGAAAAGACCGTGATGCTGGAAGAGACTGAAGGCAGGAGGAGAAGGGGGTGACAGAGGATGAGATGGTTGGATGGCATCACCGACTCGATGGACATGAGTTTGAGTAAACTCGGGGAGACAGTGGAGAACAGAGGAGCCTGGTGTGCAGCAGTCCATGGAGTTGTAAAGAGTCAGACGTGGCTTAGTGACTGAACAGTAGCTCAAGGACAGATTAGAGAGGTGTAAAGGATTTTCTTTAAAACACTACAGCAAAGTAAACAATAGTTATAGACATACAAATAAACCGTAGCTGGGCTGCATGGTATAATAAAAGTTTATGTTTAATCTTTGCCCTCTGTTCCTGGCACTGAGCACGCAGACCACTGCGGACTTCCTGAGTGGTGGGACTGCTTTTTGTTTTCATAGAGTTTATATAATGCACCTTTCAGCTGCTCCTGAGTTTATATTAATGAGGTGATTCATGGGGGTAACCTAGCTGACTTCAGGATAGGAGTATGTCACCCAAGGAATTAGCTGTATAATTAGAAAGTTGGAACTTTCTGCCCCACCCTCAAACTTTGGGGAGGGGAAAGTGTTGGAAATTGAGTTCAGTTCCCAATGGCCATTGAGTTGTTCAATCCTGTTAACCCAGTGAAACTCCATGTAAAACCCGAAAACATCAGAGCTTAGGCAGCTTCCAGGCTGGTGAACACCCTGCTGGGCAGGGAGGGTGGCACACCTGGAGTGGGCAGGGATGCTTTTGTCACCCGTTTCCTCCCACTTTAAATATGTCCCATTTCCATCTGGATGTTACTGGGCTTCATTCATGATACGAACATAGCACTTTCCTGTTCTGTTTGTCATTTTGGTGACTTACCAGACCTGATGGGGGCTGGTGTGGGAACCTCTGAGGCTGCAGTCAGATAGGCAAAAGTTTAAGAAATAAGGATCCCATTGGCACGTGGCATGTGAACCAGGGGCAGTACCATGGGACTGAGCCTTAGATTGTGAGGTCTGAGCTAACTCCTGGGAGTTAGTGTCAGAACGGAATTGTCAGACACCCAGTGGGTGTTGGAGAACTGGTTGTGGCTGAAAAGTGTCACAGGGTACTTACGGCAAGAGGTTGACTTTGTGGGGTGGTACCTGTTAGTTCCATGGCGGTTCCAAAGTGGTTGTCTGAGGAGGCTTTACAAATAGCCGAGGAAAGAAGAGAAGCAAAAGGCAAGGGAGAAAGGGGAAGATATACACAGCTGAGTGCAGAGTTCCAGAGAATAGCAAGGAGAGATGAGGAGGCCTTCTTAAATGAACAATGCAAAGAAATAGAGGGAAACAATAGAATGGGAAAGACTAGCGCGCGCTTCAGGAAAACTGGAGGTATCAGGGAACTTCATGCAAGGACGGGTATAATCAAGGACAGAAACAGTAAGGGCCTAACAGACACGGAAGCGGTCAAGGAGAGGTGGCAAGAGCACACAGAAGAACTGTACACAGAAGGTCTTCACGACCCGGATGACCACGGTGGTGCGGTCACTCGCCTACAGCCAGACATCCTAGAGGGTGAAGTCAAGTGGGCCTTAGGAAGCATCGCTGCAAACACAGCTAGTGCAGGTGATGGAATTCAAGCTAAGCGATTTCAAATCGTAAAAGATGATGCTGTTAAAGTGCTGCACTCAATATGTCAGCAAATGTGGAAGACTCAGCAGTGGCCACAGAACTAATAAAGGGCAGTTTTCATTTCAGTCCCAAAGATTGCAATGGCAAAGGGTGTTCAAACTACCATAAAATTGCCCTCACTTTTCATGCTAGTAAGGTTGTGCTCAAAATCCTTCAAGACAGGCTTCAGCAGTATGTGAACCAAGAACTTCCAGATGTACAAGCAAGGTTTCAAAGAGGCGGAGGAACCAGAGATCGAATTGCTAATATTTGTTGGATCATGAAGAAAGCAAGGGAATACCAGAAAAAAAACATCTATGTCTTCTTCATTGATTATGCTAAAGCCTTTGACTGTGAGGATCAAAACAAACTGTGGAAAATTTTTAGAGAAATGGGAATACCAGACCACCTTACCTGTCTCCTGAGAAACCTGTATGCAGGTCAAAGAACAGCAGTTAGAACCAGACGTGGGACAACCAACTGTTTCAAAATTGGGAAAGGAGTACATCGAAGCTGTATATTGTCACCTTGCTTATTTAACTTACATGCAGAGTACATCATGCGAAGGTTGGTGTAGGCAGGTGAAGGTGTAGGCATGCCAGGCTGGTGAAGCACAAGCTGGAATCAGGATTGCCAGGAGAAATACCAACAACCTCAGATATGCAGATGATACCATTCTAATGGCAGAAAGTGAAGAGGAACTAAAGAGCCTCTTGATGGGGGTGAAAGAGGAGAGTGAAGAAGCTGGCTTAAAACTCAACATTCAAAAAACTAAGATCATGGTATCTGGTTCCAGCACTTCATAGCAAATAGCAAGGGAAAAAGTGGAAGCAGTGACAGATTTTATTCTCTTCAACTCCAAAATCACTGCAGGCAATAACTGCAGCCATGAAATTTAAAAGAATCTTGCTCATTGGAAGAAAAATTATGACAAACCTAGACAATGGATTAGAAAGCAGAGACATTTCTTTGCCGATAGAGAACCTTATAGTCAAAGCTGTGTTTTTTTTCCAGTAGTCATGTATGAATGTGAGAGTCAGACCATAAAGAAGGCTGAGCACTGAAGAACTGATGTTTTTGAATTGTGATGCTGGAGAAGACTCTTGAGAGTGCCTTGGACTGCAAGGAGATCAAACCAGTCAATCCTAAAGAAAAAAACTCAATATTCATTCAAAGGTCTACTGCTGAAGCTCTAATACTTTGACTACTTGATGTTGGGAAAGATTGAAGGCAAAAAGAGAAATTGGTGGCAGGGGATGTGATGGTTTGTTATTATCACTGACTCAATGGGCTTGAGTTTGAGCAAACTCTGGGAGAGAGTAGAGTACAGAGGAGCCTGGTGTGCTGCACTAATGGGGTCACAAATAGTGGGACACGACTTAGTGACTGAAAAACAACAATATCACATGGTGGTTCATTACACTTTTCTTCTGCTCTTGTGTGTTTCAAAACTTTTCTAACAAGCGCATTAAAAAATTAAAAGAATTCTTTTTCTAGATTCATTTGCCTGTTCAAAGAGTATTTGAAAAATGTAGGCAGACGCGGGAGATGCCCGGCTCCGGCGGCGCAGGCGCAGACGCGGGAGACGCCCGGCTCCGGCGCAACCGACCACGTGCAGAATCGTGGCTGAGATGAGCTACCCCGCGCCCAGGGTTAGGGCGGTGGCCGAGAGGAGCTGTACCACGTTCAGGAGGCGGTGGCTGCTTGGGCACCGGAGGGCCGAGAGGAGCTGATCCACATTCAAAGCAGGAGGGGCAGCCTTGAGGAGATACCCCTCGTCCAAGGTAAGGTACAGTGGCTGCGCCTTGCTGGAGCAGCTGGGAAGAGATACTCCACGACCAAGTGGAATATAAGAATCCAGTGTTCTGGGGAGGAAGGAACAAGATGGCGGAGGGATAAGATGGCACGACCACTTTCTCCCCCACAAATTCATCAAAATAACATTTGAACGTGGAGTAAAGTCCACAAAACAACTTCTGAATACTGGCAGAGGACATCAGGCTCCCAGAAAAGCAGCCCATTGTCTTCTAAAGGAGAGAGAAGAAATCCAGCTCCACCCACCAGAACACCGACACATGCTTCCCTAACCAGGGAACCCGGACAAGTCACCCGTCCAACCCCACACACAGCGAAGAAACTACGTAATAAAGAGAACTCCACAAACTGCAAGAAGAGGGAAAGGCCACCCCAAGCAAAGCAATATAAGCAAGATGAAGAGGCAGAGAAATACCCAGCAAGTAAAGGAACAAGATAATTGCCCACCAACACAAACAAAAGAAGAAGATATAGGGAATTTACCTGATTAAGAATTTCAAAT